>NC_064646.1:265768419-266393419 GCF_023864345.2 Schistocerca serialis cubense
CACGGTGTTGTCTCCTCAGTAAGTTATGAGAATCGTCATCGCTGACGTCCGCCATGGCACTTAAGTGGTGTGTACGGCCAGTCGATTGTATGGACTCAGTGCAGTAAGACTGACAGAGGCCGAGGCGTGACAGAATGACAGAAAGAAGTTATCACGTTGGGGTGTACCCACGAGTATGCAGTGAATGACGTTGGCCTATTTGTTAGCGTATCAGTGCGGAGAGTCCAACGCATCTACGAGGAATGTTGAACCATTGGAAGCCATGTGACACGACGTAAGGACAGTGGCTGTAAAAGATATAACAGGCGGGGACTGGAGACGAGTGCCATTCATTGTCAGTGACAAACGCTTTCATTCTTCAACAGGAGTTGATGGTGTCAGTGAATGCAGGTCCATCTCAACCTGTTTCCGAGGAAACACTCAGCAGGGAACACCATGCAGTGGGCATTTGGAGTGGAGTACATCGCAAAAGGCCATTACTGACAGTGGCATGAGAACTTCGCGTCTCCAATAGGCCGAACAACACAGAAACTGGGCATTAGGTGTCTGGAGGTTCGAGGAGTCATCGTTTTGCCTCTTTTCAGATGACGCAAGACCTCGTGTGTAATGACCTCCCAATGAGGCTTTTAACCCGCAGTGTGTGTAGTGTAGTTCTCTGATGATTTGGGCGTATTTTTTGGTGCATTATTACTTGTGGCCACCCACTCAGTACGTTTATTTCAACACTTTCGGGTAACAGGTGTTTCACTTTATTCTACGCGTTTCGTTTCCGGGCCATTTACTGAGCGCGAAAGGGTCACGAAGATGCTCATCCAACTGCAGTGGCAGCCGCTGCAAGAGAGCCGTTCTGCATCACAATATGGTCAACTGTTAAAGTTCCGAGAGCGTACATTCCTAGACGAGGCAGCCAATATATTGCTTACTCTTACGCATACATCGCGAAAAGTCCACCAAGATGAAATTAGATTCGTGCGCTCGCTGCTTTCCAGTAATCGTTCTTCCCGCGAACTATACGCGACTGGAAGGAAAAAGGGGGAAATGACATGGTTAGACAAAGTAGTTTCCACCATACAGTATAAGATAGCTTCAGGACTCTAAATTTATACGTAAATGTAGCTGTACGACTTCGTTGCGTCTTTCAACATGACCACAGGACGGCACTAGTACGTTCCTCTCTCAACGAACACACAGGTATCCATTAACACTCGAATGGCCCGCTAAATTATCAGATCTTTATCCCATAGAAAATGTCTGAGACTGTTTGGAACAGTGGGTGAAACGTGGTAGTCAGTATGTACCTGCACTATAGTGGCTCTATGAAAACTAATCGTCAGTGATTGGCTTTTTCGTAGGTGAAGAAATTAGAGACTCCCATTCGTCCTCGAATTGAGCCCATTACCAAGGCTGGAGACAGTGTTACACGGTGTTAGTGTGTGACTCCTACGAGTGAATAATTTTTTGTCCGGTGTGCTTTGCTGGTTGTGTGGCAGAACCGTACAACCATGTACAAATTGCTTTCCTCACTTCAGGTGAAGCTTTCGCAATGTACGTTCATGTGAGTATCGGTGAATGCTCACGTTGCACTCCGCCCTTTCTGGAGCCTCACCAGATATAAATATGTGTGAAATCTTATGGGACTTAACTGCTAAGGTCATCGCTTACACACTACTTAACCTAAATTATCCTAAGGACAAACACACACACACCCATACCCGAGGGAGGACTCGAACCTCCGCCGGGACCAGCTCTCCAGATATATATTCGACCAGAGCGTTGAGTGTTGACGGCGCGTTAAGCACCAATTACGAAACAAACAGTGGAACGATAGAGGGGGGAAAAAGTGAACTTTATGGTCGTGGTGTGGGAGTGTGCGCGACGGTTCTCTCCTACCCTACTCTTCTTCTCATCGCGCTCCCAGCCTCTGCTTTAGTGCCCAGTCTGGTGACAACACGCTGGGGAAACGTCAGCGAGGGAACAAAATTTCACTCTTAGTACGCGTCGCGGTCGATAAATTCCGAAGTTAATGGTGCTTCCGCCGGACGTAAGAATACACCTAAGAACACCAAGCAATTACCCTCCTCTTTAACTCCATCATCTCTCCCTCTTCTCTCTCTCTCTCTCTCTCTCTCTCTCTCTCTCACACACACACACACACACACACACACACACACACACACACACACACACGACCATCCCTCATGGACGCTAAATCATACGAAAATGCCTCACAGGCTCGCAAGGGGAAAAACAAAACGCAGGCGGCGAATTCCTAGACGTCACCAAACACCTCCACCGACACAACACGGCGGCGCCGCCAGCTGACAGCAAAAACGGATCCTCTCGCCACGGGAGACGGGAGGGGGCGGCAGTGGCAAAAAACGAGCAGACGGCGAGTAGAAGGAAGTGTTAATTTATCAGACGAGTATACGAGACGGCAAGAAAAGTGACGAAAAAAGAGATGGCGCGCGGGGCGGCGGCGTACCCAGCGTTGGCTCCCATAGCGCGCATCTCGTACCGTAGTTTAGGACCGCCACGTAAGGCGTTCCGTGAAATTTCCTGTCCACCCACTCGAGCGTCCTCCGCTCGTACGTAACGTACTTCTCCCACACGTCTTCCTAACATCCCCAGCTCCATCCCCTTACACCTACCTGTCACTGTAAATGTAGCTTACACTCTTGGAATGATAAGTGGTACAGTGTCAACACCTTGACAGAGTGCTGCCAATTTTTCCATACCGTGGGATGTGATGGATTAAACTTTCATCATTATGCGAACTTATCTCTGGATCAGAAAAGAAACATAGTAGTGCGAGTATTGCAGATCGGAAATGAGCTACGTAAACGCTTTGAACTCGCCAGGGGGTCCTATGACGTCAACTTCGAGGTCGCCGGCTCCTTAGGCGAAGTGCAAATTGAGACGGGTGTAGCACGTGTGACATGACACGACACTACAGCTCAACGCACATATTCTAGTCGTGCTGCGCTGTTGTTGCCCATATTGAGACGCGTACGTATACTTTGCACGCGCCGGTTGGCGACGCTCTGCGCTGACAGAATCAAAGCGCGCCCCACCCCCTTCTCAAACGATTTTACAGAAACTATTTATTAAAAATATTTGATCTTTGACTTGTAGCGTTGTTATCTCAGCTTCGTGGCGAAGTGCCCATCATCTCGCTAATGGTCATGTTACGTTATGTTATGTTAACCGGGGACCTAGAAACGACTGAGAGGCTCCATCCCCGTCGCAGCCGCAGTGGTCCACAACCCCACGACGACTGTCGCAGTCCACTTCACCCCTCCGCCGCCCCACACCAAACCCAGGGTCATTGTGCGGTTCGGCCCCCAGTGGACCCCCCAGGGAACGTCTCACACCAGACGAGTGTAACCCCTATGTTTGCGTGGTAGGGTAATGGTGGTGCACGCGTACGTGGATAACTTGTTTGCGCAGCATTCGCCGACATAGTGTAGCTGAGGCGGAATAAGGGGAACCAGCCCTCATTCGCCGAGGCAGATGGAAAACCGCCTAAAAACCATCCACAGACTGGTCGACTCACCGGACCTCGACACAAATCCGCCGGGCGGATTCGTGCCGGGGACCAGGCGCTCCTTCCCGCTCGGAAAGCAGTGCGTTAGACCGCATGACCAAGCGGGCGGGCTAATGGTCATACTCATTGTGATGTACACATTTTAGTAAGATACTGCGCAAAATTCGAAAAGTTTGCAATGAAAAATAGAGGTCGCTATGATTTTCCGTTTGGTCCGTATTACAACATATGTTGCTGCATAAGAAATTGAGGAAACATATTGAATTTTTCTTTAGACTCCAGAAAATGGATCCTATGTAGCGCGTTTACTCACGACGTCACGCCCGCGAGAATGAAATATTCACAATATTACTCATATCTCCTACACCGCTCGAGACATCGAAACGTATTTTTGGCGAATGAATGTGTATAAAGTACAATAGCGGTCCTACCACACTTCCCTGGCACACTCCTGACGATATCCTATTCACTGATGGACATTCGCCGGCGAGGGCAACATACCGGGTTTATTACTTAAGAAGTCTTCGAGCCACTCATACATCTGTGAACTCATTCCGTATGCCCGTACCTTCGTTAACAGCTTGCAGTGGGGCACCGCGTCAAATGCTTTCCGGAAATCTAGAAATAAGAAATCTGCTTGTTGCCCTTCATCCATAGTTCCCAGTACATCATGTGACAAACGGAAAAGCTGAGTTTCGCACTTGCGATGCCTTCTAAAACCATGCTGATTCATGCGCATAAGCTTCAAAGTCTCACTGAAGTTTATTATATTCAACTGAGAATATGTTCAAGGATTCTTCAGCAGACTGAAGTTAGGGATATTGGTTTGTAATTCTGCGGGTTCGTCCTTTTAACCTTCTTATATAGCGGCTTTACTTGCGGCTTTTTACAGTCGCTTTGGACTTCGTGCTGTGCGAGGGATTCACTATAAATGCAAACTAGGTAAGGGACCAATGTCGTAGCACACTCTTTGAAAAATCGAACTGGGTGTCCATCCGGACCTGGTTATTTATTTCCTTTCGATTCTTTCAGTTGTTTCGCTAAGCCAGTGATGGTTATTACTATGTCGTCCATACGGTAAATCTGTCTGATGGTCAAATGATGGTATGTTTGTACGATTCTCCAGTGTGAATGATTTCTTGAATATGAAATTTAAATCTTGGACTTTGATTTTGCTATCTTCAACTATCGCATTTCAATTACCCATTTTATCTTCAGTATTCATCTGTAGCCGGCCGGAGTGGCCGTGCGGCTCTAGGCGCTACAGTCTGGAACCGAGCGGCCGCTACGGTCGGAGGTTCGAATCCTGCCTCGGGCATGGATGTGTGTGATGTCCTTAGGTTAGTTTGGTTTAATTAGTTCTAAGTTCTAGGCGACTGATGACCTCAGAAGTTAAGTCGCATAGTGCTCAGAGCCATTTGAACCATTTATTCATCTGTAACAGCACATCTGAAATGTTTCTTTACTCTTCTTGTCCGTATTATTTAACGTTTATGTTTCACTTCAAAAGAAGGTTACACTCCAGACTCCGAGGCTTCGTGACCTTTAAATTTATATTTGATTGTAACATCTCTCTACTTTTTAGAAAAAATTTCCTTGCTTTTGCCTTTTCGACCACAATTATTGCTAGTTAATCTTCGTAGCGATGGAAAAAAGAACCGTGTAGACGTCGGTATTTTTCTGTTACAGAGCATAGAAGAGGACAAGTTTGTACCGCTGTTAATTTCCAGAGTTTTAATAGAAATCCTTGGTGTACCACTATTACTTCTAAAGAAACTAGCCGACCGATCGACAACAAAATACCAGGAATAGGTAACGTCGCGGTCATGTTGGTCCTTTTCTATGATCTTCATTTCTGATAAGGTGGAGCTAACTATGTTAAACACAAAGCTATAAAATGTATTGAGTGTTGAATTAACAGCTAGCAGTGCTGCAGTAAATTTCTTTCCGTCAAGGCTACCGACGGTAAGCCGCAAAACAATGCCTGAAATAATAATTATAATGAGAGAACCCTAAAAGCTGTTCTTTCGAATAGGTAGGTAAGCGTTAAGATGCGAGGCATGTGCTAAACAAAGTGTTTACTTTTTTAGCGTATGGTTTAGAGAATTATATTTTATTAGTTGATACAAGGTAAAATATATCAGCTTGTAGTAATTAATATCACTTTATTTAGCCGAAAATAATGCTACGAATGCTAAACGTTACGTATGTATCATTTGAAGTCTCCTGAGTGAGCGCGCCAGATTTCCTCCACTGCCGACAGATAGCGTAGCCGGAGAACAGTTTCAAAATGGCGTCTGTAGATGATGAACGTTAAAAGCAACGTGCCGTCATTGAATTTCTCATTGGAGAGAAAGAAACTGTGGAGAATATTCACAAACGCTTGTGCAAAGTCTATGGAGCATCTGCTGTCGACAGAAGTATAGTTAGCCGCAGGGCCGAAGGGTGAGGTCATCAGAAGGCGGTTCGGCGGAGCTCCACGATTTGCAGCAGTCGGGGAGACCATCCATGGCTGTCACACCTTAGATGTTGCAGTGAGCTGATGTCATTCGCGAGGACAGACGCATTACGACTCGGCAGTTGGCGCTGTAGGCCTATCTGTCAATCAGTAAAGGATGTGTGGACGCAATTATCCGCACTCTTGGAAGTTCAAGGATTGGTACCGACAGGGCACACACGCCCTTCTTTCGCGCTGGAGGAAGGCCACAGAACGGGATGGAGATTATGTGGAAAAATAGGGTGTGTGTATATAAAATACCATTCTTTCGTGTGTGTAATTCTCATTGCGTCCAGTAAATAATTGTTGAAGAGAAAAACACGATGGATTACTTTCTGGGCAACTCTCGTAATAGTAAGAGCAGAAGACCAAAACGAAGTGCTCACGTTAAAAAGGACACAAGACAGAGATGTAGTCTTTCACATATGCTGTTAAATCTGTACAACGAAGAAACAATTACGGAAATAAAATAAAGCTGCAATAGTGGAATTAAAATTCAAGGTGAAAGATGGTTCAAATGGCTCTGAGCACTATGGGACTTAACTGCTGAGGTCATCAGTCCCCTAGAACTTAGAATTACTTAAACCTAGCTAACCTAAGGACATCACACACATCCATGCCCGAGCCAGGATTCGAACCTGCGACCGTAGCGGTTCCGCTGTTCCAGACTGTAGCGCCTAGAACCGCTCGGCCAGTCCGGCCGGCCAAGGTGAAAGAATATGAATAATAAGATTGACTTGTGACGTTGCTATCCTCAATGAAAGCGAAAAAGAACTATAGGCTGTGTTGAACGGAATGAACTGCCTAATGATTACAGAATATGTATTGAGTGTAAATCGAAGAAAGACGAAAGTAATGAAAAATAACAGAAATGAGAACAGCGAGAAGCGTAACATCAGAATTGGTGATCAAGAAGTAGGTGAAGTTAAGAAATTCTGCTACCTAGGCAACAAAATAAGCAGTGACGGACGGAGCAAGGAGGACGAAAAGGCAGACTAGCGTAGGCAAAAAAGGGCATTCCTGACCAAGAGATGGCTACTAGTGTCAAAGATTGGCCACAATTTGAGGAAGAAATTTCTGAAAACAGACGTTTGGAGCACAGAATTGTGAAATATGGACTGTGGGTGAACCGGAACAGAAGAAAATCAAAGCGTTTGAGATGTGATGCTACAGAATAATGTTGAAAATGAAGTGGGCAGATAGGGTAAGGAATGAAGAGATCCTCTAGAGTATCGACGAGGAAAAGAATGTATGGAAAACACTGACATGAAAAATGGACAGGATGGTAGGACACGTATTAAAACATCAGGGATTAACTTCCATTGTACTAGAGGGAGCTGCAGAGAGTAAAAACTGTAGAGGAAAACAAATATTGGAGTATATCCAGCAAACATCCGAGGACGCAGTTTGCAAGTGCTGCTCTGAGATATTCACAGTACCTTCGCAATATATATATTCACTTATAAAATTTGTCATTAATAACCCATCCCAGTTTAAAAATAACAGCGAAGTGCATAACTACAACACTAGAAGAAAGGATGATCTTCTCTATTCTGGATTAAATCTCACTTCGGCACAGAAAGGTGTGAATTATGCTTCCACAAAAATCTTTGGTCATTTGCCAAATAGCATTAAAATCTGTCAAATAGCCAAACAACATTTAAAAGTAAATTAAAATAATTTTCAAATGATTACTCCTTCTACTCGATAGATGAATTTTTAGTTATGAAATAGGAACTGTAAAAAAACTATTATTTTCTGTAAAGAAAACTTACGTTAAAGTGACACGTTCCACATCATTACGAAATGTAGTAGGGTGCTCGTGATCTATGGAACAAAGTTTAATGTATGTATGTATAAATAGGTTGGCACAGGAGAGGAATTCGTAGCTGGTTGCATCAAACCAGTCAGGAGACTCAGAAAGAAAAGGTGATAATGATCGTGACAACTGGAGAAGCGGAAGTAGCTAAAAGAATTTGAGATATCCATTCTTCATCATAGTTGGATGTGGTTCAAATGGCTCTGAGCACTATGGGACTTAACTTCTGAGGTCATCAGTCCCCTAGAACCTAGAATTACTTAAACCTAACTAACCTAAGGACATCACACACATCCATGCCCGAGGCAGGATTCGAACCTGCGACCGTAGCGGTCGCGCGGTTCCAGACTGTAGCGCCTAGAACCGCTACGATGTCTTCCCAAATGTCCCTGAATTTTTCGGTTGGGCAGTAGAGCAAAATGTGGTCCAGTGTCTGTTTAGATGTTTGGTCGCCACCGGTAATTACCAACTTGTGTATCGTTGCTTTGCTCACGGGGTGACCATTTCTGATTGTTAAATCGCGGCGTCTTAACGCGCCACCGTCAAACGTGCAGACAAATTAATGTCACCACACTACTGCTGAACTACAAGATCTGCTGCATATTGCTACAGGGAAAAGAAGTTTTTTTGGGTTTTTTTTCGCTATTTCTTCCCTCATTTTCTCTCACCACACACACACACACACACACACACACACACACACACACACATACACACACATAAGCACATGGTTTTAAAAAGGCGCCAAAAATATTTAACATCCTACAAGTGGAGCAAGTTTGCAAACCTAATTGCGTCAACGGAGTCCTTTTATTGAGCTGCGGCCTGAACAACTTTTTCGCTGTGAGCACGACTGGCGGCAAATATTTCTCTTGACCCACCATCGCGACCGCACAGCCCGGATCACGTCGCTCGTTTCAAAAGCCGCACTGTGTGCGTCCTGCTCGCTAATAAATATGTGCTTTCCACATGTTTGCGAACAAATGCTTACAATACATTATTTACGCATCCACTCTAATAAACACATGTCTGCCAATACGGGGCGGACGTCGATGAGCGAACCGGGCTTAAGAGCAAAAAAGAACGAAAAATTTTGCAGATTTATACTGGGGTTGGACAAAAACATGGAAACACCGCAGTCTTCAACATAAATGCAGATTCCAGCCCAGCCTGCGGGTTACACTTTTTTTTTTTTTTTTTTTTTTTTTTTTTTTTTTTTTTTTTTTTTTTTTTTTTTTTTTTTTTTACTACCACGAACAGCATGTCTACAATGCCGTCAGTACGTTCCAGGTGTCTGTAGCGGTCAGAACAGTGTTCTGAGTAGTTGTGAGTGCATTGTCTAGGGGCTATGTGAGTTTCAACGTGGACACAACGTTGGCGTACCACTGTATCGAAGATTTACGCCACTTACAGGTCGAATTATATATATATAATAAAAATGAAATGATAATTAAATCGAAACCCTTAGCTGCCAACAGGTGTTGGAGTCCCGACCGGGACTCGAACCCGGGATCTCCTGCTTACATGGCAGACACTCTATCCGTCTTAGTCACCGAGGAGTTGATGTATATCAACAACACCTGTCGGCAGCTAAGGGTTTCGATTTAATTATCATTTCGTTCTAGAGAAGGTGCACGGTCATCAATGGTATCTCTTGTTTCGGGAACAGATACCATCTTCATATAAAAATACTACTACTACTATTACAGAAATGCTAATATTACAACTACGTGTTACCAGTACAAAACTGTTATAAACTGCTAACAATCACCAAATTACTGAAACTACTATAAGCACTACAGATTTTGTTCTGCTTCCGTAAATTTATTAGCCCGCCGGGGTGGCCGAGCGGTTCTAGGCGCTACAGTCTGGAACCGCGCGACCGCTACGGTCGCAGGTTCGAATTCTGCCTCGGGCGGAATGTCCTTAGGTTAGTTAGGTTTAAGTAGTTCTGCGTTCTAGGGGACTGATGACCTCAGATGTTAAGTCCCATAGCGCTCAGAGCCATTTGAACTATTTTTGTAAATTTATTAGTGTACTGAAACGGTACAAACGCCGTATATGTGACATATTTTCTCTGTGTTTTATCTATCCATTTGTCATTACTACATTCTTTTATATCAGTATAGTAATACTATGTGTTCCACCATACGGTACGGTACACAAATAAATAAGTAAATAAATAAATAAATTTATATTCGATGTCAACATACTTCCCTTTGTCTTTAGAGCTCGAGCTTGTTTTAACTGTTGCCAGCTTACATTTCATATCCTCTTTACCTCTGCCGTTGTCTGTTGTTCTGCTGTCCTAATGTTAAGTCAAGCCTACTCCTTTTCGCAGCTCATCTCGTAATCTAATTCCCATTGCATCATTTCATTTATTACGGCTGCAGTCCATTACCCTTTCTTTACTTTTTTTGGTACTCATCTCATAGTCACGTTTCCAGACAATCTCCATTCCCTTCAACTGATCTTCAAACACTTCTGCCGTCTCTGACGGAATTGCAGTCTCATAGGCGTACTTCAATGTTTTTGTTATTCTTAGACATTGTCAGTGAGAAGAATCGCGACCTGTTGATTTAAAACGTCTAGATAACAATACTGCGCCGAGCTCGCAAATGTTCTTTTGCTGATTACCGGTTCGGCTCTTGACGTGCTATCCTCATATCAATTTAAAATGTTTGACAATCATTACACATCGTTATATTCCTAGAGCTAAGCCGCCCGAGTTGGTTTTGTAAATTGACAAAGTTAATCACTAATCAAATAATGTCATTTTGCATAAACAACTACGATTTTTCATTTTAGGCTGCCTCAACTCTAAGAATATGACGATTTGTAATGACTCGCACATTGAACAACATTTTAGATTAATCTGAGAATGGCTATCAATGACCCGAAACAGGTAATCAATAAAGAAAATTTGCTATCTTGACGCAGGATTTTTATCCACACGTTTTATTTCTTCTTCCTGGACTTACACTACTGGCCATTAAAATTGCTACACAAAGAAGAAATTCAGATGATAAACGGGTATTCATTGGACAAATATATTATACTAGAACTGACATGTGATTACATTTTCACGCAATTTGGGTACATAGATACCGAGAAATCAGTACCCAGAACAACCACCTCTGGCCATAATAACGGCCTTGATACGCCTGGGCATTGAGTCAAACAGAGCTTGGATGGCGTGTACAGGTACAGCTGCCCATGCAGCTTCAACACGATACCACTGTTCATCTAGAGTAGTAACTGGCGTATTGTGACGAGCCAGTTGCTCGGCCTCCACTGACCAGACATTTTCAGTTGGTGAGAGATCTGGAGAATGTGCTGGCCAGGGCAGCAGTCTAACATTTTCTGTATCCAGAAAGACCCGTACAGGACCTGCAACATGCGGTAGTGCATTATCCTGCTGAAATGTAGGGTTTCCCGGGGATCGAATGAAGGGTAGAGCCACGGGTCGTAACACATCTGAAATGTGACGTCCACTGTTCAAAGTGCCGTCAATGCGAACAAGAGGTGACAGAGTCGTGTAACCAGTGGCGCCCCATACCATCACGCCGGGTGATACGCCAGTATGGCGATGGCGAATACTCGCTTCCAATGTGCGGTCACCGCGATGTCGCCAAACACGGATGCTACCATCATGATGCTGTAAACAGAACCTGGATTCATCCGAAAAAATGACGTGTTGCCATTCGTGCACCCGGGTTCGTCGTTGAGTACACCATCGCAGGCACTCCTGTCTGTGATGCAGCGTCAAGGGTAACCGCAGCCATGATCTCCGAGCTGATAGTCCCTGCTGCTGCAAACGTCGTCGAACTGTTCGTTCAGATGGTTGTTGTCTTGCAAACTTCCCCATCTGTTGACTCAGGGATCGAGACGTGGCTGCACGATCCGTTATAGCCATGCGGATAAGATGCCTGCCATCTAGAGTGCTGGTGATACGATGCCGTTGAGATCTAGCACGGCGTTCAGTATTACCCTTCTGAACCCACCGATTCCATATTCTGCTAACAGTCATTGGATCTCGACCAACGCGAGCAGCAATATCTCGATACGATAAACCACAATCGCTATAGGCTACAATCCGACCTTTATCAAAGTCGGAAACGTGATGGTGCGCATTTCTCCTCCTTACACGAGGCATCACAACAACGTTTCACCAGGCAACGCCGGTCAACTGCTGTTTGTGTATGAGAAATCGGTTGGAAACTTTGCTCATGTCAGCACGTTGTAGGTGTCGCCACCGGCGCCAGCCCTGTGTGAATGCTCTGAAAAGCTAATCATTTGCATATCACAGCATCTTCTTCCTGTCGGTTATATTTCGCGTCTGTAGCACGTCATCGTCGTGGTGTAGCAATTTTAATGGCCGATAGTGTATAATTCTTATACTTCTCTTACGAAATTTCTCCTCGGTTTCCTTTGCTGCTCCGCTCTATGTACAGACTGAATCTACATCTACATCTACATCTACATTGATACTCCGCAAGCCACCCAACGGTGTGTGGCGGAGGGCATTTTACGTGCCACTGTCATTACCTCCGCCCGCATCTCGTGGTCGTGCGGTAGCGTTCTCGCTTCCCACGCCCGGGTTTCCGGGTTCGATTCCCGGCGGGGTCAGGGATTTTCTCTGCCTCGTGATGGCTGGGTGTTGTGTGCTGTCCTTAGGTTAGTTAGGTTTAAGAAGTTCTAAGTTCTAGGGGACTTATGACCGCAGCAGTTGAGTCCCATAGTGCTCAGAGCCATTTTTTTGTCATTACCTCCCTTTCCTGTTCCAGTCGCGTATGGTTCGCGGGAAGAACGACTGTCTGAAAGCCTCCGTGCGCGCTCTAATCTCTCTAATTTTACATTCGTGATCTCCTCGGGAAGTATAAGTAGGGGGAGCAATATATTCGATACCTCATCCAGAAACGCACCCTCTCGAAACCTGGCGAGCAAGCTACACCGCGATGCAGAGCGCCTCTCTTGCAGAGTCTGCCACTTGAGTTTATTAAACATCTCCGTAACGCTATCACGGTTACCAAATAACCCGGTGACGAAACGCGCCACTCTTCTTTGGATCTTCTCTATCTCCTCCGTCAACCCGACCTGGTACGGATCCCACACTGATGAGCAATACTCAAGTATAGGTCGAACGAGTGTTTTGTAAGCCACCTCCTTTGTTGATGGACTACATTTTCTAAGCACTCTCCCAATGAATCTCAACCTGGTACCCGCCTTACCAACAATTAATTTTATATGATCATTCCACTTCAAATCGTTCCGTACGCATACTCCCAGATATTTTACAGAAGTAACTGCTACCAGTGTTTGTTCCGCTATCATATAATCATACAATAAAGGATCCTTCTTTCTATGTATTCGCAATACATTACATTTGTCTATGTTAAGGGTCAGTTGCCGCTCCCTGCACCAAGTGCCTATATGCTGCAGATTTCGCTACAATTTTCTAATGCTGCAACTTCTCTGTTTACTACAGCATCATCCGCGAAAAGCCGCATGGAACTTCCGACACTATCTACTAAGTCATTTATATATATTGTGAAAAGCAATGGTCCCATAACACTCCCCTGTGGCACGCCAGAGGTTACGTTAACGTCTGTAGACGTCTCTCCATTGATAACAACATGCTGTGTTCTGTTTGCTAAAAACTCTTCAATCCAGCCACACAGCTGGTCTGATATTCCGTAGGCTCTTACTTTGTTTATCAGGCGACAGTGCGGAACTGTATCGAACGCCTTCCGGAAGTCAAGAAAAATAGCATCTACCTGGGAGCCTGTATCTAATATTTTCTGGGTCTCATGACCAAATAAGGCGAGTTGGGTCTCACACGATCGCTGTTTCCGGAATCCATGTTGATTCCTACATAGTAGATTCTGGGTTTCCAGAAATGACATGATACGCGAGCAAAAAACATGTTCTAAAATTCTACAAGAGATCGACGTTAGAGATATAGGTCTATAGTTTTGCGCATCTGCTCGACGACCCTTCTTGAAGACTGGGACTATCTGTGCTCTTTTCCAATCATTTGGAACCCTCCGTTCCTCTAGAGACTTGCGGTACACGGCTGTTAGAAGGGGGGCAAGTTCTTTCGCGTACTCTGTGTAGAATCGAATTGGTATCCCGTCAGGTCCAGTGGACTTTCCTCTATTGAGTGATTCCAGTTGCTTTTCTATTCCTTGGACACTTATTTCGATGTCAGCCATTTTTTCGTTTGTGCAAGGATTTAGAGAAGGAACTGCAGTGCGGTCTTCCTCTGTGAAACAGCTTTGGAAAAAGGTGGGGGGATAAGCTACAACCCTGTCTCACCACCTCCTGAATTTTGGCCTCCCTTTTGAGTCCTTCGACTCCTTCAGCTGTAGTCTGGATACTGTGCGGGTTCTAGATAACCTTTCACTGCCGGCCGAAGTGGCCGTGCGGTTAAAGGCGCTGCAGTCTGGAACCGCAAGACCGCTACGGTCGCAGGTTCGAATCCTGCCTCGGGCATGGATGTTTGTGATGTCCTTAGGTTAGTTAGGTTTAACTAGTTCTAAGTCCTAGGGGACTAATGACCTCAGCAGTTGAGTCCCATAGTGCTCAGAGCCATTTGAACCTTTCACTCCCTGCGCTTTATCCCTGATAAATTCAGAATTTCTAAAGAGCGCACTCTAGTCAACACTGCGGAAAGCCCCGCCGCTGACAGACTGCTAATGTCGGCCTCTTGTGTCTCGTTGCAGGTGAGTGTTGGCCCGGCGTCGCGCTAACTCGGCTGCAAGTTGTAAGTAGCTGCCGCGCGCGCTGCCGCTAAATATTGACTAGCAGCTTAGCTAATGGGCTGGGTGGGACGCGTGAGGGGGCGTGCAGAGGTGAGGGAAGAGGGCGCGCCGCCTCCCCCGCTGTCACCGGCTCCCGCTTGTGCGAGGAACGCCTCCAGTGCTCCAGCCTCTGGAGGCGCTGCTGTCGGGAAGAACAGCCGGCAAGAAGAGGAGAACGAAATGCGGTGTGCTGCTCGTAATTACATTCCGTGAGCTGGAGCTGATGGGCTGCTTGCCCACACCGTTTCCGCCACATTGTCGCCCTCTTTAGAATTTTTAATACGTTCTTATTGGGTCACTTTATTGTCAGTCTGTCTGTTTGATACAAATTTTGCGGTTGCAACAAATGTCTCAGTGAGGGGGAGAGACTTCAAATTTCAACACTTACGGTACTGGTCTCGTAGGTAGCTGCCCTTACCTGCGGACTGAATAATATACACTCCTGGAAATTGAAATAAGAACACCGTGAATTCATTGTCCCAGGAAGGGGAAACTTTATTGACACATTCCTGGGGTCAGATACATCAAATGATCACACTGACAGAACCACAGGCACATAGACACAGGCAACAGAGCATGCACAATGTCGGCACTACTACAGTGTATATCCACCTTTCGCAGCAATGCAGGCTGCTATTCTCCCATGGAGACGATCGTAGAGATGCTGGATGTAGCCCTGTGGAACGGCTTGACATGCCATTTCCACCTGGCGCCTCAGTTGGACCAGCGTTCGTGCTGGACGTGCAGACCGCGTGAGACGACGCTTCATCCAGTCCCAAACATGCTCAATGGGGGACAGATCCGGAGATCTTGCTGGCCAGGGTAGTTGACTTACACCTTCTAGAGCACGTTGGGTGGCACGGGATACATGCGGACGTGCATTGTCCTGTTGGAACAGCAAGTTGCCTTGCCGGTCTAGGAATGGTAGAACGATGGGTTCGATGACGGTTTGGATGTACCGTGCACTATTCAGTGTCCCCTCGACGATCACCAGTGGTGTACGGCCAGTGTAGGAGATCGCTCCCCACACCATGATGCCGGGTGTTGGCCCTGTGTGCCTCGGTCGTATGCAGTCCTGATTGTGGCGCTCACCTGCACGGCGCCAAACACGCATACGACCATCATTGGCACCAAGGCAGAAGCGACTCTCATCGCTGAAGACGACACGTCTCCATTCGTCCCTCCATTCACGCCTGTCGCGACACCACTGGAGGCGGGCTGCACGATGTTGGGGCGTGAGCGGAAGACGGCCTAACGGTGTGCGGGACCGTAGCCCAGCTTCATGGAGACGGTTGCGAATGGTCCTCTCCCATAACCCCAGGAGCAACAGTGTCCCTAATTTGCTGGGAAGTGGCAGTGCGGTCCCCTACGGCACTGCGTAGGATCCTACGGTCTTGGCGTGGATCCGTGCGTCGCTGCGGTCCGGTCCCAGGTCGACGGGCACGTGCACCTTCCGCCGACCACTGGCGACAACATCGATGTACTGTGGAGACCTCACGCCCCACGTGTTGAGCAATTCGGCGGTACGTCCACCCGGCATCCCGCATGCCCACTATACGCCCTCGCTCAAAGTCCGTCAACTGCACATACGGTTCACGTCCACGCTGTCGCGGCATGCTACCAGTGTTAAAGACTGCGATGGAGCTCCGTATGCCACGGCAAACTGGCTGACACTGACGGCGGCGGTGCACAAATGCTGCGCAGCTAGCGCCATTCGACGGCCAACACCGCGGTTCCAGGTGTGTCCGCTGTGCCGTGCGTGTGATCAGCCCTCTCGCAGTGTCCGGAGCAAGTATGGTGGGTCTGACACACCGGTGTCAATGTGTTCTTTCTTCCATTTCGAGGAGTGTATATTATTGGTGTTTTGCCCTTAAATAGCGCATTTGGACTACACTACATGGCCAGTTCCTTTTGCTGCCTTCCTTGCTGCCCAAACTTCCCTCATTCGCTCGCTGTATTTCTGTTTCCGGTCCTCTGTCCATACGCCTGTTCGTTTGTCACATTGTATCTCATGTAGTTTACTTTTCTTAATGATGTTTCTGAATTTTATTCTGTCGTTTATTGTGTCTGCTGTTATGTTGAGTTGGTTCAATTCGTTTTTTACCTCTGCCACCCATTTGTTGTTTCTAGTGGTTACGCAGTCAAAGATCTGTTTGGTCAGTCTGTGTGATGGCATTCTGTATAGGTGTCCACAGAATTGTAGTCTGCGTTTTCTAACCTTTTCTGTGATTGTCTACGTATGTTTGTATAGTTCCTCTGTAGGTTTCTTGATCCGTATTCCATTGTTGTTAGTTGCGCCAAATATTTTCCGTTCTACTTTTTCTAGTTGTCTGATACGTGTATGCCCTAGGATTAGTGTGGTGTCTGCTGCACATAGTGCCTCGGGGAGCACCACCGTGTCGTAGTGGCGTAATT
Organism: Schistocerca serialis cubense; assembly: GCF_023864345.2. Taxonomy (NCBI): domain Eukaryota; kingdom Metazoa; phylum Arthropoda; class Insecta; order Orthoptera; family Acrididae; genus Schistocerca; species Schistocerca serialis. The sequence continues at coordinate 265,785,498 of NC_064646.1, forward strand.
TGGCTTTTTGTGAGATAGACTTCTTGTTGTAATGATTCCACACTACTTTGTATGGCTTGTCCAGTTTAGTTTTTCTTTCTTCGTTTGAGTCTCTGTTATGTCCACTCATTTGTAGTGTTTCACCGAGGTACTTGAAGTTTGGCGTTTTGTAAATCGTGCCATACTTCGAGTTCAGAGATGAGAGTTTCTTTGTGCTCATAAACTGTGTCTTTTCGTAAGAGGTCTGTAATCCAGTTTTGGAAGCGATTTCGTGCAGTTTTTCAATAGCGTCTTTTGTTTCTTTTATACCTTTCGTGACAATCGCCAAATCGTCTGCAAAAGCCAGGCATTTAATCTGTAGGTTTCCTAAGGTTATCCCCTGTTGTGATGTTTCCCATTCTTTTATGACCTTATCTAACACCAGATTGAAAAGGAGAGGTGAGAGGCCATCGCCTTGTCGGACACCTGTGCGAATTTCAAAGGGCTCTGATAGTTCCCCACAGAACTTTACTTTGGAGATCGTGTTGGTTAAAGCTCGTGTTGTCTACTTTGTATTCTGCTAGAATTTTGAAGAGAGTTTTCCGGTCGATAGAGTAGTACACCTTTTTGAAGTCGACAAAGGTAATGATCAGGTTCTCTTTGTGTTGTAAAATCATTTTCAGGTTCCAAATTTGTTCCGCACAAGACCGCCCTTTACGGAAGCCTGCTTGGTATTCCTCAATCAAGTGGTCAGTCTGGCATTCTAGTCTGTTTAGTAAAGCTTTAGAGAGGATCTTGTATGTGACCGGTAGTAGGGATATTCCTGTGTAGTTGTTCGGGTCAGTCCTTATATATATATATATATATATATATATATATATATATATATATATATATATATATATATATATATCCGTAAAGGGCGGTCTTGTGCGGAACAAATTTGGAACCTGAAAATGATTTTACAACACAAAGAGAACCTGATCATTACCTTTGTCGACTTCAAAAAGGCGTACTATATATATATATATATATATATAGGAATGTCATAACATTTTTAGGTTGTACATTAACGTAAATACACTGAAGAGCCGAAGAAACTAGTACACCTGCCTAATATTGTGCAGAGGCCCCGTGAGCACGCAGAAGTGCTGCAACACGCCGTGGCATGGACTCGACTAACGTCTGAAGTAGTGCTAGAAGGAACTGACATCATGAAGCCGGTAGGGCTGTCCATAAATCCGTACGACTAAGGGGGAGGATATCTCTTCTGAACAGCACGTTGCTAGGCATCCCAGATATCCTGAATAATGTTCATGTCTGTGGAGTTCGGTGGCCAGCGGAAGTGTTGAAACTCAGCAGAGTGTTCCTGGAGCCTCTCTGTAGCAAATCTGGACGTGTGGGGTTTTGTCCTGCCTGGATTCCCCGAGTCCGTCGGAGGGCACAATGGACATGAATGGATGCAGTGACCAGACAGGATGCTTGCGTATTTGTCACCTGTCAGAGTCGAATGTAGACTTGTTAAGAATCCAATATCAGTCCAACTGCACACGCTTCAGACCATTACACGTCCTCCATCAGCTTGAACAGTCGCCTGCTGACATGCAGGATCTATGGATTCTTGAGGCTGCCTCCATACCCGTACACGTCCATCCGCTCGGTACAATTTGAAACGAGACTCATCCGACCATGCAACATGTTTCCAGTCAACAACAGTCCAATATCGGTGGTAACGGGCTCAGGCGAGGCGTAACACTTTGTGTCGTGCAATAATCAAGGGTACACTTGTGGGCCTTCTTCTGCAAAAGCCAATAGCCAATATCATTCCTTGAATGGTTCACTTGCTGACACTTGTTGATGGGCCAGCGTTGAAATATGCAGCAATTTGCGGAAGGGTTGCACTTCTGTTTCGTTGAACGATTCTCATCAGTCGTCGTTGGTCCCGTTCTTGCAGGATGTTTTTCTGGGCGCCTCTATGTTGGAGATATGATGTTTTACCTGATGCCTGATATTCACAATGTTGTTGTTGTTGTGGTCTTCAGTCCTGAGACTGGTATGATGCAGCTCTCCATGCTAGTCTATCCTGTGCAAGCTTCTTCATCTCCCAGTACCTACTGCAGCCTACATCCTTCTGAATCTGCTTAGTGTATTCATATCTTGGTCTCCCTCTACGATTTTTATCCTCCACGCTGCCCTCCAATTCTAAATTGGTGATCCCTCGATGTCACAGAACATGTCCTACCAACCAATCCCTTTTTCTAGTCAAGTTATGCCACAAGCTCCTCTTCTCCCCAATTCCATTCAATACCTCCTCATTAGTTATGTGATCTACCCATCTAATCTTCAGCATTCTTCTGTAGCACCACATTTCGAAAGCTTCTATTCTCTTCTTGTCTGAACTATTTATCGTCCACGTTTCACTTCCATACATGGCTACACTCCATACAAATACTTTCAGAAACGACTTCCTGACATTTAAATCTATACTCGATGTTAACAAATTTCTCTTCTTCAGAAACGCTTTCCTTGCCATTGCCAGTCTACATTTTATATCCTCTCTACTTCGACCATCATCAGTTATTTTACTCCCTAAATAGCAAAACTCCTTTACTACTTTAAGTGTCTTATTTCCTAATCTAATTCCCCTCAGCATCACCCGACTTAATTCGACTACATTCCATTATCCTCGTTTTGCTTTTGTTGATGTTCATCTTGTACCCTCCATTCAAGACACTGTCTATTCCGTTCAGCTGCTCTTCCAAGTCCTTTGCTGTGTCTGACAGAATTACAATGTCATCGGCGAACCTCAAAGTTTTTATTTCTTCTCCATGAATTTTAATACCTACTCCGAACTTTTCTTTTGTTTCCTTTATTGCTTGCTCAATATACAGATTGAATAACATCGGGGATAGGCTACAACCCTGTCTCACTCCCTTCCCAACCACTGCTTCCCTTTCATACCCCTCAACTCTTATAACTGCCATCTGCTTTCTGTACAAATTGTAAACAGCCTTTCGCTCCCTGTATTTTACCCCTGCCACCTTCAGAATTTGAAAGAGAGTAGTCCAATCAACATTGTCAAAAGCTTTCTCTAAGTCTACAAATGCTAGAAACGTAGATTTGCCTTTCCTTAATCTTTCTTCTAATATAAGTCGTAGGGTCAGTATTGCCTCACGTGTTCCAACATTTCTACGGAATCCAAACTGATCTTCCCCAAGGTCGATTTCTACCAGTTTTTCCATTCGTCTGTAAAGAATTCGCGTTAGTATTTTGCAGCTCTGACTTATTAAACTGATAGTTCGGTAATTTTCACATCTGTCAACACCTGCTTTCTTTGGAATTGGAATTATTATATTCTTCTTGAAGTCTGAGGGTATTTCGCCTGTCTCATACATCTTGCTCACCAGATGGTAGAGTTTTGTCAGGACTGGCTCTCCCAAGGCTGTCAGTAGTTCTAATGAAATATTGTCTACTCCGGGGGCCTTGTTTCGACTCAGGACTTTCAGTGCTCTGTCAAACTCTTCACGCAGTATCATATCACCCATTTCATCTTCATCTACATCCTCTTCCATTTGCATAATATTGTCCTCAAGTACGTCGCCCTTGTATAGACCCTCTATATACTCCTTCCACCTTTCTGCTTTCGCTTCTTTGCTTAAAATTGGGTTTCCATCAAAGCTCTTGATATTCATGCAAGTGGTTCTCCTTTCTCCAGAGGTCTCTTTAATTTTCCTGTAGGCGGTATCTATCTTACCCCTAGTGATATAAGCCTCTACATCCTTACATTTGTCCTCTAGCCATCCCTGCTTAGCCATTTTGCAATTCCTGTCGATCTCATTTTTGAGACGTTTGTATTCTTTTCTGCCTGCTTCATTTACTGCATTTTTATATTTTCTCCTTTCATCAATTAAATTCAATATTTCTTCTGTTATCCAAGGGTTTCTACTAGCCCTCGTCTTTTTACCTATTTGATCCTCTGCTGCCTTCAATATTTCATCCCTCAAAGCTACCCATTCTTCTTCTACTGTATTTCTTTCCCCAATTACTGTCAATTGTTCCCTTATGCTCTCCCTGAAACTCTGTACAACCTCTGGTTCTTTCAGTTTATCCAGGTCCCATCTCCTTAAATTCCCACTTTTTTGCAGTTTCTTCAGTTTTAATCTACAGGTCATAACCAATAGATTGTGGTCAGAGTCCACATCTGCCCCTGGAAATGTCTTACAATTTAAAACCTGGTTCCTAAATCTCTGTTTTACCATTATATAATCTATCTGATACCTTTTAGTATCTCCAGGGTTCTTCCATGTATACAATCTTCTTTCATGATTCTTGAACCAAGTGTTAACTATGATTATGTTGTGCTCTGTGCAAAATTCTACCAAGCGGCTTCCTCTTTCATTTCTTAGCCCCAATCCATATTCACCTACTACGTTTCCTTCTCTCGCTTTTCCTACTGACGAATTCCAGTCACCCATGACTATTAATTTTTCGTCTCCCTTCACTAACTGAATAATTTCTTTTATTTCATCATACATTTCATCAATTTCTTCGTCATCTGCAGAGCTAGTTGGCCTATAAACTTGTACTACTGTAGTAGGCGTGGGCTTCGTATCTATCTTGGCCACAATAATGCTTTCACTATGCTGTTTGTAGTAGCTTACCCGTACTCCTATTTTTTTTTATTCATTATTAAACCTACACCTGCATTACCCTTATTTGTTTTTCTATTTATAACCCTGTATTCACCTGACCAAAAGTCTTGTTTCTCCTGCCACCGAACTTCACTAATTCCCACTATATCTAACTTTAACCTATCCATTTCCCTTTTTAACTTTTCTAACCTACCTGCCCGATTAAGGAATCTGACATTCCACGCTCCGATCCGTAGAACGCCAGTTTTCTTTCTCCTGATAATGACGCCCTCTTGAGTAGTCGCCGCCCAGAGATTCGTATGGGGGACTATTTTACCTCCGGAATATTTTACCCAAGAGGACGCCATCATCATGTAATCATACAGTAAAGCTGCATGCCCTCGGGAAAAATTACGGCTGTAGTTTCCCCTTGCTTTCAGCCGTTCGCAGTACCAGAACAACAAGGCCATTTTGGTTAGTGTTACAAGGCCAGATCAGTCAATCATCCAGACTGTTGCCCCTGCAACTACTGAAAAGGCTGCTGCCCCTCTTCGGGAACCACACGCTTGTCTGGCCTGTCAACAGTTACCCCTCCGTCGTGGTTGCACCTACGGTACGGCTATCTGTATCGTTGAGGCGCGCAAGCCTCCCCACCAACGGCAAGGTCCATGGTTCATCCACAGTACACTTCTGAAATGGCGTGCGGATAAATTCCCACTTCATCACTACCTCGGAGATGCTGTGTCCCGTTGCTAGTGCGCCGACTATAACACCACGTTCACACTTACTTAAATCTTGATAAGCTGCCGTTGCAGCAGAAGTAATCGATCTAACAGCTGCACCAGACACTTGTTATACAGGATGGAGAAAAATTGTGTCACGAGATTTTAACCCTGGATAACTGATGCCAGTAAGAACCAAACTGACTAATGCTGTGTAGGTCGATAACGCACCATCTTTAAACTACGGAAACTTGGCTCCACGCGCTCGGATTGGCCGTGGGATTGCCCTGCTGCCGTTCGTCGGTTTATGGGCAGCGCTATGGTTGTCGGCTCACACAGACAAACATCGCTCGCCCCGCCACTGGCCCAGCGTGATAAGCAAACGTGTCGAATAGAGGAATCATTAGCGCTAGAATTTCACCCGGAACAAGTCCCGCCCACTCACCCCCAGTTTTCCAGGTTTTTGTTCGGCGCCTGGGCATCGTTTCAGTTGACCCCCGTGGTTTACCGCGTTCGGCTGCACTTGGAGTGAATGTTAAATTAATATCTTGCTAAGTCTTAAATTTAGCCAGATAGTTAAAAGGTACTTCCACAGCAAACATAAGAGAAAACAATGTAGTACTGAATTCTTTAAAATATATGGTTCAAATGGCTCTGATCACTATGGCACGTAACATCTGAGGTCATCAGTCCCCTAGACTTAGAACTACTTAAACCTAACTAACCTAAGGACATCACACGCATCCATGCCCGAGGCAGGATTCTAACCTGCGACCGTAGCAAATGGTTCAAATGGCTCTCAGCACTATGGGACTTAACTTGTGCGGTCATCAGTTCCCTAGAACTTAGAACTACTTAAACCTAACTAACCTAAGGACATCACACGCATCCATGCCCGAGGCAGGATTCTAACCTGCGACCGTAGCAAATGGTTCAAATGGCTCTCAGCACTATGGGACTTAACTTGTGCGGTCATCAGTTCCCTAGAACTTAGAACTACTTAAACCTAACTAACCTAAGGACATCACACGCATCCATGCCCGAGGCAGGATTCTAACCTGCGACCGTAGCAAATGGTTCAAATGGCTCTCAGCACTATGGGACTTAACTTGTGCGGTCATCAGTTCCCTAGAACTTAGAACTACTTAAACCTAACTAACCTAAGGACATCACACGCATCCATGCCCGAGGCAGGATTCTAACCTGCGACCGTAGCAAATGGTTCAAATGGCTCTCAGCACTATGGGACTTAACTTGTGCGGTCATCAGTTCCCTAGAACTTAGAACTACTTAAACCTAACTAACCTAAGGACATCACACGCATCCATGCCCGAGGCAGGATTCTAACCTGCGACCGTAGCAAATGGTTCAAATGGCTCTCAGCACTATGGGACTTAACTTGTGCGGTCATCAGTTCCCTAGAACTTAGAACTACTTAAACCTAACTAACCTAAGGACATCACACGCATCCATGCCCGAGGCAGGATTCTAACCTGCGACCGTAGCAAATGGTTCAAATGGCTCTCAGCACTATGGGACTTAACTTGTGCGGTCATCAGTTCCCTAGAACTTAGAACTATTTAAACCTAACTAACCTAAGGACATCATACGCATCCATGCCCGAGGCAGGATTCTAACCTGCGACCGTAGCAAATGGTTCAAATGGCTCTCAGCACTATGGGACTTAACTTGTGCGGTCATCAGTTCCCTAGAACTTAGAACTACTTAAACCTAACTAACCTAAGGACATCACACGCATCCATGCCCGAGGCAGGATTCTAACCTGCGACCGTAGCAAATGGTTCAAATGGCTCTCAGCACTATGGGACTTAACTTGTGCGGTCATCAGTCCCCTAGAACTTAGAACTACTTAAACCTAACTAACCTAAGGACATCACACGCATCCATGCCCGAGGCAGGATTCGAACCTGAGACCGTTGCGGTCGCGCGGTTCCAGATTGTAGCGCCTAGAACCGCTCGGCCACCCCGGCCGGCTGAATTCTTTAAATCGGAGAACTCAGTATTCGGATGAATAGCCTGTGAAGACACATACTTCTATGTGAGAAAAAGCATCCAAAGCTAAAACAGGAAAAACCTACCCTCAAAGAATAATTTTCTTGGAGAAAGAGAAACCACAGTATACTTGACACTTAAGTTTCAGAACTCAGACAGTATATGTGAAAGAAGCGCCAATGTTCACTATACTTCCAGAGGGCATCAAAATTACTTCGTTCTTGCTAGATCGATCCAAGCTGTTTTTGCTTGTTATTCTCTGAATAGTTTTGCTGAAAAGCTTTAGGGGTGGAAGAATAACTATCACAGCGTGAAGGACGTTTTACAGCCGTGAAACACTGCAGCATTTATTTCCTCTATAACTCCTCTATGACAAAAATATACATCATTATTATTTTTAAAAAATGGTTTGAATGACATTTACGAAATTAATAAATCTTTTGGTTAAAAACACAGGACAAAGAATAATGACAGATTATTTTCCTGAGACGTTTGCAACAGCATATAGGACACTAATCACACAGAAACAACCACAATTCTTTATAAACTCGTTTAAAATGCGCAGGCATGGCATTGGAAGAATTTAGAAGTTGACATTCACCCAGTACCCATCCGAATACTAACGAAATATGTCATATAAGCAAATATCTTACTCCTTTCATTAGGCATTTCTACTTTATGGCATTCTTACATTCTTTAATTTTCGTGAGCTACTATGAGGGTCTACACAAACAAAACGACTTTCACTTATTTCGGTATAACGCTGATTTTAGACAACAGAGTTAGTCGAGTGGGTCCGTGGCGTTACTACCGACATGACAGATTCAGGGCCATTGTTTTCACATTGTATGTTTGCTCTGCTGTTTCCCTCAAATAAAACGTAATATAATTAGTGAATTAGTTAATGAAAATTTGTCCATATTGCCCTTAAATAACATCACGTTATTTTTTTGTTTTCTATTGCTGGCGATGATTTCAATTCTCTATAAATATTTTCATTTCTTTAATAATACACATTCGTATTATATTAGCATCCAGAAAAATTTAAATTTCTTATCATTACTGAATTTCATCACAGTATAACATGTGCTGGACTGTGACGATAACAACTTTGATGTAGCTTCCAGTTTGCGGAGTTGGCGGCTGTTCAGGGGAGGGTCTTATACTATGGATAGGCGTGGAGGGGGGTGAATGGGCGGGATTTGTTACGGGTGAAATCCTAGCGCTAAGCGCACGTGTCCAATGGGTCTTGCTGTTTGTCTCCACCTCACAGGGCAATCCCGCGGCCAATCAGAACGCGTGGCGCCAAGTTTCCGTAGTTTAAACTTTGGGCGTTGTCGACCTACACAAGATTAGTAATTGTGTTTCCTACTGACATCAGGTATCCAGGGTTAAAATTTTGTGACACAATTTTTCTCCACCCTATACAGGGTGTTACAAAAAGGTACGGCCAAACTTTCAGGAAACATTCCTCACACACAAAGAAAGAAAATATGTTATGTGGACATGTGTACGGAAACGCTTACTTTCCATGTTAGAGCTCATTTTATTACTTCTCTTCAAATCGCATTAATCATGGAATGGAAACACACAGCAACAGAACGTACCAGCGTGACTTCAAACACTGTGTTACAGGAAATGTTCAAAATGTCCTCCGTTAGCGAGGATACATGCATCCACCCTCCGTCGCATGGAATCCCTGATGCACTGATGCAGCCCTGGAGAATGGCGTATTGTATCACAGCCGTCCACAATATGAGCACGAAGAGTCTCCACATTTGGTACCGGGGTTGCGTAGACAAGAGCTTTCAAATGCCCCCATAAATGAAAGTCAAGAGGGTTGAGGTCAGGAGAGCGTGGAGGCCATGGAATTGATCCGCCTCTACCAATCCATCGGTCACCGAATCTGTTGTTGAGAAGCGTACGAACGCTTCGACTGAAATGTGCAGGACCTCCATCGCGGATGAACCACATGTTGTGTCGTACTTGCAAAGGCACATGTTCTAGCAGCACAGGTAGAGTATCCCGTATGAAATCATGATAACGTGCTCCATTGAGCGTAGGTGGAAGAACGAAACTAAAATGAGCTCTAACATGGAAATTAAGCGTTTCCGGACACATGTCCACATAAAATCTTTTCTTTTTTTGTGTGTGAGGAATGTTCCCTGAAAGTTTGGCCGTACCTTTTTGTAACACCCTGTATAGCCGTTGCCGACCGCAGCGCCATATTCTGCCTGTTTACACATCTCTGTATATGAATACACATGGCTGTACCAGTTTCTTTGGAGCATCAGTGCAGCAGTTACTGTGGCAGTAGCCGAGGCGCAATAATCGTGTCGTTCTAGCGGCGCAACATGGGCACAGGCGTACAAATTCAATTAGGTGGAAGTGAATGGCAAGCAACAGTCCATTTCCATCAGCGGGCACAGCGACGGTCATCGGGCCGCCTTGCATTGTTCCCAGAAGGCTGAGTAACTGTTGCGTGCCGCTCTTCGCCCCCTCAGTAATTTGTCGCTAATTTCCGCGTTTGCGCGGACGTCCCGTGATGCATCGCTCCGGCGTTTCGCTGCCCTCTCCCTCGCGTCGGACCCAAGCAGCTGGCAGTGTGGCTTCCTACACACACACACACACACACACACACACACACGAGCGTGCGGTTGTTGTTTCCGGAGTCCGGCGTAATTTGTGGCCGCCGGGGGACGCTCGGGTATCGGTGACGTCAGCGGCTGCGATACGGCGACCTCCGCCCACGAGCGTGTCACCGCGGCACGTCGGGTCTACTCTACGCACGTGCGTGATCGTGAAATATGCGCGGACTCGCGGGACGCGGTTCCTGTATCGGCACCCCCCGGGATTCTCCGCTGACCAGTTTCACCTTCCCTCGACCCCGGTGCGTAGCGCCAGAGGAGACGATACGAGACATTCCGCCGGCACACCGCCCCCTGCGATCCCGTGTCATGAGTTGAGCTGACACTACGATGAGAAACGACGCGCGCACACGTCACCTGCGTGTGGGGGACTCTTATATCTGCTCACCAACATCCAAATGCCTGATAAACCTGGATACCAGCGCGGGATATGCTTACGCAACCACGAACAAACTTTCATGCACCCACACACACCAGTATTTTTAGGTTAATGTAATAATTCTACATGGTGTTTCAAAATGAATGTACCAGTTTTAAGGCTTTTTATCATTTATTACACTACTGGCCATTAAAATTGCTACACCACGAAGATGACGTGCTACAGAACGCAATTTAACCGACAGGAAGAAGATGCTGTGATACGCAAATGATTAGTTTTTCAGAGCATTCACGCAAGGTTGGCGCCGGTGGCGACACCTGCAACTTGCTGACATCAGGAAAGTTTCCGAACGATTTCTCATGCACAAATAGCAGTTGACTGGCGTTGCCTGGTGAAACGTTGTTGTGGTGCCTCGTGTAAGGAGGAGAAATGCGTACCGTCACGTTTCCGACTTTGATAAAGGTCGGATTATAGCCTATCGCTATTGCGGTTTATCGTATCGCGACATTGCTGCTCGCGTTGGTCGAGATCCGATGACTGTTAGCAGAATATGGAATCGGTGGGTTCAGGAGGGTAATACGGAACGCCGTGCTGGATCCCAACGGCCCCGTATCACTAGCCGTTGAGATGACAGGCATCTTATCCGCTTGGCTGTAACGGATCGTGCAGCCACGTCTCGATCCCTGAATCAACAGATGGGGACGTTTGCAAGTAAACAACCATCTGCACGAACAGTTCGACGACGTTTGCAGGAGCACGGACTATTAGCTCGGAGACGGTGGCTGCGGTTACCCTTGACGATGTATCACAGACAGGAGTGCCTGCGATGGTGTACTCAACGACGAACCTGGGTGCACGAATGGCAACACGTCATTTTTTCGGATGAATCCAGGTTCTGTTTACAGCATCATCATGGTCGCATCCGTGTTTGGCGACATCGCGGTGAATGCACATTGGAAGCGTGTATTCGTCATCGCCATACTGGCGTATCACCCGGCGTGATGGTATAGGTGCGATTGGTTACACGTCTCGGTCACCTCTTGTTCGCATTGACTGCATACTGAACAGTGGACGTTACATTTCAAATGTGTTACGACCCGTGGCTCTACCCTTCATTCGATCCCTGCGAAATCCTACATTTCTGCAGGATAATGCACGACCGCATGTTGCAGGTCCTGTACGGGCCTTTCTGGATACAGAAAATGTTCGACTGATGCCCTGGCCAGCACATTCTCCAGATCTCTCACCAATTGAAAACGTCTGGTCAATGGTGGCCGAACAACTGGCTCGTAACAATACGCCAGTCACTACTCTTGATGAACTGTGGTATCGTGTTGAAGCTGCATGGGCAGCTGTAGGTGTACACGCCATCCAAGCTCTGTTTGACTCAATGCCCAAGCGTATCAAGGCCTTATTACGGCCAGAGGTGGTTGTTCTGGGTACTGATTTCTCAGGATCTATGCACCCAAACTGCGTGAAAATGTAATCAAATGTTAGTTCTAGTATAATATACTTGTCCAATGAATACCTGTTTATCATCTGCATTTCTTCTTGGTGTAGCAATTTTATGGCCGGTAGTGTATAAGGGAACGCTTTCAGCTGTGAACATTTGATTTGCATTTCTTACATACTGTGAAGCCTACACACTATTTATTACCGTCCAGCTGAGCAAACGAAATGTTTCTGGATTACGATTTTCTGGCTGGGTCTTCTACAGTGAAGATCGACATTTTACTGAAGTGGATATGAGAACAAGCGCAATTTGCGCATTTGGGAGTAAGCAAATCCCCACGGGATGATGCACTTCAACGAGACTCTCCTAAATCGAATGTTGCTTGAGACATATCCCAGCGATAAGTTATGTGCCTTTCTTTTTCGCAAAAGCAACGTGAAATGGCGTTTCTGAGCTTGGCGTGCTAGAACCTTGGCTCTCTCGTCAATTGGAAGCACGTTATGTTATGTATAGTGAAGGAGAATGTTTTATTGGTGACTGAAGTCTCTCTTATGCACATCTGTTGTCTTTATTAACCTCACGAACAAACGCTACTAACTTACGCACCAACAAGATCTGAAAGTGGTAATTTCCGACTGTTCACATCTGAATGAATTAATAAAAGTAAGCTGTGGGTATAAACTGAGTGAGACTACAGTCTGCAACACAACACGATGTTAGTGGGAAAATGAAACGTGCGATTCGAGAGTCGCTTTGTGTGTTAACGTCAGAAGGCTATCGAACGCACGGCGTACGTCACACTTCACCTGTTTCGACATGGAGCGCGCCGGTTAATAATTTAGTTAACAGACGTCAGCCATTGAAAATGGATGAGAAACGCTGTTGTGGGGGATCTAAAGCATGACAGTGCTATTCTTCAACCCAGCAGACACTTCCTGAAAATCTAAAACGAATTTCGAAAAAGTGTATATCATAAACGAGAAATATTACGAAATAACGAGAAACAAAATCACTCACACGATTTTGTTCTGAACACAACAACGTGTTAATGAGTGACAACAAGTTACCCGTTCCTAGTGAGTGTTTCGGTGGACGAACTTAACCTTAAGTATGCTGTGTTTTATTTACAAGAAAGTAATAGCACTTTTTTTCAATACGACTGGTGTTATTTCTATATTGTAAGCTGTGATAGTGTCTAACCTAAGTAATATCAGTGGGAATGTTAAAGTACAACAAAAATACGTTTGGTTTGGACCGGTCACAGCAATTTGCCAGCAAAACAGATATCGTTGAAACTTAAACTTTTATGGTTTTCAGGACATACATGGTACGAAAATGACAAACGAAGGTGTGGAAAAAGTCAGACTTTAAGAAATGACGATCAGCGATGTGAGCGAGAAATAGTTTGAAGAAAGCTTAAGCTTTAAGTGGAAAACAGAGGCGGCCATGAAACCTGGTTTGGAAAATTATAAGTTTTTCCCGAGAACATTGAGTGATGAACAGGAAATAGTCTTGTACGATAACGTTAAAAATGTAGGTAGCCAGCTGATGCCGTTGGGTAAATATGAGTTCTTAAAAGTAGCGAACAATAGTATAGAGCAGCTGAAGATAAAGCATCGGTTCAGTGAGATAAAAGTGAAAACTATTTTGTGAAGAAACATGAAAACGCGCGGTTTCTCTTCATATTTATTACCTGAGGTTAAGAAACTCGTCAACAAGCGGAAGAACGGTGTGCAGACTACATGATCCTGCGTAGCGCATCCGATGACGTCATTGGCAGAGGGTGACACGGCGGTCGGCCGGGAAAGATTGGTTTGTCTAAGGCAGAACGTGAATCTTTGTTATTCATTAATTGTTCGGCGTTAGTCAATGGTTATCTGCCGATCCACGAAAGAGCGCGAAGCAAAGAGTGCGAGTGGTACCTAAGAAGCTGTTACCGTTCAATTGTTTTCTCAATTCGGAAGCATTGACAAGGAAAAATAGAGACAGAGGGGGCAACTTTTAAATCTTAAATGGAAACACCCATTTTTTATTGGAGATTCGGATTCTCCATAAAAAAGTAATCAAGTTGCGTCTGAAACGTTTTTTTTAAACCATTGACAGATGGCGCTGAAATCGAGAAAAAAGTAGAATTGGGGAAGAACTTTTATTTATTTAGAATTATCCGAGAAAGACGACGCATCAAATCGATAAAAAAATGTGCACCAGTTCTTTCGTTGCGCCAAATTAAACTATTTTTGTACAAAATGTATTGTATCCTGCTTTTAGCGTTACCCAGGAACAAAGGCAGGGACGTAGTAGAATGATGCTCCCATGGGGTGTGAGTCCCGTTGCCTCTCACAGCCGCGCGGGATTAGCCGAGCGGTCCGAGACGCTACAGTCATGGACTGTGCGGCTGGTCCCGGCGGAGGTTCGAGTCCTCCCTCGGGCATGGGTGTGTGTTTTTGTCTTTAGCATAATTTAGGTCAAGTAGTGTGTACGCTTAGGGACTGATGACCTTAGCGGTTAAGTCCCATAAGATTTCACACACATTTGAACATTTGATTTGCCTCTCACATGTTGGGGTGCTTCACTAGTGTTAGTCCCCTTGCCTCTCACAAAATGGGGTGCTTAATTAATGAAATTAGCCACGAAGAAATTGTTCAAAATTATCCCCATTTGCTTGAATACGTAAAGTCAATCGTCTGCGAAAGTTGTCCACAGTTTTGAGCAGCACGTCCCGTGGTATGGCTGCACACGCTCTTCGAATGCGTTGCTCCATATTGTTTCGGGTTGTGGGCTGTCTTTCATAAACAATATATTTTAAATAACCCCATAAGGTAAAAATCAGGAGATGTTAGATCTGGTGAACGTGGAGGCCACTGAATTGGTCCGCCGCGTCCTATCCACCGACCAGGGTACCGTAAATTTAAAACGTTGCGCATAATGGGGAGTTGCTCCGTCCTGTTGGAACCACATTCGTTGCCAATTTTCTAAATCAACATCTTCCATTAGCTCCAACAAATCATAGCGGAGAAGCTGTAAATAAGATTCCCGAGTAACATTTCGGTCAAAAAAATATGGTGCTATCAAGTAACCGTTTAAAATTCCACACCAGACCATTAACGACCATTTGTGTTGATTGCCAACGGGTTTTTGCCAATGTGGATTGACAAGGGACCAATAATGACAATCATGGCGATTTAATTCGCCATTGTTTTTGAATGTGACTTCATCGGTGAACATATCGTATCTAAAAAAAATCATCCCACCTCTTCTCATTTCCAAGCCCCATTGGCAGAAATGCACGCTTATTTGGATATCTTTCGGCGTAAATGCCTATGTCAGTGTGATATGACACGCATGATATTTATGTGCCTTCAAAATCCGCAAAACAGTTGATTTCGGTATTCCAGTTTGTCTGTGAATCACACGACTACTCGTTTCGGGATCCAGTTGAACACAGGCGAGAACGGTAGGGGTACGAGCGTCATTTTCATTCTATTCGCAATGACGAGGTGGACAGTGCATGTATCCATTTCGAGCTCGTTGAGTGCAATTTCTAATAATGTTTTCGCTTGGATGTCGTCTGTTTGGGAAATGATCCGCATACAATTGCGCAGCTGCAGTGTAATTGTTGTGGCATTCACCTAAAATTAACATCATATCAACAATCTCTGTAGGAGGATA
Source organism: Schistocerca serialis cubense (assembly GCF_023864345.2). Classification (NCBI taxonomy): domain Eukaryota; kingdom Metazoa; phylum Arthropoda; class Insecta; order Orthoptera; family Acrididae; genus Schistocerca; species Schistocerca serialis. Next base: position 265,800,971 of record NC_064646.1, read on the forward strand.
GTGATCCACGTTTCGCTAAAGAATAATTTACTTTCGTCAGTTGAGGTTTGTGGCAACGGCATTGCCGCAGTGGATACACCGATTCCCGTGAGATCACCGAAGTTAAGCGCTGTCGGGCGTAGTCGGTGCTTGGATGGGTGACCATCAAGGCCGCCATGCGCTGTTGCCGTTTTTCAGGGTGCACTCAGCCTCGTGATGCCAATTGAGGAGCTACTCGACCGATTAGTAGCGACTTCGGTCAATAATACCATCATAACGACCGGGAGAGCGGTGTGCTAACCCCACGCCCCTCCTATCCGCATCCTCCCGTGAGGATGACACGGCGGTCGGATGATCCCGGTAGGCCACTCGTGACCTGACGACGGAGTGAGTGCAGTGGACGTTTACGGTTCACAATCTGAAAATGAAGTGACGTCTGATCGCATTGCACCGACCTTTATACTGAGCCATAGTTCACAGTTTGGTCACGGTTGTGCCACAGTCGGGTGAGTAATGAAATTGTGAAGAGTTCCCTAACGAGATTTTAATACCGTTCCGCCGCTCTCCATCAAAAATTGTAGCGGGTAGGATACATTTTGAAAAAAAAAAAGCCTAATTTGGCATAATGAAAGAATTGGTGCACATTTTGTATCGATTTGATGCGTCCTTCTCGGATCATTCTAAATTTTTTCTCGATTTCAGCGCCAACTGTCAGTGGTTTAAAAAATGTGTCAGACAAAACTTGATTACTTTTTTTTTATGGAGAATCCGAATTTGCAATAAAAAATGGGGGGTGTCCATTTAAGATTTAAAAGTTGCCCCCCACCGCACCCAAGGGGGCGGGGGCTGGGGGTCATTTGAGCTTACGAACTTGTTTTACCCACTATTTTTACCCGATGTATAGTTTTCGAGAAAATCTCATCCGAAACTTCAGATGGACCACCCTGTGTGTGTGTGTGTGTGTGTGTGTGTGTGTGTGTGTGTGTGTGTGTGTAGAGCTCTAGAGCCACAAGCTGTAAAGAATTTGTTCTTTTCGTTTTAATCCGAAACCTGCGCTCTGCTCATTGTATAAAGTGTGGAATTTATGGTGGTGGGGCCAGCACAGGAACGCATTAGCAGGAGCAGGAGGTGGCGGTGTGTTCGGGTGCTAATATCTGGCTGTGTATCGTCTGGGCTGGGAGCAGGCTCTGACGGGCAAGTTTGTTCTGCTGCGCTGCCCCCACGGCTTATCGCAGAACCTGGGGGAGAGTTGGTGCCGGGCTTAAAAGGAAGGGCGGACGCCGACGTGTAATGCAGTTTGCGAGCGCGCCGCGCGCCGAATTAAAGAAGATTACAAAGGTGCGCAGCGCCGCCATCTGCATCTATATTAAACCGCCAGGGGTCGGCCATCTTGATTGCCTCGAAATCCCCGCGTGATCAGAGGCGCCGACGCGGTGTCCTTAAGTGAATGGATCAAGGGCGGACCCACCTCCTCACGACTCGCTGGATTTTCCCTCGGTCGACTGGAAACATCGCCCTTTCAAACCGACCATCCAGTAATTGAACAAACAACTTCGTTATGTCAGTGTACGCGCGTTGATGCTCCGACGAATTCCTGTCTTACACTCTTCTTTCTTCTCTTCCTCTACTTATTCCACAACGTCATTTTCCACCTCTTACATAATAATCACAATCACATCCGTTATTTCTGCGATGGGAGAAAGTCCCTTTTTTTTTTTTCCTAATAATAGCCACCTAGCGAGGTGGCGCAGTGGTTAGCACACTGGACTCGCATTCGGGAGGACGACGGTTCAATCCCGTCTCCGGCCATCCTGATTTAGGTTTTCCGTGATTTCCCTAAATCACTTCAGGCAAATGCCGGGATGGTTCCTTTGAAAGGGCACGGCCGATTTCCTTCCCCATCCTTCCCTCACCCGAGCTTGCGCTCCGTCTCTAATGACCTCGTTGTCGACGGGACGTTAAACACTAATCTCCTCCTCCTCCTCCTCCTCTTAATAATAGCCTTCAGGGACGCCCAAGAATTCGGCTCGCGAGACCTGGCCTAGCACACGTGCCGTAGTGCTCAACCTGCCTGCACATATTCCCCACCGCCACGGCGAGCTGTCTGAGCGGAGGGAAGGGGGGAGGGGGGAAGAAGGGTAGGGGGACTGCGAACTAGCACTTGCTTTGCATTTGACTTGTTTCTACACTCCTGGAAATTAAAATAAGAACACCGTGAATTCATTGTCCCAGGAAGGGGAAACTTTATTGACACATTCCTGGGGTCAGATACATCACATGATCACACTGACAGAACCACAGGCACATACACACAGGCAACAGAGCATGCACAATGTCGGCACTAGTACAGTGTATATCCACCTTTCGCAGCAATGCAGGCTGCTATTCTCCCATGGAGACGATCGTAGAGATGCTGGATGTAGTCCTGTGGAACGGCTTGCCATGCCATTTCCACCTGGCGCCTCAGTTGGACCAGCGTTCGTGCTGGACGTGCAGACCGCATGAGACGACGCTTCATCCAGTCCCAAACATGCTCAATGGGGGACAGATCCGGAGATCTTGCTGGTCAGGGTAGTTGACTTATACCTTCTAGAGCACGTTGGGTGGCACGGGATACATGCGGACGTGCATTGTCCTGTTGGAACAGCAAGTTCCCTTGCCGGTCTAGGAATGGTAGAACGATGGGTTCGATGACGGTTTGGATGTACCGTGCACTATTCAGTGTCCCCTCGACGATCACCAGTGGTGTACGGCCAGTGTAGGAGATCGCTCCCCACACCATGATGCCGGGTGTTGGCCCTGTGTGCCTCGGTCGTATGCAGTCCTGATTGTGGCGCTCACCTGCACGGCGCCAAACACGCATACGACCATCATTGGCACCAAGGCAGAAGCGACTCTCATCGCTGAAGACGACACATCTCCATTCGTCCCTCCATTCACGCCTGTCACGACACCACTGGAGGCGGGCTGCACGATGTTGGGGCGTGAGCGGAAGACGGCCTAACGGAGTGCGGGACCGTAGCCCAGCTTCATGGAGACGGTTGCGAATGGTCCTCGCCGATACCCCAGGAGCAACAGTGTCCCTAATTTGCTGGGAAGTGGCGGTGTGGTCCCCTATGGCACTGCGTAGGATCCTACGGTCTTGGCGCGCATCCGTGCGTCGCTGCGGTCCGGTCCCAGGTCGACGGGGACGTGTCCTTCCGCCGACCACTGGCGACAACATGGATGTACTGTGGAGACCTCACGCCCCACGTGTTGAGCAATTCGGCGGTACGTCCACCCGGCCTCCCGCATGCCCACTATACGCCCTCGCTCAAAGTCCGTCAACTGCACATACGGTTCACGTCCACGCTGTCGCGGCATGCTACCAGTGTTAAAGACTGCGATGGAGCTCCGTATGCCACGGCAAACTGGCTGACACTGACGGCGGCGGTGCACAAATGCTGCGCAGCTAGCGCCATTCGACGGCCAACACCGCGGTTCCTGGTGTGTCCGCTGTGCCGTGCGTGTAATCATTGCTTGTACAGCCCTCTCGCAGTGTCCGGAGCAAGTATGGTGGGTTTGACACACCGGTGTCAATGTGTTCTTTTTTCCATTTCCAGGAGTGTATATTTCACATGTCTCAACAACACAGATCACAAACAAAGCAAATCTTCAGTGTTATTTAATTATTTTTGGCGCGCTGTACATGTATCTGATGCAAGCTGTTGGTATACGAAAAGACACATAGTTTCATGGTCGGAAAAAAGTCTTTCACATGCATCTGTTAATCGACATACCGTAGCGCTTCCGCAGTCTCATTATCGAGACGATCAAACTCTGCTTCAGGGAAACAATGTAGCCGTTCTGGACAGTTTTAATTTAAAAGGGTTTACCTATAAAACGGGAATTACACTGCAGATGAGTCAGGTACATCTGAACATGCACAGGGGTGTTTTCAACTAAAATGGCAAACGGTACCGAAAACAGCACGGAAACAGATGTAAAATTGGCAGTGTTCTCGGAATGTTTACAAAACTACTCTTGTAATTCTCTCAAGGCCACAATGAAGTCTTCAGATCTCGCGTTTTCTTTAACCGCAGTGAGCTGAGGGAAATGGTGTCATTCCTTTCTTTTTGTCAGAATTTGGCCCTTCCATAATGCGATTTTCTTTTTAAATGTATCCTCATCAAATCAGAAATTAGATCTTTCTCAATGCGCAATGTCTTAATGTAGGGGTGTGCATTCAAGTCCACATAAAATTCGACGTCTGCAATCCATTCCGGATGTTCTAATTTTCGTTCATGCACTCCTTTTTCCGTCATAAACAGCGGGTTTTAAACTGGAAAATCGTTCCAGGCGTGCGCCTCGATTTCACCAACGTACTTTGCAGTCAAACATAAATTCTCCATACTCTTCCTTCAGGTCCATCGAAAACTGTTGCAGTGGCAGGGAATAATTCCTGCTACTTCAGAGATTTTACTATTCATACCACTAATTTCTTCAGTTGCTGCATACCTGCAAATTTACACAATGTGTTTCTTGACATACAGAAAAATATATCCCGTCTAGAAGTAATTTTTTGCCCTTTCATTGTCAATTAAAACTATTTTTACATGGTGTTGTAATGTCGTTACGTAGCAAATCTGCAGGTCCCGTGGTAAACGCTCAGAAGATGACCCCTACGTCGCGTTGAAACCGGTTGGCGGTATAATAATAATAAATGCGATTAAGACTGTTTTTGAATAATTGATTAATCAAACTAATCGCTGCTTCATCTCCACAACCGTGTTATCAAAAACCAACGATTTGGATTGCAGAGAGGATTGTACATTCAGTGCTACATGAAGAACACTGGTGTGTGACGATATTAATAGGCGATCAGTGATGAGTTAACCGTTATTATTTCGTCAGACGAAGAGAGTAACCAGACGCTGGGTAGCCGCGTGGTTTGAGGTGTCTTGTCACGGACCGCGCGGCTCCCCACATCGGAGGTTCGAGTCCTCCCTCGGGCATGGGTGTTTGTGTTGTCCATAGCGTAAGTTAGTTTAAGTCAGATTAAGTAGTGTGTAAGCTTAGAGACCGATGACCTAAACAGTTTTGTCCCATAAGATCTTACCACAAATTTACAATTTTAATTGAGTAACTGCCTCATTCGTGCTGTTTAGGCAAAATGTATGGAACCTTAACAACGAAATATGTACCAATTCTTGCTACCTGACACCCTAATTAGCTTTGTTGGATTTGATACGAAACAACTCTCGTGAAAATATTAACCGTTCAGCCTTTTATCAGTTGCACACGTCAAACTAGTCTAAACTTTTAGGCTATGGTTCAAATGGCTCTGAGCTCTTTGGGACTTAACATCTGAGGTCATCAGTTCCCTAGAACTTAGAACTACTTAAACCTAACTAACCTAAGGACATCACACACATCCATGCCCGAGGCAGGATTCGAACCTGCGACTGTAACGGCCGCGCGGTTCCAGACTGAAGCGCCTAGAACCGCTTGGCCACTCCGGCCGGCTTTTAGGCTATATAATCCACTAGATAATAACGATGAGTTGACGAAGGGAGTGTTTCAGACTCGATGTGAGAGAAAACTATGAGCTTGAAGGATATGGTCAAACCTCTGGTACAGGTCTTCTTTCGTTCATCGTTCTCATTTACCTTTCGTGGAATTGTAGAGGTGTCCATAGATCTTTCGAAATACCTTCCTCTCGAAAGAACGCGTTGCTTCTTCAGTTGTTGCTGATGTCACAAAGGCCTGCGAACCATTTAAAAGTACCACCCGCAGTAATGTCACGTACTGCTGGATCTTATCCTTCAGCGATGTCAGTCGTGACGTGAATAACTTGTTCAGGCTGTAGGCATTCATTATTCATCGATGCACCTTTATCGTCACTTCACTTTTATTAATCAATATGGACCGCAGGTACTTGACTACAGAAATGTATTGCTTATGAAGAGCTGCTCGACCATTCTGCTCACGGCTGATTCCTTCCACTGACTTCATGAGAATGTTTCGCAAGTCTACTACCCTCTGCAATGCTGTACAGTCCCTACCGTTAGTGCAGGTCTGCCTGGTTTTACTGCTTATGTTCCTTCGCATTTCCGTTTCACACTCACATCACCAGTCGTCGACTAGGGCAACTCTAGAACGTTTGAAATGTCTCGATCGATTTGTTACTCAAACGGCATCCAATGACTGGTGCGCACCGTGAGCGTCAAAAGCTGGCGTGGGTGGCCGAGCGGTTCTAGGCGCTACAGTCCGGAACCGTGCAACCGCTACTGTCGCAGGTTCGAGTCCTGCCTCGGGCATGGATGTGTGTGATGTCCTTAGGTTAGTTAGGTTTAAGTAGTTCTATGTTCTAAGGGGACTGATGACCTCAGAAGTTAAATCCCATAGTGCTCAGAGCCTTTTGAACCATTTTTGAGCGTCAAAAAGGGCAGTGAATATTATCTTCACTTTCAATTTATCATTCGCACCTTATAACACCAACGTGCCGTGAAACACGCTAATGTTACCCTCAGAGAGGATTTCAAAGCTCAACTGTGCGTGTGTCTGATTGAAAAGGTTGTTGTTGTTGTTGTGGTCTTCAGTCCTGAGACTGGTTTGATGCAGCTCTCCATGCTACTCTATCCTGTGCAAGCTTTTTCATCTCCCAGTACCTACTGCAACCTACATCGTTCTGAATATGCTTACTGTATTCATCTCTTGGTCTCCCTCTACGATTTTTACCCTCCACGCTGCCCTCCAATACTAAATTGGTGATCCCTTGATGCCTCAGAACATGTCCTACCAACCGATCCCTTCTTCTGGTCAAGTCGCGCCACAAACTTCTCTTCTCCCCAATCCTATTCAATACTTCCTCATTAGTTATGTGATCTACCCATCTAATCTTCAGCATTCTTCTGCAGCACCACATTTCGTAAGCTTCTATTCTCTTCTTGTCCAAACTATTTATCGTCCATGTTTCACTTCCATACATGGCTACACTCCATACGAATACTTTCAGAAATAACTTCCTGACACTTAAATCAATACTGGATGTTAACAAATTTCTCTTCTTCAGAAACGCTTTCCTTGCCATTGCCAGCCTACATTTTATATCCTCTCTACTTCGACCATCATCAGTTATTTTGCTCCCCAAATAGCAAAACTCCTTTACTCATTTAAGTGCCTCATTTCCTAATCTAATTCCCTCAGCATCACCCGACTTAATTAGACTACATTCCATTATCCTTGTTTTGCTTTTGTTGATGTTCATCTTACATCCTCCTTTCAAGACACTGTCCATTCCATTCAACTGCTCTTCCAAGTCCTTTGCTGTCTCTGACAGAATTACAATGTCATCGGCGAACCTCAAAGTTTTTATTTCTTCTCCATGAATTTTAATACCTACTCCGAATTTTTCTTTTGTTTCCTTTACTGCTTGCTCAATATACAGATTGAACAACATCGGGGAGAGGCTACAACCCTGTCTTACTCCATTCCCAACCACTGCTTCCCTGTCATGTCCCTCGACTCTTATAACTGCCATCTGGTTTCTGTACAAATTGTAAATAGCCTTTCGCTCCCTGTATTTTACCCCTGCCACCTTTAGAATTTGAAAGAGAGTATTCCAGTCAACATAGTCAAAAGCTTTCTCTAAGTCTACAAATGCTAGAAACGTAGGTTTGCCTTTCCTTAATCTTTCTTCTAAGATAAGTCGTAAGGTCAGTATTGCCTCACGTGTTCCAGTGTTTCTACGGAATCCAAACTGATCTTCCCCGAGGTTGGCTTCTACTAGTTTTTCCATTCGTCTGTAAAGAATTCGTGTTAGTATTTTGCAGCTGTGACTTATTAAGCTGATAGTTCGGTAATTTTCACATCTGTCAACACCTGCTTTCTTTGGAATTGGAATTATTATATTCTTCTTGAAGTCTGAGGGTATTTCGCCTGTCTCATACATCTTCCTCACCAGATGGTAGAGTTTTGTCAGGACTGGCTCTCCCACGGCCGTCAGTAGTTCCAATGGAATATTGTCTACTCCGGGGGCTTTGTTTCGACTCAGGTCTTTCAGTGCTCTGTCAAACTCTTCACGCAGTATCATATCTCCCATTTCATCTTCATCTACATCCTCTTCCATTTCCATAATATTGTCCTCAAGTACATCGCCCTTGTATAGACCCTCTATATACTCCTTCCATATTTCTGCTTTCCCTTCTTTGCTTAGAACTGGGTTTCCATCTGTTCTCTTATCTCCAAAGGTCTCTTTAATTTTCCTGTAGGCGGTATCTATCTTACCCCTAGTGAGATAGGCCTCTACATCCTTACATTTGTCCTCTAGCCATCCCTGCTTAGCCATTTTGCACTTCCTGTCGATCTCATTTTTGAGACGTTTGTATTCCTTTTTGCCTGTTTCACTTACTGCATTTTTATATTTTCTCCTTTCATCAATTAAATTCCATATTTCTTCTGTTACCCAAGGATTTCTACTAGCCCTCGTCTTTTTACCTACTTGATCCTCTGCTGCCTTCACTACTTCATCCCTCAAAGCTACCCATTCTTCTTCTACTGTATTTATTTCCCCCATTCCTGTCAATTGCTCCCTTATGCTCTCCCTGAATCTCTGTACAACCTCTGGTTCTTTTAGTTTATCCAGGTCCCATCTCCTTAAATTCCCACCTTTTTGCAGTTTCTTCAGTTTTAATCTACGGGTCATAACCACTAGATTATGGTCAGAGTCCACATCTGCCCCTGGAAATGTCTTACAATTTAAAACCTGGTTCCTAAATCTCTGTCTTACCATTATATAATCTATCTGATACCTTTTAGTATCTCCAGGGTTCTTCCATGTATACAACCTTCTTTCATGATTCTTAAACCAAGTGTTAGTTATGATTATGTTGTGCTCTGTGCAAAATTCGACCAGGCGGCTTCCTCTTTCATTTCTGTCCCCCAATCCATATTCACCTACTATGTTTCCTTCTCTCCCTTTTCCTACACTCGAATTCCAGTCACCCATGACTATTAAATTTTCGTCTCCCTTCACAATCTGAATAATTTCTTTTATTTCATCATACATTTCTTCAATTTCTTCGTCATCTGCAGAGCTAGTTGGCATATAAACTTGTACTACTGTAGTAGGCGTGGGCTTCGTATCTATCTTGGCCACAATAATGCGTTCACTATGCTGTTTGTAGTAGCTTACCCGCATTCCTATTTTCCTATTCATTATTAAACCTACTCCTGCATTACCCCTATTTGATTTTGTGTTTATAACCCTGTAGTCACCTGACCAGAAGTCTTGTTCCTCCTGCCACCGAACTTCACTAATTCCCACTATATCTAACTTCAACCTATCCATTTCCCTTTTTAAATTTTCTAACCTACCTGGCCGATTAAGGGATCTGACATTCCACGCTCCGATCCGTAGAAAAGGTTATCCGACTATAATTTCGAATTTTGTGAAGTTGACAGTAACACCAAACGGGCCTTTACTTTGGGAGTTAACAGAAGTGGTAAAATTATAAGAAATGAAAAAAAATGAACGGTCGCCAGCCATATTAAGCACATTAATTTGTAAATATATATTTAAGAAAATTGGATATTAGTTACTGAAGTTACTTTTGTTGAGATTTTCCTTTGAATTGCAAACAAGATACAAACTGACCCAGTGCACTCTATAATGTGTATAGCAGCAGTTACCAATAACACACACTGCAGAAAATTATGGGAACCAAAATTGCACCGAGCTCATACTAATGACGGCCACAATCATTAGCATCACTTAATCAAAGTACTGAAACATCACCGCATGAAGTGCAGAACGTATTTTGGACATGAGGGGCTTCTATCTTGACTGACAGGAATAACACAAATAAAGACGAATAACATCTTAAATAGACTGTTTAAACTCCTCTACATATAGCAATTTTGCTTAGTAACAGTGATAGTTCATTTTTTTTTCTTAATAGGAGGACAGTATGGTGGGGACCCATAAACTGGTATAGTTTCACTATCCAACTTTCTTTGATTATTGCAAAAGTAAAAACTATCTCTAAAAGCTAATATTCGCTTAAATTACGTTGCAAGGTAATAAAATGCAACACTAGGCTTAATTAACTTCAAAAGGAACCATTCATGATGAGTACCAAAACTTTGAAATGTGCTTAACTTCACTTCTACACTCCTGGAAATGGAAAAACGAACACATTGACACCAGTGTGTCAGACCCACCATACTTGCTCCGGACACTGCGAGAGGGCTGTACAAGCAATGATCACACGCACGGCACAGCGGACACACCAGGAACCGCGGTGATGGCCGTCGAATGGCGCTAGCTGCGCAGCATTTGTGCACCGCCGCCGTCAGTGTCAGCCAGTTTGCCGTGGCATACGGAGCTCCATCGCAGTCTTTAACACTGGTAGCATGCCGCGACAGCGTGGACGTGAACCGTATGTGCAGTTGACGGACTTTGAGCGAGGGCGTATAGTGGGCATGCGGGAGGCCGGGTGGACGTACCGCCGAATTGCTCAACACGTGGGGCGTGAGGTCTCCACAGTACATCGATGTTGTCGCCAGTGGTCGGCGGAAGGTGCACGTGCCCGTCGACCTGGGACCGGACCGCAGCGACGCACGGATGCACGCCAAGACCGTAGGATCCTACGCAGTGCCGTAGGGGACCGCACCGCCACTTCCCAGCAAATTAGGGACACTGTTGCTCCTGGGGTATCGGCGAGGACCATTCGCAACCGTCTCCATGAAGCTGGGCTACGGTCCCGCACACCGTTAGGCCGTCTTCCGCTCACGCCCCAACATCGTGCAGCCCGCCTCCAGTGGTGTCGCGGCAGGCGTGAATGGAGGGACGAATGGAGACGTGTCGTCTTCAGCGATGAGAGTCGCTTCTGCCTTGGTGCCAATGATGGTCGTATGCGTGTTTGGCGCCGTGCAGGTGAGCGCCACAATCAGAACTGCATACGACCGAGGCACAGAGGGCCAACACCCGGCATCATGGTGTGGGGAGCGATCTCCTACACTGGCCGTACACCACTGGTGATCGTCGAGGGGACACTGAATAGTGCACGGTACATCCAAACCGTCATCGAACCCATCGTTCTACCATTCCTAGACCGGCAAGGGAACTTGCTGTTCCAACAGGACAATGCACGTCCGCATGTATCCCGTGCCACCCAACGTGCTCTAGAAGGTGTAAGTCAACTACCCTGGCCAGCAAGATCTCCGGATCTGTCCCCCATTGAGCATGTTTGGGACTGGATGAAGCGTCGTCTCACGCGGTCTGCACGTCCAGCACGAACGCTGGTCCAACAGAGGCGCCAGGTAGAAATGGCATGGCAAGCTGTTCCACAGGACTACATCCAGCATCTCTACGATCGTCTCCATGGGAGAATAGCAGCCTGCATTGTGGCGAAAGGTGGATATACACTGTACTAGTGCCGACATTGTGCATGCTCTGTTGCCTGTGTCTATGTGCCTGTGGTTCTGTCAGTGTGATCATGCGATGTATCTGACCCCAGGAATGTGTCAATAAAGTTTCCCCTTCCTGGGACAATGAATTCACGGTGTTCTTATTTCAATTTCCAGGAGTGTAATAATACTACCGCAAATCGGTTCATTACAGACTTATATGTACTTGTACTTAATCGCCTCTTAAGCAGGTATTCTTGGCAATAATATTTACACAGTCTTGCACTGTAATCCTACAAAACTATCTCTTATAATAAACTAAGGATGCTTTAGCAAAAGCCTATCCAACTTCACTTTTATCGTTTTAGCTTTTAAATAATTAAGGTTTTCACTTTCCTGTTGATTGATCTTTAAATTTTTGTACTTGAACTTCCTACCTTAACAATTTCACTTGGAATAGTTAATAAACAAAGCATCCAAATCTTACTCTTACTTTAACTTTTGCTACTCCTTCTATTTTAGACAAAAAAATCACTTTTCAACACATGAATGCCAGAATTGTTCATTTAAATCAGGATACTCGGGCTTTAGTAGCACTTCGGTGAGGACATTGCATAAGTTCGTGATCAGGATTTAAGTTACTGCTTCGAACACGAATTGACGTTTTATGTGATTATTGAAGTGAAATGATCGTATGGCATTTTTGGCCGGGAGGCCCCATGTGGGGCAGTTCGGCCGCCGTATTGCAAGTCCTTTTTAGCTGACGCCACTTCGGTGACATGCGAGTCAATAATTATGAAACGATGATGAATAACACACAACACCCAGTCATCACGAGGCAGAGAAAAATCCCTGACCCCGCCGGGAATCGAACCCGGGATCCCGTGCGCAGGAAGCGAGAACGCTACCGCAAGACTACTACTCAGCGATATAAGTGTTACAACCTTCTATAGTCTTTAGAAACCATCAGAGACACTTTCGGCACTTTGTCGTTTTGTACCAGGTTCGTATTGGGAAATATCGTGACCCAAGAATTCAATTACAGCACCTTGCTTGTAGCGAGTGTCATTCACGACGTAAGTTTGATGGTTCACTGCGGCTCTGCCATCTGTCGGAATTGTTTGAAACTTAGTGCAGGAGTTGTTTACAGTTGTTAGTTCAAGTTGCCACCGTAGTTAGTGCGCTGACGTCGCTTATACGCCAGGAATGAAATCAGTCTCGGAACTTTCAGGATGGGCGGTGTATGCTCCGCAACTTTTAGACTTTAATTCTAACTGTTTCTGACAACACACAGTTAAGTTTCCATTTGTCATGGTAGATTCTATTTGTGATACATTACAACAGCTCGTAGGGAAAAAAATGTTCATATAGCTAACGAACCATCGCCGTTGCCTGTAGAAATCTGTCATCTAGCGTGAACACCTCACACAGTTTCTGGCCACGCTGCAGGCAACGTAAATACGAATATCTTTACAATTATCAACGAAATGAAATGCGCAGCAGAGATGAAACTGTAAAAACGGCTGACATTGTGGGCGGTGGGAGGTACAAATTTTATGGCCGAGAAGAGCACGAAATAAAAAAGGTGTGTGAGGGAACATCACCGTACGTCATCGGTGGCATTTGTGTGAACTCACACGTAATTGCGTGAATAAATAAAGGCGTGTAGTGCGCGTGATGTGGTGGCGTGTTTCGACACAGGCGCACGCGTCTGCGGTGGGCTCATTGCACATTCACTCGGCGCGCACGTGTCCAAGGATAATCAGATGTGACCGCAGACATGAGTTGTGCGCGCGTGTTCGCTACTCGATACAGCGGAACGCACGGTATGTAGCCAGGCCTGCCTCAATCCGGGCCTACATCTGTCCGACGCTGTACGCCATCTGCTGCGTCACGGCCGTCAGTGACGTCATGCAGTGTAATTCGTGGCACTATTTATTTATTTATTTACTGCAGTTATCTGTCAAGAGACTCCTGTCATACCACAGTTAGATCAATTCCATTTTGAATTACAATAATGGACTATGTTACTACTTTCTTTCTTTTCCTTGTGCCGTTTCTCCCGCGGATACGCAGGGTAGGCATGGTTAATCGGATGTGGCAATGTTAGCTGAAGGGGTGGCCGGATGCCCTTCCTGCCGCCACCCCGTACCCCCCGGGAAGCAATTAGTGTACCCCAACTGTCTGTGTCTAATCCATGGAATAGTGGGAAAGTGTTCAGATGGCTGCGAGCCGTGTAGCTGAGGCGGGGCGTGAGGACCAGCCGGGTATTCACCTAGGGGGATGTGGAAAACCGCCTAAAAACCACATCCAGGCTGGCTGGCACGCCGGCCCTCGTCGTTAATTCGCCGGGCGGATTCGATCCGGGGCCGGCGCGCCTACGGGAGTGTCCAGGAAGCAGCGCGTTAGCGCGCTCGGCTAACCTGGCGTGTGGACTACGTTACTACTGTATTTATACAGTTATTCAACTCACAATCACTCCGTTTGCATTATGTTCTCAAAACCGGATTTTGTCAACCGATTTCCAAATACCGCTTCTGGGTGGTCATCTGCACATTTCAAAATCGTGTCTGGAAACCCGCTTCTAGTTGCTGGTTTTCCAATTCCGCAATCAATTTTCGCTCCCATGTAAACGCAACCGGTTTCGAAACGTGCTTGGGCTGTCAAATTTCGTCTTGTTTTTAAAATTTTTCGGCTAATATGAACGGAGTGGCTTTTTGTACAGTGAAAGATAAATAGAAATATTAGTTTGAAGTTGTTTATACTTCGTCTAACTGAAGAGAAATAGCGATTGCGCTGACTAAATCAGAAACTGTAACAGCTGTTTTCCAGGCGCCATATTTAGTTGTGCTATCAAACCCGTTTGAGATCTTAACGAGGCAGCGAGAAACAGTTTCCGAAATTCTGTTTTCGTCTTTCTGAAGATGTGTCGCATGTAAACGTAGTCAGTGATATTACAAATTTAACGCATGATACATTACGTTGTCTGAGTGGCCAAATAGCAAAACTCGGCTAATCCCAGAACGTTGCCAGTTCGTACAAGCGGTAAAGTGTGGCTCTACTATCTTTTGTGCGGTTACCACTGCCATTCGAATATCTGTTTTACTACATTTATCGACGACCATTACTGATTACCCACCGCGCTTTTCTAACTAATCTTACAACAACCACACCACCACTACTACTACTACAACTACTACTATTATTACTACGCTAAACTAAAAAACTACTTCATCCGATTAGGCTGGTAGCTGAAGGCGAGAAATCTTCAGGTTCGACTGAACAGTCGCATCACGTACGCCTGGCATAGCCAACTGCCGGCAACCCCGCCGAAGTACAGTAAAAAAATGCAAATCCCTATTTTCACATGGGATAGAGCCAACCAAAACTCCGTCTTTCCCCCGATTCCATCTTTGTCTCGTCCTTAGCTGTTCAACGGGCAACCGGAAACCGGATAAAACCACACAGAAAGTATTATACGAGTATGCAGTGTAGAGCTATCCTTGCGTTTCCAGATGTTCGTTTTGTGCCTTGTTAGGTATACATGAGCGAGTTTACACAGTGTTTGATATGGAAGCAGGTTCGAATCCTGCGTTGGGCATGGACGTGTGTGATGTCCTTAGGTTAGTTAGATTTACGTAGTTCTAAGCCTAGGGGACCGATGAACTCAGATGTTAAGTCCCATAGTGCTTATAGCCATTTGAACCACTTGCACAGTGTTTGAAGAGTATCGGGACTGTAAAGCAATTGTGCTATGTTCTGTGTTAGTGGTTATCTTGTATGGGTCTAAGTTACCACATAAAGAGCAGGACGCGAAAATATTACGAGGGCTAAATGTAGGCTTTCCCGGTGTATGCTGCTGATGAAATCTTCTCCGGCTTACATCCGGGTAGCTGCGTCGAAAATCCGCGACGTTTCGATGAGTGTCATTCTCATCATCTTCTGGCGCCAGAAGAGCGTGTCTGAAAACCGAAAGGTCACTGTATGGAATGCCGGTCCGACCAAGGATTTTTGTCTCCGTTTTTTGACCCACCAATCACCTTTGAGTGGTACGGAGATTCGCCAGGAGCGAAATGTAGTTCGGATTCCACTTAAAACTGTAGGCCGCCTTTTCCTGTTTGGATATCCTTATAGGGAGACGGAAGTCACCGAAGTGACGTCGAATTGAAAGACTTGCATCAGGAGATTGAGCCACACGAAAAAAAACCACCTACTTAAGTACATACATACACATATACATACTCACATTCTCATTGTTCTATACATGTTATAAATTAAGGTCCCACGCCATGTTTTTCTGTCTATACAGGGTGTTACGAAAAGGTACGGCCAAACTTTCAGGAAACATTCCTCACACACAAATAAAGAAAAGATGTTATGTGGACATGTGTTCGGAAACGCTTGATTTCCATGTTAGAGCTCATTTTAGTTTCGTCAGTATGTACTGTACTTCCTCGATTCACCGCCAGTTGGCCCAATTGAAGGAAGGTAATGTTGACCTCGGTGCTTGTGTTGACATGCGACTCATTGCTCTACAGTACTAGCATCAAGCACATCTGTACGTAGCATCAACAGGTTAGTGTTCATCACGAACGTGGTTTTGCAGTCAGTGCAATGTTTACAAATGCGGAGTTGGCAGATGCCCATTTGATGTATGGATTAGCTCGGGGCAATAGCAGTGGCGCGGTACGTTTGTATCGAGACAGATTTCCAGAACGAAGGTGTCCCGACAGGAAGACGTTCGCAGCAATTGATCGGCGTCTTAGGGAGCACGGAACATTCCAGCCTATGACTCGCGACTGGGGAAGACCTGGAACGACGAGGACACCTGCAATGGACGAGGCGATTTTTCGTGCAGTTGACGATAACCCTAATGTCAGCGTCAGAGAAGTTGCTGCTGTACAAGGTAACGTTGACCACGTCACTGTATGGAGAGTGCTACGGGAGAACCAGTTGTTTCCGTACCATGTACAGCGTGTGCAGGCACTATCAGCAGCTGATTGGCCTCCACGGGTACACTTCTGCGAATGGTTCATCCAACAATGTGTCAATCCTCATTTCAGTGCAAATGTTCTCTTTAGAGATGAGACTTCATTCCAACGTGATCAAATTGTAAATTTTCACAATCAACATGTGTGTGCTGACGAGAATCCGCACGCAATTGTGCAATCACGTCATTAACACACATTTTCTGTGAATGTTTGGGAAGGCATTGTTGGTGATGTCTTGATTGGGCCCCATGTTCTTCCACCTACGCTCAATGGAGCACGTTATCATGATTTCATACGGAATACTCTACCTGTGCTGCTAGAACATGTGCCTTTACAAGTACGACACAACATATGGTTTATGCACGATGGAGCTCCTGCACATTTCAGTCGAAGTGTTCGTACGCTTCTCAACAACAGATTCGGTGACCAGTGGATTGGTAGAGGTGGACCAATTCCATGGCCTCCACGCTCTCCTGACCGCAACCCTCTTGACTTTCATTTATGGGGGCGTTTGAAAGCTCTTGTCTACGCAACCCCGGTACCAAATGTAGAGACTCTTCGTGCTCGTATTGTGGACGCCTGTGATACAATACGCCATTCTCCAGGGCTGCATCAGCGCATCAGGGATTCCATGCGACGGAGGGTGGATGCATGTATCCTCGCTAACGGAGGACATTTTGAACATTTCGTGTAACAAAGTGTTTGAAGTCACGCTGGTACGTTCTGTTGGTGTGTGTTTCCATTCCACGATTAATGTGATTTGAAGAGAAGTAATAAAATGAGCTCTAACATGGAAAGTAAGCGTTTCCGGACGCCTGTCCACATAACATATTTTCTTTCTTTGTGTGTGAGGAATGTTTCCTGAAAGTTTGGCCGGAGCTTTTTGTAACACCCTGTATATGAAGGCTAATCCCAAGAACTAACATAGGGATTCCGATAACATTTTCACCAACAGGTATATTGATTCACAAGGAAAGTTTTCAAATTGGCTGAACTGTGATGAATTACAGTCCTCGCTCCGTTTTTTCTCTCTGCAAGTGAAGGCTGTTCTCAGGCACTGCAGTACGGATTTTGATACTAGTTGCGGAATGCCACTATCTCCACACCGCGGCGTAGAAATGGCGGCTGTCGCTAAAACAATCTGTTTTCAGTTATATCGTTTTTTTTTCTCGCACACTTTGGGTTTTTTATGCCTGTTATCTCCTGTAATAAAACAGAAATCGGACCAAGACTGAAAAATTTTGACTCTCCCAGTTTCAAGATATAAAGAATACAAATATTAATTTAAACCTCCAAGTAAAAGAAAACTTATGTCTGTCTACCGTTCGCTGTTTTTTTTGAAAAATAATAAATGGCTGAGTACTATAAGAAATAATCTATCTCCTATTGATTCTAATTTTTTTGAAATTCTGCCCAAAAATCATGTTGTAATCGTGGATCACAGTACTATTTGAGTATTATGAATAATCATTGCTATAGGGTGAAAACTGAGTCTGAAGGACTTCATTTTCCTTGTTTACAGCTGACCAACTACTTCCTATTTTTTATTGTATTTTATGAATAAATTGTTGTTAAGTTTTTAATTTATCACTATTACCACAATTTCCTTCCTGTTTTATTGTTTCATAGAAACAATCTTTTAAGCAAGTGAAGCATTGTACTCCATTGCTACGTCACTTCGTAAAAATGTAATCGGACTGGCGTTCGTGCCATTCTTCAATTGAACGGACATCTGGCGACGACAGCGAGGATCTGCTTCACAGACCAGGTGAGGGCAAATCTTGAGCACTGCACATACACGCGTACCTTAAGCCACGGCAACACGGACGTCGTTGTCTCACCAATGCTGTACCATTTCTTATTCCATGTGTTTGTTGCTCGTTTCTGTCGGCATTGTCATTAAAACAGCACTGATTTCTTTTCCCATTTTAACTACACACTATATCAAACCAATGCAGACCTTATGAATAAAAAATTAATTTTTTTTAAAGAAAAATGGGTATGTTTAAGAACAAAAATTTTAGCACTCCTGCTATGGCTAATTGGTACTTCGGTTTTTTTACTCCGTTATTAGTAAAACAAAAACATCTTTTATAACCCGGGGCGACTTGCTAGTATCATTATATACACTCCTGGAAATTGAAATAAGAACACCGTGAATTCATTGTCCCAGGAAGGGGAAACTTTATTGACACATTCCTGGGGTCAGATACATCACATGATCACACTGACAGAACTACAGGCACATAGACACAGGCAACAGAGCATGCACAATGTCGGCACTAGTACAGTGTATATCCACCTTTCGCAGCAATGCAGGCTGCTATTCTCCCATGGAGACGATCGTAGAGATGCTGGATGTAGTCCTGTGGAACGGCTTGCCATGCCATTTCCACCTGGCGCCTCAGTTGGACCAGCGTTCGTGCTGGACGTGCAGACCGCGTGAGACGACGCTTCATCCAGTCCCAAACATGCTCAATGGGGGACAGATCCGGAGATCTTGCTGGCCAGGGTAGTTGACTTACACCTTCTAGAGCACGTTGGGTGGCACGGGATACATGCGGACGTGCATTGTCCTGTTGGAACAGCAAGTTCCCTTGCCGGTCTAGGAATGGTAGAACGATGGGTTCGATGACGGTTTGGATGTACCGTGCACTATTCAGTGTCCCCTCGACGATCACCAGTGGTGTACGGCCAGTGTAGGAGATCGCTCCCCACACCATGATGCCGGGTGTTGGCCCTGTGTGCCTCGGTCGTATGCAGTCCTGATTGTGGCGCTCACCTGCACGGCGCCAAACACGCATACGACCATCATTGGCACCAAGGCAGAAGCGACTCTCATCGCTGAAGACGACACGTCTCCATTCGTCCCTCCATTCACGCCTGTCGCGACACCACTGGAGGCGGGCTGCACGATGTTGGGGCGTGAGCGGAAGACGGCCTAACGGTGTGCGGGACCGTAGCCCAGCTTCATGGAGACGGTTGCGAATGGTCCTCGCCGATACCCCAGGAGCAACAGTGTCCCTAATTTGCTGGGAAGTGGCGGTGCGGTCCCCTACGGCACTGCGTAGGATCCTACGGTCTTGGCGTGCATCCGTGCGTCGCTGCGGTCCGGTCCCAGGTCGACGGGCACGTGCACCTTCCGCCGACCACTGGCGACAACATCGATGTACTGTGGAGACCTCACGCCCCACGTGTTGAGCAATTCGGCGGTACGTCCAGCCGACCTCCCGCATGCCCACTATACGCCCTCGCTCAAAGTCCGTCAACTGCACATACGGTTCACGTCCACGCTGTCGCGGCATGCTACCAGTGTTAAAGACTGCGATGGAGCTCCGTATGCCACGGCAAACTGGCTGACACTGACGGCGGCGGTGCACAAATGCTGCGCAGCTAGCGCCATTCGACGGCCAACACCGCGGTTCCTGGTGTGTCCGCTGTGCCGTGCGTGTGATCATTGCTTGTACAGCCCTCTCGCAGTGTCCGGAGCAAGTATGGTGGGTCTGACACACCGGTGTCAATGTGTTCTTTTTTCCATTTCCAGGAGTGTATTTTGTTTGCACTCAACGACACCAAAGTGTAACTGGAAGAGTTTTATTCGAAACACTTTTTCCGTTTCGTTTCGGCCGCGATGAGCAAGGCAACGACTTTCTCATTACATATTCACCACCTCGACCTAATCGCGAGCTGCTTTCTTCAATAAAATACAAGTATTTACCCCGACCGCCGGCGGTAACGAATATTCGCGGCGCAATTTGTATGCGTGTCCGAGGCGTGCTGAATATTTGAAGCGCCCCACAGCTGACCGCTGCCACTGGTCAGTATTTAGCTTATAAATAGGCCGGGCGCTGCGCAAACAACAGCACGCGATGTCGCCCTGATGGCGTAGCGTAACGGCGGCTCCACGTTACGTTTTAATGTGCACCCGGGATGGCCACGTCTGAACGCCGGACGATACCCGGAACCTCACAGCTGCGCTCAAGTCTCTGACCACGGCGCGCCGGTATGAATATTCCCTTTGGTGACGCCCTCACGTCGAACGTACTTGAGCCCTCAGGACTGGCTCCCAATCGAAAATTAATTGCCGGCACGCTTTATCTCCGAAGACCAACAAACGACTACAGTTTGCAGCGGAACAGTGTCCACACGAAGTCTGACTTCAATCAAAATTTCTCCGCTCGATGGGCACGGTTTGCGGACGCTGTAGTCTTTCTGTCAGAGAAAAGTAGAGCCGCCACCTGATGCGATAGTTGTCCTTGCCATAATTCACAGCTGCTACAAAAGTTTTTATTTTTCCCCGACTGATTTGAAGCCGCTAACCAGGATTCCCATTCCTGTGCCAGTCCCTTCATCTCGGAGTAACACTTACTACCAACATTATCAGTTATCTGTTCTACATATTTCAGAACAACGGAGTGGATACCGTCATGTAAGATTTTGTAAGATCAAAACATAAAAGTAAAATAGAGATACCGAGACATAGTCGAATCTAGTCAAGTGTTGCTGAGGGTTGTAATGCACTCTTTCTCCGGGGGACAAATATTAATTATTATCAGTAGTAGTATATTAAGCTACAAATTATCATTTTAAACCTGTGTGGTCTCCCTGGTGTGCCTAGTCGACCACAAGTCCCCGTCACGTTGTTCACTCTAATAATAGAGTACATACAGGGTTGAAGACATGGAGAAATTCTAGGCGCTCAGTCCGGAGCCGCGCAACTGCTACGGTCGCAGGTTCGAATCCTGCCTCGGGCATGGATGTGTGTGATGTCCTTAGGTTAGTTAGGATTAAGTAGTTCTAAGTTCTAGGGGACTGATGACCGCAGTTGTTAAGTCCCATAATGCTCAGAGCCATTTGAACCATTTGAACATGGAGAAAGAAAGGTATCATCACAATTTGAATTACAGTAATATAACTTTCTTACCTTTATTGGTCGTTGTTGCACGCTCGTGGTCCAGTGATGAATCTCGCCATCTGCGTTTGTTAAATCAATTTGAGGTCGAGGGTGTGTATTTTGCTGCGTAAGAACTGACACATATTTAAACTTCCAACTTTTATTTTATGAATGCTGATCGTGAGGATATTCAATAATTTTCAATGTAACAGCTTTACCAATACATAATTTCGTTCCCTCTATCCTTGACCTTCTCAAAGCAAGCGTATTACAAGACATCTCAACACCAACTGCCCATTGTCTCTACACCCGCCAACCACCGGCTCCTGTTCACAAAGCTTACAAACTGTGCAGTACTGCCAACCTTGGCTGGACATTTTACACATCGCACGTATGCATATATGAAAAACATAGTATGAAAAATGAAAAGTGTTTATAATATAGTTCTGTGGCAATATACCTCATGATTGTCCTCATATTAACAGTTTTGTAACAAAATAATGATATGTTTATGTTTACGTAGTTAAAGTTCACTTGCTCCTTCAAGTTGATTGACGGCACCGCACACCTCGCCAGCCAGTGGTATCGGTAGTTTCAGTAGTCCGTTACATTACAGGGTATTAGATTATTTATTTATTCAGCTCGATCAGAATACAGCTTTCGAGCAGTCTCTTTCGTCCACCAGATGAGGAAACGAGAAACTAAAAATAGTAACTGATTCTTTTTTATTTGGTAGTCATGTGACGCTAACCAAAGTAGAGAGGATACAATATATATACCAAAAATAGCAAGAAAAACAACAATAGAAATTTAATAATGTCGAATATAATGAAAAGTGTGAAGTTATTCCCATGAGTACTAAAACAAATCAAATAAATTTCGATTACGCGATAAGTCACACAAATCTGAAGGCTGTAAATTCAGCTAAATACTTAGGGATTACAATTACAAATAACCTAAATTGGAACGGCTCAAATGGCTCTGAGCACTATGGGACTTAAAATCTGAGGTCATCAGTCCCCTGGACTTAGAAATACTTAAACGTAACTAACCTAAGGACATCACACACATCCATGCCCGAGACAGGTTTCGAGCCTGCGACCGTAGCAGCAGCGCATTTCCGGACTAAAGCGCCTAGAATCGCTCGGTGAATTGGAACTATCACATAGATAACATTGTGGGTAGAGCAAACCAAAGACTGTGATTCATTGGCACAACACTTAGAAGGTGCAGCAGGTCTACAAAAGATACAGCTTACACTACTTTTGTCCGCCTTTTTCTAGAGTATTGCTGTGCGATGTGGGACCCGCATCAGGTGGAACTGACAGATGACATCTAAAAAGTACAAAGAAGGGCAGCTTGTTTTGTACTATCGCGAAGTAGGGGAGATTGTGTCACAGACATGATACGTGAATTGGAGTGGCAATCATTAAAACAAAGGCGTTTTTCGTTGCGACGTGATCTTCTCATGAAATTTCAATCACCAGTTTTCTCCTCCGATTGCGAAAATATTCTGTTGGCACCGACCTACATAGGGAGAAATGATCATCACGATAAAATAAGAGAAATCAGGGCTCGCACAGAAAAATTTAAGTGCTCGTTTTTCCCGCGTGCCGTTCGTGAGTGGAACGGTAGCAAGACAGCTTGAAGGTGGTTCATTGAACCCTCTGCCAGGCACTTTATTGTGAATAGCAGAGTAATCACGTAGATGTAGATGTAGAAGTGAAACTTCCTCTGCAGATTAAGACTGTATCGCGGACCCGGCCCCCAATCTAGGATCTTTGCCTTTCGCGAGTAAATGCCCCACCAACTGAGGTACTCGCAGGCCAGCACCTCAGCTCCAACGTTCCAAACGTAACAGAGGTTCTTTTTGCTTTACATGGCGGGACAAGCACTTCTGCGCCGCCGGTGTAGCCGCACGGTCTCACGCGCCTTGCCACGGTTCGCGCGGCTACCCCCGTCGGAAGTTCGAGTCCTCCCTCGAGCATTGGTGTGTGTGTTGTGCTTAGCGTATGTTTTTTTTAATTAGATTAAGTACTGTGTAAGCCTAGGGTCTGATGACCTCAGCAGTTTGGTCCCTCTGCAAGAGAGGATATTGCGTAAAGTCATGCCTCGGCCCCAGTTATTTTTCTACACAGTTGCCTCCTACGTTAAGGGACTAATATTTCGTAGTGTCCTATTTGGAGAATTTTGCTTCCTGTGAACTAAGCCGTGCTTCGGCACTCTGCTTTAACTAGGAGCATTCAGACTGCTGTAATTCTGACAACACTGTCCGTTGCATCTGAGAATAATTGTTAATAGCTTAATCTTTAACCGACGATTGTCGCTAACACTGTCATTAATCTGTGCAACAAATTCATTTCTCGCGACAGTGATCATTTCATTCTCCATATCAGACCTTCCCGAAATAATGGCGCCATTTTCTTACAAAACCATCGCTCAAGAAAACAGCACGAAGTCTACAGCGAACGTCTGCCCTTTTCATGTTTTTCGCACACAGAAAATGGTATACAGTAGGTGTTCCACAAGTGGCAGGATCTGCGATGATAGCGGCCGTTTTGATTTACAGTTGCAGCACAATCAACAGTTAAAAATATTTTGAAGAAAGGTCAAAATTCTGTAAAGTAATTTGTCTAGAGGTAAGAAATGATGTAGATTACGTAAACATTTGACGCTCCTTGCAATGATGCTCGAAATCTTGTGCAGCAGTTCAGATGCTCATACGTCAGTGACGTAGGGAGACGACGAAGTGAAATTGCACCAGACGGATATCCTGTAGCGCCGGCCAGGGTGGCCGAGCGGTTCTAGGCGCTACAGTCTGGAACCGCGCGACCGCTACGGTCGCAGGTTCGAATCCTGCCTCGCCCATGGATGTGTGTGACGTCCTTAGGTTAGTTAGGTTTAAGTAGTTCTAAGTTCTAGGGGACTGTTGACCTCAGATGTTAAGTCCCATAGTGCTCAGAGCCATTTGAACCATTTGGATATCCTATAGCACTCTTTAAAATTGTAATATTATAGTTTAAACATTGAACTTCAAATTCTCAATCGGCACCTCATTTGCTGTACATGATTTTGAGGAACATTCAAAGGCGTGTTAAATGTTTCTCTAATCTGTTTTATTTCTTACTTTTATGGCACTTTTCAATTTTGTTTATTTCAAAGTTTTCCTTTATTGTTCATAAAGCACAAAATACAATAATTTTTAAATATTGATCAGTATTATGTTATTATTATACATAGATCAAGAGAAAGCGGAATACTTTCAGTTTATACTACGATTTGATATTTTTTGAGACTTGTTACGAAAATACTGCAATTTTCCCTCAAATCAGTAACTAATTTTCCTTAATAGCCCCGATAACTTCAAAGCAGTTTTTTATTTTATTTTTATTTATTTATTTATTTATTTCAAAACTAGACATCAGGCTGATCAGTTCGATACATCTTTTGCTCATTTCTTGCCATTTCGTTTGCCTATGAAAATTGTGATGAAATCCATTGTGTAATTTCTACAGAACCTTGTTTTGCTTCGTTCAAACAATTGACCAGACAAATCTTTCCATCGCTCAGCCGGTATCGCACCGAGCCGACGACCGACGCAGCTATGCTGAAATCACTCCACTAACCCTTTAACCTCCACTCCTCCGCGCACCAGATAGAATCGACACTTACTTTCCCAGCACAACCTCCTATAAACATAAGCTAGCGGCGTGTGACTGTGATACGCGGTAGCTGGCCGGAATCATTGTCCCCTGTGCCGCCAATGTCACGTATAGCCGTTCCTCTGTTTCGAACATAGTGTACGTAGCTTTGTAAGTAGGCTGTTTAGGTTTTTATGTTGGTAACGCCACGTAGCGCCTCTGTGTGAAAATCACTGACTGTGCTGTGTGCAGTCTGTAGCTGGTTTGCATTGTTGGAATATTTGCTATTGTAGTGTTGGGCAGTTGGATGTGAACAGCGCGTACCGTTGGGCAGTTGGAGGTGAGCCGCCAGCAGTGGTGGATGTGGGGAGAGAGATGGCAGAATTTTGAGAGCAGACCATCTGGACGGGTGTCCATCAGAAAGCGTAAATTCGTAATACTGGACATCATGAACTGATATATATATATATATATATATATATATATATATATATATATATATATATATATAATGACTTTTGAACATTATTAAGGTAAATACATTGTTTATTCTCTACCAAAATCTTTCATTTGCTAACTATGCCTATCAGTAGTTAGTGCCTTCAGTAGTTAGAATCTTTTATTCAGCTGGCAATATTGGCGCACGTCGTATTTCAGTAGTTCGAGTAACGAAGATTTTTATGAGGTAAGAGATTCATGAAAGGTATAGGTTATTGTTTGTCGGGGCCATTCTTTTGTAGGGGTTATTGAAAGTCAGATTGCGTTGTGCTAAAAATATTGTGTGTGAGTTTAGTGTTGACCAGAATAAATAAAGAGAGAAATGTCTGAGTACGTTCAGTTTTGCTCAACTGTTTGAAAATCAAATAACGTAAGAGGTTCTCCAGCACTGTCATTTAAAAAGTTTTTTTTTCTAAGTGGACGTTACATATGGCGACCCTGTCAGGATTATGTAACGTCCCCTTAGAAAAAACTTTATAAATGACAGTGCTGGAGAACCTCTTAGTTATTTGGTTTTCAAAGAGCTGAGCAAAACTGAACGTACTCAGAGGTTTCTCTCTGTACTTATTCTGATCAACACTAAACTGACACACAATATTTTTAGCGCAACGCAATCTCACTTTCAAAAATCCCTACAAAAGAATGGCCCTGACTAACAATCACCTATATCTTTCATGAATCACTTACCTCACAAAAATCCCCGTTACTCGAACTACTGCAGTACAGCGAGCGCCAATACTGCCAGCTAAAGAAAAGATTCTAACTACGGAAGGCACTAACTACTGATAGGCATAGTCAGTAAATGAATGATTTTGATAGAGAACATACAATGTATTTACCTTAATAATGTTCAAAAGTCATTATATCAGTTCATGATATCCAGTATGACAAATTTGCTCTTTCTGATGGACACACGTCCAAATCGTCCGCTCTCAAAACTCTGGTATCTCTCTCCCCACATCTACCATTGCTGGCAGCTCACCTCCAACTGCCCAACACTCCAATAGCAAATATTCCAGCCACAGACTGCACACAGCACAGTCAGTGATTTTCATACAGAGCAGTTACCAACATAAAAACCTAAACAGCCTACTTACAGCTTTACAGACGCTTCCACTCCCCCCCCCCCTCCTCCCCTCTTCTCGTGAACTGCTTCGTCGGTCCATACCTTCTTTGCCCCGGAGCACCACTTCTCTCCCCCTCTTTCCCCTCGTAACTCGTTACGTTAGGTGCAAAACCCTACTGACGTCAACTGGAGATATTACAGCCTGATAATCGATTTCCGGAGACTGAAGTTATTTTCCTCTTCGCGGTTGAGGGCTGAGGTAAGAGCCGATGCCTGCCAGTGACCGACCAGATGGCGGTACATCTGTCCAGATTGAGGGACACACCCCCCCCCCCCCAATCCCTCCACACCCCTCTCTTAACTTCGCGGAAGTAGCTTGCGGGGGCGGGCAGCGGGGTGAAAGGCACAAACTTTTTACCTTTTTTTTGCGGCAGATCTTTCACCCACCCATCTCTCTCTCTCTCTGTCTGTCTGTCTCTCTCTCTCTCTCTCTTTTCACTCTGCCCCTTCAGCCACTATCCCCCCCTACTCGTCGGCAGTTGAAACTTTTCCTGCGGTGTAGGAAATAGGCGGCGAGCGAAGGCGACGAACGGGAGAAGGCTCGGTATTATACGGGCACTTTAGCCGGCGAGCCGCGGCCAAAGGGTACGGAGCGTAGAGGGCGGGCGCGGAGCCGGAATAAAATAAAATTGGGGGGTGGTTGGGAAGGCGAAAAGGGGTGTATAGCGCCGGCAGGGAGAGAAGGAGGGGAATAAAGGCGAGACGCACCCCCAGCTGCCTGCTGTTCGCCTCGCGAGCCCCCTCGACACCGACGCGGGGTCACAAACAAAAAACAGGCGTTGTGTGTGTGTGTGTGTGTGTGTGTGTGTGTGAGGAGGGGCGTACAGGGCGCCGCCGGGGGACGAAACAAAGACCGCAGATGACATGGCGTACACAAACACGCAGCCGTGCAAATGGAGCGGGGCGAAACAGACCGCCGTACAAGGACCGCCCCTAAAAACCTCGAGCGTCGGATGTCCACTGCACATGTTCGTAACTGGACACTGCTGTGTAATCGCTACCGGAAAGCTGGTAGTCTTAAAAAGTAATGCTGTCCGATAGCGAACGAGTTTTTGCTAAGTATGAAAGAATTGGAGGTACATAAATATACTATCTGATCAGAAGTGTCGGATGGTTATAATTTAAATGCAGCCATTCACAGATGTCCAGTGTGGGCTGTCATTATCGTACGACAGTGAAACTTGTAGATACGATAATGCGTTAATGCGGCAGGGCTTTACACTGGAAAAAAATTAGTTCCAGTTTTGGCCACTAGCTGCAAATCTGGCGCTGTTCAAATGGTTCAAATGGCTCTGAGCACTATGGGACATAACTTCTGAGGTCATCAGTCCCCTATAACTTAGAACTACTTAAACCTAACTAACCTAAGGACATCACACACCTCCATGCCCGAGGCAGGTTTCGAACCTGCGACCGTAGCGGTCACGCGGTTCCAGACTGAAGCGCCTAGAACAGCTCGGCCACCCAGGCCGGCGCAGCCGAGCGAGTATGCGCTTAGTTTCGTAAGCGCGAGGCCACAGTATCGAATTTGGCTTCCGGTATTTCCTTTCCTGCGAGCCATCTGCGCCAATATTCGGTGACATGCTTGCATATGAGCGCTACGCCGCGTAATTGCGTGACGACCGAGAAACGTTTATGAATGTTTGCCATTCGTGCACCCAGGTTCGTCGCTGAGTACATCACCGCAGGCGCTCTTGTCTGTGATGCAGCGTCAAGGGTAACCGCAGCCATGGTCTCTGAGCTGATAGTCCATGCTGCTGCAAACGTCGTCGAACTGTTCGTGCAGATGGTTGTTGTCTTGCAAACGTCCCCATCTGTTGATTCAGGAATCGAGACGTGGCTGCACGATCCGTTACAGCCATGCGGATAAGATACCTGTCATCTCGACTGCTAGTGATACGAGGCCGTTGGGATCCAGCACGGCGTTCCGTATTACCCTCCTGAACCCACCGATTCCATATTCTGCTAAAGTCATTGGATATGTACCAACGCGAGCAGCAATGTCGCGATACAATGTTTCGCAGTAGAACCGTTGAAAAACGACACGTACATGGAAAACTTCGGTGTTCATTAGATGTTCTGTGTATCCCATTAATTATTGTTTACCGTGTTTCTGCTATCCGTGTCATCCTTCGTCGTGTAGGGTTTCATAGGTTACACAGGGTCGTCAGAAACAGTCTGAAAAGCCTGTAAGGGTGTTGCAGGCCAGGTTGTGCTGAGAAATAACTGTCAAGCAAAAAATTCGGTACGGTGCTCCGTTTCCGAATTAGCATTGAAGGTAGCTTGTCAGCCCGTTGCGCGCGGAAATTCGAGCTTCCCTCCAGATTCAATTACTGCCAGTTGTTCTCATGACGTAGATGATAGCGCACGAAACTGCTCAGCCTTTGGCTCGGGTTCGACCGTTACTACCGCCCCATTTCCACTTTTTGTATCCCTCTTCTGTTCGCTTTTAGGAAACCAAATAAAGAATACGTTTGGCGACACCACCTCTGGCGGGCCATTTGAATTTCGCTAGCCACTCACTGACTGTCTAATTTCGATGATAATTGACTCGGAAACGGCGCAACATATCCAATTTTTTGTTAGTAATTATTTGTCTGCACAACCTACCCTGCAACACTATTACAAGCTTCTCAGAAACTTATCACAAATGTAGATACCACAATATAAATAATGTAACTATACTGATGTGAAAGTTCTCGTGTATCCTCGTTTTCTTTCCATTGTCCTTAAGAAAAATTATTTTCTTCTTTTTTCAGGATAAAGGTTCGTAAAAAATAAATGATCATTTGCACGCTCATAATAAATCTGTCTTTAAAATTACGTGGGAATAAAGAAAAGCTACCGCTAGCGAGAATCGATCCAAAGACCTCGCGCGTATGAAACTAAGCGCTTACTCGCTCGAATACTAGCGAAACTAAAAATAATACGGGGTAAACATTAATAAATCCGAAATATTGCAGGAACGGATCTCTTACTGGAGATGGAGAAAAAAGGTGCTATGGATATCTATCCGGAAATACATCATTGCCACGGTAGGTGGCGCCGACTAATGACAGTTCCTCCGACAACATGTCTTGTGTTCCTTGTGTGTCGGAGGCTGTGAGATTGACGTAGTGTGCTGTAAACAGCCGAATGGTCCGGTATTCATGTCGGGAACAAGCCGAGATGGTGTTTGTGTTCGGCCAAGAGATGCAGACGGTCGAAAGCAGCATGGCTATACCAAAACAAGTACCCTCACACACACCAACCACATCACATAACATTTCAAGCCCTTTTTGGGCTCCATATTGCTTTCAGACAGAGGCGGCGGACTACACGTACACCAGATTTGGAGCACCTAGTCATACAAACATTGAGACGAATCCTAGTACAGGCCTCAGACAAGTGACCGGTCGACATGATGTGAGCCAGAGTACGATTATGCGTATCCTGCATGACAACGGCTACTACTCGTATCACCTGGAATCCCATGAAGGCCACTTTGAAGATCTGTTGGGACGTGGATGCGATGCAGCCCTGTACTGTGTTTCGGGACGATTTGTTGTCGTTGCACGCGCACCGTCCATTTCGAGAGGCTTGTTCGTATGACCTTTTCACTCTATTTCCAGTCAGTAACCCGACCCTGCAACATTTCAGGTTTATTAATGTTTACCCTGTATGAGCACGCTTAAATTTTCAAACTCTATGTTCTTGAAAACGGTTGAGCGTTGCGTCTCCCTGTTTTAGTAAGGTGATGTCCTAGTCGTTCCATACATACACTGTCAATATGAATCAAATCGGTGAGGGGAAGTTCTTACGGTCTCCTCGTAATCGGCGCTTGGGTTGGTGTAATGACGGACGTCACTGGACAGTGAATGACTGGCGTCAAGTAATTTGGAATGTGGAGTCAAACTATACTCTATGACAATGCGATAGAAGGGTTTGAGTTTGACGAATGTCTCGAGACCGTTATCTGATGGAATTTATAGCGGCAACAATGAAGGACAGAGTAGGACTTATTACAATTTCGTAGAAAGAGGGCGCCAGCCATTGGCCTTAATATGCCAAGATCCTAATTACCAGCTATATGAACCACAGATGATCATGTACCCAGTGTCACCGCATCCCATCCCATCACGCCAGGCGCTCTGCCCGTACGACTATGACGAATGCTATTTGGCAACATTTGGAGCTTACCCACAGGGATAAATCCATCATGGCGCTCTGCGCAGAACCCGAACACGTCGGGGAAGACGACGTTGTGCCATTCTCTTGTGTCCGGTGTTGTTTTTGGGCGCACAGTTGTCAGCCTTACTCTCTCTCTCTCTCTCTCTCTCTCTCTCTCTCTCTCTCTCTCTCTGCTACCGTGTCGAGGGAAACCGCAACAATGGTCGCCTTGCTGAGAGTCTGTCGTTATCCGACTTCGTAGCACTGTGCGTCTGGAGCCTGCTGCCAGCAATCCCATTTCCTGACTCAAAGTACGATGTGACTGTATCATCCCACTCAGTCGAGCGAACGATGTCTGCCCCCCCGGGCGTTAGTCCTGTGGCGTCGAGCATGGGCCTCCTGTATCCATTTATTCCATATTCACCCAACAGTTGTGCGATCCAGAGCAATGCGGGCAGCATTATAGAAGTACCCTTTGCCGGGTCCTTAATAGTGAAATGCAGGGTGTCATGCATATATAGAAACATAAATGGCGGGCTCTGTAGGTTATAGTCCCATTCTTATTGGATTCCGACCCGCCGTGGTAGACTTCTCACAAGCAATCAGCATTAAAATGCTATTTCTAAATGAGACGCCTACTACGTGATCTTGCATTTTATATCGAACGTAGATGGCGTTTCTCGTATCTGCTTTGTGCGGTTGCGATGAAATGTTAACCACTTGCATTGCCGCTTTGTTACGTGCCGCCTTGATTTCGTTGCAGTTTTTATTTATTTATTTATTTAACCTGGTAAGATTAGGGCCATCAGGTCCTCTCTTACATCTAACAAGGCATTCTACTTATTTTACTTTCATATGTTTTAGTAGGCATGTTAAACTACATCTAGTACAAAAGTGAAATAAACAATTACAAAGATACACTTGGAAAAATACATACATATACAGTTTATATTCGTAGATGTTATGTAGTGCTATAATTAGACATTATGAAAGAGACAGATTTTAGATAGGAGCGCTAGCAGCAGGGAGTATGAAGGAGACTGATGGTGAAGGGGGGAGAAGAGTAGAGACATGATGAAACATAATCAAGGAAATATAAAGGGAAAAAAAAATTGCGTGGCTTATAGAGATAGATGAAGAGGAAGAAGAGAAAGGAGCAAGATAGGAGACTGGTATTTGACAGAGGGGTGGGGGTTGGCCTTGTACATTAATTTTGTGAATAACGTTATGAGGATGATAGTAGGAAATGCTTCAACTTCTTCTTAAAAGCAGCAGGGGATTGAATTTTGCGCAAGGTAAGGGGCAGTTTGTTCCAGAAGAGGACAGCGGCAACTGAGGAGTTTTTGTTTTGTGAGTGGGCACAGTTAGGATACCAAATAACAGTGACCCTCGTGTTTCGATTATGATGGCATGAAAAATGTTTAATCTCTGAAGCAAGGTACTGGGGTTCTTGCGCGACGAGGAGTCGGTGAAGTAGACATAGAGTGGTAGTCACGCAATTTGACTGGGAGCATGAGGCACTAACATGAACATATCGGCGGATGTTGCAGGTGTAACGCACACAGGCATTCATGGTTAGCCGAGCGGTCTGATGCGCTGCCGTCATGGACTGTGCGGCTGTTCCCGGCGGAGGTTCGAGACCTCCCTCGGGCATGGGTGTATATTTTTGTCCTTAGGATAATTTAGGTTAAGTAGTGTGTAAGCTTAGGGACTGATGACCTTAGCAGTTACGTCCCATAAGATTTCGCACACATTTTTTTGATTCATGGTTAGTTCTAACCGTCTTTTGTTTTCACTACTCATGCCTTGTTGAATTACATCACAATAGTGGAGGTTCGGTAGTACGAGTGCTTGCACGAAGTGGCGTTTCACGTCCTGTGGAAATAAGTTCCGCAACTTTTTGAGAGCATAGAGACAAGCGGACGTCTTCCGGCTCACTGTGACTGTATTCTCTGCTCAGTTGAGATGTTCATCCAAAGTTACACCTAAGTTCTTACCTGTGTTCTGGTATGGTATTGGAATACCGTCGAGCAGAATAGGAGGCAGCCGTTCGCGGAAAGCTGAACTTATTAATTTCTGATGAGCTATTAAGATTACTTGTGCCTTTTTTGCATTTAGTTTAAGCCCCAGGTTTTTCGCCCATGTCACTACTGAAGACAGATCATCATTCATCTGAGCGATTGCATTGTTTATATCTTCAGATCTGACGCTTAGGTATAGCTGGAGGTCGTCGGCATAGAAATGACATTTACAGGAGGACAGAACAGAGGAAATATCATTGACATATAAAGAAAACAAAAGTGGTCCTAAGACTGATCCTTGTGGGACTCACGAGGAGACCTGTTTCCAGGAAGATTTTTCATTTATACAGACAACACATTGCTGTCTGTCTTTTAAGTAGCTTTCAAACCATCTCACTGCACTACCTGAGAAATTAAGCTGTTGCATTTTTCTGGGCAATATGTCAAAGCTAACAGTGTCAAAAACTTTGTTGAAGTCTAGTAGCGCCAGTATTGTTGCCTTTCGGCTGTCGATGGCATATTGCAGGTCATCAGTTACTTTAATTAGAGCAGTGTTTGTGTTGTGGTGTTTACGGAAACCGGATTCAAATTTGTCGTATAGGCTGAATTCAGGCAGGTGTTCAGTGATTTGATCATGAACAATATATTCAAGTGCTTTGGAAACAGCAGGCAGTATGCTAATTTGTCGGTAATCACTAGACAATTGCGGATTTTCGATCTTAGGGATGGGTCTAATTATGCTTCTTTTCCATGCAGTGGGGTATATTCCGTTCACGAAGGAAAAATTACACTACTGGCCATTAAAATTACTACACCACGAAGATGACGTGCTACAGACGCAAAATTTAACCACAGGATGAAGATGCTGTGATGTGCAAATGATTAGCTTTTCAGAACATTCACACAAGGTCGGCGCCGGTGGCGACACCTACAACGTGCTGACATGAGGAAAGTTTCCAACCGATTTCTCATACATAAACAGCAGTTGACCGGCGTTGCCAGGTGAAACGTTGTTGTGATGCCTCGTGTAAGGAGGAGAAATGCGTACCATCACATTTCCGACTTTGATAATGGTCGGATTGTAGCCTATCGCGATTGCGGTTTGTCGTATCGCGACATTGCTGCTCGCGTTGGTCGAGATCCAATGACTGTTAGCAGAATATGGAATCGGTGGGTTCAGGAGGGTAATACGGAACGCCGTGCTGAATCCCAACAGCCTCGTATCACTAGCAGTCGAGACGACAAGCATCTTATCCGCATGGCTGTAACGGATCGTGCAGCCACGTCTCGATCCCTGAGTCAACAGATGGGGACGTCTGCAAGACAACAACCATCTGCACGAACAGTTCGACGACGTTTGCAGCAGCATGGACTATCAGCTCGGAGACCAGGGCTGCGGTTCCCCTTGACGCTGCATCACAGACAGGAGCGCCTGCGATGGTGTACTCAACGACGAACCTGGGTGCACCAATGGCAAAACGTCATTTTTTCGGGTGAATCCAGGTTCTGTTTACTGCATCACGATGGTCGCATCCGTGTTTGGCGACATCGCAGTGAACGCACATTGGAAGCGTGTATTCGTCATCGCCATACTGGCGTATCTCCCGGCTTGATGGTATGGGGTGCCATTGGTTACACGTCTCGGTCACCTCTTGTTCACATTGACGGCACTTTGAACAATGGACGTTACATTTCAGATGCGTTACGACCCGTGGCTCTACCCTTCATTCGATCCCTGCGAAACCCTACATTTCAGCAGGATAATGCGCGACCGCATGTTGCAGGTCCTGTACGGGTCTTTCTGGACAGAGAAAATGTTCAACTGCTGCCCTGGCCAGCACTTTCTCCAGATCTCTCACCAACTGAAAACGTCTGGTCAATGGTGGCCGAGCAACTGGCTCGTCACAATACGCCAGTCACTACTCTTGATGAACTGTGGTATCGTGTTGAAGCTGCATGGGCAGCTGTACCTCTACACGCCATGCAAGCTCTGTTTGACTCAATGCCCAGGAGTATCAAGGCCGTCATTACGGCCAGAGGTGGTTGTCCTGGGTACTGGTTTCTCAGGATCTATGCACCCAAATTGCGTGAAAATGTAATGACATGTCAGTTCTAGTATTCCATAGTTGTCCAATAAAGACCCGTTTGTCATCTGCATTTCTTGTTGGTGTAGCAATTTTAATGGCCAGTAGTGTAAGTATGTCAGTTAAGACTGGTACTAAGATATCGGCAACGTTCCGAATCATGGTTATACTGATACTGTCATTGCCTATCGCATCAGAAGAGATTCTCATTATTGCTTTTCTTGCCGTATTTATTGTTACATGTTTTAGATGGACGGTATCGTTGTTAGTTGTCCAGTTAAGGGATTCTTGTGGACGGTAATTATACGCCATATGGATATTCAGAGGTGGAGAGAAGAATTCATTTAATGACCTCCACTGAAGATGGACTGGACTGGAGAGTGAAGTAAGGTAGTGTCATTTGTAGAATGTGGCGGGATTCCACGCGAGCCTACCCTGGAGCGTATCACCCCGGCCTCGGCAATCGGCCTGAGTGTGCCTAAGGTCGCGTGCCCACTGCCCGATCCGGCGCCTCAAATCGTCGCCAGGAGGGCGGTGTCTGTCCCCACGGCGCCATTCCCTGGCATTAGGCGTGTCGTGACGTCACGGAGGCGCCTGCCCCGTCTCACTACGCTTCCCCTACACACACAACCGACGAATGCCGGACATTTGCCACACTTGCCCCTTCGCCAGGTAGCGATCCCTCAGGCAAGGGACTCCCTTCCTCGTACTACTTCTGTCCGCTTTCAAACCGCCGTCTCCACATCTTACTCGACACAACCAGTACGTAAGGGATCTTCTTCTTCGACATCTTGCCCAAATACAGAGCTTCTTTTCTGAAATCGAAACATTTATAACTTTTGGAATACGAAAGCAATACCGACGATTATGTCAGTATGTAATTAGTTCTGCCAAGTATAAATATAGATTCCTGTGTCTGTACGGTAGCTTTCTTTCATGCTTACTGACTGCGATAGAAACAGTCCATCGCCATGGGAGCAACAAGAAAGGAACGATGTAAAGAGAATGCGAATGTACGCTAATCATTTCCTTTTGATCACTGCATTTGTGCCTACTTTAATTACTACAACTGCATGCCCAAACGACAACAAGGAAAGAAGAAATGGGTATGTGAACGTTTGAAAAGAAGAACGACATACTCCACATTAATTTACTCTCTAAAATGCGATATCCCTTGCGGCGAAACATTAGTTAATAAAGTTTAGCGGGACAATGTTCAAAACATGACTGAAAATACGTTCACTAAATAAAGATAAGAACATCTATGATTGACATGTCATCTAAAGTCGATGTACGATTTTAAAATGTTAGGAATAAGGAAATGAAGTAATACAGAATGCTATGCTTGTAACGTACGTTGTTGTTCTACATTGTTTAGCTTTGGTATTTAGAGGGTCACAGAGAAAGCATCCTAGGTTTTGTAGGGAAAAGCCGTAATTGTAATGATCTACACTACAACAGAAACAAGAAGCAGAACTTATAATGTAATGTGTGTTCCAGCTCACTAGCGACGTTGAAGCAGATAATTCCTGTGACTTAGTATGGGCACAGGTTATATTCGACAACCGGAATAAATTAATAACTGGCTCCTCTTACCGACCCACAGTCTCAGATGAAACAGTTGGTGAACAGTTCAAAGAAAACTTGATCCTCATTACAAATAGGTACCCTACTCATACAATTATAGTTGGCAGTGACTTCAATCTACCTTCCGTATGTTGACAAAAAATACGTTCTCAGACCCTATTGTAGACAGAAAACAACTTCCGTAATTGTTCTAATGCTTTTATTAAAAATTATTTTGAAGAATCAGTCCACAAGGCCATTCAAATTATAAATGGTTACGAAAACGCACTTGACCTCTTAGCCACAAATAATCCTGAGCATCATGATGGATACAGGGATTAGTGAACACACAGTCGTTGCGAGGCTCAATTCCGCAATAAATAAATTCACCAAAACTAAACGCGAAATATATCTATTTGCAAAAGCAACTAAAAATTCGGTTGACGTCTTTCTAAGAGACAGTCTCCAATCCTTCCAAACTATGTAAGTGAAGATCATTTGTGGCTTAACTTCAAAGAAATAGTATCAACAGCACTCGAGAGATTCATACCAAATAAATTAGCCCGCCGGTGTGGCCGAGCGGTTCTAGGCGCTACAGTCTGGAACCATGGGACCGCTACGGTCGCAGGTTCGAATCCTGCCTCGGCATGGATGTGTGTGATGTCCTTAGGTTACTACTACTACTACTACTACGACTGAGTGAGAGTGCAGGAGGATTTGGACAGAGAGATGGGGAGGAGAAAATAAAAAGAAAAAGGACAGGGGACATGGAGAGAGAGAAAGGGATGAGGAGATAGATGGGACAAGCGGAGATGGACTCGGGGGGGGGGGGGGGGGAGGAAGCGAGCACATGGAGAAGAAGGAGATGGACAGAGGGGGATGGACAGATGGACAGAGAGAGTGGGGAGGAGCAGGTACAGGGAGGGGGAGAGAGAGAGAGAGAGAGAGAGAGTGTTGGGAGTACCAGGTGGATACACTGAGGGCAGGAGGACATTGAGAGTGGGGGTCGTGGCGGTGGACGTTGAGGGGGGCGGAGAAGAGGAAAGAGAGAGAGAAGGAAGGAGAAGACGGACTAAGAGACCTGCAATAAATGCTTACTCGGGCAGCATTGTATACTTAGCTAGTATGCGAGATACATTAAATAGTTTCCACGACGAAACTCTCTCTAGACATGTGGCGGAAAATCAAAAGAGACTCTGGTTCTATGTTAAGTAAACCAGCGGAAAGGCTCAGTAAGCAATGAGGAGGAGGAGGAGGGGGGGGGAGACAAGGGATCCAACCCTTCGGAACAGGTAAAATCGTGGCATATGTCCGGTGTGGCAAATGTCCGGCGTGGCGTATGTCTGCACACCCTCCTAGCCATGTTATGAAAAGCTCACATAACAAAGGTGTGGGAATGCTTTCATTTGGAGCTCACAAGAACCTTTTGGACTTTTGTTTATCTTTCTCGTCTAATGTTCTGGAACTGTTGAACATACGGTTTTCAGACACCAAGTTATAGATGCAAGATCGCAGGCTTCCACAACCAGAGTCATTTTGAATAAAATGCTTTTAGGTGTTAGAGCGTGTCATTATAGAACGCTAAACCAACTATATTGACGAAGTTTCCATCGACTTTGCAGCGATCTTCATCAAGGTGGTTGCTTCACTGTTTTATACTGAAGCCGCAAAGAAGGTGGTATAGGGCATGCATATTCAAATACAGAGATAGGTAAACAGGCAGAATACGGCGCTGCGGCCGGCAACGCGTATATAAGACAAGTGACCGGCACAGTTATTAGATCGGTTACTGCCGCTGCAATTGCAGGTTATCAGAATTTAAGTGAGTGTGGGACACAGTATCTTCGAGGTAGCGAAGAAGTGGGCAATTTCCAGTACAACCATTTCACAAGTGTACTGTGAATATCAGGAATCCGAAAAACATCAAATCTCCGACACCGCTGCAGCTGGAAAACGATGCTGCAAGAACGGGAACAACGACGACTGAAGAGGATTCTTCAACGTGACAGAAGTGCAACGACTCAGACGGGTTACACGTATGGATGCATCCTGTATGATCACCTGCATCCGTCCATTCCGATGGACTTGGGCAATTCCAGCAGGTCAGTGCGGTACCCCACACGTCCAAAATTCCTACAGAGTGGCTCCAGGTATGCTCTTCTGAGTTTAAACTCTTTCGCTGGCTACCAAACTCTCCATATATGAACACTATTGAGCATATCTGGGATGCCTTGCAACGTGCTGTTCAGAAGAGACCTCCACCAACTCGTACTCTTATGAATTTATGGACAGCCCTGCAGGATTCCTGGTGTCAGTTCCCTCCAGCAATACTTCGGACATTAGTCGAGTCCATGCCACGTCGTTTTGCGGCCCTTCTGCGTGCCCGTGGTGTTACCCTATACGATACTAGACAGGTGTACCAGTTTCTTTCGCTCTTCAGTGTATAACAACGTGGCTGAACACTCAAAATTATTTTTTTCCTAACTAGCTAAGTATACAATGCTGCCCGAGTAAGCATTTATTGCAGGTCTCTTAGTCCGTCTTCTCCTTCCCTCTCTCTCTCTCTTTCCTCTTCTCCGCCCCCCTCAACGTCCACCGCCACGACCCCCACCCTCAATGTCCTCCTGCCCTCAGTGTGTCCACCTGTTACTCCCAACTCCCCCCCCCCCCCCCCCTCTCTCTCTCTCTCTCTCTCTCTCTCTCTCTCTCTCCCTCTCCCTCTCCCTCTCCCTCTCCCTCTCCCCTCTCCCCCCTCCCCCTCCTCGCACCTGCTCCTGCTCCTCCCCACTCTCTCTGTCCATCTCCCCCCCTGTCCATCTGCTTCTTCTCCATGTGCTCGCTTCCTCCCCCCCCCCCCCTCGAGTCCATCTCCGCTTGTCCCATCTATCTCCTCATCCCTTTCTCTCTCTCCATGTCCCCTGTCCTTTTTCTTTTTATTTTCTCCTCCCCATCTCTCTGTCCAAATCCTCCTGCACTCTCTCTCAGTCCAGCTCCTCGTCGCCCCTCTCTGTCCATCTCCACCACCCTTACATCTGTGTCCACATGTCCTCCTTACCCCTCTCTGTATATCCATCTCTTCCTCCCCCCTTCACCATCCACGTTATCACGCCAGCCTGAACAAGAAATAGCTGATTCTTACATCCACAGTATTTCTTTCCAAATAGTAACTACCAACTCAGTGTTTTTGACGTCATATATCCTGAAGTATGTGTTGTATACCGATTTAATTTTGTAGGTACGTTCTGCGGCAGATATTGATACTGTATTCGGAACCTGTTGTGATTAGAGTTAGGAGCAACAAGTAATAAATTTAAACGTCACGCACAATGCAACAGTTTTCCATGCACCTCAGTGTTCTCATATCTAGTAAACTATACGACGTACAATGATATAATTTTTTCAGGTACATTCAGTGGCGTATGTGAATACTGTCTTCAAAATGTGCCACATACAGGGTGTTACAAAAAGGTACGGCCAAACTTTCAGGAAACATTCCTCACACACAAATAAACAAAAGATGTTATGTGGACATGTGTCCGGAAACGCTTTATTTCCGTGCTAGAGCTCATTTTAGTTTGGTAGAGGCGGACCAATTCCAGGGCCTCCACGCTCTCCTGACCTCAACCCTCTTGACTTTCGTTTATGGGTGCATTTGAAAGCTCTTGTATACGCAACCCCGGTACCAAATGTAGAGACTCTTCGTGCTCGTATTGTGGACGGCTGTGATACAATACGCCATTCTCCAGGGCTGCATCAGCGCATCAGGGATTCCATGCGAGGGAGGGTGGATGCATGTATCCTCGCTAACGGAGGACATTTTGAACATTTCCTGTAACAAAGTGTTTGAAGTCACGCTGGTACGTTCTGTTGCTGTGTTTCCATTCCATGATTAATGTGATTTGAAGAGAAGTAATAAAATGAGCTCTAACATGGAAAGTAAGCGTTTCTGGACACATGTCCACATAACATATTTTCTTTCTTTGTGTGTGAGGAATGTTTCCTGAAAGTTTGGCCGTACCTTTTTGTAACACCCTGTATATAGTTAGTATTAAAGAAGTAATAAACTAAAACGTCACCCCTCATGCGGCTATTTTTCTACATGAACGGTGAATATACAGCAAGCGATAAACTATTTCCCCTTCAGCATTTTGTGGTGGTTCTGAGCAACAAAAATTTTCTTAAAGATTTGAATTTTTGCGTAAAGTCACTGCGCTCTCATTCTGCAATACTGGATGAACGAAGTGTGGGAATCCACGGGCCATACTAGTTTTTCACCTGATCCCCAGCCCTCCCATAGGCAGGCGGTTCTTACTCCTACAGCAATTTTTTTCCAGTCAGTAAGTGGTGTGTGTACCAGGTTTGATTGAAATAAATCGGTTCAGGAGCTTAAGAGGAGATCTGGATATACATACATACCTTTGTTTCATTGTGTGTGGATAATATGCGCATGTCGTCACATGCTAAGAACATTGCGCAGAAAGTGTAGCTCATGGTCAGAAGAGATTTTCTGGGTTATACCACAGTCACATTTTGCTGCGGTACGGGTAACAGGTGCCTCGCAGTGTACCAGTGAAATGCGGCGCCAGAAACTGAAGAAAGCGGGAGGATGGTATTCTTGTGAGCAAAAATTATAGACAGATTCATCGTCAAATCCTGGCGGTATGTGGAGCAAATGCAATGTTGCGATTACCCATATTGAAATGGTACGTTGCTTGATTGATTTGGGAGGTGGGAGGGGGAGGAGAGGGGACCAAACAGAGAAGTCATCGGTCCTGTCGTATTAGGGCAGGACCGGGAAGGAAGTCGGCCGTGCCCTTTCAAAGGAAACATCCCGGCATTTGCCTGCCGCGATTTAGGGAAATCACGAAAAACCTAAATCAGGATGACAGGACTCGGGTTTGAGTCGTCGTCCTCCCGAATGCGAGTCCAGTGTGCTAAGCACTGCGCCACGTCGCTCGGTAGTGAAATGGTGGCAGCAATTTGAACAATATCACTTAGTCGTGATTGGTGCTGATCGGGAGGCAAGGTCATCGACAACGACCACAGAGGATAGTGTCCAGCCAACCGAGGAACTGATTCGCAGGAAGCGCAGAGCGACAATTTGCGGACAGCAGGTATGCATCTTAATCGGCAGGGGTTCATTCCAACGTCCGATATCGCCTGCAGTATCGCAAAGTGTGCTCACCCTGGGTTCGGCGATCACTGTCTCCTCACAGAGGCGCAAGGATTCTGGCGTCTCTTGAGTTTTTCGAGGGTTACCCTGTGGAAGGCTGTGATTTCCTAAGCCACATCATTTTTGGCAATCAGACACAGATACATGGTTTCACGTCTGCAACAAAGAGACCGCCGGTGAAATGGAGACAATCGTACGCACCTCCATGCAAGAAATGTAAAGTTGCGCCGTCAGCAGGGAAGGTAATGGCCGACGTTTCTTCCGACTGTGAGGGAGGTGTGTACAGAGAGTTTATGGCATTGCTGATTCGTGCAGTGCAACACTGAGGTTACTGCTCAACACTGTAAAGAACAAGAGGTGTGGAAAATTAAGCAAAGGCATTGTTCTCCTGCACTACAAAGCAATAAACAACATGGTGCATACAAGTTTTGGTTCAGCGTTTTCAGTGGGAGATTTGGAAGCATCCGCCGTACAGTCCATATCTTGCACCGCACGATTTCCCCCTTTACGGCAAGCTGAAAGGTCATCGTTGGGAAAGAGATTTCCCAACGATGACGACGTTCACACTGCAGTTCTCGAATGGCTTGTTGACGAAGGAGTGGATTTCCTCTCGTCGAGGAACTGAGCGAGTGGTTGGACGTTTCGTCTACTATTTACAAAGGCTCGGTAACTATGCACTCTTCAAGCTTTCCCGGAGGGGTGTGTTGTAAATAGTCTTCGCGGGTTTGCCGGCGGATCACGTTGTACAAATTCCACAATATTTCCTCGGAGCAACTGTTCGACATCTTCAGGTGGTTCAGCCTTGCTGGTGGCTACGTACGACTGACGGTATCCGCACGTCGACGCCCCATTTCTACAACACGCGGGCATGTTCTAGAAACGGGGCGTTGACATAACTGATTCTGCGTGTTAGGGATCCGAAAGTTTGTTGGTAGGTTCGTGGAGGTATGTGGCAGTAGATGCCCACGTATATGTCATGCAATATGTATAAATAACGCTGATTTGCGTACCCGGCGGAGGCGTCCTATAGGACTTACATCAGATGAATTTGGTTTCCGAGACATGAACGTGAGTTTAATATAATGCTCCTCAAACCACTGTAGCACTGTTCTGTCTCCGAGACACGAACAATTATACATCTGTGACATCGCCATCGGGAAAGACATCGAGCATGAAGGGACGCAAGTAGTTCGCAACTGTTCGCGTGTCTTCGATCACTACCACAGGTCCGTGAAATCACAGGAGGTTGTCTCCCACAGCATAATACTGATCCCAGCAGTCTGCGTCAGTGGCGCGCTGCACGTTTCAAGCCACTGTTCACGTCGATGACAGTGTAGCAAAACTGTGAGTCACCCGAAGAGGTGGCACGTTTCCATTCATCGACGGTGGAATCCCAATGGTCCCGTGCCCACGGCAACAGAAGTTGACGATGTCGTTGGGGGGACATGCGAACATGTAGGGGTATTCTTCTGCCAAGGTCTGTGTTCAGCAATATATGAATGGTGTGGTCCAAAACACTTGGGCGTGAACCAGCATTGTGTTCTTTCGGTAGATATGCTACAGACCACGATATGTCCTACTTTGTAGAGTAGACAAGCCTCTGACGCACATATTCTGTGAAGAGTCGTGGACGTCCAACCATTTAGCGCCTAGTGGTAGCTTCACTGTGCTTCTATCTCTTTCCGTAGATGCTGACGACAGTAGCACGTGTACATTCGACCAGCTTCGGCGTTTTCGAGATACTCGTTGACAGGTGCTGCTTAATAATCTTCCATTTGTCAGAGTAGCTTATCTCAATGGATTTCCCCATTTGCTGATCACATCTTCGCTAGTATTATCCCCCGTCTCTCTTCCTCCGCTTATAGACTTAAGTAACCATGTCACTGGCCGGCAGCGCCACCTAGCGGCATCCAATGTCACAGTGGGCAGTGATCGTAATGTTTTGGCTTATCAGTTCAAATCGTTCAAATTGCCCTAAGTAGTATGGGACTTAACATCTGAGGTCATCAGTCCCCTAGACTTAAAACTACTTAAACCTAAATAACCGAAGGACATCACACATATCCATGCCCGAGGCAGGATTCGAACCTGCGACCATAGCAGTCTTGCAGTTCTGAACTGAAGCGCGTACAATCGCTCGGCCACCGCGGCCGGCTATGGTTGGAACAGGAAAGAGGGGGGGGGGGGGGAGGACAGATTGAAAGGTAAACGAAATATAAACAGTCCACAGCCTAAGGTGCTTGTGAAAAATGGATACAATTGTGGATTTAAGCCCTCTTGTAAAATATATGATATAATGAATGAAATGCAAAGTATGAAGAACGCCTGATTAGATGAGAGAAAAGGCCTTTTAGCTCTAATCCTGCAGGAATAAATAAATCAATAAATGAAAAAAAGATTCAATGTTGTCATCGATGGGTCGAAACGCGCAAAAAATGTGCTTCATTTTCCTAGAACTTAGAACTACACAAACTTAACTAACCTAAGGACATCACACACATCCATGCCCGAGGTAGGATTCGAACCTGCGACCGTAGTAGCAGCGCGGTTCCGGACTGAAGCGCCTAGAACGGCTCGGCCACAGCGGCCGGCGTCTTATCAGTGTAGAAATGTATATAGTATAAAGGGTGAATTAGAAGTAATGATCAATATTAAGGGATGTAAC
Source organism: Schistocerca serialis cubense (assembly GCF_023864345.2). Lineage (NCBI taxonomy): Eukaryota > Metazoa > Arthropoda > Insecta > Orthoptera > Acrididae > Schistocerca > Schistocerca serialis. The sequence goes on from NC_064646.1 coordinate 265,845,149, forward strand.
GGGAATGACTATTCCAAACAAGAAACTCAAGTAAATATAGACTCTAAAACGCATAGCTTAAGAGGTATGAGGAATTCTTGATCTTCGATGCTATGAAACAAATCTCTTCTACTGCAAGCTCTTTGCCGTGTATGTTTTGGGAAGTGATGGTATGGGCCAAAACAAGAAAGAAAATCCAGTAAACATTTGCTCTAAAATGCATGTCTAAAGAGCTAAGAGCACATGTTCGTCTTCGCTACTTTGAAACACAACTCTTCTAATAAGCAAGTGCTCATAACTTTTAAGGTATGCATCTTAGAGCACTTGTTTACTGGACATTTTTTCTTGCTTTTGGTCTATACTACCACTTTCAAAAATAAGTAAAGCAAAGAGCTTGCAGTAGAAGAAATTTGTTTTACGGTATCGAAGATAAAGATTTGCTCATAGCTCTTAAGGTAAGCGTTTTAGAGCCCGTGTTTTTTGACTTTTTTTGTTTCGAATGATCACTCCTGTCATATCTCTGAATTTTGACCATCACTTTTGAAACACCCTGTGTTTGGAGGCCATAAAGTGCCGAGAAATCTAAGGCGGAGAACCATTGGCTATCAAATGGTTGATTGAGATAACGATGAGATTTCGTCAGAAGTTTAGGTATAAAAAAACGATGAATAAGCCTGCCATGAAACGATGTATGAAAAACCCGCCCACGAGAGGTGGATCGTTCGCAAGTTAATCGAGAACGGAACAATGCTGTGAGCGGCACATGTGTTCCTGCCCTGGCTCCCGGGGGCTCGGCTCGGCGCGGCGTGGCATGCCATCAGCAGAGAGACGCTGGCTGTGTACGGCCGCTCTTGGCATTAATGACACTAAGCTCGGCCATTGTGCGGCGGCCCGGTTTAATCACGATACCTTTGTGCGGCGCCATAATATTCTACGGCGCGCGCGCTCGCGGCAGACATCGGTTATCCGTGGCCGCTCAGATTATGCCGCGGGCTGCCCAGCCTAGACAAGCACCGCAGCCAAATTAATTGAGAGGCTCGTAAGCGCGCTTTTAAAGAGAATGAGTCCGCAGCGCTAACAACCTGCGTCTGCCTGCCGTACCTTGTATGTTCTTGTTGATACTTTAAGGGATCGGCAAAGTAGTTTTCCGGGTTTTCCACTTTGTAATGGAATTCTATGCTCCCTTTATCATATAAGGTGGAAAATATTTTACCATGCATCTGGAACTCTGTTTAAGAAATGGTTAATTGAGAAGTGGAGCTTGTTGGTGAATTTGCCCACCATAAATAATATTTCCTTCCAAGCATATTTTTATTTCTAAGAAGCTCTAATTGCCTGTTCCCAGTTTCCAACACTGAACTGAATATATTTAAAACCCAATAAACATTAATACATGAAGATTATTGACAAATTTTCACTAAAAGACAGTTGGTCTGAAAACAGTATTCAACTAACTTCAGTATCATAATCATATACATGTATAACAGTGAAGTGTGTGTGTGTGTGTGTGTGTGTGTGTTACACATGTCCTCCTAAACAACTGGATCAATTTCAACCAAATTTGGTACACATACTACTTATTGTCTGGGAGAAAGTACTATGGGGGCAAAATCCACACACGTCAAATAGGACTGGAGGAGGTGAAAATTTTTGGTAACTCCTGACATGTGGGCAACGGCCTTGCCGCTGTGGATACACCGGTTCCCGTGAGATCACCGAAGTTTGAAGCGCTGTCGGTCATGATCGGCACTTGGATGGGTGACCATCCAGGCCGCCATGCGCTGTTGCCATTTTTTGGGGTGCACTGAGCCTCGTGATGCCATTTGAGGAGCTACTCGACCAAATAGTAGCAGCTTCGGTCAAGAATACCATCTTACGACCAGGAGAGCGGTGTGCTGACCCCACGCTCCTCCTATCTGCATCCTCCACCGAGGATGACACGGCGGTCGGATGGCCTCAGTAGGCCACTCGTGGCCTGAAGACGAAGTGTGTTAAAGTGTTAAAAACTCCTGACATCTATGCTGCCCTGCATGACACGTGTTTTATGCAGGTTGTATCGGAATGCATTCCAGGTGCTGTACATGGATGTGGATACGGTTGAGCAGAGAGAGTGGGAAGAGACAATGGACTGTGGGGGCGGGGGGGGAGGGAGGAAGACTATTGCGCAATATACAAGGTGTTAGCAGTATAAGTGCATACATTTTTATTGGTGGTTGAGGACACTGTACTGAACAACATTACATCAGTATTTACTTTATTTGCAGATTAATAATTATAGCTATTAGCAGAAGTATGTTTTTAGGTTCTACATCTACATCTACATTTATACTCTGCAAGCCACCCAAAGGTGTGTGGCGGAGGGCACTTTACGTGCCACTGTCATTACCTCCCTTTCCTGTTCCAGTCGTGTATGGTTGCGGGAAGAACGACTGCCGGAAAGCTTCCGTGCGCGCTCGAATCTCTCTAATTTTACGTTCGTGATCTCCTCGGGAGTTATAAGTAGGGGGAAGAAATATATTCGATACCTCATCCAGAAACACACTCTCTCGAAACCTGGACAGCAAGCTACACCGTGAAGCAGAGTGCGTCTCTGGCAGAGTCTGCCACTTGAGTTTGCTAAATATCTCCGTAAGGCTATCACACTTACCAAATAACCCTGTGACCGAGCGAGGTGGCGCAGTGGTTAGCACACTGGACTCGCATTCGGGAGGACGACGGTTCTATCCCGTCTCCAGCCATCCTGATTTAGGTTTTCCGTGATTTCCCTAAATCGTTTCAGGCAACTGCCGGGATGCTTCCTTTGAAAGGGCACGACCGATTTCCTTCCCAATCCTTCCCTAACCCTCGCTTGCGCTCCGTCTCTAATGACCTCGTTGTCGACGGGACGTTAAACACTAACCACCACCACCAAATAACCCTGTGACGAAACGCGCCGCTCTTCTTTGGATCTTCTCTATCTCCTCTGTCAACCCGACCTGGTGCGGATCCCACACTGATGAGCAATACTCAAGTACAGGTCGAACGATTGTTTTGTAAGCCACCTCATTTGTTGATGGACTACATTTTCTAAGGACTCTCCCAATGAATCTCAACCTGGCACCCGCCTTACCAACAATTAATTTTATACGATCATTCCACTTCAAATCGTTCCGTACCCATACTCCCAGATATTTTACCGAAGTAACTGCTACTAGTGTTTGTTCTGCTATCATATAATCATACAATAAAGGATCCTTCTTTCTATGTATTTGCAATACATTACATTTGTCTATGTTAAGGGTCAGTTGCCACTCCCTGCACGAAGTGCCTATCCGCTGCAGATATTCCTGCATTTCGCTGCAATTTTCTAAAGCTGCAACTTCTCTGTATACTACAGCATCATCCGCGAAAAGCCGCATGGAACTTCCGACACTATCTACTAGGTTCATTAGTTCCTCACAATATGCATGGTAAGATCAAGTCTTTAAAGTTTATTTCCCCCTGCGTCGCGTATTAGATATCAACATATTTGTCTTTGACAGAAACCATTTCTCCTTTATTAACTAATCTACATTTTATATCATCTTTACTTCGCCCATGATCACTATTTTGCTGCCCATATAAAAAAATCCACTTTTAGTGTATCATTTCTTCCCTCAGCATCGTTTCATATAATTCGACAACATCTCATTGCTCTTGTTTTACTTTTGTTGGGGTACTCTTATATCTTTTCTTCAAATACTATCCATTCTGTTCAATTGCTCTTCAATGTGTTTTGTCGTCTCTGACAAAATTACAATCTCGTCGTCAAACCTCCAATTTTTTTGTTTCTATCTCCTGATCCAAATTTCACCTCGTTTTTCTGTACTGCTTGCTCAATGTACAGATTGAATAGCATCAGGGGCAGGCTACAACTCTCTCTCAATCCGTTCGAGGCACTATGGAGTCATTTAAAAAATTCTCGGCTGTTTGCATCCGACATCGATTATATTGAGGTCGTACAAGGTTGTGTTGTTCATTTGGATGTTTAGCTCTGATCATTACTTAACACATGTACCTGATATCAAATTTTTGCCACACGCCATCAGTAATCTGTTGCGTATTAGCTCAGCTGTCCCCCGGACAAAAGCAGCTGCTGGCCGCTTGGACCCGCTCCGCGAGCGTCGAACAAGTTGCTTGTGCTGCCACGTTAGGCTCCGCAATCACTCCCCATGAGTGCTCATAATCGGTTTACCCAAACCAAAGCGAGTCGCACGTGCGGAAAGGCGGCGCCATTCCTTTTTTGTCCGCCGTTGTCACAGACAGAAGAGAGGGGGGAGGCGGTATTATTTACGCCCGCCCTCGTCCCGGTCCGAACAGCGAGCGACCGAAACTGCCATTTGAAAAAAAGAAAAAAAAAGAAGGAAAAAAAAAGAAAACGGACCGCACCGGTTCGAGCTGTCTCGCCGGCACATTTGCGCGTAAAGAGCGTGTTTCTACATCGCGTTTTACGGCGCGGCCGGTGTGTGTATATCTGGACCGCCTGTGCGCGGTCGGAGGCTGCGTCGCGCATAAAATAAACAGAATATCAAATCACATTAATGTTGCATTAGCCGGCGTAACCTATTGTAATTTGCGTAACCGATTGCTGAGTAATTGTTGCTCGTGATGTTGATCGAACACCGCTTTAAATTTGATCACCGTATACAAACAGAGCTGTGCGGGCAGCGAGGGCGGGCTGGGGTGGAGGGTGAGGGTGGAAAAATAGGGGAGGTAGGCGGCAGGTAGAATGTTTACCGAGGAAAAAATAATACAGAGCAGCGATTGATTAAGCCGGCGTGGTCGCGTTCGCAGTTTCTTTATAATTCATAGCCTGCATATTGTGGAGCTTTTTGCGGGAAAATGAAGCACATTTTTTGCGCGTTTCGACCCGTCGATGACAACATTGCATCTTTTTTTCCATTTATTGATTTATTTATTCCTTTAGGATTAGAGCTAAAAGGCCCTTTCTCTCATCTAATCAGGCGTTCTTCATATTTTGCATTTAATTCATTATAACATATATTTTACAAGAGGGCTTAAATCCACATTTGTATCCATTTTCCACTAGCGCCTTGGGCTGTGATATTTTGTTTACCTGTCAACCTGTCGTCTCCCCCCCCCCCCACCCTTTCTCCTGTTCCACCCATAGCCGGCCGCGGTGGCCGAGCGGTTCTAGGCGCTTCAGTCCGGAACTGCGAGACTGCTACGGTCGCAGGTTCGAATCCTGCGTCGGGCATGGATGTGTGCGATGTCCTTAGGTTAGTTAGGTTTAAGTAGGTCTAATTTCTAGGGGACTGCTGACCTCAGATGTTAAGTCCCATAATGCTCAGAACCATTTGAACCATGTGAACCTGTTCCGACCGCAAATGGCACGACGTCCATGTAAGCTCGAATCTCTTTCTAATTTCCCTCGTGTTCCTTTCGCGAGATATACTTAGGAACAAGCAACAAACTGCTCTACTCTTCTTCGAACGTACGCTCTCGGAATTTTAACAACAAACCACTATGTAAAGGGCAACGCATCTCTTGTAGCGGCTGCCACTGGAATTAGATGGGCATCTCTGTGGCGAAACACGCTGCTCTTCTTTGGATCATTTCATATATCACTCCTATCTGCTAATGGTCCCGGCACAGACAAGTAATACTTAACTGTCGGACGAGCAAGGGGCTTGTAAGCGGCCTTTGCCGTGGGTGGCCTACACATCCTGAGGCTACTTCCAATGCATCTCATTCTGTTATCGCTCTTTTTTAAACCGCCCCGCCTGTTTAGTCCCAGTCCCCGCTTGCAGTGACTGTTTGGCAACAGTAACCCTTCCACCATCTCCGATTCCTTAAGGAATCGAATTTGCATGTACAAAACAGCATGTTTAAAGTTTGCTAATAGTCGCTGAGCACTGTTCTTTATCAGGCTGTTGATGAGTTAGTCTAATTTCCACTCCGTTTTAAGAAAAATTAGTTTTCCACATATCTTACTGTTTGTGGCATAATATAATTTTTGCAGATACATTCAGTGTATGCAAACTGAAAGGCTTGTAAATGCGTTGCAGGGGAGACTACGATGAGAAATAAGTGTTAAAAAAGAAGTTAAATCCCATACTGCTCAGAGCCATTTGAACCATTTGGACTGTTTAGGGATGCCAGTTGTTAATTGTCAACAACGTTTGAACTATAGTTGTTTTAATACAGAAATTGCTTTGTCACACACGTCACAGAATCAGAATTTGCGATATGGCGGCTCTGGTTCAAAAATGACTCTGAGCACTATGGGACTTAACATCTGAGGTCATCAGTCCCCTAGAACTTAGAACTACTTGAACCTAACTAACCTAAGGACATCACACACATCCATACCCGAGGCAGGATTCGAACCTGCGACCGTAGCGGTCGCGCGGTTCCAGACTGTAGCGCCTAGAACCGCTCGACCACACTGGCCGGCGGCGGCTCTGGACTACGCCATTAAATTCGACCTTTTACATACTAATTTCCGACTTCACATACTAATAGACACTGCCTACAACACGTGGCGTTCTGATAACTAATACTTTCACTTTATATCTTGTTTAACAGCTGAAATGTGCACTCGCGACCGTTCTTTTAGAGCCGCCCCGGTTACTCGACCGTGCGTTTTGAGTAGCTTCTCGCGACTAACTCCCCCGTCTTTCTGACGGACAAGAGAGACCCCACCTTTCTCCCTCAGCCAATAGGGACACTTCGCTCTTTTCCTACATATATATCTCCAAATTTTCAGCCAATGGGCGTTCAGATCGCCGTTGCCAGGCAGATCTGACGTCACGTTTGCGGACATTGCGACGGACGTTTGTCTCGTAAAACTGTCTCGGATTGTAAGATCATACTCCGGAATAGTCGGATCTTGTCCCTATTAAGGTTGCACAACATTGCCTCCTATGATTTCATCTCTAATGCTCCATGCTGACGCTTAATTGTTAAATGTAGATGCAGCCTGGCTGTTACTGAGCATTCCCGATCGCATAAATATGCCTAATACCTGGCTTAAACATTTGAAGGGAATGCACATATGCATTACGGAGCCTTCGACGGGGGAAGCCGCCCGGACCGTGGCTAGACGCCTCAGACCGCGTTGCTACCCCGCACGGTTGCAGTGCTTTGTTTTTGCACGTGCAACTTCTTGAATTTGTGCGCTCAACGACCTGCCTGAGTAACTTCATTGCTGAATGATACGGATGCCACGTAACGTATCGAACTTATTTCTTAAGAATTATTCCTCAGCACATCAACTCCTTCAACACTCTTAACAAACTCTTCAGACTGTTTCTGACCACCGTGTATATCGATGGTCTCTGTAAAATGTGCTGCAAGTAGCGTTAACAGTCAAACAGTAATAAATTAAAATTTCAAGCCTGATCCTGAAGACTGACTGCAATAACAGCGAAACTGTAGTAAGCAATTAACTTTTTTTCGTTTCATTGTTTTGTGGGGAATGTTGGCGAGAAAAAGTTGCGAAAAGCTTTTCACGTTATGTGGAGGCTAAAGTGTGCTGGAAATCGTTAAGTACTCTCATTCTCAAATACTTGGTGAATAACATCTGGGTTATTTGCGTGCTGTGAGTTACGCATACACAGTTTCTAACTTTAATACTTGACTTTTGTGGCGAACCTGTAACGTAAAATTATGCCTCTCAGTAAGTAGAACGTAACAGCATGTTAAATTTTTAAATTCGGTCAGTAATTGTACCTAATACTGAAAATAAAATTTTTTGTACTCTTTGGGGCCGTTACATAGGCAACGACCACTTTACCCGTTTAGTAATGCTGATTCCTAGAGTCCTCGCTAAACGCTTAAGGTGTTCAAAGTTTGCGTTCTGTTATATTCATCTGGCGCCGCCCTAGCTTTCAGTTCTAATTAATGCCACCCCCGCTACCTTTTTAAGGTATGTTTACGTCCTCGCACGGAGAACTCATTGTGCCACTTAGAGGCTTAAATGAGATCACGAATCAAAACTTTTGTGTAATAGCTACTTCGTCACGTTTTGCATTTAATCTGATGATGGGCTAAGAACGCGATACGTGTTATACGTCAATAAATATTCCAACTGAAACTTCTGTTTCGTACTTGATTGGATATGTGCGCAACTAGAAGTTGTCACACTGTTCTGGCATTCCAGGATCGTAACTTCGTCCTGGGGGGAAAGGGAAAGGGAGGGGATGGGGGACTGCTGAATCGTTCTACCCTGAAGCGCCAAAGAAACTGGTATAGGGATGCGTAATTAAATACAGAGATATGTAAACAAGCAAAATACGGCGCTGCGGTCAGCAGTGACTATATAAGACAACAAGTGTCTGGTGCGGTTACTACTGCTGCAGTGGTAGGTTATCAAGATGTAAGTGAGTTTGAAAGCGGTGTTATATCGGTGCACGACATCTCTGAGGTAGGGAAAAAGTGGGGATTTTCCCGTACGACCGTTTCACCAGTGTACCGTGAATATCAGGAATCCGGTAAAACATCAAATCTCCGACAGCACTTCGTCCGGGAAAAGACTCAGCAAGGAAGGGTTGGTTGGTTGGTTTGGGGAAGGAGACCAGACAGCGTGGTCATCGGTCTCATCGGATTAGGGAAGGATGGGGAAGGAAGTCGGCCGTGCCCTTTCAGAGGAACCATCCCGGCATTTGCCTGGAGTGATTTAGGGAAATCACGGAAAACCTAAATCAGGATGGCCGGACGCGGGATTGAACCGTCGTCCTTCCGAATGCGAGTCCAGTGTGTAACCACTGCGCCACCTCGCTCGGTTCAGCAAGGAAGGGACCAACGACGACTGAAGAGAATCGTTCAACGTGACAGAAGTGCTGCGCTATCAATAAGTTGCAGCGTGCGAACCATTCAACGAAACGTCATCCATATGGGCTTTCGGAGTCGAAGGCCCACTCGTGTACCCTTGATGACTGCACGACACAAAGCTTTACTCCTCACCTGTGCCCATCAACACGGTCATTGGACGTTCGATACTGGAAACATGTTGACTGGTCGGACGAGTCTCATTTCAAATTATATCGAGCAGACGGACGTGTACGGGTATGCAGACAACCTTATGAATCCAAGGACTGTGCATGTCAGCAGGAGAGTGTTCAAGCTGGTGGCTACTCTGTAATGGTGTTGGGCTTGTGGGGTTGGAATGGTATGGGACCCCTGAGACGCCTAGATACGACTCTGACATGTGACACGCACGTAAGCATCCGGTCTGATCACCTGCATCCATTCATGTCCATTGTGCATTACGCCGGAATTGGGCAATTCCAGAAGGACAATCCGACACCCCACGACGACCAGAATTGCTGCAGAGTGGTTCCAGAAACACTCTACTGAGTTGAAACTCCCTGTATATGAACATTATTGAGGATATCTGGGATGCCTTGCAGCGTGCCGTTCAGAACCGATCTCCACCCCGTCGTAATCCTACGGATTTTTGAACAGCCCTGCAGGATTCATGGTGTCAATATCCTCCAGCACTCCTTCAGACATTAGTGGGGTCCATGCCATCTGTGTGCGGCACATCTGCGGGCCCTACGTCTACACCTACGTGATTACTCTGCTATTCACAATAAAGTGCCTGGCAGAGGGTTCAATGAACCACCTTCAAGCTGTCTTTCTACCGTTCCACTATCGAACGGCACGTGGGAAAAACGAGCACTTAAATTTTTCTGTGCGAGCCCTGATTTCTCTTATTTTATCGTGATGATCATTTTTCCCTATGTAGGTGGGTGCCAACAGAATGTTTTTGCAATCGGAGGAGAAAACTGGTGATTGAAGTTTCATGAGAAGATCTCGTCGCAATGAAAAACGGCTTTGTTTTAGTGATTGCCACTCCAATTCACGTATAATGTCTGACACTATCTCTCCGCCGGCTGGAGTGGCCGAGCGGTTCTAGGCGCTACAGTCTGGAACCGCGCGACCGTTACGGTCGCAGGTTCGAATCCTGCCTCGGGCATGGGTGTGTGTGATGTCCTTAGGTTAGTTAGGTTTAAGTTGTTCTAAGTTCTAGGGTACTGATGACCTCAGAAGTTAAGTCCCATAGTGCTCAGAACCATTTGATTTTTGAACTATCTCTCCTATTTCGCGATAACACAAAACGAGTTGCCCCTGTTTGTACTTTTTCGATGTCATCCGTCAGTTCCACCTGATGCGGATCCCACACCGCACAACAATACTCCAGAATATGGGGGACAAGCGTAGTGTAAGCTGTATCTTTGATAGACCTGTTGCACCATCTAAGTGTTGCGCCAGTGAATCACAGTCTTTGGTTTGCTCTACCCACAATATTATCTATGTGATTGTTCCAATTTAGGTTATTCGTAATTGTAATCCGTAAGTATTTAGTTGAATTTACAGCCCTCAGATTTGTGTGACTTATCGCGTAATCGAAATTTAGCTGATTTCTTTTTAGTACTCATAACTTCACACTTCCCTTTATTCAGGGTCAATTGCCACTTTCCGCACCATACAGATATCTTACCTAAATCATTTTGCAAGTCGTTTTGATCATCTGATAAATTTACAAGACGGTAAATGACAGCATCATCTGCAAATAATCTAAGACGTCTATTCAGATTGTCTCCTAAGTCGTTAATATAGATCAGGAACAATAGAGGGCCTATAACACTTCCTTGGGGAACGCCGGATATTACTTCTGTTTTAATCGATGACTTTCCGTGTATTATTACGAACTGTGACCTTTCTGACAGGAAATCACGAATCCAGTCGCACAACTGAGGCGATACTCCGTAGGCATGCAGTTTGGTTAGAAGACACTTGTGAGGAACGGTGTCGAAAGCCTTCTGCAAATCTAAAAGTATGGAATCAATTTGATATCTCCTGTCAATAGCACTTATTACTTCATGAGTACAAAGAGCTAGTTGTGTCTCACAAGAACGATATTTTCTGAATCCGTGCTGACTATATGTCAATAAATCCCTATAGTCTGATTTAAAGTAGTTGTCACTTGACAGGCAACGGGCTGCAGGGCTCCCGCCACCAATAAACCAGTAGCAGCCGGCGCTGTCGGCTGTAGACGTGCAGGTGAGAGATTTGAGTGACTTGTAGCTTCGCGTGTTTACGATGTCTGAAGAAAGCAGTTGCAAGAGAGGGAGGCCGAAGCTGCACACTCCCCGGAAACCTCCGAAAAGTGGCGGACATGGCCTCGTTATACGCGTGAATACGTGTGTTACTTAAGGGATTATTTTGAGAGAGAGAGAGAGAGGGATGCAGGAGGGTCTCTCGTTCCTTTGAATAAGGTGATGGAGCGAACTGCAGCTGCTCTTCAAGTTAGCGAACGATCAGTAATAAGAATCTGCAAGGAGAAATTCACGAAAGAAGGCTCAAATGAATCATCTAAATTGGAGACACCTGAGAAAAAGAGGCGACTAAAGAAGAGGGTCACAAAACTTGACTCTTTTCAGGAAGATGCCATTCGTCGTCAGATACACGCATTTTATTCGAGGAAGGAGTATCCAACACTCAAAAAAACTACATGCTACCCTCACAGCGGCTGACCTGTTTCAGGGTAGTGAATTGTCTTTGTTACGAGTCGTGAAAATGTTAGGATTCCGCTATAAATCCATCTCTGGCAGAAAGTTACTAATGGAACGCCAAGATATTGCAGCCTGGCGATGCCGCTTTCTTAGAGAATTAGTGGGGACTAATTTTGATGATATCGTTTGGCTTGATGAAACGTGGGTGAATGAAGGACACAGTTTAAAAAAAAGGTACCATCTGCGGTAGTATGGCAGCTCCGATCGGCAGAGGAAAAAGGATAATTGTAGCACATGCCGAAAATTCAAAAGGTTTCATTCCAAATTGTCTGCTGCTATTCAGTTCAAATAGGACCCCCGCCTACCACGAAGAGATGAACCACAATACTTTTGTGAAATGGTTTGAAAACTGTGAGCTCCAGAACTTACCAAAAACTCTATCATTGTTATGGATAACGCTCCTTATCACTCAGTAATACAAGATAAAGCACCCACAAAGGCAACGAGGAAAAACGACATTGTTAGCTGGTTACAGAAACAGTTCGACAGTAATTTGATAAGGGCAGAATTATTAGAACTTGTATCGCAACACAAGCCAAAGAACCCGATTTACATTGTTGATTGAAGTAGCAGAAAAATACGGGCATAAAGTGCTCAGATTTCCTCCTTACCATTGCCATTTCAACGCAATAGAGCTGATTTGGGCTCAGGTTAAACGGCATATTGCTGCAGAAAATAAGAAATTCACATTAACCGAAGTGGAACGCCTTTTGAAAGAGGCAGTTGAAATTGTGACATCGGAAGACTGGCAGAAGGTAGTGCATCACGTAAAAGGAGTGATACAGGACGCATGGAACAATGAAGGTATGCAATGTAAAAAAGAAAACTTTTCCGACGCGAACATTTCTCACACTTCAATAGTTAATGTAACAACGGCCCTAATTAAAATTAAGAAAAGATATTTGATATGCTTATAGATACCACTGAGACCGATACTGTACGTAAATTTCAAAATATTTACATAATATTTATAGGAGATAGAGATTTTAAACGTCATACTTGTTTCGAGTTCAGTACTGACAGGGTTGCATAAAAACGCTGTTTTCAGAAATTTATATAGAGGAAACGTAATGCACTACGAAAACTTTTAAGGATTCTTTGCCGAGTGCATTATTTTGGTAATGAATGGAAAAAAATATTTTGTTGTGACACCAATAGTTTTTCAGTAATTACGTGATAAGTTAGAAGCTGTCCGCGAAATCGAGAATTTAAATGGTTTCAAACAAATTAACGTAACTCTTGTCCTAATTAAAATTAAGAATAGATGTTTGAGAGATTGAGAGACATTGTAGAGATATACATCATATGTGGGTTTGAAATTTTTTTCTTACTTTTTGTAGAAGATACAGGCTATAAAACGATTTTCTATCGCCGGAGGAAGCGATGCGCTGAGGCGGCTGCCTTCAGCCAGTGCTTGACGTGACAACGCCACAACGCAGTGCAAACGTTAAGTGACAACTACTTTAACTCTTTGTTTCCTGACATAAGAAAAAATTTACTTTTTAACATTTTCTTTGCAGAATTTATGCTATTGTGGCCTCAAATGACGGTAGGATTTTTTGTAAAATTTTATTTTATTTTTCACAACTTTTTTCTCTCCTGGTACTTAGAAGTACCGTCAGACTCCATGTACAGAATCACAACATGCGCAGAAAAATGCTCCAATTTTTATAACTTGTACCTTATTCCACATAAATATTAAATATTTTTACATTAGAAAATTAATTAACCGAAATATGATATTTCTGATTTTTTTTTTTAAATTTCGCGTAAATTTATTCTAGAGCAACTTCACAATACATAGTAACTTAGCTATACATTTTTGACAGTATATACATATCACATATTTAGTGTTAGTGATACCTCATGAAATTGTAGGAAACAGTCCTTTTTCTCATTGCAGCACAAATACACTTTACATGTACTACATTGTGAATTTGGTCTCGACTGAATTTTATTTTTCGCACACATTTCGCATCGTCCTCTTTTACAACTAAACACTACAAAATGGCTTCCTCGGTTGCCAAGACGTACATCTTTCGGAACAGAAAAGTTGTCCTTCCTTCTCTTTGGGAGAGTTATTTCATCTTTACCAGAGTTTCTCTTTTTGAGATTTGGCACTTGCTGTTCATTCATTAGCCCTAGTGCCACAGCACACCTGAATTCCAGCAGTGGCAGTTCCCCATGTAGATAACTGAAAATGATGTAAGGATTGACAAAAGCAATTTCTATTGCTCCCCAGAAGAGACGGTGCCACCATTTCTTTGATCTCTTGTCAAGACCATAAGTTGAACGTAATCTGTCTGCATGATCCACACCACCCATGTTTTTATTGTAATCACATACAATAACTGGACATGGTATAGTCATACTAGTTCCATCTTTCTGTTTTCTTGTCACTACGCTCTGTTCAATGCCATGGAAGTTTGACACAAAATATACTACTTTATTTTCCTTCCATTGAAATACTGTTAGGTCTAAAGATGACTCTGTGATTTGATTTAGACATTTTTCTTTAGGTAAATTCCCTGGCAAACCTTTCCTGTTTGTTCTAATTGTTCCACAGGCAAATGTATTTACGGATTTCTGTGTGAGAAAAAGTGGACAGAGCAACTAGTGAGAGGTAACGCATTGTTGCTACAATAAAGTGTTCGCACAACCTGACGGTACTAATAAGTCCGCCTTATATTTTCCACTTTATCTCATTCACTTGTAACTTAATGCTTCAAACCATTATAAAAAAACAAAGAAGGTAAGTACGTACAATGGAAAACTCAACGGAAGTTTCAATTAATTGCGCACAAATTCAGGCAACACCATGGAAACAAGCAGATACAATCTTCTGTTTTCACAGCAGCGCGCGAAAAACAATTTCAAGCTCTGACCGCCAGAGAGGTCTATGTATTGCACAATAACATCTATGAAACAGTAGAGCAGAGTTACTGTTACGTACCGACAGGCTCTCAGATCACGAAACTGCACCACGAGAAAATAATTAGAGTCAAAACTTACTGGTACTTTTAAGTACCGTCAGGCAACAAAGGGTTAAATCAGACTATACATAATATTAGGCAGGTATTCCAGTTTCTTTGGCTCTTCAGTGTATTCGTTCATCTACCGCCACGTGGACACCTGAGGCCAAACACCCGTGCAATTACATTGCCACTGCGCAGATTTTTTAAAAATAAGTTCCCCGGCGATGTTGCAGACGGAGACTGAAGCTCCCGCTGTGCTCCGATCACGTCTCCAGCACTGGCACCGCTACCAACACGCCGTGTCAGGCCATTATGATAATGCAGGGACACCGCACACCGCGAACAACGCCGCTCTTACCCTTTTATGTCTTAATTACCAGCAGCTGCATGCTACATCACTGGCAGCAACCTCGGCAGGGCTGCACCACCGGAAACGCAAAGCAGATTAAGTGCTCCGCTTGCGCTCGGTCACACACACACACACACACACACACACACACACAATATCCGTCCCGCCGGGGCGAAATACAATGACGCCTGCCGCCGCCACCGCCACACCCTTGTGCAGCACAGAAGTAACTTACGTTGAGCTGTACACGTGTTGCGGCCAGCGAACGATCAATAGGCTTAGCGTCGCAAGAGTGTTAAATTTCCAGGGCATTCCCTTCCCTTCCCTTCGCTACCCTCCCTGGCCCCTCTCCGCGCGACGCGAGTGTGGCTGGAGAAGCCAAACCGACCGGGCCGGGAGAAGGCGCGGCAGAACCAGAAGCAGCGGGAGCGCCCGCTCGCGCCACATCGCGCATTGTTAGCGCCCCCGCGCGAGGCGGCAAAGCTTCTTATCGTCTGACGTAGCACCCAAGTTCCCGCGCCGAAGAGTGGCCGACGTGGGAGGAGCGGGCCGCCCTGTGATCTCGAGACGCTGCGCACTCGGCCCGGCGTCACGATAGCGCCGCATCCACTCCACCTCGTGGCGAGTCGCTGCTTTGTTTGGACCGCGCGGCTGCTGATCGTCAGAGCCGTGACTCTGTACCTGAGTCTGATACCTAAGGCACTTCATAAACGCTCATCTTCCGGTATAGACTGTATAGCCATTTCGTTCCTTTCGGGGTAAGCTGATGAAATACCTGCATTTTTAGCAATCACACTAGTTCTGTAAGAAAAATAATGAGACCGATTCTTTATCTACCAATTTTTTTAATTTTTTTTTGTCTCTTTTTCTCAAGACCGCACTCAAAAATCCATGGTTCATCGCACGACTGAGCCATTCGTGGTCATTGGAAATCCTCTCAAGAAGATCAACGCACACGTTTCTTCGTGAGTCCTCCTGCTCAGTTGCGAGGGTTTTGGCACCATTTTGGCACACACATTTCGCATGCGCAAAAACTTCGGTTAAAATTTGGTGTGTGGTGGAAATGCTTAACAGCTCTACATCTACATCTACACTCCGCAAGCCACCCAACGGTGTGTGGCGGAGGGCACTTTACGTGCCACTGTCATTACCTCCGTTTCCTGTTCCAGTCGCGTATGGTTCGCGGGAAGAACGACTGTCTGAAAGCCTCCGTACGCGCTCGAATCTCTCTAATTTTACATTCGTGATCTCCTCGGGAGGTATAGGTAGGGGGAAGCAATGTATTCGATACCTCATCCAGAAACGCACCCTCTCGAAACCTGGACAGCAAGGTACACCGCAGTGCAGAGCGCCTCTCTTGCAGAGTCTGCCACTTGAGTTTGCTAAACATCTCCGTAACGCTATCACACTTACCAAATAACCCTGTGACGAAACGCGCCGCTCTTCTTTGGATCTTCTCTATCTCCTCCGTCAACTCGATCTGGTACGGATCCCACACTGATGAGCAATACTCAAGTATAGGTCGAACGAGTGTTTTGTAAGCCACCTCCTTTGTTGATGGACTACATTTTCTAAGGACTCTCCCAATGAATCTCAACCTGGCACCCCCCTTACCAACAATTAATTTTATATGATCATTCCACTTCAAATCGTTCTGTACGCATACTCCCAGATATTTTACAGAAGCAACTGCTACTAGTATTGGTTCCGCTATCATATAATCATACAATAAAGGATCCTTCTTTCTATGTATTTGCAATACATTACATTTGTCTATGTTAAGGGTCAGCTGCCACTCCCTGCACCAGGTGCCTATCCGCTGCAGATCTTCCTGCATTTCGCTGCGATTTTCTAATGCTGCAACTTCTCTGTATACTACAGCATCATCCTCGCAAAGCCGAATGTAACTTCCGACACTATCTACTAGGTCATTTATATATATTGTGAAAAGTAATGGTTCCATAACACTCCCCTGTGGCACGCCAGAGGTTACTTTAACGTCTGTAGACGTCTCTCCATTGAGAACAACATGCTGTGTTCTGTTTGCTAAAAACTCTTCAATCCAGCCACACGTCTGGTCTCATATTCCGTAGGCTCTTACTTTATTTATCAGGCGACAGTGCGGAACTGTATCGAACGCCTTCCGGAAATCAAGGAAAATGGCATCTACCTGGTAGCCTGTATCTAATATTTTCTGTATCAAATATTTTCTATTATTTTCTGTGTTTAATATTTTCTCACCCACCATCCTTGTTAAAAGTCGGACTGATCTTAAAAGAGCACGCACACGTTAGATGTTTTCGTCGGTTTTCGAAATTGAAGATCTCCATGAGTAAGTTTAATCTTCAACGTGTTCTCAGCCTTCCAAAACTTATTTGTGCCAGCGAGAAACTCCTGTTCTTAAAAACAAATGTTCCCCATAGGCCTGTTTCAACTATTCAGCGGTCACACTCACGGTTTCCACAAGTTTCACAAAAAGCTTGATAGTATAGAGTTGCTCTCAGTTCTGCAGTTCCACTTTCATAACACATGACGAAAACCCTTCACTGAAGGCATCTGAAAATTCACGTGATGGCTGTACGGAGCTGAAACTCGGACTGAGCATCTGGAAGGGATCAACACACTGGTCTACACAAGTAGAACAACACAGCGTTGCCAGATCGCTCGCACTGTTGTCAGCTCTCATTACTTTTCTCACACACCTCGCACACATTTTCTGCTCAAAATAATCCTGATATCTTTTAGTGGACTTTAATATGCTTTATTATAGCTTGAGCTCTGCCGGGGTCACTTTTCAAAGACATGACTGAACGTCTGTCGAAGTATAAGAGCCCATTATAACTGAAGAGCTGTACCTGGAGAAGGTACTGATGTTGGACACTGGGGCCTTGGAACGAAGTAGACCTGCTAACTTACACCATTGGACTCAGGTCAGTCCATATCAGGAATATTAATCTGCACAAACCATTGTCACACAGATGCTGCTTTGAAGCGTTCTTGCCGCACTGATACAATAATCACTCCCGGAATTATTTCTCCACTGCACCGAGTACACAATGCTGTAAAATGTCTTCATATCCTTCGACGTTTAGGGTTTTCATAAGCAGAATGGGGGGACCTCATTCTAACCACGAAAACACCCTCCTACTGTAATACCTACCCCATGCATAATTCACTGTTGGCACTACACACCATGGTAAGTAACGTTCTCCGATTCGCCAAACCCAAACACTTGCGTTGGTTGGCCACAAGTTATATCGTGGGTAATTACTTCAGATAACTCCTTTTGTCATCCACTGTTCAGTATCGTCGCTCTTCACACCACCTTAAGCATAGCTCAGCATTGGCTACACAAAACTGTGGCTTATAAGAAGTTGCTCGACCACTGTGCTTCGCTCTTTTTAACTCCCTTCGCACAGTCATTGGATTGCAAATAGAACTTTTCAACTCATTACTGGCCCTTCCGTTGATTTCATGCGACTTTGTACCAACAACCTCCGCAGTGCTAGACGATCCATGTTCGTAAGCACAACGTCCCTGTCTAGTCTTGATTTAACGGCGGCTGTTCCTTCCCGTTTTCAAATGGCTCTGAGCACTATGGGACTTAACATCTCAGGTCATCAGTCCCCTAGAACTTAGAATTACTTAAACCTAACTAACCTAAGGACGTCACACACATCCATGCCCGAGGCAGGATTCGAACCTGCTACCGTAGCGGTGAGGCGGTTCCAGACTGAAGCGCCTAGAACCGATGGGCTACACCGGCCGGCTTCCCGTTTTCATTTCAAGGTCACATCACCAGCAGTCAATTTGGCCAGATTCAGACGGACCGAAATGTCACCGATGGATGTATTACTAAAGTGACATCCAATCACTAGACCACCTTCCAAGTCAGTGAGCTCTCTTGACCGACCTTGTAGCTGTTTATTGACCGATCTTTTCAGCTGTTTACTGACCGACCCTTTTATCCATTTACTAATAAAGTTAACTACACCATAAAATCTTTTAAAGTTGCTAAATTTTGTTCATGCTTTGAACCACGGAGATGAGATGTGGCCTAGATTGAACCATTCCGCCAAATGACCAACTTCTGTGTGCTCAAAATTACGAAAAGGCTGGGACAGATCTCGGCGGTCCTGAGACAGCAATTCGTATCTCTTTCTTTCTTACCTTTTTTTTGCGTCGTCAGTTTTCTGATTAATTTGATGCGTTCTGCCACGAATTCCGCTCCTGCGCTAACGTCTTCATCTCGGTAGCTTCTGTACCCCACGTCCTCAATTATTTGTTGGGTGTGTTGCAATCTCTGTCTTCCTCTACAGTTTTTACCTTCTACATCTCCTTCTATAGCCATGGACATTATTCCCTGTTGCGTTTAACCCGTGACCTATCATACTGTTCCATTTTATTATCACTGTTTTCTATTTGTTGTTTCCTTCGCTGCTTCTCGGGAGGACCTCCTCATTCCTTACCTCATCATTCCATCTAATTTTCGACTTTCTCCTGTAGCACCACATCTCTAACGTTTCGATTCTGTTCTGTTCTGCCTTTCCTGCTGCCCATGATCCTTCCTTTCTTTCTTTTGCTTGTGCCTTTTTCCCGCAGTGACGCAGGGTCGGCATGGTTAATCGGATTTGGCAAGGTTAATTGAAGGGGTGGCCAGATGCCCTCCTGCCGCTACTCCGTACCCCCGGGACGGAATTAGTGTAGCCCAACTGTCTGTGTCTAGTGTAATCCATGGAATAGTGTGAATGTGTTCAGATGTCTGCGAGCCGTGTAACTGAGGCGGGACGTGGGGACCAGCCCAGTATTCACCTAGTGGGATGTGGAAAACCGCCTAAAAACCACATCCAGGCCTCCGTCGTTAATCCGCTGGGCGGATTCGATCCGGGGCCAGTGCACCTACCCGAGTCCACGAAGCAGCGCATTAGTGCTCTCGGCTTACCTGGCGGGTACTGCTGACCACGATTACTGCCATAGAATTCTGTACTCCAAACGTATGTTCTAAGCAATTTCTTTCTAGTTTAGGCCCCACATTTGATACTAGTAGACTTCTTTAGGTCAAGAATGCCATCTTTGCTATGCTAGTCGGCTCTTTATGTTCTTCTTGCTCTCCTCGTCGTGGGTTATTTTGCTTCCAAGGTACCATTCGTCCATTTCGTGAAAGGCTGCATTCCCGTTTTATACGGTTTTTAATACAAGCACTTCGTTCTTCTGCTTCCAATCTTGTGGTTCGCTCTTGGTTCTTGTTCTTACATTTTTTTTTTCCTGAAATCAAACTGATCGTCATCTAACAGATCCTCAATTTTTTTTTCTCATTCTTTTTTACAATATTCGTGTGAACAGCTTGCAAGTATGAGCTGTTAAGCGAATTGTGCAATGGTTTTCGCACCTATGTACTTGTGCTATCTCCTCAGTTGGGTCAATGATACTTTTTCCCGTAAATCGTTTGGTTGCCTCTTCACCCAATGATTTTAGCAATTCCGTTTGAATGTTATCTATCCCTTCTGCTTTTGTGTTCTCAAGTCATCACGGTACGGCTTTTCCTATTTAAGTACTACGTTATTTCCCTAAATCATTTCATGATAAACCTGAAGTAATTGCTGCCGGCCGCTGTGACCGAGCAGTTCTAGGCGCTTCAGTCCGGAACCACGCTGTTGCTATGATCTCAGGTTCGAATCCTGCCTCGGGCATGGATGTGTGTGATGTCCTTAGGTTAGTTAGGTTTAAGTAGTTCTAAAAAAGTTCTAGGGTACTGATGACTTCACACTTTAAGCCCCAAAGTGCTTAGAGCCATTTGAACCATTTGAAATACTTTCTGCAATACGAGCACCCTTGTCGAACTGAACTACTACCACGTTTTCAGTGATCCCCAAAACGACGATGAAACGAGGGACCCTACCCATTTTCCCTTTGGGCGTCTGTTGAAAGATGAAACGCGAGAGAGAAACAGACAGAGAGAGAGAGCGCTCTTAGAGTTTCTTATTACCGCCGATTTCGAATTTTACTTCGATCCTTGCAGACAAGTCTGTGGGATGATCGGTGCGTTCGGCTGTCGGTGGATTAGATAAAGGTGCTGGAAGATTACGTGCCGGCTCCTCGCGACGTGGGAGAGTGTGTGTAGTGAGGTGTGGCGGTGCTTACCGCAGTGCTTGGTATGCAGGCGCGGCACTCCCCTGGACCGTTTCCAGGGACCTGGAACCTTGGCGCCTCCACTAAAGGCAAACATAGCGAAATCAAGATAAAGCACCGGCCGCCACCGTAAATGATTGTGAGGCTCTCTCGGAGCGGGAAAAAGGCGTAGAAGAATCTACTTGCCACCGCGAGGGTGAGAGGGGGAGGAATGTTTGCAGGAGGACACAGCGGTGCTGTTGAGACCAAACAGAACGTTGGGCGATATCCAAAGGACTTTGAAAAACATTGGTGATGTTGGCGTACACTTTTACTCCTGTCTTTGTGTGTCTCTTTCTCCTGTGTAAAGAACAGTACTAGTAAGACACACTTTACCTCGCCTAGTCGTCTCATTGAAGGTTGCACTTTATTTCCAAATAATCACTTAGGTACAGTAATCCGAGCCACTTTCAAATGTGCCTGACTGTACCTAGTTATTCTGCTGTGTTCTCCCCTGGTGCCAACTTTGTACAATGGTGTGCAGAACGTAAAGATGAAAGTCCCTTTTCCATGATGTGTCATTTACGAGTAACAGGTCGATGAAACTTGGACCATACATAGAAAGAATTGCTACAGTATAGCGCCGAAGGTAACTGAAATATATGCCCAATGAGACGAACAGGAATGCCGCTTCAGTCAAAGACAACAATTGCGCTGAAGTCAACGCAGTTCGTGATGGTCTCTTGGATATTACAAAAGACAGCGCATGGTTTCTCGTAGGCTCCGGGGTCACCGCGGACAGTAATGCATGCTTTGCAACGCGCTTCCGCTGTGCTTTTGTGGTATGCCGTCCCATTCTTCCACCAGCGCGATTTTTTTTCCCTGTGTTTTGGAGGTATTTTTTTTTTTTTATGCGGCCCGCCACGAATTTCTCTCCTTTGCTAACCTCTTCACCTCAAAGCAGCACTTCTACGTCATAAATTATTTGCTGCATGTACTCCAATTTCTGTCTTCCTTTACAGTTTTTGCCTTCTACAGCTCCCTCTAGTATTACGGAAGTTATTCCCTGACGTCTTAACAGATGTCCTACCATCTTGTCCCTTCTTCTTGTCTGTGTTTTCCGTATATTCCTTTCCACGCCGCTTCTTCGGAGAACCTCCTCCTTCCTTCCCTTATCAGGCCACCAAATTTTCAGCATTCTTATGTGGCTCCACATCTCAAAAGGTTCGATTCTCTTCTGTTCCGGTTTTCCAAAAGTCCATGTTTCACTACTATAGAATGCTGTGTTCCAAACACACACACTCAGAAATTTCTTCATCAAATTAAGGCCTATATTTGGTACCAGTAAACTTCTCTTGGCCAGGAATGCTGCATACGTCTTCTCAACCCATCGCACACGTGCTCGTTGGGATTGAAGTCTGGGACGCTGGTATTGGCAGGCTGTACCATCCGCCGAATATCCTCTCGTTCCAAATCCTTCTCTACCCGTGGAGTGCGATGCGTTCCCGCATTATCATTCATAAAAATGAAGGCAGGGCCGAATGCACCCCTAAAAAGACACACATGGGGAGGCGGTACAGTGTCACAATAACATTGGCTGGTGAATACCTGTCTTGTGAAGGCCATTGAGGTTTACTGCTTGTAAGTAAATAAATTCGTAATTGTGTATCGCAGTCTCCCATTGCGCTACACAATTAAAGTGAATTATTCGATGCTAGCCAGGATTAATTTGCTTTAAATATTCGTTTAGTTCATACTGCGCCTCGTGATGCTCATCACAGCTGTAGAACTTCTTTTTACGATACACGATTAATTTTGTTTCCAAAAAATGTTAGCCTTTTTTATACGTGCCTTGACTGTAATAGTTGTAATTCGAACGATGTCTCACCATGTACTAAATTCTCGTCATCGAATCTGCCTGTACTGTATATGTTTCAAAATATCACCAATAATATGACGTTATAGTCGCCATGTTGTTTACGAGAGCGTTTGAAAAGTCCGTGCAAAGTCCCATAGATGGCACCACAGGCGCGTGTCAAGGTCATGTTTAGTTAGTAGCATCTTTGGAAAGAACGCACTAAGTTTCATCCACATTGGCCTATTTCTTTGTGTTAGGCATTCGTGTGAATCAAGGAAGTCGAGTGATTGTCAAAAAAAGGACGAAAAAGAATTTCGTGTGGTGATTAAACATTACTTTATGAAAGGCAAAACGCCTCAGGAGACTAAAGAGAAGCTTGATAAACATTACGGTGACTCTGCACCATCGATTAGTACAGTTTATAAATGGTTTAAAATTTTCGGAGTGGTCATATGGGCACAAGTGATGCTGAACGTTGTGGACGCCCTGTGGAGGTTATGACTCCAGAAATCAATGATAAAATCCATGATATGGTGATAGAAGAGAGAATAATTAAGGTGCATGAGACTGCTAGTGCTGTGGGCATCTCGAATGACCGGGTGCATAATATTTTGAATAAACGTTTGGACATGAGAAAGCTCTCCGCAAGATGGGTTCCGCGATTGCTCACGCT
This sequence comes from Schistocerca serialis cubense, assembly GCF_023864345.2. Taxonomy (NCBI): domain Eukaryota; kingdom Metazoa; phylum Arthropoda; class Insecta; order Orthoptera; family Acrididae; genus Schistocerca; species Schistocerca serialis. Next base: position 265,868,652 of record NC_064646.1, read on the forward strand.
TGACCAAAAAAGGTATTGTGTGAAGTGTTGCAAGGATGGTTTGCAGCTATTCAGGAAGAATCCGCAGGACTTTAAGCGTCGTTTCGTCACTGTGGATGAAACATGGATACATTACTATACTCCTGAGACCAAACAACAATCTAAACAATGGGTTACCAAGGGAGAATCTGCACCAAAAAGGGCGAAGACCATTCCTTCGGCCGGAAAGATTATGGTGACAGTCTTTTGGGATTCACAAGGGATAATCCTCATCGACTATCTGTAAAAGGGTAAAACTACTACTGGACTGTTTGAAAACCGAGCTGTAAGAAAAATGCCGGCGTTTGGACCGGAAAAAGTCATTTTCCATCACGACAATGCACCAGCACACATCTCAGCAATTGTGGTCGCAAAATTAATGGAAATAGGATTCCAACTCGTTTCACATCCCCCCCTGTTCTCCAGACTCGGCTCCCTCGGACTACAATTTGTTCACCAATTTGAAGAAATGGCTGGCAGGACAAAGATTTTATTCAAACGAGGATGTGATTGCAGCGACTAATAGCTATTTTGCAGACTTGGACAATTCGTATTATTCGGAAGGGATCAACAAATTAGAACAGCGTTGGACGAAGTGTATAAGTCTAAAAGGAGACTATGTCGAAAAATGAAAACGGTTTACCCCAGACACATAAGTAGTTTTTATTTTTTCACAGACTTTTCAAACGCTCCTCGTGTATCGTTTATCGAATATTCACTAGGTCACTCGTCAAGGTGGACTGGTAGTACCGCAATTTCCTCTTTATCTGCCTGATCGAATAGATTATATCCGGAGAAGGCCAGATCTCAATTAAGCACCGAGCGAGAGGGCGCACTGCTTGGTACACTGGACTCGCATTCGGGAGGACGGCGGTTCAGCCAGTTGCCGGGATGGTTCCTTTGAAAGGGCACGGCAGACTTCCTTCCATGATCCAATGGGACTAATGACCTCGCTGGTTGGTCCCCTCCCCTCAAATGAACCAACCAATCTAAATTAGGCAACGAAACAAAAGTGCGAACCTCGCCATAGTATTTGCACTGCAAATATTGTGGCAAAAAAAAAAAAAAATAGCGAGAGGCGAGAGAGTTTAGCAGAAGAATGCATCATAATGCTGGGAATGTAACGTTGCTTGTGAAATATAAGAAATATTTACCGACTAAGCGGCACGTCTTTCGTTCCAACTTCGAACGCCGTTGACGGTTTGATTTATACGTCTGAAAGCGTACGTTTACGCTGTCGTAGACCTAAGTGACGGATCGGTCTCTTCCTCGCTCCCCTTACAGGGCTTGTCATTTCTTTAGGCTATCCATTAACAAAGCAGACCTGTTGTCTTGAAAATTTGATGAATCTGCAGAAAAAGTTTGCTTTTGAGCACCTCAGGCCTTCTTACAAAATCGTCTACTTGTGTTTTGTCACTTAGCTCAAATCTGTTCTGCTGTCGAGTAGATAGGTACGCTCACTTTTTCTAAAACTGTTTTGTCTTGGGCATTTGTTTGAATTATCTTCATTCGACGATTTGAAAATATTCGTGTTTCTAGGTTCGTGTCTCATTTTTAAACGTACGTATCCTTTTCCACATTAATGTACAATGGAAAACGGATTACTGTGAACAAATGTTTCTTTTTTTATTTCAGGTGAGTACTGACACGGATTACAACTCTCGATTACACGGCTGCCTCTCTGACGGTTTTGGGGAGTGATAGCATGACGACACAAGGTAAGTCATAGTAAGCCACAGAATGTCGCTACGCTCACGACGTCTTTGAGCATGCTTACACGTAGACATAAATTATAGAACAGCAGACGGTAGTAGAAATGAAATGTTAATACATTGTTAACATTTGTAGCCACTCTTGCACAGTTTCTACTTGAATTATGATTATCGTGTTGGCAAAAATAGACATATTCAGCCTTTTGCTGCTGAATATTTTTGCTTTGCAACCAAACATTTTTCACCTACTCGTTTAAGGCATCATAAGCATCTTTTATGTCTCCTTTTTGAGTGACCGTTGTCCCTTGTGCTGAACAAGACAAACACAATACAAGTTTCTGATTAACTGTATGTTACGGTAAGACATGTTGCTCTACACAACCTTGCTCGCTGCATACTGCAAGGTCAAGAGCCAGTGCGCAAAAGGAAAGAGACAGAAAAACCACTGATCAATGCCTAATACGAGTAGGTGAAACATGTTTGCCTTGAAAACGAGAACAAACATTCAGTTACAAAAGATGGGTAGCATTTACTCTTGTCTATATCACGAGCATCTTTGTAACTTCTATGTTGGTAAGAGAATATAAATTGCGTCCTGGCCTAGTTATAAACTTTCACAGAAAGCAGTGTTGTGTAGCAGGAGAAAACAGTGATCGTGCTCTATAATTTTATGAACGAAACATAAGGTAGATGAAATTTTTTGATTAGCAGTTTCTGTCGATTTAGGCTGAAATAACAGGACACTACGTAACTACAAACAGCATCAGTTGGTGCTTGTCATTACCAAGAAGTTCTTGACTTCTCTTTAAATTTCACTTAACCAATACTACATATCGTCAGTACACATTAGCTGTGATCAGTTGGCTAAACATGCGAGGTCCATTGTTGCTACCATAGAAAGTATCTGTCACTATTACTAGCACTCATATTTTACTTATAATTCCTTTTTTTATGGCAAAAAATGTCAAATTTCACATATTTTTATCACTATTATTTATGGATTTCGACCTTAGCTGTGATGCCCAGTTGCAGTATGAAATGGCGAGGATATCAATACGCGTCACTTCGGGTTAGCTTCTGAACAAGAACTGCTATTCTCAATTTGTTCCTCTAAGATCCGTCTCCGACATCACGAAAATTTTTAATGCTAGGGGAAGTCAAAAAGCAAAGGGACTTTTGCAGTTTCTCGCTATAGGGCTTGGTAACACTACAAATATCCAAGTATTGTTATCTGCTACAATTTTACGCTACTGGCCATTAAAATTGCTACATCAAGAAAAAATGCAGATGATACACGGGTATTCATTGGACAAATATATTATACTAGAACTGATATGTGATTACATTTTCACGCAATTTGGATGCATAGATCCTGAGAAATCAGTACCCAGAACCACCACCTCTGGCCGTAATAACGACCTTGATACGCCTGGGCATTGAGTCAAACAGAGCTTGGATGGCGTGAACAGGTACAGCTGCCCATGCAGCTTCAACACGATACCACAGTTCATCAAGAGTAGTGACTGACGTATTGTGACGATCCAGCTGCTCGGCCACTATTGACCAGAGGTTTTCAATTGGTGAGAGATCTGGAGAATGTGCTGGCCTGGGCAGCAGTCGAACATCTTCTGTATCCAGAAAGGCCCATACAGGACCTGCAACATGCGGTCGTGCATTATCCTGCTGAAATGTAGGATCTCACAGGTATCGAATGAGTGGTAGAGCCACGGGTCGTAACACATCTGAAATGTAACGTTCACTGTTCAAAGCGCTAACAATGCGAACAAGAAGTGACCTAGACGTGTAACCAATGGCACCCCATATCATCACGCCGGGTGATACGCCAAAATGGCGATGACGAATAAACGCTTCCAATGTGTGTTCACCGCGATGTCGCCAAACACGGATGCGACCATCATGATGCTGTAAACAGAAGCTGGATTCATCCGAAAAAATGACATTTTGCCAATCGTGCACCCAGGTTCGTCGTTGAGTACACCATCGCAGGCGCTCCTGTCTGTGATGCAGCGGTCGAACTGTTCGTGCAGATGGTTGTTGTCTTGGAAACGTCCCCATCCGTTGACTCAGGGATCGAGACGTGGCTGCACGATCTGTTACAGCCATGCGGTTAAGATGCCTGTCATCTCGACTGCTATTGATACGAGGCCGTTGGGATCCAGCACGGCGTCCCGTATTATCCTCCTGAATCCACCGATTCCATATTCTGCTAACAGTCATTGGAACTCGACCAACGCGATCAGCAATGTCGCGGTACGGTAAACCGCGATCGCGATAGGCGACCCGACCTTTATCAAAGTCGGAAACGTGATGGTACGCATTTCTCCTCCTTACACGAGGCATCACAACAACGTTTCACCAGGCAACGCCGGTCAACTGCTGTTTGTGTATGAGAAATCGGTTGGAAACTTTCCTCATGTCATCACGTTGTAGGTGTCGCCGCCGGCGCCAACCTTGTTTGAATGCTCTGAAAAGCTAATCATTTGCATATCACAATTTTAATGGCCAGTAGTGTACAAAGCGTGTCACAGTATTCCCGCGGTAATTTTACTGTAGCAGACCGTGAAACATGGCAGTTCCATTGTCGATCTGCACCAAGGAGAAAATGAGGGCACTTTTTTGCTTTTTGTTTGCCGAAGGTGTTACACTTGTGGAAATTATTCGTCGAATGGGAGCGCAGTATGGTGACAGCTGTTTATTGTGAAGTATTCGTAGAATGAAAACGGCACATTTCCGGACATTAGTTCCTATCGAAAATATTGTGTACTCACTCCCCTTTACAAGTGCTAGAAGTTTGTAACAGAAATTTCCGAATGCCCTGTATAGTGATTAACTGAGGAACCTTCGATATCCAGTTCTCGGAGCAAAAACGCTCAGCCGAGACCAAAGAGTAGCGGTGAACGTACGCTGGCAGTCGCAGTAGTTTCGCCTGCAGTGAATTAATACGTCGTCAGGGTGCAAGAAATACGCGCAGCGCGCCGAAGGGAGGTGCTGAACGCGAAAAGCTGGGGGCGGAACCTGTATGGCGGCTGATCGACTGTGGCGGCAAAAATTCATGAGAGCCGTGAAAGGTCCGGCCGAGGCGCGCGAGCGGAAAGACGCGGAGCGCGGGATTTGCCGGCTCTTTGGCTGGCGGCGGCCGCTTGTACAGGAAGTGGTGGGGGCCAGGCGCTCGGCCACCTCGCCAGGCGCCGCCCCGCGCTTCCGGGCACACGAGAGAGTCCTCCGTCGCGAAGGCTTTTCGCATCCTGCAAGTCCTGTACTTCAGTCGAAAAGTCGAAGGGAGTAGCTCTAGCACTAGGAAACATCGGTATTATACAGATACATTTACTACGATTGCAGTTTCGGCCTTATGGTCATTTTCAAGTAACACTGCAAAAGTTACCTAAACATAAAAAGAATACAAAAGTGAAGAATAGATGTATATACACTACTGGCCATTAAAATTGCTAAACCACCAAGATGACGTGCTACAGACGCGAAATCTAACCGACGGGAAGAAGATGCTGTGATATGCAAATGATTAGCTATTCAGAGCATTCGCACAAGGTTGGCGCCGGTGGCGACACCTACAAGGAAAGTTTCCAACCGATTTCTCATACACAACCAGCTGTTGACCGGCGTAGCCTGGTGAAACGCTGTTGTGATGCCTCGTGTAAGGAGGAGAAATGCGTACCATCACGTTTCCGACTTTGATAAAAGTCGGATTGTAGCCTATCGCGATTGCGGTTTATCGTATCGCGACATTGCTGCTCGCGTTGGTCGAGATCCAATGACTGTTAGCAGAGTATGGAATCGGTGGATTCAGGAGGATAATACGGGACGCCGTGCTGGATCCCAACGGCCTCGTATCACTAGCAGTCGAGATGACAGGCATCTTAACCGCATGGCTGTAACGGATCGTGCAGCCACGTCTCGATCCCTGACTCAACAGATGGGGACGTTTCCAAGACAACAACCATCTGCACGAATAGTTCGACCGCTGCATCACAGACAGGAGCGCCTGCGATGGTGTACTCAACGACGAACCTGGGTGCACGAATGGCAAAACGTCATTTTTTCGGATGAATCCAGCTTCTGTTTACAGCATCACGATGGTCGCTTCAGTGTTTGGCGACATCGCGGCGAACGCACATTGGAAGTGCGTATTCGTCATCGCCATACTGGCGTATCACCCGGCGTGATGGTATGGGGTGCCATTGGTTACACGTCTCGGTCACCTCTTGTTCGCATTGACGGCACTTTGAACAGTGGACGTTACATTTCAGATGTGTTACGACCCGTGGCTCTACCCTTCATTCGATCCCTGCGAAACCCTACATTTCAGCAGGATAATGCACAACCGCATGTTGCAGGTCCCCTACGGGCCTTTCTGGATACTGAAATTATTCGACTGCTGCCCTGGCCGGCACATTCTCGAGATCTCTCACCAACTGAAAAAGTCTGGTCAATGGTGGCCGAGCAACTGGCTCGTCACAATACATCAGTCACTAACTACTCTTGATGAACTGTGGTATCGTGTTGAAGCTGCATGGGCTGCTGTACCTGTGCACGCCATCCAAGCTCTGATTGACTCAATGCCCAGGCGTATCAAGGCCGTTATTACGACCAGAGGTGGTTGTTCTGGGTACTGATTTCTCAGGATCTATGCACCCAAATTGCGTGAAAATGTAACCACATGTCAGTTCTAGTATAATATATTTATCCAATGAATAACCGTTTATCATCTGCATTTGTTCTTGGTGTAGCAATTTATAATTGTCAGTAGTGTACATAATTAAGCAAACATTTCATTAAGATAGTAGCGCAATTATAAAAATTGATGAGAAATGTACATTACTCACATTCTGTCAGAATATAAGGCTATCTGTCATTAGTACATGTCGTCATCAAAATGCAGCCTTTTGACTGAGAGAGTCCCACAAGATCCGCTGAGTACGACACTTATTACATCGTAATATGTTGTTAAATATGTACTGAACTGTCAATGTTACCATCGTTCTAATAAACTGTCACACATACAAGCTCAGGTCCACTGACAACATGTGAAACTAAGTCCGTTTGCGCGAAAATACGTTTACTAAAGATACTGCCTGTGCACGTAGCAAAGATAGTGCACACCAAGGATACAACTTATAAGCTTTAAATCGTAAAGTCTTTTCATCTGTGGACATCATACGGCTTTCTAAATAGTGCTATGATTGTAAGGGGCAGTAGGATAGGATGGGAATATTTATTTATAACATAATAGAGGATAGTATATGTGTTATATGTGAATAATCTCTCACACTGACTTAAGTGCTCGTAAATGAGATGGAGTCAGAGCTCTGATATATAATACTTTGTATGCGTGTACATTTTACGCATATGAATTGCGTAAAACGCTCGCCAGTAATCCTATTCACTGTGTAGCACCACAAATTGGGACAAAATATCATAAATCCTCCGCACAAATACAGGATGCATCCTTCAACCAGGCTCTGTTGTAGGAAACACGACTAAGTTAACATGTATACTATTCCATCGAAATTGTTTAAAAAGTTTTCGATAAGTGTCTGAAATAAGTGTAGAGTTCTATGAATCACTGTTGAAGTAGATTGATATACTAAATCACTATCTTCGGATACAATGAAATGTCGCGGCTACATTTCATTTATAAAATATGCAAAAATAAAATAGATTGGACTATGCTTTTCTTTCCTCGTTGTAGTCCATAAACTTTTCTTTTCGGTAAAATATACCAGGATCTTCCGTCGGTTCTCGGTAGAAAAACAGTGTAATAAATGAAAAGCGCTAGTTTCCTTTTTTTTTCTACAGTATTACTTTTATTGTGTTAACCGATTTTCGGCTTACAAGGCCACCTTCAGACATTTACTGAGTACTCTCACCAAAGAAGTTACAATGTTTGTAAACAACATTGGAAGAGAAGTTACACATGTAGATTGAAGCAGAAACTTACAGTAAATAACATCTTTGACAGTGGTAATGCAAAGTAAAATGTTGAACAGTAAATAAATAAAAATGGAGTGAACAAGAAAACACTTTGAAACAGAACACGAATATGTTAACTGTTGTGTAGACTTGCTGTTCGTGTTTTGTGTTAAAGCTTATAAAGGCACATTTGCATGCCGAGCATGAGTTTCCTCGGAAACGCGAAATATTAATTAAATAAATAATCAGTGACAAATAAATAAAGCCTATGGCACACAACTGCAGCGCTGTGTCGCTGATAAAACAAAAGCACAATTACGTTACTCTTATGTTTGATTAAGAAATGGAGAGCTCTGGTTGAAGTGGTGCGAGAAGCACGTATTTTTTATTTTATTGTCTGGCACACCGCCATATTTCATGTTATAGAAGAATACTGCGAGTTGCAACCACACTAGGCACTCGATTCTGTAAAGAATTTATATTTATAAAAGTAAGTAGGATTATGAACTGTAGGCTTATTCATTGAATATATCTGATTTAACTAACTGTGTAACTTTTTTATGTTTAGTAGACAATCACCTCTGTACGACGTATTGGCATGGCTGGCAAATTATTGTAATATTGAGATTTAGATTATGAGTCCGCACCTACCGCAGCAGTCTTTGGAAACGATTTAATTACGAAGTCCGATTATTCAGTTTTATTTCACGGTCAACTACGAGTAACATTGCCTTTACGAAAAAGCCATTGTCAAGCGTCTGATAACGAATAATCAAACGTCCACGTTCCAGATAAGCAAACACAATTGCAATGACAATCACCATCATACAGATAGAATAATCAATATCTAAATAACAATATATTTTTATTTATTTTATTTTATTTATTTTATAAGCTTTTTTCCTGTTTACTAGGTTTCTGTTTATTTACTGTTCAATATTTTATATTGCATTACTACCACACTATCAAAGATGTTACATATCCAGATTGAATCAGAAACGTACAGTAAATAATATCTTTGACAATGTGGTGGTAACGCAATGCAAAATGCTGAACAATACAAAAATAAAAACGGAGTAAACAGGAAAAAACTTTTTCACAAAACACGAACATATAAACTGTTACGTAGGCTTGCTGTTCGTGTTTTGTGTTAAAGTTTTTTCCTGTTTACTGCTTTTGTATTTTGTTCAATATTTTACACTGCATTACCACCACACTGTCAAAGATGTTATTTATTGTATGTTTATGCTTCAGTCTAGATGTGTAATTTCTCTTCCAATGGTACTTACAAACATTGTAACTTCTTTGGTGATAATACTCAGCAAATGTCTGAAGATGGCCTTGTAAGCCGAGAACCGTTAAATACAGTAGAAGTAATACTGAGAATAATATTGCATAAAAACAGGGCCTGCGGAGGGATTGGCGGGATACGACCCCGCCAAGGACGCAGGCGTAGAGGAGGCGATAAAAACCGATCGAAAAGAGAAACAAGAAAGACAGATGTCACTTCGTCGGCTTTCCCGTCGTAATAATGCTTGGTAGTATTTTCGGGTTTGGTGCCGGATCCTAAAATCAACATGGTTCGATATTTCTTGAGGAGCACGCTGCTGCCGCCGACGTTGCCGAGACCCGCTGCAAACTGATGGCAACTCTGCAGATCGTCGTCCTTATATATATAATTGTGGTAAGCTCTTATGGGATCAAACTGCGGAGGTCATCGGTCCCTAGGCTTACACCCTACTTAATCTAACTTTAACTTACGCTAAGGACGACACACACACACACACACACACACACACACACACACACACACACACACACACCCATGCCCGAGGGAGGACTCGAACCTCCGACGGGGGCAGCCGGATCGTCGTCCTATACAGGCCACAGGCCTCCGTACCACATACGCTGCCCACCACAGTTACTGCCCTCCAATTCAGGGCCGGTTGCGCTGCCTTAGAGGGACACGGGGGGCAACGATATACCGCACTCTGAGACTATTTTCAAACATTCGGGCTGGCCGCAGCGAAGAACGTTTTGTTTTGATGCGAGATAGTACAGGGTTCCACGTCCTGATAAGAAGAAAACCATTGTTTATGTTACTCAAATGTCTGCCAACTTAATTTTAATTAACTCTTTATAAAAGAATGTTCCAAAAACCTGAAGTACTGGCAACTATCACGGTCTTGTCCAATTTCATCCCGTGTCGCTCATTTAGGCAATGTTCCGCGAACGCTGATTTTTCGGGCTCCTGTTAGCTTCCTGTGACAGCGATGTTCCGCGCACCTGTGTCGAACTGTGACAATCGAACAGCCCATATGAACCTTCCCACACTGACACGGAATATTATATATGCCAGGCTGTCAAGAGACTGCGATAGTTGTCGGAACTTTCGGTTTTTGGCGCAGTGTTTACAAAGAGGAAATTGAAATTACGTCGGCAAACAGTTTGATCAGCAGCAGCGTTCTGCTGACGATGGCGGACAGATGGAACGCCGAAATATCGAATCTTGTTTCTTTTAGGACCCGGCAGCAAACCCGAGGAGAGAATTCAAAAATGGTTCAGACGGCTCTAAGCATTATGGGACTTAAAATCTGACGTCATCAGTCCCTAGACTTAGACCTCCTTAAACGTAACTAACCTAAGGACATCACAGACATCCCTACCCGAAGCAGGATTCGAACCTGCGACCGTAGCAGCATCGCGATTCCGGACTGTAGCGCCTAGAACCGCTCGGTCACAACGGCCGGCCTAGGAGGGAATTAAGATAGACGTTGCTTTAATGACAATAGGAAATAATTAAAGAACCAATGGCGGACGGAGCAAGGAGGACATCAAAAACAGAGTAGTACTGGCAAAAAGGGCATTCCTGGACAAGAGAAGTCTACTAGTATGAAAAATAGACCTCTGTTTGAGATAGAAATTTCTGGGAATGTATGTTTGGAATACAGCATTGTACAGTAGTGAAACATGGACTGTGGGAAGATAGGAACAGAAGAGATTTTAAGCGTTTTAGATGTGGTGCTACAGACGAATGTTGAAAATTAGGTGGACTGATAAGGCAAGGAATGAGGAGATTGATCGCACAATCGGGGAGGAAAGGAATATGTCGAAAACACTGACAAGGAAAAGGGGGAGGGTGATTGGACTTCTTTTAAGATATCAGGGAATGACTTTGTAAGTAGGGTGTTTAGGTTTTTATGTTGGTAACGCCACGTAGCGCTCTGTATGAAAATCACCGACTGTGCTGTGTGCAGTCTGTGGCTGGGTGGACTCATTGTTGGTATATTCGCTGTTGTAGTGTTGGGCATTTGGATGTGAACAGCGCGTAGCGTTGAGCTGTTGGAGGTGAGCCGCCAGCAGTGGTGAATGTGTGGAGAGAGATGCCAGAGTTTTGAGAGGTTACTTTGACTATGAGAGCACGATCTGGACATGTGTCCATCAGAAAAAAGAAATTTGTTTAATTGGATGTCACAAATATATATATTATGACATCTGAACGCTATTAAGGTATATAGATTGTTTGTTCTCTATCAACATCTTTCATTTGCTAACTGTGCCTATCAGTAGCTAGTGCCTCCAGTAGTTAGAATCTTTTATTTACCTGGCAGTATTGGCGCTCGCTGTATTACAGTAGTTCGAGTAACGAAGATTTTTGTGAGGTAAGTGATTCATGAAAGGTATGGGTTATTGTTAGTCAGGGCCATTCTTTGGTAGGGATTATTGAAAGTCAGATTGCGTTGCTCTAAAATATTGTGTATCAGTTTAGTGATGATCAGAATAAGTAAAGAGAAAACTGTTTGAGTACGTTGAGTTTTGCTCAGCTCTTTGAAAATCAAATAACGTAGAAGTTTACCGGCACAGTCATTCATAATTTTTTGTAAGGGGACGTTTCAACTTCCATGGCGCTAGGGAAAAATGATAGAGGAGGGCAGACTCTGGAATACATCCACCAAATAATTGAGGAGGTAGATTGGAAGTACTCCTCTGAGATGAAGAGGTTGGCACAAGAGAAGAATTCGTGACGGGCCATACCAAAACTGCCGGCCACTGTGGCCGTGCGGTTCTAGGCGCTGCAGTCTGGAACTGCGAGACCGCTACAGTCGCAGATTCGAATCCTGCCTCGGGCATGGATGTGTGTGATGTCCTTAGGTTAGTTAGGTTTAAGTAGTTCTAAGTGCTAGGGGACTAATGACCTCAGAAGTTGAGTCCCATAGTGCTCAGAGCCATTTGAACCATACCAAAACTCTCAGAAGACCGATGAGTCAAAAAAGGAGGAAATAGTATACTATCTGATCGCAACCCTCTATAATGCGGAACTGACCTCTAGATGTCACGAGAGGTGGACCCCCGTGTAAAAGGAGACGGGAAGTATTGATTTGTCAATAGAGAAGTGGTAACAGGAGAACGAGTCGGTGAGAAGAGCTCATTGACTTCCAACGCGGACAAGTCATTGGATTCCATCAGCAAAATTCCATCTCTTCTAAAGCTCCCTAAGTCGGTGACAGGATTTTGAAATGTGAACGTTGAGGAACGACCGCAGCGGAACCAAGACCAGGCAGATGGACAGACACCATCGAGTATTGAGAGAGTGGCCGTAAAAAATCGCACGAAACAGTGGCTCTTGAGTTCTAAAGTGCTATCAGCAGTCCAGATAGGAAAATGGCTGAGCGTATGGAGCTAAAAAGAATGGGGTACAACGGTCACGGACCGAGGGAAAGACTAATTTTGCTAGGCAGAACACGAGTGGTAGATGCAATGCTGTAGTGGTCTGTGTATCTCCCATTCGCCTTTATGACAGATTGATCTCTGGTGGGAACACTTTCAGTGAGGTGTCTGAATGTCTTTGGCGGACCTATCATTGCCTCTTTTCTGTGGGCTGCGATTTATTACTAGGCATTATTACATTCTTCCTGAGCCTGAACCTAATATTTATTGCAATGTTAAAGCTTGAACGTAGCAGACATAGAAACACAAGACGACATCGCTCCAGATCGCAGTGTCCGACATCAGTGCCTTCGGTTCTCCTGGAAGAATCCGCTGAGAAAGAAGTGAGAGAGAGTTGTTGCTTTCTCCGAATGTTATTCAGTGCGTACTTGAAGCGGGAATAGAGGTACTGATTTTGGTCAGAATAAATTAATTGCACAAATCGGTTGATAACACTCGAGCTGAGACATCAGTGAGTGGGCAGTGTGGTAATGGAAGCAAGTGTGTACAGTAAAAATTGTGAGATCGAGGCTTGAACAGAGTGAACGAATTCAAGTGGACGTAGGTTGCAGTGGCTATGCAGAGATGAAGAGGCTTATGCAGTATATTTATTTATTTTATTTATTTATTTGTTTGCTTATTTAGCCTGACCAAATGGTTGAAATGTTGTAAGCACTATGGGACTTAACATCTGAGGTCATCAGTCCCCTAGACTTAGAACTACTTAAACCTAATTAACCTAAGGACATTACAAACATCCATGCCTGAGGCAGGATTCGAACCTGCGACCGTAGCAGCAGCGCGGTTCCGGACTGAAGCGCTTAGAACCGCTCGGCCACCACGGCTGGCATTTAGCCTGACCAGATTAGGGCCTTAAGACCCTCTCTTACATCTGACCAGGAACAACACATACAGATATATTACCAAAACATTCATGAAAATAACAATCTTAGAGATGATAATAAGCATAATAATAATAATAATAGTTGACAATAGTGAAAGTAAGGATAAATGGCAATAATAACAGTAATAATAAAACAAAGTGCATTAAAGTAATATAGACTATGTTACAACAACTTAAATGATGTTAAGTATTGTCAGAAAAAGAAAGTATGAAGAACAAGAAAATTGGAATGACAGTAATAGTGGCTGTTAGAAGAGGATTTGATTTAAGTAAATAACTCTGTAAGCGAGGAGAAGGGGAAAGTTGTTCGGGGAGGGGGTATTGAAGGGTGTCGGCTGCAGACCAGTGTGTGGGAGAGATAGCTATTGCGAGAGAAGGTGAGCCATTAGCTGCTTCTTGAAGCTTGCAAGTGTTTTAATTTATCTGGTATTTTGAGGAAGTTTGTTCCAAAGTCGGGTTCCGGATACAGAAAATGATTTAGAAAACATGACGACGTTGTGTGGTGGTACTGAGAGGATCTTACTTTGTTGAGAACGAGCATTTCTGCTGTGCTGTTCAGATAGTAATGTAATGGCTGAAGACAAGTAAGAGGGAGTTTGATGATTGAGAAGACGATGGAGTAAACATAAAGTGTGGTAGTCCCTACGTTTATCAGCACTTAGCCACGATTGCTCATAGGCTGGACTGATATGATCGTAATAACGAACTTCACAAATGTATAGGACGCAAGCATTCATCGCCAGTTCAAGCCTGCGAGAGTTTCCGTCCTTGAAGAATATCATCGTCATAGTCGAGAATACGGAGTGTTATAGACCAGCGTACAGAGCTGCATCAAACCAGCATTCAGACTGAAGACGACAACATCAGCAGTGTTGGAAGTCGTTTTCCCAGCACCTGTTTCTACCCCTACACCTCTCCTCCCCACACCGCTGTTTGTTGCTGTCACTGATTTCGTATCGTTTCGGCCTTTTGGTAACGTTTTCTCGGCTACTTGCATTCTGCACTAACTGCGACACAGCGTAGCAAGCTTCGCAGTGCTACACGGCGGTCGAGGGACACACGACGCCAGGAGCTCGCTTTGTGTGACACTGGTACACATGACGTTACGGCCGGCCTTTGTGTAACGTTAGCGGCCAGAGCGAGCTGGACTCGTTCGGCACAGTGGACGTCCACTCGCGACGGACGCGCCGTCAAAGAGGCAACAGTCGCCCGAGGCAGCATCCGTTCGTGCGCCGGACTGAACCCGGGGTGGTCGTGGTGTCGGGTTGCGGCTGTGTAGGCTTCCCTCGTGTCTTAATTAGGACACGTAACTGTAGAAGCCACACCACTCTTGCCCACCTTCTGCAACCCATACTCCCTTATCCCGTTCCCATGGCTTACCTTTGTCGGCTGTGCCGTCGATCCCATTGTAGTTAAACGGGTTCACGTCTAGTGTCATATGAACGTTAAGCAGTACAATTCTGCTACTATCCGGCTGTACCTCATTCAAATTTGAAAGCGCACAGCTCACTTTACCCAGCTGTGGTGGACTCTTTCTTTCTCCATTAGTTCTCCTGGAACATTTGGACTGCGGCTAGTGTGACCAGCAGGCATTGTTTGAGCGAACGCTGTGGATTCTGTCAACTCTGGGGCCAGAGTATGGTGGTCCGTAGATACGCGAACACCCGGAACTTGCGAATAAATTACGAGCTCGCTCCTGCGTGATTAATACGGCGCCGGCCGGGGTGGACGAGTGGTTCTAGGCGCTACAGTCTGGTACCGCGCGACCGCTACGGTCGCAGGTTCGAATGCTGCCTAGGGCATGGATGTGTGTGATGTCCTTAGGTTAGTTAGGCTAGTTAGTTCTAAGTTCTAGGGGACTGATGACCTCAGAAGTTAAGTCCCATAGTGCTCAGAACCATTTGAAGCATTTTGATTAATACGGATACATACGTGTGTGCTGGTCGACTGTATCAAAGGCGTTTAAAAGTAAATGGCAGAGGCCGTTATACTTATTCCACATGGGCAGTTTTCTGAAACTTCACTCTTATCTACCATGTTAGATAAGTCGATAGAACCATTACCACCACAAAATTGCGACCAAAATTGACATGTTGGTGTTCAACACGAAAAAGACACTGTTCATATTTTCTCGTCTATAAATAAACAGAAAGGGCTGTTCGCATGGAGAATAACCCTAAAAGTCTGTATAAGTATCTGAACACGTCTTCGTGCTACACATTTAAAACAAAAACCTTGTTCCTCAGACAGAATTTTTTAAATTGTATTTTAATACAAAATTCTTAGGGATCGTAAGTCTATGCAAAAAAATTGTAGATTACTTCGCGATGTGATTAATAAATGATTATCTGGGGCACTGATGTCATTTTAAATATTAAAACATAGTTTTGGCTTGTTAAATTACGTCACAACAGTGTGCCACGTTGCAGTTGCGGAAAACTGCTTCCACTTCGAACAGTACATCGCATTTACACAGTAACTGATAGTCTATAAAATGCATATCAGGCTCACGAAAATATCACAAATGGTTAAGGGATCTGGACGTCTAGCTCCAGCAATACTTAGTTACGTGCTGATCGAAATGTTAATCTGTTTACGCTTAAGAATTTTACCCTTGTTTCTTTATACATGGTGTGGCAAAAACAGTGATCTGTTTTCAACTATGCGGCATTGTTGAACACAACCATTAACCGTCAAAGGTGGTCATTAGTTACAACTTCCGGGATGAGATGCCGTGGTCGATTTGTAAAACTTCTTCTTCCTGACGTTTCGTTGCCAACTGCGGGCAACATCTTCCGAGGTGAAGTTGGCAACGAAATATCAGATCAGGAACAAGAAGTTTTACAGATCGTTTCTTTGCCAACTGCGGGGAACATCTTCCGAGGTGAAGTTGACGACGAAACATCAGAAAGAAGAAGTTTTACAAATCGACCACGGCCTCTCAGCCCGGAAGTTTTGACTAATAAAGACACCGACCGTGAAAGCCTACACGTTATGTCAAAGGTGGTGTTCGCAAGTCTCCGGCAAACACTGTTGTCCGTATACCTCCGTCTCCAACCACACTTCTTCGTATGTATGCGAGGTGCATGGTCACGTGAAGCGCCCATAATACAGCTAGTTAACAGGGGAGAGACATAGCGATATCTCGAGTGATATACGCAGAATGTATTTTGCCCTGATTACTTCATGCGACAGGTAACAGTTATCGATGGTAATTTGCTTACGTGTATGAAAAGTAAAACTGTGGTTTGGCCATTGAGGAGTCTGTCCAGTCTGGGCAACCTTTTGAGACCATGTCCGAACAGCTTTTGTTACCACAGACAGGGATTCTTTTCAGCGACAGGAACTCGTGCCGTTTTTATTTCTTTTTTCAGCCGGTAGACAAACGGTTGGTCCTATCCAAGGAAAAGGCAAACAGGTGAAAATGTTTGACTCTTTCGAGTGCAAAGGGTAATAAGGATCTGAGCACAGTCTGCATTTTAGTAAACTGTTATGGTGGATTACTAGCTGCAAATCAAGACGAAAAAGTTATACAAACAAATATACGAAAGTATTTCGATTTTCAATTATTACTGATGGAATATTTTATTAATTCCGCAAATCAGAAATTCGAGACGTCGGATTATGGAGTGTCACATCCTGTCAAAACACCCCTCTGCTGTGTCGAATTGTTTACACATTTTTTGCAGCACCTAAAAGAACATTTTGAATAAGGCCTTTGTAGACACCACTTCTCAGATAGGCTCGGTGAACATTTGCGCGACCCTACTGTGAAACACAATGTACATCAAAACAAACCTAAAATTACTGGATGAAACATGTATTTTTAAAAACAGTATTAGTGTGTAGCTACAAAAAAGTGTAATACATCTTTTTACTACGAGATGAAAAGCGCTGAAGTAGAGTACAAAAGAAATTTGCCTATGCCTGCACATGCGATGCACAGGTGGCGGGGGGAGGGGACGGAAACAGTTAAGGTAGTGGTGGGGACCCCGCTGTGGGCGGCCACGGCGTGGCACGTGAGGTGCGTTTCGAAACTTAAAAGACGTCGGCACGCGGACCGTCAGCGTCAAAAATTGGTGTTCAAATGGCTCTGAGCACTATGGGACTTAACATCTGAGGTCATCAGTCCCCTAGAACTTAGAGCTACTTAAACCTAACTAACCTAAGGACATCACACACATCCATGCCCGAGGCAGGATTCGAACCTGCGACCGTACCGGTCGCGCGGTTCCAGACTGAAGCGCCTAGAACCGCTCGGCCACACTGGCCGGCCCGTCAGCGTCATTCAAACGTTGAGCGAGCCGATTTTCTGACGTCATAGCATGGAAAGAGCCCGTAGGAGAGTCTTTCCGAACGTGCAGAACAATACCTAACATGAAAGATGTTCTGAACGTGCATTTGAACATTGACCAATGAAATGGAAGAACGCCACCTACGCCACATGCGCGCCATCTCCCTTCAGTACACACTCGCGAGACGCCATATTGGCTTTCAGTTCAAGCTCATATGTATATATGCCTTTAAGTATCATAAAATTGAGGATATCTGGAAAACCCGTCGCTTTACTGTAATAAAATGACGGGAAACGTCATATTGGGTGTTGAAGAATTATTGTAACTTACGTATTGTCAAAGTACGCCGTTTCAATGCACCGACACACTGAATATCCATAAAAAATGCAATGTTCTTGGTACAGTTTGTAATAATTAAATGTCAGTTAATAATGTATCTACGAAAAAAGCTGTCTCTAGGTAGTAAGATGCGAAGTTTGGTCATGAACAGTTACGGTTGTTGTTGGTTCGGACCACACTAGAACCACATATTTTTATTACTACCCTTCGCGTTTTCTAATAGTTACTGATACTTTTTTATTAATTTAATGAAAGTATATTCTATAATATTCGATGTTATGTAAATCTTAGTGCGGTTTTTCTGAGGAGTGAGTTTTTTCGGTTTACATAATCTTTAAAACAGCTTCAACTACTTTCAGTAAGATGTTGTTGTTGTTGTTGTTGTTGTTGTTGTTGTGGTCTTCAGTCCAGAGACTGGTTTGATGCAGCTCTCCATGCTACTCTATCCTGTGCAAGCTTCTTCATCTCCCAGTACCTACTGAAACCTACATCCTTCTGAATCTGCTTAGTGTTTTCATCTCTTGGTCTCCCTTTACGATTTTTACGCTCCACGCTACCCTCCAATACTAAATTGGTGATCCCTTGATGCCTCAGAATATGCCCTACCAACCGATCCCTTCTTCTAGTTAAGTTGTGCCACAATTTTGCACTTTTCTGTTTTAAGTTTCTTATTTCACTTGTAGTAAAGATTTTGCTGACGGATGGGAACGGCTAACAATAAGAATTTGCGTCGCACTATTTGTAATGGAACTTTTATAATCTGATGTATTTGCTGATTGGACATCGTCCTTTCCTTTTTGCCTTATAACATGTCTGCAGATATTGAAGTTTTCGTTTATGTATATGGTACTACAGACAAAACAACGTAAATAACATGTGGACAAGGGAGCAAATATGCGTTTTAATAGAGCTACGTGAAAATTTTACGCTCGTTCATTTCGTAAACAGTATGATTTACGAGCCAGATACAGCCGACAACTACCGCCGGAGCGCGCTGCGATCGTGTATACCACTTTGGGAATACCTACCGCCTGCTCTACGCTCAGCGTTGACGTTCGACAGCACGGTCAGTGTGCCGACGGCTTAAGCCTGCGCACGAACTCAAATTTCACATAACTTGTAAGCTTCAGCTAGCGATTTTCCAAACAATCGCAATAATGGATTTTGCCAGTACGACCAATAATTAGACAAATATGGACAATCAAACTCAATAGCTTCTCACCAGAAAACCGAAAAGGAAACCGTCCCATAAGCAAAGAACCAGCCGAAGCAAAACGAGTCCAACCACCTGCTAGCGGAAGGACACCTTGTAAGACAAAAAATGGGTAAAAAATGTAACAGTGGACAACTTCGGTAACTGCAATACTGCCACAGTAAAGTGAAGAATGTGTGTTACGTGGAAATTATGTGATAGTAGCATGACTTTCTGTTCGTCAATATTAAAAAGCTTCAGTTCTTTCCTTTCACGTATTTCCTCAAGCAATGAAGCCAAGGAAAGTACTTTGCAGCTATGTTTTCTCCTTCATTTTTCACGGTCTTCGTTGCTGGGTCCGTATAGTCAGCGGTTCGTGCTTCAGGCAACCAGACAGGAATATCTGCCGTGACAGCCGATGAACACACTCTCATATGAGCGAAAGTGTCACTAACAGTACGATAAATCAATCGGATTGGCCGACATCGAAACTTTTTATCGCGAACAAAGGCCCGAGGGCGCGTATTTTATGGATACGACCGTATTGTCTGTCTCCAATTTCGAGATCAGTCTTTGTTCGACAGATACTTCAATGTCTGTGATGTTTTCCTCTGTCAGCACGAGATGACGGGTGTCAGAAGCCGCTCAGAAATTCCTGACGAGTAACATGTGCCACTCTTCCAAAAGTCCAGTACGATTGTCACATGGTGTTTACACGACATTTTTGTACAGTGTTTCCAATGATCCCTTTTTGCAAGTACATTATGCACGAGCGTTTTTTTTACACGCTTTTCATTTTAAGCCCAAGTGGGCGCAGACTTCTGCCAATTTCGGAATTTGCGTCTCTTCAACCGAATCCCAGCCAGCTGGGAGTGCGGCTGGAAGTTTCCCGATTCCTAAAATTTGTAAGGCCGTTTCTGTCTCCAGCGGTTGCCTTACAACCAACGGAAACTTCCCCAAAACCTTACTGAGTGAGATGACGCAGTGATTTACATTCGAGAGAGCGGCGGTTCAAATTCCCGTTTGCCCATCTTGCCTCAGGTTTACCGTGAGCCGGCCGGAGTGGCCGAGCGGTTCTAGGCACTACAGTCTGGAACTGCGCGACCGCTACGGTCGCAGGTTCGAATCCTGCCTCGGGCATGTATGTGTGTTATGTCCTTAGGTTAGTTAGGTTTAGGTAGTTCTAAGTTCTAGGGGACTGATGACCTCAGCAGTTAAGTCCTATAGTGCTCAGAGCCATTTGAACCATTTTTGTTTACCGTGATTTCCCTAAACAGCTTAAGGCAAATGATTCCGTCGAAAAGATTACGGCCTGTCACCCTTGCCAAAAACTACCCTGTCCGTCATCTTTAATGCCCTCGTCGTAGACCGGTTAACCTATTGCTCAATTCCGCCTTTTCCTTCCACGGCAATTCCGATGATGCCCCCCCCCCCCTCCCCCGCTGTTCTTAATATACACAGAGTATTCGTAAATTCGAATTACTTGTAGAGGGGAGTGAATAGATAATATTTTGAATTGGAATCCATGTCTGGAAACGTACCATTTCCGTGATACAGCCATTTGAAAACACGTGGGTAACGCGACCACTTTTACAAGTAATTGATTAAGCGTCGTCACCCAGTACCTCACTAGTTTTACAATTCCACTCACAAATAGCCGAAGAAATTTCTCGTGTATTCGTTGACGGGTTCTCTTCAACTTCATGTAGTACGGCCGTTTTCAATTCGGGTGTGAGGCGTCTCCTTGGAGCACCACAATCATACCTGCTGACGGTGAAGGTACTCTTTCTCGAAGCCGTTGCGTAATTGTGGCGAAAATGGTATGCGATGGAGCTGCACGATATGCAGAAAAAATCTTCATAAAGGTGACGAGCACTCTTTCATTACCGTGAGCTTCGCCGTTGAGATTAATCAGGCGACGAGCAGCTGTTCCGTTTTCATGAGCTTCGCCATTCAAAAGGACCATATGGGTGTATTCTGCAAACGTGTACTCAGCCACTAACACTCACAGACAAGTGAATGAGTCTCGAACCAGGTCAGAGAGGAAGGGCAGACGTCAAATGACATCAGACGATCCGATGTAACCGTCTCCCGTCGTGACTACCGTTTTGCATATCTACCTAGCAAATATGTTGTCAGACGGCTGTAGCACGGAAACGGTACGTTTCTGAACATGGATTCCTATTCAAAGACACTGAAGAGCCAAAGACACTGGCACACCTGCCTAATATCGTGTAGGGCCCCCGTGGGCACGCAGAAGCACCGCAACACGACGTGGCATCGAGTAATGTCTGACGTAGTGTTGGAGGGAATTGACACCATGAATCCTGCAGGGCTGTCCATAAATCCGTAAGAGTACGAGGGGATGGAGATCTCTTCTGAACAGCACGTTGCAAGGAATCCCAGTATCCTCAATAATGTTCATGTTTGGGGAGCTTGGTGACCAGCAGAAGTGTTTAAACTCAGAAGAGTGTTTCAGGAGCCACTCTATGGAAATTCTGGACGTGTGGGGTGTCGCATTGTCCTCCTTGAATCGCCCGAGTCCGTCGGAATGCACAATGGACGTGAATGGATGCAGGTCATCAGACAGGATGGTTACGTACGTGTCACCTGTCAAAATCGTATCTAGACGCACCAGGGCTCCCATATCACTCCAACTGCACACACCCCACACCATTACAGAGCCTCCACCAGCTTGAACTGTCCGCTGCTGACATGCAGGGTCCATGGATTCATGAGGTTGTCTCCATACCCGTACATGCCCATCCGCTCGATACAATTTGAAACGAGGCAAAATGTTTTCAGTCATTAATAGCTCAATATCGGTGTCGTGCAGTCATCAATGGTACACGAGTAGGCCTTCGGCTCCGAAAGTCCATATCGATCACATTTCGTTGATTGGTTCGCATGCTGACACTTGCTGATGACCCAGCATTGAAATCTGCGGCAACTTGCTGAAGCGTTGCACTTGTGTCACATTGAATGATTCTCTTCAATCGTCGTCCCGTTGTTGCAGGATCTTCCGGCCGCAGCGATGTGGAGATCTGATGTTTCACCGAATTCCTGATATTCACGGGTCACTCGTGAAATGGTCGTACGGGAAAATCCCCATTTCACCGCTACATCTGAGATGCTGTGTCCATCGCTCGTGCGCCGACGATGACACCATGTTCAAACTCACTTAAGTCTTGATTAGCTGCCGTTGTAGCATCAGTAGCCGATCTAACAACTGCATCAGACACTTATTGTCTTATGTGGGTGTTGTCGTCCGCAACACCGTATTCTGCCTGTTTACATGTCTCTGTATTTGAATACGCATGCCTATACCAGTTTCTTCGGCGTTTCAGTGTATTATGTACTCAGTCCTCTCTACGAGTCCTAGAAGTTTTAAACGGGTGTTTCCGAACCCCCTAAATAAACTGTTTAGGAGACAATCTGAGCAACCATCAAAGCCTGCCTGAAGGTGATTGTGTAGGAAAGTCATCTGAAGATCAAAACTAATCAAAAAATGAATTAGGCAAGATATATTCAGAGTACGAAAAGTGGCATTTGACTCTGAACAATAAAAGTTGTAAGGTCCACCACATCAGTACTAAAAATTTCCGTTCGATTTCGGTTATACGAGAAGTAACACAGATTTAAAGGTTATTGTTTCAAATAAATGCCTAGGGATTACAATTACAAGCAACTTAACCACCACATAGAAAAACGTATTGGGAAGGCGAACTGAAGACTACGTTTTATTGGAAGAGCACTTGAAAGATGCAACTAATCAGCTAGAGAGACTGCCTACGTTACGCTTGTTCGTCCCCTTCAGGAATAACGCTGCTCAGTAATGCTGCGCAGCATGGGATCTTTACCAGATAGGAGTGACGGAGGAAATAAAAAAAAAGAAAAAACTTTTGTATCATCACGAAATAGGAGAGACATTTGATTTGGTCCATAATAAATATAAGATCAGGGTTGTGAAAATCGGCGTTAAAATGTCGGTCAAGCGCTTGTTTACAGTGAAACTCTGGAATTGACTCGGTTCGAAGATCAATCCTTTATCTTCGGCATTAGTGCCCAAAAAAAGCTTTAGGTGTGGCCACCATAAAACATAAAAAGGAGCAATAAAAATAAAATAAGTTGGCTACTACCCTTGAAGCTATGCCTTCTTATGATGTACATCCACATCACCGTCAACTGATGAAATGGAACGGCGTCTGTTGTCCATAGGTATTGGCAAAGTTACAATAACAGCTCTTTGTGTGCACAGCCTCTTGTATCTTCCTGAAAGTCATATCCCGCAGACGAACACAGAAGTAAGGCGAGTAACCTCTTCATGAATGTAAACGTGAAATCAAAGCGATACCGAAGAAATAAAGACGATGTATGACTGATAGCCCAGAAATTAAAATTCCGTCATGAACAGAAAGCTAAAAACGTACAGCAAAGACGCTAAATAATTGTAGAAATTAGAAAAGATCTGAAAAAGTTATCCGTGTCATCTGTAAGTCGTTCATTTAGCATATTACAATTCCCCAAGCTTTGTATGGTAATCTCCAGTTGTTATAGTAGATCCAGTTTCTTGCCTTCATCTTGCATATGCAAAATTTCGATATCTTCATCAATACGCAACATGGGCTGCCCAGCTTCTTGAATATGCATGGCTACGGCTGACTGCGAATTTGTGAAGCCGAAAATCGTCCCTGTGTTCTTTGCATTTTAACTCAAAGGACCTACCAGTTTGGCCTACGTAATTCCCATGGCAGGTGTCACACTGAGTTTTGTAGACACCAATTCTCCCACATTTGTCGACTTCATGTTGCAAATATTTCGTAACGTTGAATCTCAGCGTATTGCTGATCTTAAATACGGCATCGACATTAAAAGATCTGAAAATATTAGCCACATTCTCGGAAAAATTGCTGAAGTATGGGATTGTTACACTGTTAGTATCTCGCCCCCCCCCCCTCCCCCCCGGATATTCTCCTTTACATTTGTGCGCTGTTTCGTGCTTACTAATTTATTCACAGTGTTTTCGTGATGACCGTTCGCTCTGGTTAACTGCTTTACAATATTTAGCTCGGTCATTCTGTCTTGTTTACTCATCGGAACCCGAAATACTCTGTCTATTGGACATTGAAACGCAGAAAGGTTTGTGCTATGAGGGTCAGTCAAATGATAATCGAACACCGACCACAAAGGGATTATGGAATGGTTCCATTCAAAAGTAATCACAACACACGTTAAGACATTTATTCCAGTGGGAGACGAGACGGTCAGTTCATGTACGGAATCATCATGTTGCGCGATAACGCCTACCGCTACACTGCGACCCAGACGAAGGGTATGCTTCAGCGATTTGGCTTGAAACACTGCAGTGTCCTCCGTACAGCCCGGATGTTTCACCGTGTGATTGTCACATCTTTGGCATCCTGGAGAAAGACATGCGTGGACGTTAGGTTTCAGTCGGACGAGAAACTGCAAGAGTGGGTGCGGTTGGGGATCTGTCAGCGCCCAGCGCCCGACTGTGGAGTAGAAGCAGTTGTTTAGCAGGTATTATGAGATTTTACATTGATTCCACATAATTCATAACACAAAGCTGTATTTGTTGTTTTATTATACTACCGACCTCAGTTACAAACCATCATCTGGTACCTGTATCGTCGGAATTGGAACATCAGGCACAAATACCACAAAAGTAAATATAAATTACATCTACATCTACATGGATACTCTGCAAATCACATTCAAGTGCCTGGCAGAGGGTTCATGGAACCACCTTCACAATTCTCTATTATTCCAATCTCGTATAGCGAGGGAAAAGAATGAACACCTATATCTTTCCGCACGAGCCCTGATTTCCCTTTTTTATCGTGGTGATCGTTCCTCCCTATGTAGGTCGGTGTCAACAAAATATTTTCGCATTCGGAGGAGAAAGTTGGTGATTGGAATTTCGTGCGAAGATTCCGTCGCAACGAAAAACCCCTTTCTTTTAATGATTTCCAGCCCAAATCCTGTATCATTTCTGTGACACTCTTTCCCATATTTCGCGATAATACAAAAGTGCTGCCTTTCTTTGAACTGTTTCGATGTACTCCGTCAGTCCTATCTGGTAAGGATCCCACACCGCGCTGCAGTATTCTACAAGAGGACGGACAAGCGTAGTGTAGGTAATCTCCTTAGTAGATCTGTTACATTTTCTAAGTGTCCTGCCAATAAAACGCAGTCTTTGGTTAGCATTCCCCATAACATTTTCTGTGTGTTCTTTCCAATTTAAGTTGTTCGTAATTGTAATACCTAAGTATTTAGTTGAATTTACGGCTTTTAGATTAGACTGAGTTATCGTGTAACCGAAGTTCAACGAGTTCCTTTTAGCACTCATGTGGATGACCTCACACTTTTCGTTATTTAGGGTACGCTGTAGTGCTCACGAAACTCGAACAAATACATCTTAAATTCTTCATTTGTGTGACCATAGTGTCCATAGTTGCTTTATAATACATGAGGGTATTTTTTGATCCGTCGTTGCAACTACAAAAATGCGTGATTTTTTTTCACCAGACGCGTTTCGCTTTATTGAAGTAAAGCACCATCATTGGTCTGTAATTAAGTTCTCAATACACCGAAACATACTTAAATAGAATCACGCATACAGTAATCTAATTTAAAAAAGAATAATTGTAGGTCAAAGACAAAGTAGTGGAAAGGTTATGTTGGCAACACTACAAAACACAAACATCAGCACATACTTGAAGTACGCAAACAAAAAGAATATAGTGGTGTTCATAAAAGTATGTTGTGAGAAATGATAGTGCTGCAGAACATCTAAAAAGTAGACGAAAATTATCGGTATCTAACACAGAAAAACAACGATGTGCTAGCATACGGTATTTCCTGATGTAAGCGAGAAAGCAGCCGAAAAATCGCAAACCAACGTATTCTTAACGAACTGTTTTTCGATCTAAAAAGCAAATCAAAATGTAAATAAACTTAATTACAGACCACTTTACCTCAATAAAGCGAATCGCGTCTGGTAAAAAAATCACGTATTTTTGTAGTTGCAACGACGGATCAAAAATATCCTCATGAAATACACTCTAACCTGACATATTATGAAAATGGATACATGGGAAGACGCCTGTTGACACATTTATTTACAAATATACGTTAGTCAGTTTCAGATTGAAAAATAACATACCTGAGTATTAGAAAACGACAAGACGAACTGCACACTTATAGGTGAGGTATAAAAAAAGTCAATTGCGTAGTAATGTGTGCAAACCACACGGAATACAAATGCGGGGATCGTTACTAGCAAGAAATATCATCCAGGCTGCAGTACAGTTTCACCATAGCGATGGATAAGTCAAAATTTAGTCAAATGGAAAGTTACAGTATATATCTCTTCTTCTTTTTTGCTGTGTATGTAAAATATTGTACAAAAACGAACTCTTTCATATAAACAATCAGTGCTCGAATATCAACACAATTAAGAGCTGCATCCAGAGCAGATAAATGTAACTCACAATTAGAACAATAAATTAACTTGTCAGCGCATTCTTATTATATACCAATGTAATAAAGCAATCGACAAAAAGTCCGCTTAAGAAAAGTGATACTATGTAATTCATGAAGAAAAATAAGTTACTGTTACCAGCTTAGGTGAGTCCATCATCACAGATCATTTTGTCATAATTGCGAGGGATGTGAAACAACAATAAAAACGTTAGTAAAGTACATATATCGTATGGCCATATTAGTTGAGTACAAAATAAATAGCAATTGATATGACAATGTTAAATAAAATTAACAAAGTGAAATGAAATGGAGAGCATTATCATAACCTAAAACTTAGGTCAATCTGTTGAAAATGACCCATAGTCAAATACTATAAAAATAATAAAAACATCATTGTATAATAGCAATTAAGAATTACAAATTGCTGATAATTCCTTACTGACAAATGCAATTAAAATAAAAATGTGAAGATAGCACAGTATCTGTCAAAGAAACGTTGACCTCTTATGGAATCGAAATTAGGGCCGTCCTGCCCTCTTTTACGATGCATTACGAAGTGTCATCATTATTATTATTATTATTATCATCATTATTATTTATTCGTTTCGCCCTCTAAGGGCACGCGGAACCATTAATTAGCTTTCTTGTTCTTCTTCTCTTCCCAAAATTTCCTCATACTTTCACTTTAGGCCTCTCTTCTTTCTTGTGTCCGTGCGTTTTTCAATTTCAGATTCTTTTCCGTTGAGTTTTTGGTTGTGAACTTATGAGAGTTGATTTTCTGTCTGTACGCAGTCCGTGTGGTTTCTAGTGGGTCAATACTGAGTTCCGTGAGGTCATTTTGGGTTTCTGTTAGCCAGCGTGCCCTGGTTTGACAAGTTCCTTTGAGGATAAGGAAGATTTTCTTGGTCATTCTAAAGGCGTCCATTCTTGCTAAATGTCCGTAGAATTTCAATACGAAATGTCATTGTTTTAGTGGAAAATTCTTACAATTGTACGAAGGGCTTTCAATAAGTAATGCAACACTTTTTTTTCGAAAACAGGTTGGTTTTATTCAGGATTCCCATACACCGTATCATTCGCAATGTCTATGACTACAAAACCTTATTTTTCTACATAATCTCCGTTCAATGCGACGCCCTTACGCCATCTTACTAGGAGGGTATGTATGCCTGCGTGGTACCGTTCTATTCTATTGGTCAACCTTGGAGCCAATGTCTTGCTGCATGAATGACCTTCCCATCATCCACGTACTGCCTCACGCGAAGTGCATACTTCACAGGAGCAAACAATGGAGGTCCGAAGGTGCGAGATTCGGTCTGTAGGGTGGGCGAGGACGAAAAACACAATGAGATTTTGAGATTTTGTGAGCTCGTCACTGGTGTGCACGCTTGTGAGTGGCATTGCGTTGCAGTTGAAACGTCCCCTTTGAACAATTATACACGACTGTCCTTAAACTGATACACAATATTTTTTTTTTGCGCAACGCAATCTGACTTTCAAAAATCCCTACAAAAGAATGGCCCTGACTAACATTAAACTATACCTTTCACAAATCACTTACCTCACAAAAATCTTCGCTGCTCAAGCTACTGCAATACAGCGAGCGCCACTACTGCCAGCTAAATAAAAGATTCAAACTACTGAAGGCACTAACTACTGATAGGGATAGTTAGCAAATGAAAGATATTAATAGAGAACAAACAATGTATTTACCTTGATATCATCATATATAAATATAGCAGTTCATGACAAATTTCAAAACTCCGCCATCTCTCTCCCCACATCCACCACTGCTGGCGGCTCACCTCCAACTGCGCAATGCTACGCGCTGTTCACAGCCAGCTGCCTAACACTACAATGGCGAGTATTACAACAATGCAAAGCAGCCACAGACTGCACACAGCACAGCCAGTGATTTTCATACAGAGGTGGCGTTACCAATAAAAAAACCTAAACAGCCTACTTACATAGCCCCCATGCTACCCACAACAAATTTTACAAATTTTTTTGGGCACTGGCCAATACATATTTGTTAAAATTTTTTTCACAATTACAATAACAAAGAAATCAAAGGCACACACTTATTGATACAATGTTGGTCAAAAGCTAAAATTTTCTTACAGTCCATAAAGACAGTCCTCATCATTCATCACAGTAAAATTGCAGTGTTTTTCTCAAAGTCTGAGCAGTAAAAGACAATGCACACAGACGTAGTGGATTTCCATGCAGTCTTGAAGAAGTAGTGTTGTCCTTCCAACGGAAAGACAGTGCTGACTCGACATGCAGACAGGTAATGGGCCACAACAGAGTAAACCCACAGCAGAGTCAGTCGACGTTTTGAAGAATATTGGTAGTTAGGTCATCACAGGGCAGACCCACTGTAGTCCTGGTAGAAATTACGGTACTGGTGGGCCACCAGAGGCGCAGACCCACTGCAGTCCTTGTAGCAATTGGTGGGCCATCAAAGATGCAGACCCACTGTAGTCCTGGTAGAGACGGCCAGCAGCCATCTGTTGCAAATGTGCAGGTGCACAATCACCATCGAAGAGTCTTGCGGACAATATAGCAAGTCCATAAACCACCACTTGTGCACTCACAAAGTTTCTGGAATTGTCCTTAGATCCAGCAATGCTGTTATCCAGTCCCTTTCTGAATCATTAACACACGTGCAAACACTATCAGTCCCTACTTACCACATATTGTCCATGTACTATGACCAACAGAAACGTGTGCAGTGAAATGTTACTTAATCTGAAGAACTGGTAACAATTACAATTTGGTAACATAAAAATACAATAACAAAGGTACAAAATACATCATTAAAGAACATAATAATACAGATAACATTTGTAGTACAGGCTTTACAAAAGAATCGAACTAACATATACATCGGTGGAATTATAACATGAGTACATACATAAAAGATCACAATAACTTCTGAAACATCAACTTCACACATGAGCATTAAACAGAACGGAATTAATAATGTCTAACATCTTTACAAAGTAAATAACATATTATTAATGCCAATTATATTCGAGGATAACAGTATTCCTCATCATAGTGAATGTAGCTTAATATTAAAAGAAGAAAAAATTCTATGAAACTACACAGAGACAGGAAGAAAACAAATACACAAGGGTACACAAACATATAGTGGGATAACACAAAAGGGAAAGGACAGGGTTTGTTTTACTGCAGTATTTTGCATAGAGATCTCCCTTTGTTCATCATTAGTCCCAAAAAGTCCTATCTAAGCCTGCTTTCTGTATTCTGTTCATATTTCTTTCAAAATAATTATTTCTGATTGTACAATACTCATTTGGGCCCAAATCTTTTTCATATAACTTCGCAATGCATTCTTTACCTATTCTCCATAGTCAGTTTCATATATAGTCTACCCCCTCTTAAGCTAACTTAAATCTACTGAGCTCAGATGCTAAACTAAGGAACGAGGCAATGCAGCAGCACAAAATAAGTAACACAAACAACAATGACCAAAAAAATGGAAAATTGCAAAGCAAGCTTATGAAACGTCCCCTTTGAACAATTATACACGACTGTCCTTAAACTGATACACAATATTTTTTTTTTGCGCAACGCAATCTGACTTTCAAAAATCCCTACAAAAGAATGGCCCTGACTAACATTAAACTATACCTTTCACAAATCACTTACCTCACAAAAATCTTCGCTGCTCAAGCTACTGCAATACAGCGAGCGCCACTACTGCCAGCTAAATAAAAGATTCAAACTACTGAAGGCATTAACTACTGATAGGGATAGTTAGCAAATGAAAGATATTAATAGAGAACAAACAATGTATTTACCTTGATATCATCATATATAAATATAGCAGTTCATGACAAATTTCAAAACTCCGCCATCTCTCTCCCCACATCCACCACTGCTGGCGGCTCACCTCCAACTGCGCAATGCTACGCGCTGTTCACAGCCAGCTGCCTAACACTACAATGGCGAGTATTACAACAATGCAAAGCAGCCACAGACTGCACACAGCACAGCCAGTGATTTTCATACAGAGGTGGCGTTACCAATAAAAAAACCTAAACAGCCTACTTACACAGTGGAGAAGTTCGTTTGCATTTTTGTGGCGACAAACAAGCTGAAGTAGTTTCTTCAATGTCCTGAGGGGGTAGCACAATAGCATGAGTTGATCGTTGCACCAGGAGGGAAGACATCAAACAGAAGAACCCCTTCAAAGAAGACCATCACCATGACTTTCGGCTGAGGACGCGTCCTTGAACTTTTTCTTCGGAGGAGAGATGGTGTGGCACCATTTCATAGATTACCGTTTTATTTCAGGTTCGAAGTGGTGAATCCATGTTTCTTCGCCTGTGACGGTGTTTACGACAAAAAACTGTCACGATCAGCCTCGTGATGTGCAAGCAGTTCCGTTCAGATGGTCCTTCGTTGCCCTTTACGGTCTTCTGTTGGGGGGGGGGGGGGTGGCAAGGAAACCAGCGGACACAGCTTGGAGTACCCCCACTATTGGACAAGTGTATTAGCACTACCAACAGCGACGTCCATTTGTGCAGTTGAAAGGTCTATGTTGGATTACTTTCATGTTAATTTCTTAAAACTGTTGTCATTTACGGCATACATTCCACTTCTAAATTTACTGTGGTATTCCTGACTATCTGGGAGGAGACTGAGCAGTGGAACGTGTTATTTTTACACATAAACAAGAACGATCTGTCGCACTATTACACTTTAAAACACAGTTTATATGTAACTCATGTCACACAGTCTCATACGCAACCTACATCCGCTTTCTTTTATATACCGTATGTGATAAGATACTGTCATCCCCCTTCCCTTCTGTGTGAAAGGATAAATGAGCAAATGTGTTTCTAGTTGCATGCTCGATGGTAGCAGACAAGCCTGTCTGCTAGAGAACAGTAGGACCAACTTCGGAACAGGTAGCTACGCTTTCTAAAACGAAAGAGGTTTCTATTCTTGGTATGGTCCTGTCTGTCCCTTGTCATGTTGGTATAGGAGCTGCCTCTCTGGTCACTTCCGTTTGTATTTGTGAAGCACCCTTGGTAGGGGCCCAGGCCAGTCGGTCCGCGGCGAGCGTTTGAAGTGGTAAGATCTCTGGCTAAGCGCGTCTCTGCTAAGTCCATAGGACAATGGATTTCTTAAGTTCAGCCTAACTGAAAATTTAATCACCTTTATTTCAGGTTTAGATCTAAAATATGTTATCTTAAACTGCAACGTAGTGTAATTCGAGTGTGAAGTTCAGAATATCTTCCGGTAGTAGCTTTGTCACTAGTTTGTGAGTAAAGTGGAACCATGTGTTGATGATCCGTAACTCTAACTAAGATCATCAATCTTAAATGCGAATGTGCGTGAAATTATAACGTCTCGTCTTGACAATATTTTTCAATATAGCAACTTTTCTTTATGTTCAACCCACGTGGGGTGTATTTTGTGAGACCAGTACCACGTGCTTATACAATTGTTTGACCCATCAGGTTAATAGTAAGACGATAGCAACCAGTTCGAGGTTTTTCTTTTGTAAATTGCGTTTCGATGTAATTTATTTTAATCATCAAAATTATTGTGGAGTTACACTCTTTGTGTAAACCAAGTTGACCACGTGAAGCATGTGGTGTAATCATCAAAGTAGCCCTCAGATATTCTTTTCGGGAAGATTTCACAGAGAGTTAGTATGAATTTAGTATACCAGTGTGTGGTAATTTCATGACGGACAGGATTGCGCTACGAACGTAACTTCTTTGGGTGAAAATTGAATCGGTTGGTTGTGGTTAATTTCCTCTTCGAAATGTTTCAACGTTCTTCGTGTGTTATTTTATGAATGCAGTGTTGTATGCAGTGTCCCAATCTTGGCTCCATATTTGATGTGTTCCGTAAGATTACAAACTCACATTTTCACAATCCTAAATAAGGCACCAGTTTAGTTATGAATCAAGTTTAATATGCCGAAATTTTAACGGAACAATGATCAATGTTAAAATAAATGTCCAAATTAAACTGATTTATTTCTTTTTATTTAAATTCTCTTTTTATATATATATCACCGGTTGTCGTAAAATGACTATTAAAAGGTTATAATTAATGTTAGTCTGGTTGGGAATTTGGTAAGCTAGACTGGATACCTGGTGAAACAGTTGCTCAGTAATGCAAGGTTAACTTCCCCAGATAGCTCACGGCTTTTAACCCGCTTTTATTGTCTTCAATATCAGCACCGCTTTCAGAACAAACTTGATGCATCAACATTACACCGTGAGGTGTTTGATTGTGGTTGTCGATCATCTCGAATGAGTGTGTCCGCACGTTCCAACATCCCAGGAGTCACTGCTGTGTGCGGCTTTCCGGCACGCGGGAGATCGGACAGTTTTGCGCGACCTTGTTGCGATGATGACAGACGCCACGCCCGACGACTCACTGTGCTTTTGTTTACTACGTAGACATCGGAACCATTACTTACCGAGCGCCCCTCGTACATTCGAAAGTATTTTCCACATTTTGTTATTAAAACAGTTACTATTCGTAACGACGGGGTAGGAGGGCCCTAATTTATCCCTTACATTTTTGAGTTCTTATTCACAATAATGCGCAAGTAGCCAAGACGTTATGTGTATGGATATTCCCGCAGAGGGAAGCTGTCTGTAGCACGCTTTGATCGGCCCTCGGTTTCCAGGTCCCGTATCGACAGCCAGGAGGAAGCTACGTGTTTCCGACGGACGATCCTACCAGATCAGCAAGCTGCAGTTGGGGCTGCGGCAAGAAAAAGAGAAGGATGCGGTTCCTGTAGCAGCCACGGGTCGGGAAGACAAAGCGGAGTGGCCGACGAG
Organism: Schistocerca serialis cubense; assembly: GCF_023864345.2. Lineage (NCBI taxonomy): Eukaryota > Metazoa > Arthropoda > Insecta > Orthoptera > Acrididae > Schistocerca > Schistocerca serialis. The sequence continues at coordinate 265,902,116 of NC_064646.1, forward strand.
AAAGAAGTAGAGTAGGGGGTAGGGGCGAGGGGAAGGAGGTAAGCAGCCGGGACGAGACGGGTGGCCGGGCCAGACCGATATTTACGCAATATCCGCGTCCGTCCGCACGTAATGGAAGGAAAACATTCGAGGCGCGCGGCCGGCGGCACGCAAATACGGCGCCGCGCATCTTCTGGCAGGAGAGCGTCTGGTGTCGCGTCAGGCTGGTAGCTGCCTGCGGGGCGACCCGGACAGGTGCTGCCGTCTGGTTAGGAAGAGGTACACTACTGGCCATTAAAATTGCTACACCAAGAAGAAATGGAGATGATAAACAGGTATTCATTGGACAAATATATTATACTAGAACTGACATGTGATTACAAAATGGTTCAAATGGCTCTGAGCACTATGGGACTTAACATCTTAGGTCATCAGTCCCCTAGAACTTAGAACTACTTAAACCTAACTAACCTAAGGACATCACACACATCCATGCCCGAGGCAGGATTCGAACCTGCGACCGTAGCTGTCCCGCGGTTCCGGACTGCAGCGCCTAGAACCGCACGGCCACCGCGGCCGGCCATGTGATTACATTTTCACGCGATTTGGGAGCATAGATCCTGAGAAATCAGTACCCATAACAACCACCTCTGGCCGTAATAACGACCTTGATACGCCTGGGCATTGAGTCAAACAGAGCTTGGATGGCATGTACAGGTACAGCTGCCCATGCAGCTTCAACACGATACCACAGTTCATCAAGAGTAGTGACTGACGTATTGTGACCATCCAGTTGCTCGGCCACTATTGACCAGACGTTTTCAATTGGTGAGAGATCTGGAGAATGTGCTGGCCAGGGCAGCAGTCGAACATTTTCTGTATCGAGAAAGGCCCGTACAGGACCTGCATTATCCTGCTGAAATGTAGGGTTTCGCAGGGATCGAAGGAAGGGTAGAGCCACGGATCGTAACACATCTGAAATATAACGTCCACTTTTCAAAGTGCCGTCAATGCGAACAAGAGGTGACCGAGACGTGTAACCAATGGTACCCCATACCATCACGCCGGGTGATACGCCAGTACACGCTTCCAATGTGCGTTCGCCGCGATGTCGCCAAACACGAATGCGACCATCATGATGCTGTAAACAGAACCTGGATTCATCCGAAAAAATGACGTTTTGCCATTCGTGCACACAGGTTAGTCGTTGAGTACACCATCGCAGGCGCTCCTGTCTGTGATGCAGCGTCAAGGGTAACCGCAGCCATGGTCTCCGAGCTGATAGTCCATGCTGCTGCAAACGTCGTCGAACTGTTCGTGCAGATGGTTGTTGTTTTGCAAACGTGCCCATCTGTTGACTCAGGGATCGAGACGTGGCTGCACGATCCGTTATAGCGATGCGGATAAGATGCCTGTCACTTCGACTACTAGTGATAGGCGGCCGTTGGGATCCAGCACGGCGTTCCGTATTACCATCATGAACCCACCGATTCCATATTGTGCTAACAGTCATCGGATCTCGACCAACGCGAGTAGCAATGTCGCGATACGATAAACCGAAATCGCGATAGGCTACAATCCGACCTTTATCAAAGTCGGAAACGTGATGGTACGCATTTCTCCTCCTTGCACGAGGCATCACAACAACGTTTCACCAGGCAACGCCGGTCAACTGCTGTTTGTGTATGAGAAATCGGTTGGAAACTTTCCTCATGTCAGCACGTTGCAGGTGTCGCCACCGGCGTCAACCTTGTGTAAATGCTGTGAAAAGCTAATCATTTGCATATCACAGCATCTTCTTCCTGTCGGTTAAAGTTTGCGTCTTTAGCACGTCATCATCTTGGTGTAGCAATTTTAATGGCCAGTAGTGCATTTGGCGTAGGGTGTGTAGCGCCTCTACGTTGTCAGTACACAACTGGGTATTAAAATTGCAGCACCGTAGTGGAGGTCGTGGAACAAACGTGGAACTGGCATGAAGTGTACGTCATTGAAGTGATTAGCATTTCAGCAGAACGGCACAAAGTAGGGAGCAGTAGCTACACTGTGTATACAATGAAAGATAAATTGCGTAGGCACCCGCGGCCAGAGTCAATTGACACAAAAGTTTTTTGAGTATGATGCCGCATCATAATGCAAAAAAAAACTATACTAGAGAAACCAACGTTGCCACATTGCGTTCGTCGTCGTCACCCAGGCACAGCACGTGGCCTGATGGTGTGGTGCGCCATTAGATTCACAACACAGCCATCTTTGCTTCGCGGACACCGTAATTTCCAAAGCAGTAATTTCACCTCTGATGTGTCGAGGCTGATGGTAGTGCCGGAGCAAGACAACGTAAGACAGTATATTGCCCGTGCTTTCCTGATCTACTTCGGTCCACAAGGTGTTTGAGGGTTGCCTTGGTCAGTAATTTTTCCGAATCTCTCTGTCATCGAAGACACCCGGTCATGGAATGCCGAGAGACCGACAATCCACCATTTGCCACCCACTACAATTTACAAGAAGTTTACATACACTATGTGATCAAAAGTATCCGGACACCCCCCCAAAAACATACGTTTTTCATATATGTGCATTGTGCTGCAACCTACTGGCAGGTACTCCATATCAGTGACCTCAGTAGTCATTAGACATCGTGAGAGAGCAGAATGGGGCGCTCCGTGGAACTCACGGACTTCGAACGTGGTCAGGTGATTAGGTGTCACTTATTTCATACATCTGTACGCGAGATTTACACACCCCTAAACATGCCTAGGTCCACTGTTTCCGATATGATACTGCCGTGGAAACGTGAAGGGACACGTAGAGCACAAAAGCGTGCAGGCCGACCTCGTCTGTTGACTGACAAGAGACCGCCGACAGTTGAAGAGGATCGTAATGAGTAGTAGCCAGTCATCTATCCAGACCATCACACTGGAATTCCAAACTGCATCAGGATCCACTGCAAGTACTATGATAGTTAGGCGGGAGGTGAGAAAACTTGGATTTGATGGTCGAGACCCTGTTCATAAACCACACATCGCGGCGGTAAATGCCAAACGACGCCTCGCTTGGTGTAAGGAGCGTAAACATTGGACGACTGAACAGTGGAAAAGCGTTGTGTGGAGTGACGAATCACGGTACACAATGTGGCGATCCGATGGCGGTGTGTGGGTATGACGAATGCCCGCTGAACGTCATCTGTCAGCGTGTCTAGTGCCAACAGTAAAATTCGGAGGCGGTGGTGTTATGTTAAAATTCGGAGGCGGTGGTGTTATGTTGTGGTCGTGTTTTTTCATGGAGGGAGCTTGCAACGCTTGTTGTTTTGCGTGGCACTATAACAGCACAAGCGTACATTGATGTTTTAAGCACCTTCTTGCTTCCCACTGTTGAAGAGCAATTCGGGATGGCGATTGCATCTTTCAACACGATCGAGCACTTGTTTATAATGCACGACTTGTGGCGGAGTGCTTACACGACAATAACATCCGTGTAATGGACTGGGCTGCACAGAATCCTGACCTGAATCCTATAGAACACCTTTATGATGTTTTAGAAAGCTGATTTCGTGCCAGGCCTCACCGGCCGACATTGATACCTCTCCTCAGTGCAGCACTCCGTGAAGAATGGGCTGCCATTTCCTAAGATACCTTCCAGCACCTGGTTAAACGTATGCCTGCGAGAGTGGAAGCTGTCATCAAGGCTAAGGGTGAGCCACCACCATATTGAATTCCACAATTACCGATGGAGGGCGCCAAGAACTTGTAAGTCATTTTCAGCCAGGTGTCTAGATACTTTCGATCACATAGTGTACCTTTCACAACCTCAGTTCATCTCAATTTGCAACCGGGCTAGACCTAATACTGCCATATCGCCAACAAAGTTAAAAATGTATTCTTTCATCTACACTACCTGACGAAAGAAGTGAAGCACTCAGAATACATGGCCGACTATCGCGCGGAGTGGCCGTGTGGATTGAGGCCCCTCCCGCCGTAGGTTCGAGTTCTCACTCAGGCATGGGCGTATGTATGTTGTTCTTAGCATAAGTTAGTTTAAGTAGTATGTAAGTCGATGACCTTAGCAGTTTTGTCCTTTAGGAATTAACACACATTTGAACATTTTTGACTATCAGTTTAACTCCTTACGCATACAAAACATGGGCGGATACGTAAACGATTAGAGTTGCAATTATCTGAGAGAATTGGAACGACCATCAGAATGCATTGCTGTTGTTCGTTTTTAGTGTTCTTACCAGGCGTCGTAGGGTGTACAGGATGTTCAGAAACGTCTGTTACGAATTTGCCGGACTTGTCGAAGGGAGTGAGGATATACTATTTTCAGTAGGAATTCATGTCTGGAAACGTTCCGTTTCCGTTTTACGACGGTTTCAAATCACTGCACTAACATCACATACCGTCTCAACCCGTGGAGTTACATTTCCTTTCCTCCATTGCTTCTGGGTGCTTGTTTTGCCAGGCAGTGTTCAAATGGTTCAAATGGCTTTGAGCACTATGGGACTTAACTTTTGAGGTCATTAGTCCCCTAGAACTTAGAACTAGTTAAACCTAACTAACCTAAGGACATCACAAACATCCATGCCCGAGGCAGGATTCGAACCTGCGACCGTAGCGGTCTTGCGGTTCCAGACTGCAGCGCCTTTAACCGCACGGCCACTTCGGCCGGCGCCAGGCAGTATATAATGTATAAACACAATAAGTAAAATTTCGTCGTTTACTATCATCCTTCATGTTTGTTTTTATGAGAAGCAGTCTGTTTGTTTCTACGATGTTGTGTCATAACCATTTCGTATTTTTCGCTGGAATACAAGCAATCTCAGAGTGTTTCGCGTTGGGCATTGCGTGTAGCGCTGTCAGTTCTTCTGTTGCCTGCTCGGTTGGCGAATGCTGACTGGGAATATTGATTCTTGACAAGCGTCTGCATGCTCTCCAGTTTCCACCGTCAATGTCATTTCGCGATACATACAGGGCGACTAAGCTGCCACTGCCGATGGCTTTTATGCAACTGCCGGCCGGTGTGGCCGAGCGGTTTTAGGCGCTTCAGTCTGGAACCGCGCGACCTCTACGGTCGCAGGTTCGAATCCTGCCTCGGTCATGGATGTGTATGATGTCCTTAGGTTAGTTCGGTTTAAGTAGTTCTAAGTTCTAGGGGACTGATGACCTTACAAGTTAAGTCCCATAGCGCTCAGAGCCATTTGAACCATTTTTTTTATGCAACTCACAAACGCCTTCAAATACCACATACCAGATTTTCATATTCTCTCTCTCGCTGTGCGGAAACTATTATTCCTACAGAAGACATGAACAAGACCTTTTTGCAGAAAATCTAAAGTTTTATGCTAGCTTGCCGCAGTGGCACCACCGTTTCCCGTCAGATCACCGAAGTTAAGCGCTGGTGTGTGACCATCGGGTATGCCGAGCGCTGTTGGGAAGCGGGATTCACTCAGCCCTTGTGAGACAAACTAAGGAGTTATTTGACTGATAAGTAGCGGCCCTGGCGTCGTAAACTAGCATACGGCCGGGAGAGCCGCGTGCTGGCCACGCGCCCCTCCGATCTGCATCCAATGACGCCTGTGTTCTGAGGTCGACACGGCGGCCGGTCGGTACCGTTGGGTCTTCATGGCCTGTTCGGACGGAGTTTAGTTTTAAATTTTACGCTGGGAAACATTTTCGCTGGAGGCCATAGCTTCCGAATTATTCAGGAAAAATGTACAAAAGTGACCTCCAAGTGTCTTTTTCTTGAATAACTCGAAAATCCGAGCACAAAATTTAACTACTTTAAGTGTCCCACAAAATATTCCTGTTCACTTTTTCTGTAGGACTAATAGTATGCACTTTGCGAGTGAGAGAATATGAAAATCCTGTATGAGGTTGCTGAAGATGTTGCAGGTTGCATCGGTAGGGGCAGCTAAAATCGCCCTGTATAAGGTAATAAGCTGATAATTGTGTGACTCTTCTTGCAAAATAATCTTCTGGAATTTTACTTCTTTCAGAAAAGCAGTGTTTCTTTAGTGCACTGCCAGTTGTACATGTCTTTCAGGCGTTATCATGTGCCGCAAACCTGAGCATACTCTGTTTTGTGGTGCAGAAAGACACTGACTCGCCCCGTTTACAGGTACACTTGCTGGGAGACAATTACGGGAAGATTTTATCTAGGATTGAGTGCAGACAGTGCACCCAACCGAAGGACGAATAAACTTACGACGGCGGTACATGTATGCGTAAGTACTTGTAAACTACCGAGTTAATAATGTGGAAGTCTCGCTTGACGCGTATTATCTCTCATTGTGCTCGAGATCTCTAAAAAACGCTAGTGCAGTTCTATTTTAGTTAGCAACTAAGCGAATTGAAGACCTATCCTTGGCAGCAGCACCGTTGTGTTTCCTCGAGTAGCAGGGAAGAGAGCTAAGGTCGGCATAGACTCCAGTATTGTTATAAGTGAAGCCTTGTCACACGCTACACGCTTCACTGAATAAATTGTGCTTGTACAACAAGAACATAAACATGTACAATGCAGCTTATGTTTTCTCCTGTTCACACTTTACTGGCAGTATCGACAACACTAATTTCACAGTGATACTGTCTCCCTCTGTTGTGTCAGTCTGTTTATCGTCTGCAGTTTCAGGTCGCCGACGGCAATGACGGCTCCCTGTAGAAATCCATGCTAACTGATTTTGCGCTGAAACAGCCATTTCGTAAAGGATAAAATAAAATAATTTTTTCCCTTTCCTCGTTAATCAAACGTCTTTGCTCCAGTAGTCGCCACCTACCTTTTCAAACTGACATACAGTTTTTTTCTAGCCTTCCATGCCACAGCAGTGAAAGCATCGGGCACTATTTTGCCAGTTCTGAAACGGAGAGCTTGACATGTTATGACTACTCTCGGCAACATTACAAAAATGGTTCAAATGGCTCTGAGCACTATGGGACTTAACTTCTGAGGTCATCAGTCTCCTAGAACTTAGAACTACTTAAACCTAACTAACCTATGGACTGTAACAACTAAAACGGCTTCTGACACCAAATGTAACAGTTGTGTTACTAAATGTGATACTTCTGTCACTCATTGTAACTGGGTTTTCTCTTTTGATGCTGTCAATTGTCAGGATGAGCATTCTAAAGCATTCTGTCAGGGTGAAAATATTAAATAAATTAACTTTTCTCTCTTAACAACATGTGGGCAGGGTGGGTTCTTCCTTGGCTCGGGTATGAGGTCGAATGAAACATCATTTTTACATAAGATAACTTTTATTGAAGATTTGTACAACTGTATCTTACGGGATGTTCTGGTTCGGAGAGCGGCAGCTGTGTCGTTTGTGAAGTCTTCTGCTGCGGCAGCGGCGGCGGCGGCGGCGGCGTCTGATTACGCGTAGCGGTGTGTATCTCGTGTCGCCGTCTCGCCCAGTTGGCTGGAGACGTGCAGCGCGAGGTGGCCCGTTTAATTACTGCGAGCGAAGTCGTGCATCGGATGGTGATACCTTGGATATAGCGTCCCAGTGTTTCTCTTCTCTAAGCGGCCGCGTGTGTTGTGCGTCGACCAGCGGAGCGGCGCGGCGGGACAAGGCCAGTGTCCCGAACTCGAACCACGGACTCCCGCTTGCCAGTCTTCGGCTGTCAGGTCTTCATCCCAGCTCACAGGTGACTGCCGAGGTGAGGCCGTCTCCTTCCCGTCCTCACGAGTCACCCGGGTACGTAAAAATCAGACTTCAAATACCTTTTAACTTCTGTCTTCTGGTGCCGCGGCTGCTGCTTGCTATTCCATTACAGCGGCGGACTTGGTGCGTCTGTGCATGATGCAGTCTCTTCTTGCATGACGGTCTTCAGCACCGAAGCTGACTGAAAACCACTGCTACTCTTCTTTTCTTCCTTCGTCTCTCGTCTTCGTCTCCGTCCCCGTCTTCGTCTTCGTCCCCGTCTTCGTCCCCGTCTTCATCCGTCTTCATCTGTCGGGTCCACCGCGTCTCGCGTATTTATTCACTTCAGTTCACTGGAGGTGAACGACTTCACGGCCATTGCCTCTTCTGTCACGTTGAAAAGCTTCTCGAAGAATCTTCTTGACCTCGGTCATTGGCTCTTGGAATGTAGGCGGGGGCCTCTGATCGCATGTGACGACTGAGAAACACGTGAGCCGGTCTTTGCCTCTTCCGTCACGTTGGAAAGCTTCTCGAAGAATCTTCTTAACGTCGGTCATTGGCTCTTGGAATGTAGGCGAGGGCCTTTGCTCACATGTGACAACTGAGAAACACGTGAGCCGGTCGGGCGATGCCCTGACGGCTGAATCGACAGCGCCCGCTTATGTGGAACTTGCTGACTTCACGGTCATTGTCTCTTCTGCTCTGATGTTGTGCCCGCTGTGTGCCAGTATGTAACTCTCCAAACTAAACCAAGTTTTCCATTTATATTCTAATTTCTAGTTCACTTTGATTTCACTAATTTATTTACTTAAGTATCACTCAACAGGACATCACACACATCCATGCCCGAGGCAGGATTCGAACCTGCGACAGTAGCGGTCGCTCGGTTCGAGACTGTAGCGCCTGGAACCGCTCGGCCACCCCTGCCGGCCGCGCAACATTACAAATCAGTTCTACTGCATTCAGGTCTGGATGGCACAGCGGCAGTAAGGAAAGGAACCAGTACACTGTCCTACAAAACTGGAGCAGTGGAATAACCAGAAGTTGGTGTTCTTTAATGACAAATATTCGGCTTCTAGAGCTGGCACAGTGGATATACGAGATATCGTAGTTTCTAGCATGTCGTGATGTAGAACGTTTTCCAGAGAAAAGGACTTTACTTCTAGGAGGTAACCCTCGAATGTGCAGCGTCTCTGTTTCTTCTGCTATCCATTTCTGTATGACAGTCCGAGGCTTCCCTTGTATATTAATTTATGATAAGTGAACAGGAAACAAAACTTACGTCATCGTCTGTATGCGCAACAGTCAAACGATTTAATTAATCTTAAGCAAGTTGAGCACTAGAGATGACAAATTTTAGTGATTAATGTAAACCACCTCCTCTACGACACATGGCGTCTGCCATGTAAGCAGGAGATCCCGGGTTCGAGTCGCGGTCGGGGCACACATTTTCAGCTGTCCCCATCGAGGTATGTCAACAACACCTGTCGGCAGCTGAGGATTTCAATTAATTATCATTTATTCCAGAGAAGCTGCACGATCATCACTGGTATCTGTTCTTTCGAGAACAGTTACTATCTTCATACATTCAGGATGCTGAGTTGTACTGAAGTTGTGATATAAAGTGTCTGGTTCTAGTTTTTAAAGGTAAAGATCAAACACAGAAACGAAGATCGTGTTATGTAGCCTGCCGTGGCTGCTCGCAATCTTCCGCCAGGCGGACGGCAAAGTGAAATTCGAGGTAGTTCAAATGGCTCTAAGCACCATGGAACTTAACATCTGAGGTCATCAGTCCCCTAGACTGAGAACTACTTAAATCTAACTAGTCTAAGGACATCACACATCCATGTCCGTGGCAGGATTCGAACCTGCGACCGTAGCAGCAGCGCGGTTCCGGACTGAAGCGCCTAGAACCGCTCTGCCACAGCGGCCGGCGAAATTCGAGGTGGCAAAAGTTACGGGGCAGCGATATGCACGTAAACATGTGGCGATAATATCGCGTACACTAGGTATAAAAGGGCAGCGCATTGGCGGAGCTATCATTTGCCCTCAGGTGATCCACGTGAAAAAGTTTCTGGCGTGATTATGGTCATAAGACGGAAATTAACAGACCTTGTTCGCGGAATGGTAGTTGGAGCTAGGTCCATGCGACATTGCGTATCGGAAATCGTTGAGGTATTCTATATTCCGAGATTCACAGTGTCAAGAGTGTGCCGAGAATACCAAGTTTCAGGCATTACCTCTAACCAAGGACAACCCAGTGGCCGATGGCCTTCACTGAACGAACGGGAGTAGAGGCTTTTGCGTAGTGTTGTCGGTGCTAACAGACAAACAATACTACGTGAAATAACCGCAGAAATCAATGTCGGTCATACGACGAACGTATCCGTTGGGACAGTGCGGCGAAATTTTGCGTTGATATTCTATGACAGCAGAGGACCGGCGCGAGGGCCTTTGCTAACAGCACATCACCTGCTGCACGTCTCCTGGGCTCGAGATCGTATCGGTTGGACCCTAGTTGACTAGAAAACCGTGTCCTGATCAGATGAGATTTCATTTGGTAAGAGCTGGTGGTAGGGTTCGAGTGTGGCGGAGACGCCAAGGAGCCATTGGACCCAGGTTGTCAACAAGCCACTGGGCAAGCTGGTGGTGGCTCTGTAATCGTGTGGACTGTGTTTGCATGGAATGAACTGGATCCTGTGGTCCAGCTGAACAAATCATTGACTGTGAATGCTTATGGTCAGCTACTTGGAGACCATTTGCAGCCGTTCGTGGACGTAATGTTCCCCAAACAAGGATGGAATTTTTGTGGACGACATTGGGCCACGTCACCGGGCCACAATTGTTCTCGATTGTTTTGAAGAACATTCTGGACAGTTCGAGCGAATGATTTGCCTATCAATCGGACATAATCGGGAGGTCAGTTCGTCCAGAAAATCATGCACCGGGAAGACTTTCGCACTTAAGTACGGCTATAGAGGCAGGATGGCTCAATATAGCTGCAGGAAATTTTCAACGACTTGTTGAGTAGCCGACCTCTGTGGCCGAGCGGTTCTAGGCGCTTCAGTCCGGAATCGCGCTGCTGCTACGGTCGCAGGTTCGAATCCTGCCTCGGGCATGGATGTGTGTGATGTCCTTAGGTTAGTTAAGTTTAAGTAGTTCTAAGTGCAGGGGACTGATGACCTCAGATGTTAAGTCCCATAGTGCTTAGAGCCATTTTGAACCATTTGAACTTGTTGAGTCCATGCCACGTTGAGTTGCTGCACTACGGCTTGCAAACGGAAGTCCAACACGATATTAGGAGGAAGCCCATGACTTTTGTCGGCTCAGTGTACATATACAGGTAATTTGTGTCTATGTATGGAAAGTGCACACCGGCCTTTCAGTTTTCAATTGAAGGCTTGTCTAAGTACCTTGTACACCAAAGAAGAAAAGAGAGCTGCTACGCATTTGTGTGAATGTAAGTTTACATTTTCGTTGTGTTCCCACTTTTCTACTGTTAACTCCAGCAAGTGGACGACTTACAATATCCCGGGTTTGTGCACTGTGTATTAGTAATGGAGAGTAATAATCAGTTCCGTCAGTAAAATTCTTCTGGGTTTAAGGCAGCATTATCAACTATAAAATTCCGACGTTTCGGCGACTGTTGCAAGACGCCTTCCTCAGGGTGTACTGCTAACTGCTGTGTGAACACTTGTTTGGTTGCTTATATACTATGGAGGAGTGCTGCCATTGGATTTGAGGGTGAGGAGAATGGGTATCAGGTGTTCTTTTACTGGTCTTTGCATTGCGTGTTGTCATTGACAGAAATAGGCGTTTTCCGTTGGACTTTCCTTTATTGCTTGCCACTGGTGGAAATCGGCGAATGGGAAACTGAGCGGCGACTGCAGCGTAGCGTTGTTTACTAACTGCCTAGTATCGACTAGGGCGCGTCAGCGCTTTGTGTACCCTGCGCCGCTGTGGCCTACGGCTCGCCTGTTGCTTTGCGAGAGCTGTCCTTCCGCAAAGCTGTCACTGCTGGCAGCCAAGGCGCTGGAAGTCGGTACCCGTCTTCTCTTCGAACCTGCGACCGTAGCAGTCGCGCGGTTCCGGACTGAAGTTTCTTGCCATTTCCAGTCAGGAATCCGTCCCTGCTCTTTGTCGGTTTTATTAATATTCACCCTGTGTATAAAACTTCTTCCTCAGTGATGTCCTCAGTGATGTGGGAATCACAGTTCGTAGAGGGTGGTAATTTTAACAAATATGTCGTGTTATTAATACATTCTCATCTCGAGAGACCAGCGGTGCTTGTCCACTAATATTTTACAATTCATTTGTGCTTGATCGGTGAGTGCAATATGAAAGTCCGCAGCTCGTGGTCGTGCGGTAGCGTTCTCGCTTCCCGCGCCCGGGTTCCCGGGTTCGATTCCCGGTGCGGTCAGGGATTTTCTCTGCCTCGTGATGACTGGTTGTTGTGTGATGTCCTTAGGTTATTCAGGTTTAAGTAGTTCTAAGCTCTAGGGGAGTGATGACCTCAGAAGTTAAGTCCCATAGTGCTCAGAGCCATTTGAACCATTTTTGCAATATGAAAACCACCGCAAAGTAAAGGTATGTCGGTGGGAAGTAGGTGCTGCACCATTTTCGTCAGTTATTCTGCAATGCTGGCCAAGAGAAGTCTACTGGTATCAAACATACGCCTTAATCCGAGGACGAAATTTCTGAGAATGTACATCTGGAGCACAGATTTCTGTGATAGTGAAACATGGACAATGGGAAAACCGGAACAGAAGAGAATCGAAGCATTTGAGATGTGGTGCCACAGGAGACTGTTGAAAATTAGATGGACTGTTCAGATAAGGAACGAGGAGGTTCTGTGCAAAATCGGGGAGGAAAGGAGTGTGTGGAAAACACTGACAAGAAGACGGGACAGGACGATAGGACATCTGAGATGCATAGGGTAAAAACTGCGCGGAAAGACATTGGAATACATCCAGCAAATAATTGAAGTCGTAGGCTGCAGTTGCTGCCCGGAGAAGAAAAGGTTGGCACAGGAGGGGAATTCGTGGCGGGCCGCATCAAACCATAATAACAGCACATTTCGGTATCCATTGTAGATGAACCATTGAGTCTGTCCCTTTGCACTATTGGGATTTCTCAGTACACCTTGTGCCAATGATCTTCTTTTCACTATCGTCGTAAGGCTTTGTAGGACATATAAACAAAGGAAACTAAACTCCGGCCGAACAGGCCATGAAGGCTCCACGGCACCGACCGGCCGCCGTGTCATCCTCACAAGGGAACGCCCCCCCCCCATCGCACCCCCCTCAGATTTAGTTATAAGTTGGCACAGTGGATAGGCCTTGAAAAACTGAACACAGGGCAATCGAGAAAACAGGAAGTAGTTGTGTGGAACTGTAAAAAAAGTAAGCAAAATATACAAACTAAGTAGTCCATGCGCAAGATATGCAACATCAAGGAGCATGGGAGCTCAGGAGCACCGTGGTCCCATGGTTAGCTTGAGCAGCTGTGGAGCGAGAGGTCCTTGGTTCAAGTCTTCCCTCGAGCGAAAAGTGTAATTTTTTATTTTCAGACAATTATTATCTGTCCGTCCGTCGCGATCACTTTTTTTGGGAGTGATTATCGCATCCACAAGAAAACCTATATCGGGCAAGGTAGAAGAATCTTTTTACCCATTCGCCAAGTGTATAAGTTAGGTGGGTCGGCAAACATATTCCTGTCATGTGACGCACATACCGTCACCAGTGTCGTATATAATATATCAGATGTATTTTCCTGTGGAGGAATCGGTTGACCTATGACCTTGCGATCAAATGTTTTCGGTTCCCATTGGAGAGGCACGTCGTTTCGTCTACTAATCGCACGGTTTTGCGGTGCGGTCGCAAAACACAGACACTAAACGTATTACAGTGAACACAGACGTCAATGAACGAACGGACAGATCATAAATTTGCTAAAATAATGAAAGTAAACTTTTCCCTCGAGGGTAGACTTGAACCAAGAACCTCTCATTCCGCAGCTGCTCACTCTAACCACGGGACCATGGCGCTCCTGAGCTCACACTCTCCTTGATGTTGCCTATCTTGCGCATGGACTACTGTATTTGTATATTTTGCTTTTTTTTCATAGTTCGACACAACTTCTTCCTGTTTTCTCGATTGATCTGTATTCAGTTTTTCAAGGCCTATCCATTGTGCCAACTTATAACTAAATCTGAGGGGGGTGCGATGGAGAGGTTCCCTTGTCAGCACACAGGCGTCACTGGATGCGGATATGGAGGGGCGTGTGGTCAGCACACCGCTCTCCCGCCCGTGTGTCAGCTTACGAGACCGGAGCCGCTACTTCTCAATCAAGTAGCTCCTCAGTTTACCTCTCACAAGGGCTGAGTGCACCCCGCTTGCCAACAACGCTCGGCAGACCGGATGGTCACCCATCCAAGTGTTGACCCAGCCCAACAGCGCTTAACTTTGGTGGTCTGACGGGGACCGGTGTTACCACTGTGACAATGACATATAAAGTACTGAGCAATTTCGCAATTTGAAGGGAGCCATTCAGAAACGAAAAAATAAATACTAACCAGAAAGAAATAACGTGACAGGACTCGAACCCAGACCTGTCCAGTATAGCGCCAGACGTAGGAGCACTTGTTCCACCTCTCGGGACGTACAGGATGAAGCAGTAATTGCGGACCATATCTCTTTACGCGGTAATACTGTCACGACCCCGTAATTGCTGGCCGTAGCCCGCTTCCTCTTCGCCCACCCGCCGCCGCCTCAAATGAACGACACTCCCCGTCGTAACCTCCGTTGGTAACGTCGGAATTTTCGCCCAGACATGACGCACTTCCGCGGTATGAAAAATTCCTCGCGGTCCGTTTTTTTTTCTCCTATCCCTTCTCGCTTTTCTTTTAGCTGCGGTTTCTTGGGTTTTCCAGAGCTGTGGGTGCGTACCGCCCGGCTACTGCGGCCAAATGAAAGACATTAGGCCTGCGGAAGTGCCAGCTTAAAGTTTTTATACGGCCGGTGGAATACTCCGCGGCACGAATCGTAGCCTTTCCTCTGTGTACACCGCCGGGATAATGCAAATTTCAGCGGCACATTTTGTAGCCGGATATTGGCAGTTAGGCCCGGTATTTCGCCTTTATCGTTCCACAGCGCCTCTGCCATCTTCGCTCTTTCTCTCTCGCGCTCGCTCTCAATTTATGTGATGGCCACTAGCTGTCTCGTTTCCACGCCGTCTGTCTTATTACGGAAGCTATAAGAGCGCTGCGCCTGCATTAACTGCGCCTACTTATTGTCGTGCATTTTGTGTGGATGGTAGTGGTATACCTGTTCGTTATAGCTTATCCCTCCTCCTCGCGGATGCTCGGACTGATCAGTTACCTACGTCGAACACAATGCATTGTGAACGTAACGTACAAACGTGTGGAACTGATCTGAGTATAAAACAAAAGTATTAATAAAAAAAGTAAAAATAAAATACGTGTATAAACATTAGTTTTAATAGTTTAAAAAAGCACTGGTTTTGTAAATCGGAAATAAGTCCCTCATTTTTAAAACTTCGTGTCTTTCTGTTTTATAAAAGCACATTACAAAACTATCTTGTTTGATAGACTTTTTAAAAATTTTATCAAACCACTAAGTGTTTTCACTCTCTGCGAACTGTTAAAGGCATTCACAGTGTTGGCAGTCATTTGGTGGGGCATTACCTGTGGAACTTTCAGAAGGATCCTTTATTGTATGATTATATGATAGCGGAACAAACACTGGTAGCAGTTACTTCTGTAAAATATCTGGGAGTATGCGTGCGGAACGACTTGAAGTGGAATGATAATATAAAATTAATTGTTGGTAAGGCGGGTGTCAGGTTGAGATTCATTGGGAGAGTCCTTAGAAAATGTAGTCCATCAACAAAGGAGGTGGCTTACAAAACACTCGTTCGACCTATACTTGAGTATTGCTCATCAGTGTGGGATCCGTACCAGATCGGGTTGACGGAGGAGATAGATAAGATCCAAAGAAGAGCGGCGCGTTTCGTCACAGGGTTATTTGGTAACCGTGATAGCGTTACGGAGATGTTTAGCGAACTCAAGTGGCAGACACTGCAAGAGAGGCGCTCTGCATCGCGGTGTAGCTTGCTCACCGGGTTTCGAGCTGGTGCGTTGCTAGATGAGGTATCGAATATATTGCTTCCCCCTACTTATACCTCCCGAGGAGATCACGAATGTAAAATTAGAGAGATTCGAGCGCGTACGGAGGCTTTCAGACAGTCGTTCTTCCCGCGAACCATACGCGACTGGAACAGGAAAGGGAGATAATGACAGTGGCACGTAAAGTGCCCTCCGCCACACACCGCCAGGTGGCTTGCGGAGTATTGATGTAGATGTAGATGTAGATGAAGATTTCTTGACGATTTACGAATTGATTGATAAACAGAAGGCAATGAATGTACACCAAATATTTGTTGTTGTTGTTGTTGTTGTTGTTGTTGAGGTGGTGGTGTTGGTGGTCGTCGTCGTCGTCGTCTTCGTTTTCTTCTTCAGTCCGAAGACTGGTTTGATGTAGATCTCCATGGTAGTCTGTCCTGTGCAAGCCTCTTTATCTCTGATAAAATTTTCTCGGGCTTCCAGCCGCGTCCAGTGGTTTAAAATGAATGCTCCACTGCCCCACGCTCACGCTCCCTACCCTGAGTCAGATAAACCTGTGATCATTAGTATCGCATTTGTTTATTTGCTTTCAGTGTCCCCCTCTAGAGCTATCTGGTATGACTCTCACAAACATGGACAATATTCTAAGATACGACGCACAAGTGTTTTGCAAGCAGTCTCCTTCGCAGTCCCCTGCATTTCCCCAGGGTCTTACCTCTGAACAGCAGTCTGCGACTGAGCCTAGTTGATCATTCCATTTCCATACAAACTGATGCACCCAGGTGTTTGTATTTCCAGTTGCGACTCACTACTATTGTAATAACTGCATACTTCTTTTCTACATTTTGTGGGGTGCACTGTCTTACATTTCTGAACGTTTAAAGCAATTTGTCAGTCTATGTCTTACTTTGAGGCCCCTTATCATGGTCCGTGCGGCTCCACCGTCAGAGGTGCGAATCCTCCGTCGGGCAGGGATGTGTGTGTTGTCTTTAGCGTAAGTTAGTTTAAGTTAGATTAAGTAGTACGTAAGCCTAGGGACCGATGACCTCAGCAGTTTGGTCCCATAAGACCTAATCACAAATTGCCAAAAATGAACGGATATTTGTGGAGATTTTTTCAGTTAGAACTTCATAATAGTTCGGCTTCAAGAGATTACTATTAATGACGAACTGCCTGTTGGCTTCTGTCTGGTGTTATTCGGCCGACATTTACCAAATGATTTTTCTGAGGTTTCACGAACACGAGTGGAGGGTGAAGCTTTGACAATTCGAGCCACTCGTGCTGGCGAAACGTCAGGAAAATCATCAAACAAACGTCAGCCGAAGAACCCAAAACGCAAGCCAACAGGGATTTTGTCAACAAGTGGCCACGAAAATCTTAACAATTGTGTATTACTATTAGTATTCTCTTCCAGGCCATTAACATCAGTATGAACTTCAAGGATCCCAAAACGTATTTCTGGAAAACACATGACTTTGGCTTTACTTCTGTCGACGACTGTCTGTCCAGAATTACATGCTGCGTGCTTCCTACCATGGAATCCTCGATGCAGTCACGTGTCTTGTTTGATACCCACATATGACTGAATTTTTGTTAATAAATATTGGTGAAGCACCAAGTCAACAGCTTTTCGGAACACAAGAAATACTGCATCTATCTCATCTTCTTTGCTTGATTAAGAGACACGCCGTGGGTGTTAACACTTGTAGAGCATCCGCTGGTGGGAAGGGATGGGAACAGCGATGGGAGGTGGTTGACCAGTTTGGGAATATCTAATCGAAGTAGGGACGTCCCACCAATACAAGACGCTTAAACAAAATTTTTACACTAAAAGTGAAAATGTGATCCTCGCATAAACTCTAGGCTTCTTTCAAGTAAGTCTGCAGTTGGACATTCCTCACCCCTTGGGACACCCTGTAGATAAGTCTAACGACTTAGCGTACTCAAGCAAAATCTTCCTTCTGTGAATTTCATATGTGACGTCCAAACACGTAATAATGCTATAGGCTGAAATAATATGAAAAAACAAAAAAGATAATGTAAAATTAAAATTATGAATGTAACAAGCCAAAAATAACTAGTATTAACAATCTTTGTCACTCGTGAAATTTTTGCTTTGATATTTTTTAATTATGGTTAATTCCGATATCTTATGACATACGTATTAATTTTTGCGAGATGAAGTAGCGAACCATCCTGTTCAGTTGATCTACGTTATCACACATTGAAAATACCGAAACAAGAAGTGATGTACGCAAAGTAGTGACTATGTTCATTACTCGTAACTTTCCTGTAGCGATGTTCCAGCGTGGTTTTTCTGAGTGGCACTATATTCACATCTTACAGCAGTTCGAAAGTCCTTGGGAAGCGAAGCGTAGAAATATTATGTTTGTTAAAGTTTGCAGTGACACATTTCAGAAAAAAGATTCAAATACGACAACTTAGGAGGAGGAGGAACTGCCATACAAAAAATTCCTCCTCTTTACCCGACCTCTACGCGGCTTATGAGTGGAAGCTACGGTGTGCTAGCAATCTTTCCCAACACACTTGTTTCATTTTTTTGTTTTTTGTTTGCGAAAACTTTCGCTTCTAGCTTCAAATAGCGTTGTATCGCGTAATTCCTGCCTCTCCGTAGCTCGAGGTCTATTTACTTTGGGCCGGCTGGAGTGACTGAGCGGTTCTAGGCACTACAGTCTGGACCCGCGCGACCGCTACGGTCGCAGGTTCGAATCCTGCCTCGGGCATGGATGTGTGTGATGTCCTTAGGTTAGTTAGGTTTACGTAGTTCTAAGTTCTAGGGGACTGATGACCTCAGATGTTAAGTCCCATAGTGCTCAGAGCCATTTGAACCATTTTTTGAACCTATTTACTTTGTAATAATAAGGAACGTTGTTTAATATAAAGAACAAAATACAGCTATTTCAGCGTCTTGGCAGGCAATAAGGCTGGGGGTATTGATCTACAGCAAACTACTCCTGTCGTACGCTGTCTCTCGTCAGAAACGTTTTTTGATGCCCTTCAATGGTTCCGATGTTATTTGACGGTAGCAGCATGAATCTACATCTACATCTACATTGATACTCCGCAAGCCACCCAACGGTGTGTGGCGGAGGGCACCTTCCGTGCCACTGTCATTACCTCCCTTTCCTGTTCCAGTCGCGTATGGTTCGCGGGAAGAACGACTGTCTGAAAGCCTCCGTGCGCGCTCTAATCTCTCTAATTTTACTTTCGTGATCTCCTCGGGAAGTATAAGTAGGGGGAAGCAATATATTCGATACCTCATCCAGAAACGCATCCTCTCGAAACCTGGCGAGCAAGCTACACCGCGATGCAGAGCGCCTCTCTTGCAGAGTCTGCCACTTGAGTTTATTAAACATCTCCGTAACGCTATCACGGTTACCAAATAACCCAGTGACGAAACGCGCCGCTCTTCTTTGGATCTTCTCTATCTCCTCCGTCAACCCGACCTGGTACGGATCCCACACTGATGAGCAATACTCAAGTATAGGTCGAACGAGTGTTTTGTAAGCCACCTCCTTTGTTGATGGACTACATTTTCTAAGCACTCTCCCAATGAATCTCAACCTGGTACCCGCCTTACCAACAATTAGTTTTATATGATCATTCCACTTCAAATCGTTCCGTACGCATACTCCCAGATATTTTACTGAAGTAACTGCTACCAGTGTTTGTTCCGCTATCATATAATCATACAATAAAGGATCCTTCTTTCTATGTATTCGCAATACATTACATTTGTCTATGTTAAGGGTCAGTTGCCACTCCCTGCACCAAGTGCCTATCCGCTGCAGATCTTCCTGTATTTCGCTACAATTGTGGCACGTTCGCAACACGTGGCACGTGTGGCAACAATTGTAGGGGGGGGGGGGGGGAGGCGAACTACGTGGGGATGATCTGGGAAATACAACACAGTTGGATGAATGTTACACAGCGCATGCCATTCCCTTAGAATTATTGACATCATTGGAGGAGCCAGCCATGACAAAATTATTCGTTGTGTGCAAGATACATAAGACAGGCGAAATACCTTCATACTTCAAGACTCTGTAAATTTCCAATTCCAAAGATGGTAGGTACTGACAACTGGTAGGTACTGATCCTGATACTGATCCTGTGTACTAAATGTGGTATGATCCTGTGTACTAAATGTGGTATTTCGAAGAAGAAAAAGGAAAAATGATGTTAGATTGAAATACAGCGCACCTGACGTTGACAGTATCTTAGCTCTTCGAGACTGTAAACCACATAACAGAAGAAGCCATTGTGCGTTATCTTGTGGACAGGAATGTTATGCAAAGCGCGTTTCGAATACATGGAGTATGTGAACACCGAAATAATGAGATTGACAGGCGGTGCAAAGTGGCAAAGCTGGAATGGTTTGACGGGAAATGCAAGGAAGTATAAGCATGCATAACTAGGAGAAAAATAGAGGCTGCCTATAGGAAAATTAGAGAGACCTTTGGCGAAGAGAGAAACAATTATATGAATATCAGGACGTCAGATGGCAAGCCAACTCCAAGCAAAGGAGAGAAGCTTGAAAGACAAAGGAATATTTAGAAGTGGTATACACAATAAATGAATTTGAATGCAGTATTGTAGGGGGGGGGGGGGGGGAGGCGAACTACGTGGGGATGATCTGGGAAATACAACACAGTTGGATGAATGTTACACAGCGCATGCCATTCCCTTAGAATTATTGACATCATTGGAGGAGCCAGCCATGACAAAATTATTCGTTGTGTGCAAGATACATAAGACAGGCGAAATACCTTCATACTTCAAGACTCTGTAAATTTCCAATTCCAAAGATGGTAGGTACTGACAAGTGTGAAAACATGGACTGGAGACGGCAAAAGATGGCGAAAAGTTATTTACAACTTATGTACTAACGAAACAGCAGTTATAACAATCAAAGGACATGAAAGAGAAGCAGTGGTTGAGAAGCGAGTGAGACGGGTTGTACAAGGGTTGCTTTAAAAGTTCTCGGAACGGAATAGAAAAAAAGTACTTACATCACTGAAACTTTTTTTATTTTTCGATGTGGTCTCCTTGTAGACAAATGCACTTGGTCCAACAATGTTCTAGTGCCTCGATTCCATCTCGGTAATGAGTTTCCTCCAGGCCTGCAAAATAGTTGTGAATTCCGGCTATCAATTCTTCGTTTGGAGTGAATCTTTGTCCACCAAGACAAAATTTTTAGTTTTAGGAAGAGGTGGAAGTCTGACGGAGCCATATCAGGTGAATAAGGAGAGTGTGGGATCAATTCATGCCTTAGTTCGTGTAAGTTTACCATGGCGACGATACATGCGTGCGGGCGCGTATTGTCTTGATGGAAGATGACTTTCTTCCTTGCTAAACCTGGCCGTTTTCATGTATCTTTTGTTGGAATTTGTCCAGGAGGTTAGCATAATATTCTCCAGTAATAGTTTGTCCAGTGGGGAGATAATCTACAAACAGAATCCCCTTCGCATCCAAGGACACTATGCCATGACCTTTCCCGCCGAAGGAATTGTCTTTGCTTTCTTTGATGGCGGAGAATCAGGATGTTTCCACTGCTTTGATTGTTGTTTCGTATCTGGGGTATAGCAGTGCACCCAAGTGTCATCTGTGGTCACAAACCAGCGCAAAAAAATTGGTTCGTTTCTCCTAATAGTGTTCCGATGTGTCCATTCTCATGCGTTTTTGATCCAGCGTCAAGAGTCGCGGCACCCATCTAGCATATAATTTTTTCATTGCTAATCCTTCAGATGACATCTGGCAAGAGTGAGAAATTTCACGCACTTTCAATCGACGATCCTCCATGACCATTTTGTGCACTTTTGCAATGATTTCTGGATTAGTGACACATCTTGGTCGACCACTGCGCGAATCATCATCTAAGCTCTCCCTACCAAATTTAAATTCATTTGTCCACTCGGCAACAGTTGAATATGAAGGAGCAGAGTCCCCCAGTGTATTCTGGAAATCGGCATGAATATCCTTTGCTTTCGTACCTTTCTTTACGAAGAACTTAATCACTACTCGAATCTCGAGTTTTTTCATCTTCGCAAGTCACTACGCGGGAACACCAACAGAGCCACGTTTCCGCCACAGCTCTCTTCCTAGAGCACTGACATGGCCCATGTTTACAGGCAACAGTCCAATGAATATCACGTGAACAACTAGTTGCGCTAGCGCTGACCTCTCGTGGTGATTCCGATAACTTTTCAAACCACCTTTGTAGCGTATCCCCGACGTTATTCAATATGTACGAGTATATTCATTGAGCAAGCAGTTAAGGAAACCATGTAAAAATTCGGGAGGGGAATTATAGTTCAGGGAGAAGGAATAACAACTTTGAGGTCTGCAGCTAGATTGTGGTTTTGTCGGAGACGGTAGAGGACTTGAATAACAGTTGAATGGAATGGATAGGTCTTGAGAAGAAGCCTTCTACGGAAGTGAAACGATTCGATAAGCGCTATAGACAAGAAGAGAATAGGAGCTTTTAAAAAATGGTGCTACAGAAGAATGCCGAAGATTAGATGGGCAGATTTGAATAAATAATGAGGAAGTACTGAGTGTAATTGGAGAAAAAAGAAATTATTGAAAAACGTGACTAAAAGAAGGTTTCGCTCGATAGAAGACATTTTGAGGCATGAAGTAACAGTTAATTTGATAGTGGTGGCAAGTGTGGGTGGCGTATATTATAGAGGGAGACCAAGGGATCAGTACAGTAAGCTGGTTCAAATGGATGGTGGTCGTTGCAGTTATTTAGAGGTGAAGATGTTTTCACAGGACAGAGCAGCGTAGAAACTGCCTCAAAACAGTCTTCGGTCTGAAGATGACAAACCAATAGCGAGAAGAACGATAACAAGGATAATTACAGGCGCCAGGGAGACGATCATTGACATAATAGAAACAAAGTAGTTGTGAATCGTTGATTTAGGATGGGGCGGAATGTCGACAGGTTGCCAAAGCGAATACGTAATGGAACTTCTCAAGGAAGAAGGAATCTGAAAATGAGGTGCCTTTGTGGCAACTGTTAACGGAACTCCAAGGTAGGTTATTGAGTGAATAGAAAGAGGAGAATGCGGTGAAGCCAGGGATGGAGGCTTCCGTGAGTAACGCGACATAATGATGGTGGTAACAACCTTAGATTCCATGTGTTGCACACGGATTCACTCTGAGATCTGAGATAAGTCAGAGCAGATCATGGAAGGTGAAGTTGTCGGGGCTCCAAATTCTCGGCTGAAGGGCGCCTCTCCTCTCCTCTGCTCTCCTCGCGTAGTAATAATGGAGATTCCAGAGTCGCACTTTGTAGCAGATATTGGCAACGAGGCGTGATACTCCACGTTTCCTGGCGCCGTGCTCATACCGGCTTTTATTTCGTGCTGTTGCCCTCACGCGCCTTTATGGGCGAGGCATGTGTGCGACCGCCAGCCTTAATACCGCTAGTGCCGTCACTGTTTAGTGCCCTGCCAGGCATTGATATGGAGCTCTCTTGTATTACGTGGGAAGCAGCGCTTTGCAGGTGTGTCAGATCGTCATGCCCTACGTATGCGGAGTTACCATTCTGCTCTGACTGCAGAGATGTTGCCCTCATTCGTGTCACAGAATGACGTGGAGCAGACGTTGAGAAATTGGACTTACCCGAAGAGGGACGTTCCATCTCTCCAGGTTTCCCTAAATCGATTAAATGCATTTTAAATGTACACTTTTCTGTTAAGTCCCCGTGTGATTGGGTTCAAATTGTACCCGTTCCCACCTTATCAAGAAATACAATACGATTTCATCACGTTCATTTCACATTTGTTTACATTCGTACCTATTAAAGGAGCGCTTTACAATAACAGTTTAAAACCTGGTGAAAATCTCGTGTGCGATTCCGAGCGAATGTTGCTGGATCGTTTGATTAGTGTAGTAGAGCCACTTATACAAGAACAACGAGGTCTGAGACCAGGAAAAAGCTGTACATCTTGGGTGCTCAGTCTCATGTAATTTATTGAAGATGGCTTTGAAACCTGGAAAATACTGGTGGTAGCATTTATCGAACTGATGGCTGCTTATGACACTGTGAATCACACTGCTTTGTATCAGAAAATCTACGGGATAGTAAAAGATTATTGTTCCACCAAACGTAATTTTACTTCAGACCAGTAGGTTTGATGTGAACTTCCAGCGTGAGCGTAGTCGCTGAAGATTTCAAAGAAATGGCTGATCATAATGAAGCGCCCTTTCACTGATGTTACTTAACATCTGTACCAGTGCCGGCCGGAGTGGCCGTGCGGTTCTAGGCGCTACAGTCTGGAGCCGAGCGACCGCTACGGTCGCAGGTTCGAATCCTGCCTCGGGCATGGATGTGTGTGATGCCCTTAGGTTAGTTCGGTTTAAGTAGTTCTAAGTTCTAGGCGACTGATGATCTCAGAAGTTAAGTCGCATAGTGCTCAGAGCCATTTGAACCAAGCCATCTGTACCAGTGCCCAGCCACGTCTGACGAATACAAGGAGTTCTCTTTATGCCGGCGATATGGCATTAGTGATTCGAGGGGAATCTTTTGAAAGTATGGAAGCCCACCTCACAGATACAGGGAGAGAATTGAGTGTCTATTTCTCTAATAATCATCTTCGTCTAGATACGGCTAAAATCGAGTGTATGCGTTTTATCTTACGCACTATCAGGCACGCTGCCAACTTAACATCCCATGCAAGGGATACAGTTACTAAATAAACTCCACCCAAAATGGTTCAAATGGCTCTGAGCACTATGGGACTTAACTTCTGAGGTCATCAGTCCCCTAGAACTTAGGCTGCGTTCACACTGCCGGCCAGGCCGGGCCGGGCTGACGCGTACTGGCTCGGCTCGTGCCTAGCCAGCTCAGGCCGACGTGTAGTGTATTCACATTGCGCGCCGCGCCGAGCCGGGACGGCGAAATGGGGGAAAATCCACTTCTCCGATTTTCATGTTTTAAAAATTCTTAGCGTTATATGAGACTTCGCCACATCGTTTTATGAACTTATTTTTTCCTTAAAAGCGTTACTTAAGTCGTGAAAAAAGAAAAAGTCTACTTTTCGTTTCGCGTGATTTCTTAGTTTCGTAACGCTTCCCAACCGATTTTGAAGAAAGTATGCGGCAAAAAAATCTGATTTTTGTACACGTGGTAGTGCAGCACTTAGCTTCGTACTGAATCATTTATCTTTCCATATTTTTTAATAGTCATTGTGAAATGATGCTATTTGTCAACGTTGTGCACTTGATTTACAAATCTTGTAGTGAAAAAGTTATGTAGCGGGTAGCTTACTGTTAGATCCGTTTTAGACCATACATTGGTGCGACTGAAATGTAGCTAAAAGTTCCAAAAAGTTTTTGAAATGCTAATGATACTGATATCTGTCTCTGGTCACAAGTAAAGCGAGCTATTCAGTGGCGTCAGTGGCGCGTCCGCAAGCCACGGAGTTCGCGCGGTTACAGCTTGGCTTAGTACATGTACAGGTAGAAGTGTCAATGAGATAGGTCTGATAAAATATGGTGTAAAACTAATCACAAAACAAACTGGAGATTTGTGATACGTTTACTGCAGAAACTGAAGCGCAATTCTGTAGTCTCGTTGTCTACTTTGACAGAAAAAATAATGGAGAGTTAATGAAACTACTGTAGATCGACACAGATGTGCGTGTCATTGTTCTTCATTGTTTTTTTTTTTTTCTTCTTTGACGGGCTGCGCTGCACTGTCAAAGTAATCCCCACTCTTTGGCTAAATGGCTGTTAGTTGCCGGAGGCCAAATAAATAAATTTAAAAAAATCCCCACCCTTCGACAGCTGACAAGCAAGTCAGTAGAAAACGCAGCTGCAGTCAACAGTTGCTCGCCTTTAGCTAGTCTGTGCTGTCGTGTAGAACAATGTCTTCACTCTTTTATTGGTATTGTTTTGACTCTGCAGTAACTATTCTTGTTTTGAAGTACAGAAGAACTAGGAGGTTATGGATTCATCCCATAAATAGCGACAGACATTTAGGAGTGTTTTTTTCTTTACATGAAGAACTTAAAAACTATCCTGAAAAATTTTATTCATATTACAGAATGATTCATAATACATTTCAGTACGTGCTGCTGAACATTCAAGACAAAATTTCGAAACAGAACACTAATTTTCGCGGAAGTATAACAGCAGAAGAAAACTTGTGTATAACGATAAGGTAAGATTCAGTAGTACACACTTTTTGGTTTGCAGTAGAACTTTGTGCAGCATTCACTACCTCCAATTAATTGTAGTCATGCTTTTGTATTTTAAATTTCACAAACGCTTACCTCTGAGGGGAAGAGAGTTTATGGAACTCCTGAGAATCATTAGTAAGTAATTAGCTTCGTCATTTTGGCTAATGTCTTGCTGTGCCTTCAACGAAGAATCGCAGAAATACTCCTTCAGAATTTTCCAACTTTTTTCTTCTTTTTTCTTCATGATGCAGCGCTTGGCAGTGGTGATGGTTCATCATGTGGAGCCACTGATGACCTCACAGAATTCTTTTCATTACCTTGTAAGATAGGCAGATTGATAGGCGAAGAGTTTTGAGATAATGCCCTTTGACTCAGAGGTTCTATTTCCACTGATAAGGAACTGTATAGCTCTTTGAACTTAGGAAAATCATACGACAGAACAAAGCCCGAGTGGAATTGCATTTTAATATACTATTCCCTGTTTCACATGACATTTTGCCAAGTTATACAAGCTATTCTCTGTAACTGTCTCTCAGGTCTTTGCATTTCGACTTCATTATTTTAATTGAAAGAATTAGTATGGCCATGTCTCTTTATTTATTTATTGTTGTATAACTGTGAAATGACATGGACTAAGTAAATATCTACTGTGCAAACAAAACTGTAAAAACTTCGCCCAACACCACACTTGAGTAACACATTTTACGATTTTTTTCTCAGGTATCTGTCCACTGGCATCTCCTTTCATGCACTAGCATCGTCATTCCGATTAGGAGTGTCCACCGTATCAGTGGTGGTGAGAGACGTTTGTATGGCCATATGGGAGTCACTTGCTCCCATTCATTTACCAACGCCAACTGTTTCTCGATTTAAAGAAATTGCCAGTGAAATGCTTACGAAATGGGGATTTCCAAACTGTGTTGGATGTATAGACGGGAAGCACATACGTGACTAATGTCCTAAACTTTCTGGCAGCATGCTTTACGATTACAAACGGTATTATTCGATTGCACTCCAAGCAGTTGCTGATGCAAATTACAAATTTATAGCTGTAGATGTTGGTGCCTACGGTAAACAGTCTGATGCAGGCATGTTTAAAGAAAGTATGTTATATAAGAAACTTACAAATGGGGAGCTGTTATTACCGCCACCAACAAGACTTGAAGGAATGTGTCAGGAATTACCGTACGTCATTTTGGGAGATGAAGCTTACCCCTTAGTAGAGAATTTGATGAGACCTTTTCCTCGCAGAAATTTGGACAACGAGAAGATTCTATACAATGATATGCATTCCAGAGCAACAAAAGTTGTTCAATGTGCATTTGGTATACTGACCAATAAATGGAGACTACTGAGGAAGGAAATTGAAACATCCATTGACTTAGCTGATCACATAGTCAAGTGCATTTGTCTACTTCATAATATTGTCATTGACAGAAAAGGATGCAATGTTGAAGCTGAAAAGTTTTGTAACAATGCTGATATGCAGACAGCTGGTGCCACATTCAACAGAAATTCCACATTACGTTCGAAAACTGTCAGGAACACTTTTGTTGAATATTTCGTTAAAATGCAACTTAAAATAATTAAAAAACCTTTCAAAAATAAATTTTCGAATTGAAAGTACTTAGCTATTTACTGTATTTTTGTGTATCTCATTTCACTGTAAATAAAACAAATAAAATTATAAAGGAAAATAATTTATATTTGTGCGTACTATCTGAAACACACTCCTTGGTTACTTCGTTCCATAATCTGGAAACTGCATCATTACTGTCATACTAGCCGAATTTCTGATACCAAATTGATGGACACAAGTTAATGTCATGTATATATTATTCTGCATTCATTAAAAGATGTCACAGACAACAGTTTATAGTAACGTGCCACAGGATGACTTTACAATTCATTGTCATCTGGTAGGGACACATTTCCGTCCCTCAGTGACACTCATATCTGCCTCCGTTTACAAGTAAATGCGAACTATTCAGTGGCGGCAATGCCGCGATCGCTGGCAAGCTATTGTTGTAAATGCGTGTAAATACGGTAGATTAAATAAATGAAATAAAAGTAATTTCGCATGTATCATTATAATAAACGTAATTTTTCCTCACTGATTGTGAAATGTGAGGTAACATCTTAAAATAAAAGACGTGTGCAATCACACTTGTGGTGAAAGCAGAAGGGAGACGTGTGATGCGTGTACTGCAGAAGCTGTAGTGCTGCTCCACAGGCTCGCGCCGGCAATATTAAACACTCGGGATGTCGCCGGCTCGGCTCCGGGAGGCTCACGCCGTGTCGGCGCGGCCCGGCTGCCAGTGTGAACACCGCAATTCAAAACCATGTGTTTGATATCAAAGCGGGCGGCGGCCCGGCCAGGCTCGGCTCGGCCCAGCCGGCAGTGTGAACGCCGCCTTAGAACTACTTAAAACTAACTAACTTAAGGACATCACACACACCCATGCCCGAGGCAGTATTCGAACCTGCGACCGTAGGTCACGCGGTTCCAGACTGTAGCGCGTAAAACCGCTCGGCCACCTCGGCCGGCCCACCCAAAATGTTTGAGAGTCACCATCAGCCGCATTCTGTCGTGCAAGCAACATTGGAAGAATATGAGAATAATTGCGGAAGCCAGAAAAACTGACTTCCGCAAGATCACATTTAGCACGTGTGTCTCTTGAGCGTAAACAGTGAAAATGACGGCATTAGCCGGCCGGAGTGGCCGTGCGGTTCTAGGCGCTACAGTCCGGAACCGCGTGACCGCTACGGTCGCACGTTCGAATCCTGCCTCGGGCATGGATGTGTGTGATGTCCTTAGGTTAGTGAGGTTTAAGTAGTTCTAAGTTCTAGGGGACTGATGACCACAGCAGTTAACTCCCATAGTGCTCAGAGGCATTTGAACCATTTGACGGCGATAGCAACATGTTTGACTGCTGTAGAGAATGTGTGCCCAGTCTGGCACAAATCTATCCTCGCAAATATAGTGGACAAGGCGCTAAATGATGCGAATAGGCTTATTAAAGGTGGCTTGAAATGGTTCAAATGGCTCTGAGCACTATGGGACTTAAAAATCTTAGGTCATTGGTCGCCTAGAACTTAGAACTACTTAAACCTAACTAACCTAATAACAACACACACATCCATGCCCGGGCAGGACTCGAATCCGCGACCGTAGCAGTCGCGCGGTTCCAGACTGAAGAGCCTAGAACCGCTGGGTCACCGCGGCCGGCAAACCTACGCCCACTTGCGAAATTCTTCCAGCTCACAAGCATAGCGTCACCAGATATTCGTGGTGAAGTAGCAGCAAACGCGGAAAAAACAAATCACGCTCGTCAGGATACCCATCCATCAACAGGCTAGGCGCAATTTGATACGCGTATAGCGCGTGTGGCGGGACGCAGCGCAGCGCGCGTTTTTGTAACTTCACAGGTTCAACTGGGTTCAAAATGGCTCTGAGCACTATGGGACTTAACATCTATGGTCATGAGTCCCCTAGAAGTTAGAACTACTTAAACCTAACTAACTCAAGGACAGCACATAACACCCAGTCATCACGAGGCAGAGAAATTCCCTGTTCCCGCCGGGAATCGAACCCGGAAACCCAGGCGTGGGAAGTGAGAACGCTACCGCACGACCACGAGCTGCGGACGTTCAATTGGGACCGCGCAAATTGGGACGCGACGCGACTGGGACGCGACACGCGCCTGCGCCGGGTCGCGCGTTGTTGTACACTACTGGCCATTAAAATTGCTACACCAACAAGAAATGCAGTTAATAAACGGGTATTCTTTGGACAAATATACTAGAACTGGCATGTGATTACATTTTAACGCAATTTGGGTGCATAGATCCTGAGAAATCAGTACCCGGAACAACCACCTCTGGCCGTAATAACGGCCTTGATACGCCTGGGCATTGAGTCAAACAGAGCTTGGATGGCGTGTACAGGTACAGCTGCCCATGCAGCTTCAACACGATCCCACAGTTCATCAAAGAGTAGTGACTGGCGTATTGTGACGAGCCAGTTGCTCGGCCACCATTGACCAGACGTTTTCAATTGGTGAAAGATCTGGAGAAGGTGCTGGCCAGGGCAGTAGTCGAACATTTTCTGTATCCAGAAAGGCCCGTACAGGACCTGCAACATGCGGTCGTGCATTATCCTGCTGAAACGTAGGGTTCCTCAGGGATCGAATAAAGGGTGGAGCCACGGGTCGTAACACATCTGAAATGTAACGTCCACTGTTCAAAGTGCCGTCAATGCGAGCAAGAGGTGACCGAGACGTGTAACCAGTGGCATCCCATACCATCACGCCGGGTGATACGCCAGTATGGCGATGACGAATACACGCTTCCAATGTGCGTTCACCGCGATGTCGCCAAACACGGGTGTAACCATCGTGATGCTGTAAACAGAACCTGGATTCATCCGAAAAAAAGACGTTTTGCCATTCGTGCACCCAGGTTCGTCGTTGAGTACACCATCGCAGGCGCTCCTGTGTGTGATGTGCAGCGTCGAGGGTAACCGCAGCGATGGTCTCTGAGCTGGTAGTCCATGCTGCTGCAAACGTCGTCGACCTGTTCTTGCAGATGGTTGTTGTCTTGCAAACGTCCCCATCTGTTGACTCAGGGATGGAGACGTGGCTGCACGATCCGTTACAGCCATGCGGATAAGATGCCTGTCATCTCGACTGCTAGTGATAGGAGGCCGTTGAGATCCAGCATGGTGTTCCGTATTATCCTCCTGAACCCACCAATTCCATATTCTGCTAACAGTCATTGGATCTCGACCAACACGAGCAGCAATGTCTCGATACGATAAACCTCAATCGCGATAGGCTACAATCCGCCCTTTATCCAAGTCGGAAACGTGATGGTACGCATTTGTCCTCCTTATACGACGCATCACAACAACTTTTCGGCCGGCCGTGGTGGCCAAGCGGTTAAAGGCGCTACAGTCTGGAACCGCGCAGCCGCTACGGTCGCAGGTTCGAATCCTGCCTCGGGCATGGATGTGTGTGATGTCCTTAGGTTATTTAGGTTTAAGTAGTTCTAAGTTCTAGTGGACTGATGACCTTAGAAGTTAAGTCCCATAGTGGAAAAAAAAACAAAAACAACAAACAACTTTTCACCAGGCAACGCCGGACAACTGCTGTTTGTGTATAAGAAATCGGTTGGAAACTTTCCACATGTCAGCACGTTGTAGGTGTCGCCACCGGCGCCAACCTTGTGTGAATGGTCTGAAAAGCTAATCATTTGCATATCCCAGAATCATCTTCCTGTCGGTTAAATTTCGCGTCTGTAGCACTTCATCTTCGTGGTGTAGCAATTTTAATGGCCAGTAGTGTATATTAACCCGTCTCTCCCTACAGCTTGCCCCTATTTTTCTCATAATTTCGAACATCTTGCACCATTTTACATCGTCGAAGGCTTTTTATAGGTCGAAAAATCGTATGAATGTGTCTTGATTTTGCTTTAGATGTGCTTCCATGATCAACCGCAACGTTAGAGTTGCTGGTGCCTTTACCTTTCCTAATACATCCTCACTTTTTTTTCGCATTCTTCGGTGTACTATTCTTGCCAGCATAAGCTGTTAAGCTGATTGTGCGGTAATTCTCGCACTCGTGAGCTCTTGCAGTCTTCGGAATTGTGTGGATGTTATTTTTCCGAAAGGCTGATGGTATATTGCCAGATTCACACATTCTACAGACAAATGATTTTAAATATTCTGATGGAATGTTGTCAATCTCCTCGCGCTTATTTGACGTTACGTCCTCCAAAGTTCTCTTAAATTCTGATTCTGATCCTGGATCCCCCATCTCTTCTAAATTGACTCCTGTTTCTTCTTCTATCACATCAGACAAATCTCCAATCATAGAGGCTTTCAGTGTACTCTTTCCACCTATCCGCTCTCTCCTCTGCATTTAACAGTGGAACTCCCGTTGCACTCTTGATGTTACCGCTCTTGCTTTTAATTTCACCGAAGGTTATTTTGACCTTCCTATATGCTGAGCCAGTCCTTCCGACAATCATTTCTTTTTCGTTTTCTTCACATTTTTCATGCAGCCATTTCTTCTTAGCTTCCCTGCACTTCTTTTTTATATCATTCCTCAGAAACTTGTATTTCTTTATTCCTGAATTTCCCTGAACTTCTTGTACTTCCTTCTTTTTTCTGTTACCCCTGGAGCCGGCTTGAGTGGCCGTGCGGTTCTAGGCGCTACAGTCTGGAGCCGAGCGACCGCTCCGGTCGCAGGTTCGAATCCTGCCTCGAGCATGGCTGTGTGCGATGTCCTTAGGTTAGTTTGGCTTAATTAGTTCTAAGTTCTAGGCGACTGATGACCTCAGAAGTTAAGTCGCATTGTGCTCAGAGCCATTTTTTTGATACCCCTGGTTTCTTCGCACTTACCTTCTTTGTACCTGTGTTTTTCTTTCCAACTTCTGTGATTGACCTTTTTAGAGACGTCCATTCCTCTTCAACTGTACTGTATACTGGGCTAGTTCTTATTACTATCAATGAAATAATGTAACATACCGTCTGAGCAAGGGAGCTTTCATTTTGTTTCCTCCTCCTCTTTTGAATGCGTCAGTTTTTTTCGGCCAGTGTAAACAAATAAACAGTAACGGTCCTGTGTCACTCCCGTGGCGTAGTCCTGAAATTGGTTAGCACAGTGGGCTCGCAGTCGGAAAGGCAGTGGTTCAAACCCGCGTCCGGCCACCCTGATCCGTGATTTCCATAACTCGCTCCCGGCAAATGCCAGGATGGTTCTTTTGAAAGCGCATGGCTAATTTCCTTCGTTGTCATCAGGACGTTAGATACAACTCCTCCTCGTCCCCCCTCCCCCTCCCCCATTCCTGAAATTACCTTCACATCTCTCGACTGTGTTGCGGTAGTTCTGCGCGCCAAAAATCGTGAATACCAGCACAGATCTGGAGTATTACTCCGTAATGTTGTATTTTGTTCACTACCTGTCGCGCCAGCAGAGCGTGCCTAGGTAGTATTGTTGCGGGCGCATCACGTCCTGGGTGCCACACCCTCTCGGCGTTCTCGGCACATTACGCACAGATATTTCACTCGCCCGGCGTTGCCCCCGCCGTATCTCTGGCTCCCCGCGAGCTAGGCCTGCCTCGCCCTCGTATCGTAAATGAGGCGTGTGTGTGTGTGTGTGTGTGTGTGTGTGTGTGTGTGTGTAGTGGTTATTTCCGGAGGTCTCGACTCGGCAGTTTCCCTTTATACCGCATCAGATTTTCTTCTCCCACTCGCTCCACCGCCGCTGCTGCTTTTGCTACCGGAGCTGCTCGCTGCGTTTGTCTTGGGGTCGCCTCTTCTTTTGATACCGCCTGGGAACGCCGCCCAGCCCACACACAGTTTGCCCCACTCTGCGCGCGGTATTTCTTTCCGCGGAATAGCGAATTACTTTTTTCCTGCATCTCTAGCGGTCTGCCACCGCTGATATCGCGGCCCGTTTGTGAATAGGAGTCGAGAGTGCAATGGGCGACCTAGCGCACAGGAGCAGCGAGAAAGTGGCGTGTGAGATGAAGCGTGATAACTATATTCAAAGATATTCAAGATATCAACGTGCCGACATGTCGCACTTTTTGTTCTAACTTACCAGCGAATACGGTCTACTTATGTTCTAAGGTGCGCTGCGTAACAATTGTTGCCGAGCATAGATCGTGATCCTGATCATGTTTCAACCCAGGTGCAGATCCGTGGGAGAAAACGGAGAGGGTGGGGTGGGCGGGGGTAGCGTTTCATGCTTTCATGACCCCCCCCCCCCCCCTCCGCCTCAAAAAAATGCCATATCATTGTGCTGACCTCCAATGTAAACAAATTTTTATGAATATACTAATATGTTTTATTTATTTATTATTATTATTATTTTTATTAATGTATCGGCCCAATAGGACCATCCGACGTACAATCATTCAATGTCGCTTTTTATGGCTAGCTTTCGTTTGTATCCAAATGTGTTTAACCCTTTCAGAAGGAAGTCTCTTTCTTTCATCAGGCCACGCTGTTCCAGTCCGTTTTCTCCCACTACCCAGCTTTCCAATCACATATCTTTTGTCTGAATGTTTTTCTATCTGTAACGTCTGCCTGAGTTATACAGGCTACTTTAAGGTCCTCCTTAATCGCAACGATCCATTTAATTGGCTCAGTTTTGGCATTACTTCTGTTTTGTAGAATTTTAAAATTTGTTTTGTCAGCCTGTGGCATTCTTTTAATGTGTCAATAAAATTTAAGTCTTCGTTTTCTCGTGTCACCATGTATGTGTGTATTCTTCTGTTTCCTTATTACTTCTCAGCTTATTAGTTCCTCCATCAGTAATTTTGGGGCTAATATTTTCCTAATAATCTTTCCTTCTTTCTATTGAATTTGTTCAGTATCCCTCTTTCAATCTAAAAATAAAGTATCTCCTCCATAAAGACATTTAGGTTTGATTACAGTGCTGTAATGTCTAAGTTTACTGAATTTAGAAAGTGATTTTTTATTATAAATGTGTTTTGTTAATCCGAAGGCAGCTGCCATTTTTTGACAGCGAACTTCAAATGGTTGAAAATGGCTCTGAGCGTTATGGGACTTAACAACTGAGGTCATCAGTCCCCTAGAACTTAGAACTACTTAAACCTATCTAACCTAAGGACATCACACATATCCGTGCCCGAGGCAGGATTCGAACCTGCGACCGTAGCGATCGCGCGGTCCCAGACTGTAGCGGCTAGAACCGCTGGCCACCCCGGCCGGCACATTGAACTTCGTGTGCAGCTTTCTGCAGACCGTTTTCGTGAAAGATTTCTCCCAACTATTTAAACTGAGAGACCCTTTTCATTTTTCCGCATTTTGTGTTCAAAAACTTCGATGTTTGTTGCTTGTCATCTGTTTCATTTTTTAGTGACATTTATAGTCCTACTTTTTTCGCAACTTCTTCAAGAATTTGAATTTGCTTTTGAGCTATGGTAATATTCCTAGTTAAAATTGCCAAATCATCTGCAAAGTCGAGCCAGTCTACTGTAATATTACTTCTACCTCACTTGATTGGACCATATTAAGACGCGACTTTTGCTATCGCCATTCTGTAATTACTTTTTCCATAACACAGCTGAACAGTAATGGCGAGAATCCATCTCCCTGTCTAACCCCAGTCTTTATATCAAATGGTTCAAAAATTTCTCCCATGAATTTAACTTTAGAGCTAGTGTCGGTTAATGTTTGCTTAATCAATGTTTACAGTTGCACTATCCAGCCCTCGTTCCTTTAAAATTTGTGAAAGAAGTTCACGATCAACTGAGTCGTAGGCCTTTTTAAAATCCACAAATGTACATACAATATTGTTACTAGAAATCCTTTGGTGCCTAAGGATTAGTTTTAAATCATGAATTTGTTCCGGACAGGATTCGTTTGTTCTAAAGCGTGCTTGATATTCACCAATTTGAGGTTCTAACTGTTCTTGGGCTCGATCGAGTAAATATTACGAGAGAATTTTGTATGTGACTGGGAGAAGAGAGATTTTGCGGTAATCATTAACATCGTTTCTATCCCCTTTTTTATGCAATGGATTTTCTGAAAATGGTTCAAATGGCTTTGAGCACTATGGGACTTAACATCTTAGGTCATCAGCCGCCTAGAACTTAGAACTACTTTACTAAACCTAACTAACCTAAGGACATCACACACATCCATGCCCGAGGCAGGATTCAAACCTGCGACCTTAGCGGTCGCGTGGTACCAGACTGAAGCGCCTAGAACCGCTCGGCCACACAGGCCGGCTGGATTTTCTCAGTTTGCATGATATGAGGTATTAGTTGAGCGATCTCTTTTATACTGTTCGGCCAGCTGATTTTAGTAGTTCTGCAGTTATACCGTCTTCTCGAATGAGAGTGATCGCGCGTTCCAACATTGCAGGAGTCACAGCTGTGGACGGCAGGCCGGCATACGGGAAATGGGGCAGGTTTGCGCGACCTCGTTGGGATGATGACAGCCCACCGATTCAACGTGCTTTTGTCCACTGCCAGTTCTCCGTAGACATTCTGCAAGCGCCTATGAATACCTGCGATTGTCTGGTTTTCCGCCAAAAGAAACTTAATGACAGCTCTCTTCTTTGAATACACCTCCGTTGTTGTTGTGGTCTTCAGTCCTGAGACCGGCTTGATACAGCTCTCCATGCTACTCTATCCTGTGCAAGCTTCTTCATCTCCCAGTACCTACTGCAACCTACATCCTTCTGAATCTGCTTAGTGCATTCATTTCTTGGTCTCCCTCTACGATTTTTATCCTCCACGCTGCCCTCCATTACTAAATTGGTGATCCCTTGATGTCTCAGAACATGTCCTACCAACCGATCCCCTCTTCTAGTCAAGTTGAGCCACAAACTCCTCTTCTCCTCAACTCTATTCAGTACCTCCTCATTAGTTATGTGATCTACCCATCTAATCTTCAGCATTCTTCTGTAGCACCACATTTCGTAAGCTTCTATTCTCTTCTTGTCCAAACTATTTATCGTCCATGTTTCACTTCCGTACATGGCTACACTCCACACATATACTTTCAGAAACGAATTCCTGACACTTAAATCTATACTGAATGTTAACAAATTTCTCTTCTTCAGAAACGCTTTCCTTGCCAATGCCAGTCTACATTTTATATCCTCCCTACTTCGACCATCATCAGTTATTTTGCTCCCCAAATAGCAAAACTCCTTTACTACTTTAAGTGTCTCATTTCCTAATCTAATTCCCTCAGCTTCAACCAATGTAATTCGACTACATTCCATTATCCTCGTTTTGCTTTTGTTGATGTTCATCTTATATCCTCCTTTCAAGACACTTTCCATTCCGTTCAACTGCTCTTCCAAGTCCTTTGCTATCTCTGACAGAATCACAATGTCGTCGACGAACCTCAAAGTTTTTATTTCTTCTCCATGGGTTTTAATACCTATTCCGAATTTTTCTTTTGTTTCCTTTACTGCTTGCTCGATATACAGATTGAATAACATCAGAGAGAGGCTACAACTCTGTCTCACTCCCTTCCCAACCACTGCTTCCCTTTCATACCCCTCAACTCTTATAACTGCCATCTGCTTTCTGTACAAATTGTAATTAGCCTTTCGCTCCCTGAATTTTACCCCTGCCACCTTCAGAATTTGAAAGAGAGTATTCCAGTCAACATTGTCAAAAGCTAGAAACGTAGGTTTGCCTTTCCTTAATCTATTTTCTAAGATAAGTCGTAGGGTCAGTATTGCCTCACGTGTTACAATATTTCTACGGAATCGAAACAGATCTTCCCCGAGGTCGGCTTCTACCAGTTTTTCCATTCGTCACACCTCCGTTATAGGCGCCGTTTTGAAGACTACGTATCGCGCCGCCACCTATTGGAACTTAGTAGAACTATTGAGGTTGGAGCGGGAATATTCCACGATGTCCCGTAACAAATCCCCCATTTTTTTCAACGAAATTGGCGGAGAGGAAAATTCTTGAACACCCCTTGATTTAGAAGTACAAAGAAGTGCGCCAGCTCAAACTGCTCTTGCCATCAATACTGTTGATTCAGTAAGGCAAAGATCTGGCATTTTGCTTCCCTACCTTTTATGCAGTCTGAACACTGTTGCTTCACTTCCTCGTGGGCTCTGCGTGATGCCCCAGCCACTGCTGTAGTGGAGGCGGCTGTTGCTTTATTTTATTTCGCGACCTCCAACAGGGCTTGCAGGAGTTGCTGCTCCCCACCCCTTCCCCTATTTGAAGCCGACGCGAAATATGTCACCCATTTCCAGTGCACGAGACTAGGGAGCCTCTTCCAAGGCGCGCATTAAAAATAAGACAAGCGAACCCGGTACCGGCCCTCGCCCTCGACCGAGACGAGAAAAGGAGGGTTGATTGAGTGCAGGAGGGTAGCCGAGGCACCGGGATGCGAGACGGGGTGCTTTGTTTTATTTTATTTTTTACATACGTACTCGGGACGACATTCAATGAGTCAGGGGTTGTAGCGACGCGAAGCCGCTAAGGGTGGATTCCTGAGCCCGCGACGTCGTTCGGATCCTGAAGGAGTGAGCTCGGAGAGGGGGGAGGGGACGGTGGCTGGGGGCGGGAGACGGGAACTGAAGACGCCGGGGGCGGAGTAATGGGGTGGGGCGCCGCTGTAAAAATTCCCGAGACGGCCCGGGGGATGACTGAGCCACGCACCAGATATATTGCCCCCCAGACCTCTTCGGCGGTCTCATTGGTTCCTTTACGTCTGCACATTTACTGCCGCGCCCGCTGTTGTGGCCGGGACGGGGTGCTATCTTTGTTTTCTTTCGCGGGCGCGACTCGCGTTACTGGATAAACAAGGTTGCGGCGGGGAGCGACCAGTGAGCGTGTGTGCGCGCGCCTGAGAGACGGAAGGGCTCCGTCCGGCCCTAATGTCCTCCTCTGGGCTTGGCTCCCCTTCCCTTCCCTTCCCGACGCTCCCACGGGAGAGCGCGTCGGCAGCGAGGCGCGCGCCTGTCTGCCCGAGATGTCCCAACACGCGGTCGCAGATCCCCTGAAATATTAGCGAGGGAGAGGAGACGCCACTAACCGAATTCGTGATCGGCATCCCCCACTTCCCAGATGCAGCTACAAACAAGTCCGCAGCAAAAACTCCCCGTCCGCGTTTCCGAGATCTCCGACTGCTACGTGGCGCAGTCCACTCTTTGCTAAGTTGCGAGAGTTGTGTACGATATCTTCTTTGTACACGACGATAGGGAGTGGTGCAGTAACTGTCGTCGTAGATAAGCTGGACAGGAGCAGAAAAGATTGGCGAAGAAGTTAACACAGCAAACAGAATATTTCATTGTATTTCTCCAAGCGTACGATGACCCATTACAAATAATGTTGCAAGAAATAAAGTCTATCTCTCAATGTCAATAAGGATGAGGCTTCTTGAACTAAAGCACCAACGATGATATAAGAGTCGCGACTAGGCGGCGTCTGCGTAGTTTCAAGTAGCGAAGAGGGTCCGAGAGCGAGTGTGTCGTATGCCTGCCGCCGGTCGTCCTACACTGAAGAGCGTTTATTAGTCCCACAAAACAATTAAAAGCACTTTCTTTATAGTAAATTTAAGGTACTATTATATATTTTCGCTAGAGGACGTAGCAAGAATATAAAAATTTTGCACGTGGTGTTTGAAGGCGTAGTGTGTGTTCTGTAAAATACATCGGTAGGCGCAGCTGAATCACCATACGTACCGGGTGATCAAAAAGTCAGTATAAATTTGAAAACTGAATAAACCACGGAATAATGTAGATGTTGTTGTTGTGCTCTTCAGTCCTGAGACCATCATCAGTTATTTTGCTCCCCAAATAGCAAAACTCCTTTACTACTTTAAGTGTCTCATTTCTTAATCTAATTCCCTCAGCATCAACCAATGTAATTCGACTACATTCCATTATCCTCGTTTTGCTTTTGTTGATGTTCATCTTATATCCTCCTTTCAAGACGCTGTCCATTCCGTTCAACTGCTCTTCCACGTCCTTTGCTGTTTCTGACAGAATTACAATGTCATCGGCGAACCTCAACGTTTTTATTTCTTCTCCATGGGTTTTAATACCTACTCTGAATTTTTCTTTTGTTTCCTTTACTGCTTGCTGAATATACAGATTGAATAACATCGGGGAGAGGCTACAACCCTGTCTCACTCCCTTCCCAACCACTGCTTCCCTTTCATGCCCCTCAAGTCTTATAACTGCCATCTGGTTTCTGCACAAATTGTAAATAGCCTTTCGCTCCCTGTATTTTACCCCTGCCACCTTTAGAATTTGAGAGAGAGTATTCCAGTCAACATTGTCAAAAGCTTTCTTTAATCTACAAATGTTAGAAACGTAGGTGTGCCTTTCCTTAATCTTTCTTCTAAGATAAGTCGTAAGGTCAGTATTGCCTCACGTGTTCCAATATTTCTACGGAATCCAAACTGATCTTCCCCAAGGTTGGCTTCTACTAGTTTTTCGATTCCGCTGTAAAGAATTCGCGTTAGTATTTTGCAGCTGTGGCTTATTAAACTGATTGTTCGGTAATTTTCACTTCTGTCAACACCTGCTTTCTTTGGAACTAGAATTATTATATTCTTCTTGAAGTCTGAGGGTATTTCGCCTGTCTCATACATCTTGCTCACCAGGTGGTAGAGTTTTGTCAGGACTGGCTCTCCCAAGGCCGTCAGTAGTTCTAATGGAATGTTGTCTACTCCCGGGGCCTTGTTTCGACTCAGATCTTTCAGTGCTCTGTCAAACTCTTCACGCAGTATTGTATCTCCCATTTCGTCTTCATCTACATTCTCTTCCATATCCAGATAATGTAGATAGAGAGGTAAAATTTGACACACATGCTTGGAATGACATGGGGTTTTATTAAATAAAAAAAAAAAAAGTTCACAAAATGTCCGATAGAGGGCGATGGACAGCAAAACGTCAGTGACTGTGCATGACAATCGTATATAAAAGGAGCTGTAATGAGAGAGAGAATCAGACGCGAAAGCAGTCGCAGCATGTTGACGTTACCTGAAAAGGCGCTTTTAGTAAAGCTATATTATCAGAATGGGGAATGTGCTAGTTCAGCGTTACGATCCTATTGCCATAGGAAGGGGATTCGAACGGGTAAAGGTCCGTTGACAAATGCAGCTGTGGCGAGAATGATTTCGATGTTCGAAGCCACGGGTTGTTTAGACGATAGACCCCGTAGTGGCCGACCGAGCACAAAGCGCAATGCTGCTGAAACAGTTCAGGAAGGTCTCTTGCGCGCGCCGTTTGGTGATGATCGTGTGCTCAGCCGCCACTTTCGTCATGCTTGGCCTCCCAGGTCCCCAGACCTCAGTCCGTGCGATTATTGGCTTTGGGGTTACCTGAAGTCGCAAGTATATCGTGATCGACCGACATCTCTAGGGATGCTGAAACACAACATCCGATGCCAATGCCTCACCATAACTCCGGACATGCTTTACAGTGCTGTTCACAACATTATTCCTCGACTACAGCTATTGTTGAGGAATGATGACGGACATATTCAGCATTTCCTGTAAAGAACATCATCTTTGCTTTGCCTTACTTTGTTATGCTAATTATTGCTATTCTCATGAGATGAAGCGCCATCTGTTGGACATTTTTTGAACTTTTGTATTTCTTTGCTTCTAATAAAACCCCATGTCATTCTAAGCATGTGTGTCACTTTGTACCTCTCTATCTACATTATTCCGTGATTTATTCAGTTTTCAAATTTATACTGACATTTTGATCACCCGGTATATACAGAGGAAAGTCGCGAAAGAGTGCGCACTTAGTATTTAACTACTTACATCTAGTAGATGAGACGTAGCTGTAGAAAGCAAACTTTTTATTATAACAAACTATTGCTGGTTTATTTTGGAACAACATTTATCAGTTATACCTGCCTAACTCTTAACACAAACCATAAATATCAACTTTTGTAAGACTCTGCTCGTTCGTACTCTTAGCCACACTGTCTGATAAGAGTACGTGACATGTAATCGAAGAGTACGCACTAACATGAATCACCAAAAAATTCACCAGGCCGTGCATTCTCCATGCCACCTTTGGGAGCAATTATCAAACTTTTTCCGTGATAGGCTCCTTGTAGACTTCACCACACCCTGGGCAATTCAAAGCATCAGTTCCTCCTTGGATTTGGACCTGGTTGTTCCTGAAGGTGATGGCGCGCCCTAGAAATTTTGCGTTGTTGGCTACTGGTATTTTGTCTCTACTTGGTTTTTTCTGGCTTAGCTTGTTTTTCTTGCAATCAGTTTTGTATGGATACCCAGACAAAATCTTAGATTTCTTTGCCGTTTTCTTCTTTGTTGTGGGTCGATCACAATTTTGGCAGTGGAATAATTCTGGATAGGCCTCCACCTGTTCGTACATCAGCACTCTGAACTTTCATTTGTATCACGTAATACGTTTTTTCCTGGTGACTACACAGACAAATAATGCGTTACTGAGGAGAAGCATTTGTCCATGGGCTCCTGTTGAACTACACTCCTGGAAATGGAAAAAAGAACACATTGACACCGGTGTGTCAGACCCACCATACTTGCTCCGGACACTGCGAGAGGGCTGTACAAGCAATGATCACACGCACGGCACAGCGGACACACCAGGAACCGCGATGTTGGCCGTCGAATGGCGCTAGCTGCGCAGCATTTGTGCACCGCCGCCGTCAGTGTCAGCCAGTTTGCCGTGGCATACGGAGCTCCATCGCAGTCTTTAACACTGGTAGCATGCCGCGACAGCGTGGACGTGAACCGTATGTGCAGTTGACGGACTTTGAGCGAGGGCGTATAGTGGGCATGCGGGAGGCCGGGTGGACGTACCGCCGAATTGCTCAACACGTGGGGCGTGAGGTCTCCACAGTACATCGATGTTGTCGCCAGTGGTCGGCGGAAGGTGCACGTGCCCGTCGACCTGGGACCGGACCACAGCGACGCACGGCTGCACGCCAAGACCGTAGGATCCTACGCAGTGCCGTAGGGGACCGCACCGCCACTTCCCAGCAAATTAGGGACACTGTTGCTCCTGGGGTATCGGCGAGGACCATTCGCAACCGTCTCCATGAAGCTGGGCTACGGTCCCGCACACCGTTAGGCCGTCTTCCGCTCACGCCCCAACATAGTGCAGCCCGCCTCCAGTGGTGTCGCGACAGGCGTGAATGGAAGGACGAATGGAGACGTGTCGTCTTCAGCGATGAGAGTCGCTTCTGCCTTGGTGCCAATGATGGTCGTATGCGTGTTTGGCGCCGTGCAGGTGAGCGCCACAATCAGGACTGCATACGACCGAGGCACACAGGGCCAACACCCGGCATCATGGTGTGGGGAGCGATCTCCTACACTGGCCGTACACCACTGGTGATCGTCGAGGGGACACTGAATAGTGCACGGTACATCCAAACCGTCATCGAACCCATTGTTCTACCATTCCTAGACCGGCAAGGGAATTTGCTGTTCCAACAGGACAATGCACGTCCGCATGTATCCCGTGCCACCCAACGTGCTCTAGAAGGTGTAAGTCAACTACCCTGGCCAGCAAAATCTCCGGATCTGTCCCCCATTGAGCATGTTTGGGACTGGATGAAGCGTCGTCTCACGCGGTCTGCACGTCCAGCATGAACGCTGGTCCAACTGAGGCGCCAGGTGGAAATGGCATGGCAAGCCGTTCCACAGGACTACATCCAGCATCTCTACGATCGTCTCCATGGGAGAATAGCAGCCTGCATTGCTGCGAAAGGTGGATATACACTGTACTAGTGCCGACATTGTGCATGCTCTGTTGCCTGTGTCTATGTGCCTGTGGTTCTGTCAGTGTGATCATGTGATGTATCTGATCCCAGGAATGTGTCAATAAAGTTTCCCCTTCCTGGGACAATGAATTCACGGTGTTCTTATTTCAATTTCCAGGAGTGTATTTTGCTTTCTTCAGTAGTTGGAGATTCAACCTTGTCAGTTATTTTCTTCTGCTTTGAGTATTGAACGGGAATATTCCCGTCGACTCGAAATGTTTCTCAGATGTTTGGATCGCGGCTGCTCTTGAATACGCAGCTCGAAACAAAACACATCTGTGTGCCTAATGGGTCTTCCTGGAGTGACGGCCTTTGTGGCCGAGCGGTTCTAGGCGCTTCAGTCCGGAACCGCGCTGCTGCTACGTTCGCAGGTTCGAATCCTGCCTCGCAAATGGCTGTGTGTGATGTCCTTAGGTTAGTTACGTTTATGTAGTTCTACGTCTAGGGGACTGATGACCTCAGATGTCAAGTCCCATAGTGCTTAGAGCCATTTGAACCATTTTGAACCTGGATTAGTAACCGTTAGAAAGGAAGAGGTCGGGAGGCTGGGGGAGGGTTAAGAGTGCGTGCGACGTCTTTACTGCTGTCTTACAGCGTGCTTTTAACCGATGCACGAGAAAGTTCAGAAAAATCGCAAATGTTAGTCACTGCTAGGTTCCGCTGTTTGTAGTGCCGCAGTTTGTTCCTTAAAGGACGATGAATCTTTTGGCAAA
Organism: Schistocerca serialis cubense; assembly: GCF_023864345.2. NCBI lineage: Eukaryota > Metazoa > Arthropoda > Insecta > Orthoptera > Acrididae > Schistocerca > Schistocerca serialis. The sequence continues at coordinate 265,946,081 of NC_064646.1, forward strand.
TAATTTTATTTTCTGGTGCATACGTAGATAGCGCTTACTGCTGACGACGTACAACTTAAATTTTACTTAATTTGAAAAGGAAACTTATATATACCTGCTACAACCAGTAAATCTGGCGGAGCTCTTCAAGATTACATGTAAAGGCGTCGCTATAGTAGCAACACCTTGAAACTTCTTTATTTAAATGATTGTGTCTGTACTTAAATTGCTGAATGACTGAGACCCCACAATATCCTAGCGCAACGCAATCTGCTGCTCAAAAGAAGATAGCCTGACTTCAAATAATTAATTCAAAAGAATGGCCGTGACTAAAAAGAAATCCTAACAATAGCGTATAAATTTCATTAATCACTTACCTCACAAAAATCTTCATTACGCGAACTACTGCAATACAGCGTGCGCCAATATCGCCAGCTAAATGAAAGATTCTAACTACTAAAGTCACTAACTACTAATAGGCATATGGTTAACAAAGGAAGGATTTTGTTGCAAACCAAATAATGTATTTTTTTACCTTAATAATGTGATATCCATTTCAGACAAAAATAAATCGTCATTGACATCTAGTGCAAAGGTATATAATCATGAATAATATTCAATCTCCAAGTCGAACATATACAGATCGTTAGCCTACGTTAACATTTCAGACCTCTACCCTCCATCACTGCTGGCTGTTCACCTCCAACTGCCCAACAGTACATCCATCAGTGCTGGCAACTAGCTTCCAGCTGCCCAACACTACTGATGATTAACTTCGAGCAACGAGTCCAACTAACCACAGAGTCTCTTACAAAGAAAGCGCAGTCAGAGATCCAATGCAAAGCGCTACACAGCGCTGCCAACACACAAGCAGTCCACTTACAATCTGAATGTGGTTTTTCGTCGTCGGTCAGTGTTGCCAGAGTAGAGAAAATGTCAATGTGAACTCTTACCAGACGGGTACTCCTTCCCGACCTTACTGTATATACGAGAGTAATACTCAAGAGCCGGCCAGGGTGGCCGAGCGGTTCTAGGCGCTACAGTCCGGAACCGCGCGACCGCTACGGTCGCAGGTTCGAATCCTGCCTCGGGCATGGGTGTGTGTGATATCCTTAGGTTAGTTAGGTTTAAGTAGTTCTAAGTTCTAGGGGACTTATAACCTCAGAAGTTAAGTCCCATAGTGGTCAGAGCCATCTGAACCAATACTCAAGATCCTCTCTCAATCGTCATATCAACAGTGATCCAGCCAGTTGTAATGTGTAATATAAGCCCTGGTCCCATGCTTCCAGAAAGAGATATTAAACGCGCTAAAGCAGCTTAACAGTTCTTTCGGGCCGCGCGGGATTAGCCGAGCGGTCTCAGGCTCTGCAGTCGTGAACTGTGCGGCTGGTCCCGGCGGAGGTTCGAGTCCTCCCTCGGGCATGGGTGTGTGTGTTTGTCCTTAGGATAACTTAGTTTAAGTAGTGTGTAAGCTTAGGGACTGATGACCTTAGCAGTTAAGTCCCATAAGATTTCACACACATTTGAACATTTTGAACAAGTTCTTTCGGTCTACCATCAACACAACCGTTCCAGGCTCCAGCTGTGCAGCTGTGATTGGTAAATAGGATTACAGAAGACAGTTCTTCATCCAGTGATCTAACCATTGTTGAGAGGTCCATTCGTTCTTGGAACCCTCACTCCACGCACTCACACACACACACACACACACACACACACACACACACACACACGCGCTAGCTCTCACACGTACTGTGTGTGTGTGTGTGTGTGTGTGTGTGTGTTTGGGGGGTTGAGTTAGAGAGAGAGAGAGAGAGAAAGAAAGGGAGGACTAAAGACGGTCGAGTCGTGATCCTGAGGCTCTGTTGCCCGAAGGGCAGGTGTCGAAAGCTCTCGTTTCAGTGCGCTGTCATAGCCGGCTGGAGATACCACTGTTAGCCGTCCACAAATCCGACTCACGTGCTGCGTCCCATCTAAGCTTTCCATCGGTTGCAGGGCGTGGCGCCTTTCCCTCCCCCTCCCGCAGCGGAGAAAGAAGAGCAGGCGCTACGTTTCGCCGCAGTGCCACGAGGCATCGTCGGGACAGAATCCCGGCGCTCTTTGTGGCGGCCGCCCCTCGCCGGCGTTTCCACAATTTTCCGCTGATCCCGCCCCCGCGGCCCCGGGGGAAACAATGAGCGTCTGCTCGCCGGGCGGCCGGCCGTGGCGCCGCAGATCGCATCATCCGGACATACGCACTCGCGCACGCACTGCTCGCAGCTGCAGATTACGGCGTGGCGCGCCGCGCCGCGGTCTGGGATTACTGCTGCGCCATTGTGATCCGCCCCCACCTCCACCCCCTCCCCTCCTCCTCCCGGGCTCCAGCACTTGCTACACTACGTCTGTCATTAAAGGGCGCCGCTGGACAGACAGGCAGCGACACACTGTCGCAGATTCGGAAAACCGGTTCTTCCAGCGTTCCGTGCAAACGTACCAACTCGGCAGTGTAGCCCACTTTCCACAGCATCTGAAAACAGGCCTCATACATTTTCTCATAAAAAGTATCACGAAACACTTACGCAATGTGGAACTGATCATCAGGTATAAATCTACCTGTGAATGTTGCATTTCTTCTTACACTGAAGAGCCAAAGAAACTAGTACACCTGCCTAATATCGTGCAGAGCCCCCGCGAGCACGCAGAAGTGCCGCAACACGACGTGACATGGAGTCGACTAAGGTCTGAAGTAGTGTTGCAGGGAAGTGACACCACGAATCCTGCAGAGCTGTCTATAAGTCTGTGAGAGTATGTGTTCTTGTCTGGGGAGTTTGGTGGCCAGCAGACTGTTCCTGGAGTCACTCTTTAGCAATTCTGGACGTGTAGGGTGTCGTGTTGTCCTGCTGAAATTGCCCAACACCGTCGGAATGCCCAATGGCCATAATGGATGCAGGTGATCAGACAGAACGCTTACGTACGTGTCACCTATCAGAGTACAACTTTGAACATGGCTGACGTTTGCAGCAACCGTATACACGAATTTGAAAAATATGTAAAAATCTGCCAACCGGTTGCATAGGTTTTCTATATACCTTGACCAGGTTTCGTCACCACTAAAGGTGGCTTCATCAGAAGGTAAGCTGTTCTTCATGCAATTACCTTACCTTCTGATGAAGCCACCTTTAGTGGTGACGAAACCTGGTCAAGGTATATAGAAAACCTATGCAACCGGTTGGCAGATTTTTACATATTTTTCAAAAATTTTTTCAAACCTGTCAGAGTCGTTTCTAGACGTATCAGGGGTCCCATATCAGTCCAACTCCACACACCATTATAGAGCCTCCTCGAGCTTGAACAGTCTCCTGCTCACATGCAGGATCCATGGATTCATGAGATTGTCTCTATACCCGTACACGTCCATCCGCTCCATAAAATTTGAAACGAGAGTCGTCCGACCAGGCAATATATTTCCACTTATCAGTAGTCTCCAATGTCAGTGTTGACGGGCTCAGGCGGGGCGTAAAGCTTTGTGTCGTACAGTCATCAATGGTACACGAGTGGCCTTTCGGCTCCGAAAGCCGATGTCGATGATGTTTCGTTGAATGGTTCGCACGCTGACACTTGTTAATGGCCCAGCATTGAAATCTGCTACAATTTGCGGAAGGGTTGCACTTCTGTCAGGTTGAACGAGTCTCTTCAGCCATCGTTGGTCCCATTCTTACTAGATCTTTTTCCGGCCGCAGCGATGTTTCACCGGATTGCTGATAGTCACGGTACACACGTGAAATGGTCGTACGGGAAGATCCCCACTTCATAGCTACCTCGGAGATACTGGGTTCCATTGCTCGTGCGCCGACCATAACACCACGTTCAAACTCACTTAAATCTTGGTAACCTGCCATTGCAGCAGCAGTAACAGATCTAACAACTGCGCCAGACACTTGTCTTACGAAGGCGTTGCCAACTGCAGCACGATATTCTGCCTGTTTACATATTCTGTACTCGAATATGCACACCCATACCTGTTTCTTTGGCGTTTCAGAGTATTTTGCAATGGTTAGTGTACAGTACAGAGTTGAGACCATGTATCAGTGAGTTGATACATTCTTTGTTGTTTTCTTGCGATATGTCTAATGGTTCTAATTTTGTAACAAATTTTGAAATAAAGTGGATGTATGCAATTGTTTGCGTACTTCATATGAAGCTACTGGAAGTTTATGCTAGTAGCTTTAGGTCGGCCGGCCGGAGTGGCCGAGCGGTTCTAGGACTAGGACTAGGACTAGGACTTAACTTCTGAGATCATCAGTCCCCTATAACTTGGAACTACTTAAACCTAACTAACCTAAGGACATCACACACATCCATGCCCGAGGCAGGATTCAAACCTGCGACCGTAGCGGTCGCGCGGCTCCAGACGGTAGCGCCTAGAACCGCTCGACCACTTAGGCCGGCCCAATCTTTAGTCATTCAAAGTGTCTTTTCCTGACTATGAGTGCACTTTAAAATACACTACTGGCCATTAAAATTGCTATACCATGAAGAAATGCAGATGATAAACGGGTATTAATTGGACAAATATATTATACTAGAACTGATATGTGATTACATTTTCACGCAATTTGGGTTCATAGATCCTGAGCAATCAGTGCCCAGAACAACCACCTATGGCCATAATAGCGGCCTTGATACGCCTGGGCATTGAGTCTAACAGAGCGTGGATGGCGTGTACAGGCAAAGCTGCCCATGCAGCTTCAACACGATACCACAATTCATTAAGAGTAGTGACTGGCGTATTGTGACAAACCAGTTGCTCGGCCACCATTGACCAGACGTTTTCATTTGGTGAGAGATCTGGAGAATGTGCTGGCCAGGGCAGCAGTCGAACATTTTCTGTATCCAGAATGGCCCGTACAGGACAGGTCGTGCATTATCCTTCTGAAATGTATGGTTTCGCAGGGATCGAATGAAGGGTAGAGCCACGGATCGTAACACATCTGAAATGTAACGTCCACTGTTCAAAGTGCCGTCAATGTGAACAAGAGGTGACCGAGACGTGTAACCAATACCATCACGCCGGGTGATACGCCAGTATGGCGATGACGAATACACGCTTCCAATGTGCGTTCAAGGCGATGTCGCCAAACACAGATGCGACCATCATGATGCTGTAAACAGAACCTGGATTCTTCTGAAAAAATGACGTTTTGCCATTCGTGCACCCCGGTTCGTCGTTGAGTACACCATCGCAGGCGCTCCTGTCTGTGATGGAGCGTCAAGGGTAACCGCAGCAATGGTCTCCGAGCTGATAGTCCATGCTGCTGCAAACGTCGTCGAACTGTTCGCGCAAATGGTTGTTGTCTTGCAAACGTCCCCATCTGTTGGCTCAGGGATCGAGACGTGGCTGCACGATCCGTTACAGCCATGGGGATAAGATGCCTGTCATCTCGACTGCTAGTGATACGAGGCCGTTGGAATCCAGCACGGCGTTCCGTATTGCCCTCCTGAACCCACCGATTCCAAATTCTGCTAACATTTATTGGATCTCGCGATACGATAAACCGCAATCGCGATAGGCTACAAATCCGACGTTTATCCACGTCAGAAACGTGATGGTACGCATTTCTCCTCCTTACACGAGACATCACAACATCGTTTCACCAGGCAACGCCGGTAAACTGCTGTTTGTGTATGGGAAATCGGCTGGAAACTTTCCTCGTGTCAGCACGTTGTAGGTGTAGCCACCGGCGCCAACGTTGTGTGAACGCTCTGAAACGCTAATCATTTGCATATCACAGCATCTTCTACCTGTCGGTTAAATTTCGCGTCTGTAGCACGTCATCTTCGTGGTGTAACAGTTTTAACGGCCAGTAGTGTATAGTTCTGTAAGGCAAACGCCAAAGAAATAAATATATTTTCTGTAGTGCTGTGTGTTTATCCGCTTGCATGTTACGGTGCCCGTTGCGCCGTCATACTTATTTTCGTCCTCTTCATCTTTCACCACCCACGTGCCCGAGGGCAGTTAATTGTTGTTGCGTCGCGCAGGGTGAGTTAGCCGGCGCGGCAGATAGCCCGTGAGTCACAGCTTTCCGATAATGCGGTGTAAATCGGCCCATCGATCCCGAAGCCATCCCGGCATAATGCGCTGCATATCGCGTCAGCCATCGCGAAAGTGCCGCGTAATGCATGCTGGCGGACACGCGGCCAGCTGAGATAGACGGCGCCTGCATGCTGCGCCAAGGAATTAATGTGTCATCTTCAGTCAGTTGTTTCCCGCGTCCTGTTCGGAGCCCCTGCAGTAATCAGTTGTCGGTTCTGCATATCAAATAATCTTTTCTAAACGCCAGCACTGTTGGCTTTTGTTAAAAGCAGCATTAGTAGCTGGAACATGGTGTTTCTGCAATATTCGTGGTGAAATTTCGGAAATTATTCATGGATGTTTCCTGGCAAGGGGACGCAACGACGTTCGGATCACGGATTTCTTTCAAACTTTGTACTCTTTTTAGTTGTCCATTAGGAAAACATATTGTGCAATTAGTAAGGCGTACTAGTTAGGCAGTTTCGAGAAAATTGCAATATGTATCATTGCGTTGCTGAGTCAAAGCACGAGATGGCGACGGTCAAGCTGACACGGTAGCTCAGCTTGATTGCTCAGACATTTGGCTACTCTCTGTAATATAAAGATTGAGTGAAGTATTCAACGATGATCTTGGGTCTGTTTCATACACTGAAGCGCCAAAGAAACCGGTACACGCATGCGCATTCAAATAAAGAGATGTGTAAACAGGCAAAATATGGTGCTACAGTCGGTAACGCCTATAGAAGACAACGAGTGTCCGGCGCAGTGGTTACATCGGTTACTGCTGCTACAATGGAACTTACCAAGATTTAAGTAAGCTTAAACGTCGTGTTATAGTCGGCACACGAGCAATGGGACAGAGCATCTCCGAGGTAGCGATGAAATGGGGATTTTCCTGTACGACCATTTTACGAGTGTACCGTGAATATCAGAAAGCCGGTAAAACATCAAATCTCCGACATCGCTGCGGCCGGAAACAGATCTTGCAACAATGGGACCAACGACGACTGAAGAGAATTGTTCAACGTGACAGAAGTGCAACTCTTCCGCGAATTGCTCCAGATTTCAATGCTGGGCCAACAACAGGTGTCAGCGTGCGAACCATTCAACGAAACATCATTCGTACGGGCTTTCGGACCCGAAGGCCCTCTCGTGTACCCTTGATGACTCGATGACACAAAGCTTTACGCCTCGCCTGTGCCTATTAACACCGACTTTGGACTGTTGATGACTGGAAATACAGGGTGATTCAAAAAGAATACCACAACTTTAGGAATTTAAAACTCTGCAACGACAAAAGGCAGAGCTAAGCACTATCTGTCGTCGAATTAAGGGAGCTATAAAGTTTCATTTAGTTGTACATTTGTTCGCTTGAGGCGCTGTTGACTAGGCGTCAGCGTCAGTTGATGCTAAGATGGCGACCGCTCAACAGAAAGCTTTTTGTGTTATTGAGTACGGCAGAAGTGAATCGACGACAGTTGTTCAGCGTGCATTTCGAACGAAGTATGGTGTTAAACCTCCTGATGGGTGGTGTATTAAACGTTGGTATAAACAGTTTACAGAGAATGGGTGTTTGTGCAAAGGGAAAAGTTCTGGACGGCCGAGAACGAGTGATGAAAATGTAGCACGCATCCAGCAAGCATTTGTTCGCAGCCCAGGAAAATCGACTCGCAGAGCTAGCAGAGAGCTGCAAATTCCACAATCAACTGTATGGAGAGTCCTACGAAAAAGGTTAGTTATGAAACCTTATCGTCAACTACCCGAGGCGATGGATCGGCCGCCAGGCAGCCCGTGACAGAGCACTTCATCACTGGCCTCCAAGAAGCCCTGATCTTACCCCCTGCCATTTTTTCTTATGGGGTATGTTAAAGATATGGTGTTTCGGCCACCTCTCCCAGCCACCATTGATGATTTGAAACGAGAAATAACAGCAGCTATCCAAACTGTTACGCCTGATATGCTACAGAGAGTGTGGAACGAGTTGGAGTATCGGGTTGATATTGCTCGAGTGTCTGGAGGGGGCCATATTGAACATCTCTGAACTTGTTTTTGAGTGAGAAAAAACCTTTTTAAATACTCTTTGTAATGATGTATAACGGAAGGTTATATTATGTTTCTTTCATTAAATACACATTTTTAAAGTTGTGGTATTCTTTTTGAATCACCCTGTATATTAATTGGTCGGACGAGTCTCGTTTCAAATTGTATCGAGCGATGGATGTATACGGGTATGGAGACAACCTTATGAATCCATGGACTCTGCATGTCAGCAGGGGACTGTTCAATTTGGTGGAGGCTCTGTAATGGTGTGGGGCGTGTGCAGTTGGAGTGATACGGGACACCTGATACGTCTAGATACGACTCTGCCAGGTGACACGTACGTAACCATCCTGTCTGATCACCTGCATCTATTCATGTCCATTGTGCATTCCGACGGACTTGGGGCAATTCCAGTAGGACAATGCGACACCCCACACGTCCAGAATTGCTACAGAGTGGCTCCAGGAACACTCTTCTGAATTTAAACACTTCCGCTGGCCACCAACCTCCCCAGACATGAACGTTACCGAGCATATCTGGGATGCCTTGCAACGTGCTATTCAGAAGAGGTCTTCACCCCCTCGTACTGTTACGGATTTGTGGACAGCCTTGGTGGATTCTTGCTGTTAGTTCCCTGCAGCACTTCTGCGGACATTAGTCGAGTCTATGCCACGTCGTGTCGCGGCCCTTCAGCTTGCTCGCGGTGGCCCAACACTATATTAGGCAAGTGTACGAGTTTCTCTGGCTCTTCAGTGAATGACGTCCGCCCAGACTACGGGCAGAAACAATGTTGAACAAAATAAATCAAAAAAGTGGATAACGTTCAAGCCCCGTAATCGCTAGCCCAAGTTCCGCTCAAATTAATTTTTTTAATGTCATTTTTTTTTTACCACTGTGTAATGTTGCTACATGAATTTGCTATGCTGTAATCGGGTGCTAATAGTAGAATAAAAGCGGGTTAAAAGCTGTGAGCTGTCTGGGAAGAAGTTAACCGTGGATTACTGGGCAACTGTTTCATCAGATATTTAGTCTAGGTTTACCAAGCAGACTAACATTAATGATAATCTTTTGATAGTCATACAAAACCGGTAATATATATATATATATATATATATATATATATATATATATATAAAAAGAGAATTTAAATAAAAAGAAAGAAATCAGTTTATATTTGGAAATTTATTTTATGATCGTTCATTGAAATTTCAGCATATTATACGTGAGTTATAACTGAGCTGGTGCCTTGTTTAAGGATTGTAAAAATGTGAGATTTTAATCTTACGGAACACATCAAATATGGAGCCAAGATTGGGAGACTGCATTCAACACTGCATTCACAAAACAAGACCCAAAGAACGTTGAAACATAAGCAAGAAGAAATTAACCACAACCAACAGATTCAGTTTTTTACCCAAATAATTTACGTTCATACCACAATCCTGTCCGTCATGTAATTACCACACACTGGTATACTAAATTCATATTAACTCTTTGTGAAGTCTTCGCAAAAAGAATAGCTGAGGGCTACTTTGATGATTACACCACATGCTCCACGTGGTCAACTTGGTTTACACAAAGCGTACACCTCCACAATAATTTTGATAATTAAAATACATTAGATCGAAAAGCAATTGACAAAAACAAAACCTTGAACTGGTTACTAACGTCTTACTATTAACCTGATGGGTCAAACAGTTATATAAACACGTGGTACTGGTCTCGCAAAGTACACTCCACGTGGGTTGAACATAAAGAAAAGCATAAAGAAAAGTTGCTATATTGTAAAATATTGTCAAGACGAGACGTTATAATCACACAAGCATTCACATTTAAGATTGATGAACCTAGTTAGAGTTACTGATCAACACGTGGTTCCACTTTACTCACAAAGTAGTAACAAAGCAACAACCGGAAAATAATATGAACTTCACACGAGAATTACACTACGCTGCAATTTAAGATAACCTTAGATATTTTAGAGCTAAACCCGAAATAAAGATGATTAAATTTTCAGTTACGCTGAACTTAACAAATCCATTGTCCTACGGACTTAGCAGACACGCGCTTAGCCGGAGATCTTACCACTTCAGACGCTCGCCACGGTCCCACAGCAACTGCCTTACTACCCAGCGTGTTTCCTGAGGGTGGCTCACAAAGACAAACGGAAGGGGCCAGAGGGGCAGCTTCCTATACCAACATGACAACGGACGGACAGAACCATACTAAGGATAGAATCCTCTTTGCTTTTAGGAAGCGTAGCTACCTGTTCCGACGTTGGTCCTACTGTTCTCTAGCAGACAGGCTTGTCTGCTACCCTCAAGCATGCAACTACAAATACATTTGCTCATTCATACTCTCACACAGAAGGGAAGGGGGATGACAGTATCTTATCATATACAGTATATAAAAGAAAGCGGATGTAGGTTCCGTATGAGACTGTGTGACATGAATTACATATAAACTGTGTTTTAAAGTGTAGTAGTGTGACAGATCGTTCTTGTTTACGTGTAAAGGTAACACGTTCCACTACTCAGTCTCCACCCAGATAGTCAGAAACGCCACAGTAAATTTAGAAGAGGAATTTATTCCATAAATGACAACAGATTTAAGAAATCAAACATGAAAGGAATCCAACAGAGACCTTTCAACTGGAGATATTATTTAATGCTATGAAAAAACATCTGTATTTAAATGAACTTTTATTGAATTTCGAGGGATGTATCGCTGTTTATTAATTTTAACTATTACAAAAAGATTTTATTTGTAGTTATCAACAAGTAAATGACCAAACGAAGTTTTTCCTGATTATGTATGTCTTTCCAATTTATTGGCTTTCAGGACGTGCCCGTAGTGAAATCCCAATAGTGCAATGTCAATTATGACGCTACAAACGTGAAGGCAACACCCAGGCCTCGAGCGGAGAAAATTTCCGATCCGGACGGGAATCGAACTCGATCCTCTTCGCTCAGCAGTCCGTCGTGCTGACTGCGCAACTACCGAGCCAGATGTTACAATCGGTTGAGGTACCCGGAAATGTTTTGCACCTGGACGCTTCGACCTCCTGACACAGGTTCCAGGGATGAGGGATAGGGTTGGAAAGCCCAAGTCAGACACGATAAATAAAGGTGGAAGTAACTATATTCAATAATGCGGTGAGTTAAAGTATGCCAGAATATAAAGTTAATTTACAAATAATCGTAGGATGTGCTTTCGAGAAAAAATGGTGTGCTTTCGAATTTTTTGAAAATCACAGAATGTACATTATTGACTGCAAAAGTGGAAGTGACTTCCTGTTCTTCGACTTCTGCGGATGATGAATGTCATTAAGATTCAAAGCATAATGCAGTTGCAAAACGACGATTAGAAATGGTTCAAATGGCTCTGAGCACTATGCGACTCAACTGCTGAGGTCATCAGTCGCCTAGAACTTAGAACTAATTAAACCTAACTAACCTAAGGACAGCACACAACACCCAGCCATCACGAGGCAGAGAAAATCCCTGACCCCGCCGGGAATGGAACCCGGGAACCCGGGCGTGGGAAGCGAGAACGCTACCGCACGACCACGAGATGCGGGCGACGATTAGAAGATGCGTCCTTTTCTCCGAACGGGGACTGAATGTTTGTGTTGTCGGTATCAATTCATCATCGTCATCATCATCCGAGACAATGGCTAGATTGGACTGTTTAAAAATTGGATTGTGGAAAAATTGGAACTTTGTACGGGTTCTGATGACCGCGCAATTGAGCGCCCCACAAACCAAACATCAAAAGATGCGCCCGTATGCTGCTATAGCCTTCTCGAAAAAACAGACATTATTCGCTAATCACGACAGGCATAAATTTTCAGTAAAACTTTACGCGTTTTATCGTTTCTTGTCGACACTTGTAAATATAATATTTGTTGAAATAATCGCAGTTGGTGAACAGCCAAATAACATTGCAAATTCAATAAACGCTCATGCAAATATGCGTGGTTTTTTATTACGTTGTCCTTTAAATGCCATGTTTATGAAATAATATGAACGATGTTGAAAAAATATATATTTAACGAAAATGAGCAGAACTCGCTACAGCGATCTAACGGTTACGGAGCTTGAACGCTAACCACTTGACCGTAGCCATGTCGAATACAGAGCTCCCAACGCACCGGTACGTACACTATGTGATCAAAAGTATCCGGACACGTTTTCCTGTAGATTGCGGTATTCCCTTCTGAGTATTTTAGTACAAGGGAGCGGTGGTCTCCGGTGGATCGTTAGAAACTAAATTCATTTCCTATATGAATTTTCGCTGTGCAGCAGTGTGTGCGCCTTTTTGAAACTTGTAAGTTGGTGTGGGGTGTGAGAGAGAGAGAGAGAGAGAGAGAGAGAGAGAGAGAGAGAGAGAGAGAGAGATGTACGGACAGTGAAAAAGCAATTTTGTCTGTTATTTGCAGAAAGCAAGTGAAAAACCTATTGAAGATTCTGTAACGTCAGCGAAGTATGTCTGGGTAGAAAGGAACAAAAAATTATGCTTGTTAAAGGTGGAACCTATCCGAAAACAAATTTATCTGCAAGCGAACACGGACACAAGAGTAAGCTTCAGTCTCAAGATGAATGTTGCTTCCGGCAGTACGTCTTTTCCTACGTTGCAAACTTCAAAGGAGTTCTTGCGGGACCAGAACCCCTCGAAGAAAGGATACTGCAGAGAAGAGGCTTAGCCCCAGGCTATGTTATGGTTACCAGAATCAATTTTCTCTATGTAGCGCTGATTTCAATGTCCCAGGTTCGAGTCCCGGCCCGGCATATACTTTTAATCTGCCAGGAAGTTTTTATATGCATTTTGTTTAATTTTACGCACATTTGAACTAGAAATTTTTGCCCAGAAGCGCAAATGTCGACAGTACGTGATGTGTGTCTTGTCCGGAAAAAAAACTTGTTACGTTCACTCTCGGTGCTTGCTGTCGACATCGACAATGACCGCTTTAGCCTTCATCCTGTGGCTTACATTCAGTACTATCGGTTCTGTACGCGTTTGTTTTTCCGAGAGTTTTTTCTGTACTTTAACAGTGATACACAACGGCGTGGATAGGTTTAGTGATGAAGAGATCTGAAAGTTGCAGATGGAAAAGTACTGTGATGCTCTTTGCCGTTGCTGCGGTAACAGTTGATCATAGCGCCGTTGTGCCGCCTTTCCACACCGTTGGAAAAGGTGCACCCATAAACGAGGTGCATATCTGCTAACTCTGACAGTGATCAGCCAGAACATTAAGACCGTCTACCTAAGAGCCGCTATGTCCATCTTTGACATGGACAGCAGCGGCGACGCGTCGTGGCATGGAAGCAACGAATCCTTGGTACGTCGCTGGAGAAGATGGCACCACATCTCCACACACACTTCACCTAATTCCCGTGAATTCCAGGGAGGCGTCGATGAACTCTGACGTCACATTCAATCACATCCCAGATGTGCTCGATTGGGTTCAGATCTGGCGAGTCGGGCGGCCAGCACATGAATCGGAACTCGTAACTGTGTTCCTTAAACCAGTCCACCACACTCCTGGCCTTGTGACACGACGCGTTATCTTGTTGAAAAATGCCGTCGCGAAACATGATCGTCATGGAGGGGTGTAGGTGGTTTGCAACCAATGTACGATACTACTTGGCCGTCATGGTACCTTGCACTCGCTCCATTGGACCCATGGACGCCCATGTGAATGTTCCCCAGACCATAATGGAACCGCCGTAGCTTGTTTCCGTCCGCAGTAGATGTGTCAAGGAGTTGTTCTGCTGGAAGAGACAGATTCGCGCCGTCCCATTGGCATGACGAAGAAGATATGGCTATTCATCAGACCATGCAACACTGTGCCACTGTACCAACGGCCACGTACCCAATTGAATTGTAGTTACCAATGTCGTAGTGTTAACATTCGCACGAGCATGGGTTGTCAGCTGCGGAGGCCCATCGTTAGTATTCGGTGCAATGTTTGTACACTGCCCAGCATTTTAGTCGGAAGATAGTTCCGCCACAATTCGCCTCATGTCGGCAGCCCGTGGTCTTGCGGTAGCGTTCTCGCTTCCCGCGTACGGGTCCCGTGTTCGATTCCCGGCGGGGTCAATGATTTTTCCTGCCTCGAGATGACTGGGTGTTGTGTCGTCTTCATCATCGTTCATTCCCATTACAGCCGGAGGAAGACAGTGGCAAACCACCTCCGCTAGGACCTTGCCTAGACGGCGGTGCGGGTCTCCCGCATCGTTCGCTACGCTGCTCGGGGTATGGGACCTCATCATTGGTCTACCCAGCCTACGGCGACCGACATCTGTAATGACAGGCCCTACGACGTCTGGACGTGGTTACTCACCTCGGTTTCGCCCCGTCTCCAATAAGTCGTGCAGTTTCCGAAATGCTGCACCGAGCCTCCCGAGCCATCAAAATCTTCCCCTGATGTAGCCAAAACGAACAGGTAGCTTAGTAGCCCTTGCACATTCGTTTAGCACTGTACCGTGCAATTTTACCGCACTAATACACATAACTCAAAACGCTACCTGTTAGTAAGACCTTTGCATTTACACTACTGGCCATTAAAATTTCTACAGCACGAAGACGACGTGCTACAGACGCGAAATTTAACCGACAGGAAGAAGATGCTGTGATATGCAAATGATTAGCTTTTCAGAGCATTCACACAAGGTTGGCGCCGGTGGCGACACCTACAACGTGCTGACATGAGGAAAGTTTCCAACCGATTTCTCATACACAAACAGCAGTTGTCCGGCGTTTCTTGGTGAAACGTTGTTGTGATGCCTCGTCTAAGGAGGAGAAATGCGTACCATTACGTTTCCGACTTTAGTAAACGTCGGATTGTGGCCTATCGCCATTGCGGTTTATCGTATCGCGACATTTCTGCTCGCATTGGACGAGATTCAATGACTGTTAGCAGAATATAGAATCGGTGGGTAATACGGAACGCCGTGCTGGATCCCAACGGCCTCGTATCACTAGCAGTCGAGATGACAGGCATCTTATCCGTATGGCTGTAACGGATCGTGCAACCACGTCTCGATCCTTGAGTCAACAGATGGGGATGTTTGCAAGACGACAACCATCTGCACGAACAGTTCGACGACGTTTGCAGCAGCATTGACTATCAGCTCGGAGACCATGGCTGCGGTTACCCTTGAAGCCGCATCACAGACAGGAGCGCCTGCGATGGTGTACTCAACGACGAACCTGGGTGCACGAATGGCAAAACGTCATTTTTTTCGGATGAATCCAGGTTCTGTTTACAGCATCATGATGGTCGCATCCGTGTTTCGCGACATCGCGGTGAACGCACATTGGAAGTGTGTATCCGTCATCGCCATACTGTCGTATCACCCGGCGTCTCGGTCACCTCTTGTTCACATTGGCGGCACTTTGAACAGTGGACGTTGCATTTCAGATGTGTTACGACCCGTGGCTCTATCTTTCATTCAATCCCTGCGAAACCCTACATTTCAGCGGGATAATGCACGACCGCATGTTGCAAGTTCTGTACGGGCCTTTCTGGATACAGAAAATGTTCGACTGCTGCCCTGGCCAGCACATTCTCCAAATCTCTCACCAATCGAAAACGTCTGGTCAATGGTGGATGAGCAACTGGCTCGTCACAATACGCCAGTCACTACTCTTTGATGAACTGTGGTATCGTGTTGAAGCTGCATGGGCAGCTGTACCTGTTCACGCCATCCAAGCCCTGTTTGACTCAATGCAAAGGCGTATCAAGGCCGTTATTACGGCCAGAGGTGGTTGTTCTGGATACTGATTTCTCAGGATCTATGCACCCAAATTGCGTGAAAATGTAATCGCATGTCAGTTCTAGTATAATATATTTGTCCAATGAATACCCGTTTATCATCTGCATTTCTTCTTGTGTAGCAATTTCAATGGCCAGTAGTGTATGAAGTGTTGTAAGCTGATTGGTGCGTGCAAGACAACATCTGTGACATTCAACATGTATATGTGTGGGAACGTGTCTGTCCGCACACAACATCGAACAAAATTGTTAAATGTGACACACACATCACCAATATCATTTATTTGATAATGATCTAAGGCCGACACTGACCAGTAATGCTTCTCTGCCTCGTGATGACTGGGTGTTGTGTGCTGTTCTTAGTTTAGTTAGGTTTAAGTAGGTTTTAGGGGACTGATGACCATAGATGTTAAGTCCCATAGTGCTCAGAGCCATTTGACCAGTAATGCAATTTATATGCATGGTGCATTAAAGGATTAAAACAGCCTACGGTGGTTAAATGGGTTCATTATGTAGACGATATATTGGGTTTGCGGACCCGAACATCAAGGAAAAAATATTTACTGTGTGTTTTAACAGGCGTGGTTTCCATGTAGGACTTCCAGCTGCGGATTCGTGGTTGTTCGTCAACGTACAGCCAGGTGGACGTGAGTTTATTTTTCGTGGCGACGTCACCGGCGCAGCTGACTTTCTCCGTGCAAGTGCCCTCGCACAAAGCAACGACTGCCGGGTGACCTAGAAACACAGCCGGTTCTAGCACTGCGCTTGTCTTGTCTGGAAAACCGGTTCTGCTGAGGTGACCCGAGTTGAGCAATGGCGTTGTATGAAGTAGCCGCAGTGCTTACAACAAAAGCCTGTACACGCTGCGCTCAAGTTAAATATGTCAGCTCTTATGGATACGTTCCAAACTTACAGTCCATTTATAAAGACATCAGACGTCCTGGAAATCATTTTGAAAAAAATATTACACGAACTTTCAAGTCTTACGTGGGAGAATTTAACGTCGTAAGTCACAAAATAGTAAGATGAAATCTTTATTGACCAGTTGTATACAATATCTCCGTAAATCATGGGTACTCTGATGCAATAGTGTCCAGGTTAGAGGGACCTAAATTTCCATCACGCAGTAGTAGTAGTAGTAGTAGTAGTAGTATTAGTAACGGTAGTAATTTTATTCATCCATGGATCATTTTACATGGGTACTGGAACATGTTATGATGTTACAAAATGGCTCTGAGCACTATGGGACGTAACATCTATGGTCATCAGTCCCCTAGAACTTAGAAATACTTAAACCTAACTAACCTAAGGACGTCACTCAACACCCAGTTTATGATGTTACAGTTTAATAATAACAAAACACGTAATTCAGGCATACCAGTGAGAATAGCTAGAGTTGGACGTGTAGTCGGCTACGGCCTTATAGTTGGAACCATCCCAGCATTTGCCTGAAGTGATTTAGAGAAACGACGAGATATCTAAACCAGGATGATAGTGTGGAGGTTGAAGCCTCAATTCTTCCCAATTAGATGGCGGAAGCTCATTTGATAATATAAAGAGAATAAGCTGGAGAGGCGTGCAGCTAAAGTGCACATTATCAGAATGGATCTGTCGTGGACAGCGCGAGGCAATGCAGTGTAAGTATCCTAAAACAAAACGATCTTTTAGTTTCGTAAACATTTCGTTAACTTACCAATAAATTTCCGTTATTTCCGCTAGCGTCAAGACCCTAATGTCTAGCTGCACATAGTCTAGAAAATAATATTCCTGTAACACTTCCCCATGAGGATGAACCTGCAGTGGCTCGAAAATTAGTTAATGGTACAACAAAACATATTAAGTTCAATAGGCGTATGATTCCACGTCGTATTTACGTAAACCGCCAATATAAATCATCTACAATGGAGATACACAATGTAAGGATATAGAAGCATGTCTTACGAGGGGAAAGATAGATACTGCTTGCAGGAAAATTAAAGAGGTCTTTGGACGAAATAGAAGCAACTGTATGAAAACCAAGATCTCAGATGGAAAACTGGTACTAAGCAAGGAACAGAAAATCTGAAAGATGGAAGGAGTATGTAGAGGGGCTATACAAGGGAGATGAAGGTAATGTTACAGAAAGGGAAGAGGACGAAGATGAGATGGGAGATATTATAGTGCGAAAAGAATTCGCAAGACCTAAATCGAAGCAAGGTCCCAGGAGTAGACGACATTCCCTCAGCGCTACTGATAGCCTTACGAAATCCAGCCATGACAAAACAATTCCATCAGGTGAGCGAGATTTATGAGACAGGCGAAATACCGTCACCCTTTAACAAGAATGAAATAATTCCCATTCCAGAGGGAACCGGAGGTTTCAGGTGTGAATATTACGAACTATCACTTTAATAAGTCATGGTTGCAAAATACTAATACGAATTCTTTGCAAAAGAATGGAAAAACTGGTGGAATCCGACCTCGGGGAAGAACAGGTTTCCGGAGAAATGTACGAACACGCGAGGCAATACTGACCAGACGATTTCCCATAGAAAATAGGTTAAGAAAAGGCAAACCTACGTTTATAGCATTTATAGACATAGAGAAAGATTTGGCCATGTTATCTGAATATTGTCTTCGAAATCCTGAAGATAGCAGGGGTAAAATGAGTTGAGGGGTATGAAAGGGAAGCAGTGGTTGAAAATGGAGTGAGACAGTGTTGTAGTCTATCCCCGACGTTATTCAATCTGTACATTGAGCAAGCAGTAAAGGAAATCAAAGAAAAATTTGGAGAAGGAATTACAGTTCAGATAAAAGAAAAAAAAAAACTTTGAGGTTTGCCGATGATATTGTAATTCTTTCAGAGTCAGCAAAGGGCTTGGAAGAGAAATTGAATGGAATGGATAGTGTCTTGAAAGGAGTATAGAAGATGAACACCGACAAAAGCAAAACAAGGATAATGAAATGTAGTTGAATTAAATCAGATGGTTCTGAGGGAATCGGTTTGGAAACGAGACACTAAAAGTAGTAGATTATTTTTGCTGTTTAGGCAGAAAACTAACTGGTGATGGCCGATGCAGAGACTATATAAAATCTAAAGTGACAGTGGCAATAAAAGCGTTGATGAAGAATAGAATTTTGTTACCATCGAATTTAGCTTTAAGTGATAGGAAGTGTTTTCTGAAGATATTTGTCTAGAGTGTAGCCATGCATGGAAGTGAGACGTGAACGAAAAAAAAAAGCTTACACAAGAAGAGAATAGAAGCTTTTGAAATGTGGTGCTACAGAAAAATGCTGAAGATACGTAACTAATAAGGAGGCACTGAAGAGAAAAGAAAGAAAAGAAATTTTTGGTATAAATAAAGAAGGTACCGTTAATAGAACTCATTCTGAGACACCACGGGATCACCAATTTAGTATGTGAGGGAAGTGATGATGGGTAACAGCTGTACAGGGAGAGCAAGAGATGAATACAGTAAACAGATTCTGAATGATGTAGGGTGTATTAGTTATTCGGTGATGAAGAGGCTTGCACAGGATAGAGTAGCGTGCCGGCCGGGGTGGCCGACCGGTTCTAGGCGCTACAGTCTGGAACCGCGCGACCGCTACGGTCGCAGGTTCGAATCATGCCTCGGGCATGGATGTGTGTGATGTCCTTAGGTTAGTTAGGTTTAAGTAGTTCTAAGTTCTAGGGGACCGATGACCTCAGAAATTAAGTCCCATAGTTCTCAGAGCCATTTGAACCATAGAGTAGCGTGGGCAGCTGCATCAAACAAATCTTAGGACCGAAGTCCACAACAACAACAACAACAACAACACAGTGGAGATAATATCACTGTTTCTGAAGTCTGCTTTTTATATGGTTAACGTCCAAAGGTTTCCTAGACACTAGCATCTTTTGTGGTGCTAACCAGTTGTTTCCTGATGAAGAGTAATTAACCGAAAAACGGTTGGAAATAAAGACCTATTTATAGAAGAAAATTCACTTTGATTTTTAACCGCAAATATCGAAGTTACGTCACAAATTGCGTTATCATCCTACAGTACCGTTTCTGTGCAATAATTCTTTCCGGTTAAAGAAAAGCGTGATATGCGAAAGCTCTCGCCAACTTTCCCTGGGGGTGCGAGACACTCGTTGCAGCCGTTCAAAGCCTTCCATGCGCTCATCCGAGGCACTTCAACAGCGAAGATACGCACTGACGGGTCTGAAATGAAAGAGACGAGATGAGTGACGGAGAAAGGGGCTGGGGGGGGGGGGGGGGGGGAGGGGCAGGGGAGTACGTTCTTTGCTGCGAGCAGTGCTCCAATATCTCAGAGATGAAGGCGCTGCCCATCAAAGCCCGACGCTTGGGATCGGTTATCGAACGATGCAGTTGGAAGTTCGAGAGCAAGCTATGCGCACCGAATTTACCGGCATTAGCTTCCATGGCCAGAAATTAATGGTTGCATATTGCTACTGATTGAATTCCATTAGTAACTAACAATGCAAAAAAATCATATTGCGGGACGCTTCTATAGAATATGACTCATTGCAACAAGATGTACTGTGTGAATGATATTGAGCAGTTAATGGGACGTTGTGTCCACTTCTGCATACTTTCGTTACAACGCCCTTGCGGTTTGTTCTTCCAGTTTTGCTCAGGTCTGTGGAAAACTGGTGTGTACAGCGTGCCGTGCGAATGGTGGTATGTCGTATATTGGAGGGTCTATAAAAAATGCTGAGCAAAGGTGTGAAGAATTCAAGCAGTCAGCTGAATCAGCTTGAGATATACCTAAAGAGCGTTGTTTTGTTAATAAGACGACGAAATGATTCATTATGTGTTGCCACCAGCGATGTACTGAAATTTCTTGCTCCCATCCAAGGCTCAAATTGGACTGTTGTAGTTCATAACTAGTTTATGTCCGTGGATATACGTGAAAAACTGACACAAAATTAGCTGACTATGTTACGTACTCTAAGAATAAATAACCCTCAGTTGCCCCCATAATTTAACCCCAGTCGTTATACCAGCCGCGTTTGGTGATATGACTGCTCGTCCTTTTACGGCAGCTATTTGCTTTGTAGCACGGCCAGTCTATGTTTGCTAGTTTCTTAGTCATCGTGAGCAGTCGCAAGTTTGGTACCTTCTGGCTGCCCTCGATGTTGTCCGACAATAGCCAATTGGTAGTGGACCATTTTTCCCGTCTTTCCTTTTTTGTTGGGTATTGTTACCTCGTTTTTGATATCTGGAACTGCAGTTTACAATTTTGGTTAGGATATAATCATACACTGAAGCACCAATGAAACTGGTACAGGCAAGCGAATTAGAGATATGTAAACAGGCAGATTACGGCGCTGCGGTCGGCAACGCCTATATAAGGCAACAAGTGTATGGCGCAGTTTTAGATCGGTTACTGCCGCTACAATGCAGATTAGCAAGATTTAACTGAGTTTGAACGCAGTGCTATAGTCGGCGCACGAGCAATGGGACACAGCATCTCGAGGTAGCGATGAAGAGGGGATTTTCCCGTACTACAGTTTCAGAATGTACCGTGAATGTCAGGAATCCGCTAAAACATCAAGTCAACGACGATTGAAGAGAATCGTTCAACATGACAGAAATGCAGCCCTTACGCAAACTGCTACAGATTTCAATGCTGGGCCGGTCGGGGTGGCCAAGCGGTTAAAGGCGCTACAGTCTGGAACCGCGCGACTGCTACGGTCGCAGGTTCGAATCCTGCCTCGGGCATGGATGTGTGTGATGTCCTTAGGTTAGTTAGGTTTAAGTAGTTCTCAGTTCTAGGGTACTGATGACCTTAGAAGTTAAGTCCCATAGTGCTCAGAGCCATTTTTTTTTCAATGCTGTGCTATCAACATGTATCAGCGTCCGAACCATTCAACGAAACATCTTCGATATGGGCTTTCGGATCCGAAGGCCCACTCGTGTACCCTTCATGACTGCACGACACAAAGCTTTATCCCTCGCCTGGGCATGTCAACACCGACATTGGACTGTTGATGACTGGAAACACGTTGCCTGGTCGAATGAGTCTCGTTTCAAATCGTATCGATCGTATGGACGTGTACGGGTATGGAGACAACCTCGTGAATCCATGGGCCCTGCACGTCTGCAGGGAAATGTTCAAGCTGGTGCAGGCTCTGTAATGGTGAGGGGCGTGTGCAGTTGAAGTGATATGAGACCCCCGATACGTCTAGATACAACTCTGATGGCTGACACATACGTAAGCATCCTATCACGTGAATCCATTTATGTCCATTGTGCATTCCGACGGACTTAAGCAATTCCAGCAGGATTATGCGACACCCCACATCTCCAGAATTGCGACGTAATAGCTGCAGGAACACTCTACTGATTTTAAACACTTCCGCTGGCCACTTAGCTTCCGAGACGTGAACGTTATTGAGCATATCTGGAATGCCTTGCAAAGTGCTGTTATGGATTTATGGGCAGCCGTGCAGGATTCATGGTGTCAGTTCCTTCCAGCACTACTTCAGGCATTAGTCAAGTCCATGCCACGTCGTGTTGAGGCATTCCTGCGTGCTCGGGGATGGGGGGGGCGGGGGGCTTATATGGTGTATCAGTTTCTTTTGCTCTTCAGTGTAGTTGTTAGTAGTTGTTAATGACGTTAAGAAAGATGTTAAAAATGACATAGAATACTGGCCTCTCTACTGATTAAACCAGGCGTGGAAAACTCACAAAAACGTGGAACATCAATCCTGAATCGTGTCATCTAAAATTAACTATTATGCGGAATGGGGAACAGCAACAACTGCTTAAACTGCAACTAAACGAAGCAAGAAGCCTCCTAGAGGTTGTAGTTGTCGTCATGACAGAGATGACGTACGCCGATCAGCCAAAAGCCCCCTAAGGGTGCCGGCCGGAGTGGCCGTGCGGTTCTAGGCACTTCAGTCTGGAACCGCGCGACCTCTACGGTCGCAGGTTCGAATCCTGCTTCGGGCATGGATGTGTGTGATGTCCTTAGGTTGGTTAGGTTTAAGTAGTTGTAAGTTGTAGGGGACTGATGACCTCAGATGTTAAGTCCCGTAGTGCTCAGAGCCATTTGAACCCCTAAGGGCTGGCTACAAACCGTCACGACGACCGGAACCACGACAGTCACTTTTTCCTCATGAAGACAATGAGGGACTGCGTGGAAAGATCAATATGTTACCCAGATTTGATGCGTCGAGTAAACCGAGAATGTTTTACACAAGGATGGTGTTGTGAAAAATATTAATCTGTTTCATTCTTTGACAGCGCTGGAAAACAATCGTTATGTCGCACAGTTGTCAGCTTCTTGTGAATACAGCAAACAACGGATTCTGGGGTCGACAACTGACGAAAATTGCTACGGAATTTTTCGAAATAAATGTCAATATGAACCTGGCTGCAAACCTGGGAACTTGGGCATTTCGTAGTATTTATTTCTGTAGGTCGCACGTTTCGCTCGATACGCTGATCCTAACACGGCACAACGTTGCTGATTCCCCGAACTCGAGGCCGTTTTCGCCTCACGCGGTCGGTAGAGCCCACAGGCCTTCTCAGGATTTTCCAGTTGCCGCGGCTATCGGCCCGCGCTCTCCGAATAGCCCGGCGCGCGTGTGGACGCATCGAACGCTTTTCGGCGGCGGCAGGGGCGGCTGCCGGGGTGTGTCCGCTAATCTGGTTGCGTATCTATTGTCTCGCACCTCGCGCGGCTACATTTGTCGATTTTACAAGGTCGATTTCCTGAACATAAACGCCGGGCCCCCCCGATAAGCGCTATCAGATCGGACCTCCCCTCGTGCACACCGGTTATAAAGTCGGCAGCGATTCGGAGCGCTCTCGCTTTTTTCCTCCCCCGCGGTCCCGCCTCCTTCTCCCACCCCCTCACTCTTCTTCCCGTTTGCGCGAATAAATACGGACTGCGGGCGGTGATTGAAAACGCTGCACGTCTCCCCCTCCCCCACTGCCTCCTACTACCCACTTCCCCGACACCTCCACTGTTCAGCCGTCCCATTTCGGTTTGTCAGTTATTTCTGGATGCTGCAATGTCTCCTCCACTCCCCCCCCCCCTCCCCATATCTCTTTACCGAGTTCACCTCCCTTCCCACCCCCACCCCCCCACCATTGTGGTCTGTTTTACAGTTTGGCAACTTGTTTTTCATTTCTGGTTGAACGCCCGTTATCTTCTTTCTCATAAACGCTCGTGCTCGCGCTTCGGTTTATCTTAAACCACATTATTGGTACGAATCTTACTTGCCACGACCAAAAGTGAAAAAAAGGGAAACCGCTTTGGGGAGAACGCTGCAAAATATAAGCTCGCTCCTCATTTGATGTCGCTTAACTTGGTCGTCAGATATCTCACCACGCGTAATTCAGTTCAGTTTCAAGCATATCGTTTACGAGCCTGACGGGAACGAGCATAAATGTAGGGATACTCAAAATACGGTGGCAGTCTGGGTGTAATTTCTGTGCCATTGAAACGAGCGAGTGTCTAGCTGAGATGCTACCTTTGTTCGTAATACTGAGGTAAAAAGGATTCAAATGGCTCTGAGCACTTAACATCTGAGGCCATCAGTCCCCTATAACTTAGAACCCCGAGCGGTCTAAGTCGCTGCAGTCATGGACTGTACGGCTGGTTCCGGCGGAGGTTCGAGTCCTCCCTCGGGCATGGGTGTTTGTCTTTAGGATAATTTAGGTTAAGTAGTGTGTAAGCTTAGGGACTGATGACCTTAGCAGTTAAGCCCCATAAGATTTCACACACATTTTTGAACTTAGAACCACTTAAACCTAACCAACATAAGGACATCACACACCCATGCCCGAGGCAGTCTTTGAACCTGCGACCGTAGCGGTCGCGCGCTTCCAGACTGAAGCGCCTAGAACCGCTCGGCCACTGCTGCAGGCAGTACTTAGGTAATAAACGCGCTTTTACCTTGGTTGGTTGGGGTCAAGAGGAATGTGCGATATATGCTGTCGGCTTTGGCCAGTGAAGTGACGTTAATGGTGCAAGAGCATGAATATTGATGAAAAAAAAAACTGGTGGTAGAGACCCAAGGATCAGAAGCTTAGCCCGAGGTATATGTCAGGCTGGAAGGTAACAGTTTGGTTGCGAGTTGGCTTAGCCAACGAATATGGTACTAAAAAAAAACCTGTTTGTGGTGACAGACTGATCAGTAGCTAACTCTGATTAAAAAAATCGCTAGTAAAATCACGTTGTAGTCGCCATATTGTTTAGGGCTTTTGTCGCTTGGTTCAAATGGCTCTGAGCACTATGGGACTTAACTTCTGAGGTCATCCGTCCCCTAGAACTTACGACTACTTAAACCTAACTAACCTAAGGAGATCACACACAACCATGCCCGAGGCAGGATTCGAAACTGGGACCGTAGCGGTGCGCGGTTCCAGACTGTAGCGCCTAGAACGGCTCGGCCACCACGGCCGGCTTGGCGCTTGTTTCCTATGTCAGTGCTCAAAGCCGACGACTCGTGTGGAACATGCCGCTATATCCGTTGGTCGTAGTTGGTTTCAGATACACCATTTAATCAAAAGTATCCGGACACCCCTAAGCAATGCGGAATTTATCCTTAGATGTCAAGAGTGGCAGATCCGGCAGTATAAAAGGAGGCGGGGAGTAATGTGCTGACAGCAGAGAAGCTGCGACTGTGGAATACGTCGGACTGTTGACCTCAGTGACTTCGATCGTGAACTGGTAGTCATTGGATGTCACCTGAGTGAAAAATCCATTAGGGACATTTCAACAGTTCTAACACTCTTGCCCAAGTCAGTATTACTTGTGTAATTGTGATTTGGAAACGCGAAAAACCACCACAATCAAAACAAGAACAGGCAGTCTTCATGTAGTGACGGAAAGGGATCATCCAGCATTTCAGAGGGTTATTGTAAAAAATAGCAAAAAATATGTGTAAGAAATCTCTTGCGAGCTTCAGTTACCAGCTGTCCATCTAGCACAGTGACTGTACGTATGGAGTTAAACAGGAATGTTCGAGATTGGAATAATAGAGAATTATTGTGAAGGTGGTTCGATTAATCTTCTGCCAGGCAGAGTATCCATGTAGATGCAGAATGTGATACAGTAATCGAGCAGCTCCTCGTAAGTAGCACATATGCGTAGACTTGAGGTGCTGGAAAGCGCGATGAAGCTGGATAGTAGAAGACTGGAAACGAATGATGAATCACGCTATACTATGTGGCAATACGACGCAAGGGTTCACGTTTGTCAAAAATGTTCAAATGTGTGTTTTGAAATCTTATGGGACTTAACTGCTAGGGTCATCAGTCTCTAAGCTTACGTACTACTTAACCTAAATTATCCTATGGACAAACACACACACACACACACACACACACACACACACACACGATTTAGGAAACGCTGGACGCGGGAGGGTATGGACAGTAGAGGAACAATTTGCAGATGATGATTGGATCAGCATGGCGAAGCACCGTGTCATAAAACAGCGTCTCTTAGGCAACGGTTGTGGACAACAGCACTCCTGATTTCATGAGCAATAAAAAAGGCGGAAATGATGTTTATGTTGATCTCTATTCCAGTTTTATGTACAGATTCCGGAACTCTCGGAACCGAGATGATGCAAAACTTTTTTTTTTATGTGTGTACTACAAAAACCGACCAGGTACCAGTGGGATCGCGCACTGAGGGTTTCGTACAAACTTACTTGTGTATCCATTACAGGAAGCGAGATTATTTTTGCCTGTTATCGGCATTGATACTGGCATGAGATCGGTTCTAGGGATTCCAAGATTTTTGAGACTGTTTTAATTTGAGTAATATAAATGTGATATAAAGTCATGCAAGAGCCAAGCAAACATTATCGCAATAGTCGGTAGTTCTCCATTCGGGCTGACTGGGCCGCAATGGTAAAAGTCAAACATCAGGTAAGGAATGACTTTACTGCTCACGTGCAGCATTTCGTTACTTATTCATCAGTAGATGCCCAAGCAGATTACTACACATAGATGTGGTGTTTCAACTTATATGTGAAACAAACATTTGCGGACTAGAATTACTGATTGTTTTGATTTCAGAACTATTGGTTCAATTGGCTCTGAGCACTATGCGACTTAACTTCTAAGGTCATCAGTCGCCTAGAGCTTAGAACTACTTAAACCTAACTAACCTAAGGGCATCACACACAACCATGCCCGAGGCAGGATTCGAACTTGCGACTGTAGCGGTCGCTCGGCTCCAGACTGTAGCGTCTAGAACCGCACGGCCACTCCGTTTCAAGCTTGACGTCGGATAACAAATGACAATTTTTTTTCGTGTGATATAATTGCACATTTACAATTTCGAACTTTTTCCGTTGATTGTACTGCGACACCTTGCTTCTTACCAAATTTCATTATTCTAGTCCAAGTGGAAGTACCCTACACATTTTGATGAGTGAGTTTGCGAGTATCAAAATATTTGATTGCACTCATGTAGAAGTTTCAAAGTCTTACACAGCCAAGTGACCATAGACCTTTGTGTGTGACATGAATTTCAACGTGATACTTCTACCCGTTTCTGGGAAAAAGAGTTTTTAACAGTTGGATGGAAGGACAGACAGACAGCAAGGACAGACAGATAGACGGAAAACAAAGTGCTCGTATAAGTCGTACAATGAAGGCTTTCACGCCCGGATGGTACTGTTGTTGATAGTTCTTCCGGGTTATATGGCCGTGTTCCATGGAATTCTTCTATTCCAAACGTATCGTCCAATACTACGTTGGACATCCTCAGAGGTATGGCTGGTCCTCCTGAGTCCTGCGGACTGACGTTGCCATGGGTAACCCGTTGAGCCCTGCGATTGCCAATTTTTACATGGAGAAATTTGAACAATTAGCGTTGAATGAAGCAAATAAGAAACCATGTTGTTGGTATCGTTATGTAGACGACACATTCGTGGTTTGGACACACGGCAAAAAAGCCTTAGACGAATTTTTTGATTATCTTAATAGCATAAACCCTAAAATTCAGTTTACCATTGAAGTGGAAAAAGACCAGGCTATTTCATTTCTCGATGTGTTAGTCATGAGACAGACCCATGGCAGTCTAAAACATAAGGTGTTTCGGAAGAGCACACTGATAGATACTTACATAAGAACTCCAGCCATCACCCACAAAAAAAAGAGGTGTAATCAAAAGTTTAGTAGCCAGGGCAAAACGGATTTGTACGCCGGAACATCTGGATACGGAACTGAATCATCTGAAACCGGCCTTCGAAAAGAATGGGTACTCAAACAAAGAAATTAATAGAGTTTTAAGACCTAATTACAGCAGACCAAAGGACAAGGATGGTACTCAGCAATGGAAAAACACGGTGTCTTCACCTTTCATTAGTAAGGTTACAGATCGAATCGGCAAAATTTTGCTGAAACATGAAGTGAAACCGGTATTCAAACTTACCAGAATAATAGGAGAAGTACTTCGTTCTGTTGAAGATAGAAGGCCACCATTATCATCTAGCGGTGTGTATAAAATTCCATGTACTTGTGGCAAGGTCTATATTGGTACTACGAAAAGAAGTGTCAATACGAGGGTAAAGGAGCATAAAAGTCTTTTCCGACTGGGAAAAATAGATAAATCGGCCGTTGCGGAACATGCACTTGAGTCAGGTGACCATGTAGTTAAGATTTCTGAAGCTACAATTCTAAGTGCTACCACGAACTATTATCCACTACTGTATAGGGAGGTTATTGAAATTTATAAACATGAAGATAATTTTAATAGAAAAGAAGAGGCATTGAAATTAAGCGAGATATGGGCAGTGGCGTTACAGAATCGATAAGTGATTTTTATCTATGACGGACTATTATAGATAGTTACTTTTATCTTTGACTAGTTTTCTCTCTGCTACTGTGTGCAAGCTAGACCACGCCCACTTTCCTCGGTATTTAGGCCGCTCTCCGACGCCCGACTCGTCAGTCGGCAGGACTCAGCAGAACCAGCCATACCTCTGAGGATATCCAATGTAGTGTTGGACGAAACATTAGGAATAGAAGAATTATCAACAACTGCTCGTATAAGTGTTCCCTATTTACTGATGGAGGTAAGGAGACCTAAAAATCAGCAAATTTACAATTATGAGTAAAATTTCTTTGTGTTCTATCCTTGCTGACGTTAAAATGGAGAAAAGGTGTGCTGCTTGTCTGGTACTCGATAAATTGTTGCTAGGAGAGCGTAATGTTCTTTCTCATACTTGATATAGAATTGAATGGATATCGAGATACTGTGATCTACACACGTTAATTCGTATCCTCGCCATCGTCAATGAATACTTGTGTGTGTTGTCCGTCCAATGGAGGTGCTCGTTTACCGCTATAACGAAAGGAGGACACCGTGCTGTACTCCTGGCAACGGGGCGGGACAATAAGCCAGCTTATTCGCCTCGGCTGGCGTGGTACGGCCCCGCAAGCCGCCGTCCGCGCTTAACTCGACCCGTATCGCAGGCGTACAATGCCGCTCAATTTAGGCAACATCCACTTGTCAGCCTCTCTAAAGCTCCACTTCATCTGATCTGCCTCGTGACCGACGTGGAGGTCGCTACCGCTCCGTGGCGAGGACGCTGCCGCTGTAACCAGTCTGTCGTCATCGTGAACTGCGATCAGCATTCACAGTGGACTGAACCTTCCCCTCCACACACTAAAATTTTCACAGTCAGTTAAGACCTTACAGCCGAGACTGAGGGACAGATGTGCTGGCGTTTAACGAATTAATAGTTGCCACACTGGATAGATGTGCTTCACTGTACAAGTTATGGGGAAGTTAATGAAAGTAGATACTTTCAATGAAATAATGTTCATGTTTGTTGTTGCTTGTATAGTAGTAGTAGTAGTAGTAATACAATGAAATGAACACCCTTAGCTGCTTACAGGCGTTGACATACGTCAACGGGGACAGATGAAAATGTGTGCCCCGACCGGGACTCGAACCCGGGATCTCCTGTTTACATGGCAGACGCTCTACCCATCTGAGCCACCGAGGACACAGAGAATAGCGCGACTGCAGGGATTTATCTCTGGCACGCCTTCCGCGAAACCCACATTCTCAACGTATTGTCCCGCACTACATTCGTAGTGCCCCCGCCCATTATACTCGCGGTGCGTTGCCGATTCCCGTAAGAGTTCGGGCACTGTTTGTGCATTCGCACAGAAGAAGAAGATAGTCAAGTGGCCGGTGAGCCTTAACTATATATGTACTAAGATGGTATCTGTTCTTTCGGACATGTCCAAAAGAACAGATACCATCGGTGACCATGCGTCTCGTTAGAATGAAATTACACCGGCCACTTGACCATCTTCTTCTTCTGTGCGAATGTACAAACAGTGCCCGAACTCTTACGGGAATCGGCAACGCGCCGCGAGTAATGAGTATAATGGACGGGGGCACTACGAATGTAGTGCGGGACAATACGTTGAGAATGTGGGTTTCGCGGGAGGCGTGCCGGAGATAAATGCCTGCAGTCGCGCTATTCTCTGTGTCCTCGGTGGCTCAGATGGGTAGAGCGTCTGCCATGTAAGCAGGAGATCCCGGGTTCGAGTCCCGGTCGGGGCACACATTTCCATCTGTCCCCGTTGACGTATGTCAACGCCTGTAAGCAGCTAAGGGTGTTCATTTCATTGTAATTTCATTCTAACCAGCTGCATGGTCACCGACATGTCCGAAAGAACAGATACCATCTTAGTACATATGTAGTAGTAGTAGTTGTTGTTGTTGTTTTGCTCCTTACTGCGAAGACTGGTTTGATGCCGCACCTCACGCCAGTGTACACTCGGATGGCAAAAGCCATCGAATACCTCCTAATATACTGCCGGATCTCCTTTTTGCCGGCCTAGTGCAACAAGTCGAAGTGGCATGGACTCTACAAGTCGTTGGAAATTCCCTACAGAAATACTGAGCCATTCTGCCTCTATAGCCGTCCATAATTACGAAAGTGCTACCGGTGCAGGATTTTGTGCACGAACTGACCTCTCCCATAAACGTTCGGTGTATACTCCTACGCCGCTAAACGCACCTGCAAAATTATATTATGGTCCAGTCATAGTTTAGGAGACATGACGTTAAAAACACTGAGATGCGTGAAAAACTGCCGCATTGTATAAGACGTTCAAATTTATTACTTCTTTGCTATTAAGTCTTATCGCAACATATTTTGCAAACAGTATGCCGCTGAATGTATCTAAACAAACACTGATATCGTTGTGCGACAAATAGCTGAAGGGATATGATGTCGCAAGTACTGAGATGTTCGAAATGATTCCGCCTCATGCATGAGGTTTTAATACTCGCAGAAAAAAAAGTTTTGCATCACCCCGGTTCCCAGAACTCCTGAGGATAGACGTTTCCTGTGGATATTTTATCACAGACACAGTCCCTGTGACTGTTCAGAGATGTCACTAAACCCCGCCCAAAGATGTAAACAACCACGCATGAGCAGCGCCTATGAGACGGAGGGTGTCCGACAGCTGATCAGTTCCAGTCATTCCACCAGGAAGGAGGTGCAAGGCTCGTGTTGTCTGTAGTTCAACCATGCCTAGACGGTCAATACCGCGGTTCGATCGCGTCCGCATTGTTACTTTGTGCCAGGAAGGGCTCTCAACAAGGGAAGTCTCCAGGCGTCTCGGAGTGAACCAAAGCGATGTTGTTCGGACATGGAGGAGACACAGAGAGACAGGATGTGTCGATGACATGTCTCGCTCAGGCCACCCAAAGGCTACTAAGGCAGTGGGTGACCACTACCTACGGATTATGGCTCGGAGGAACACTGACAGCAGCGCCACCATGTTGAATAATGGTTTTCGTGCAGCCACAAGGCGTCGTGTTACGACTCAAACTGTGCGCAGTAGGCTGCATGATGCACAACTTCACTTCCGTCGTACATGGCGAGGTCCATCTTTGCAACCACGACACCATATAGCGCGGTACAGATGGGCCGAACAACATGCCGAACGGACTGGTCAGGATTGGCATCACGTTCTCTTCACCGATGAGTGTCGCATATGCCTTCAACCAGACAATCATAGGAGACGTGTTCGGAGGTAACCGGGTCAGGCTGAACGCCTTAGACACACTGTCCAGCGAATGCAGGAAGGTGGAGGTTCCCCGCTGTTTTGGGGTGGCATTATATGGGGCCGGCGTACGCCGCTGGTGGTCATGGATGGCGCCGCAAGGGCTGTACGATACGTGAATGCCATCCTCCGACTAAAAGCGCAATCATATCGGCAGGGCATTCGTCTTTATGGACGACAATTCGACGCCCCCCCCCCCCCCCCATCGTGCACCTCTTGTGAATGACTTTCTTCAGGATCAGGATAACGACTTCGCTCGACTAGAGTGGCCAGCATGTTCTCCAGACATGAACCCTATCGACCATGCCTGCGATAGATTGAAAAGGGCTGTTTATGGACGACATGAACCACCAACCACTCTGAGGGATCATCGCCGTTGAGGAATGGGACAATATGGACCAACAGTGCCTTGATGAACTTGTGGACAGTATGCCACGACGAATCCAGGCATACATCACTGCAAGAGGGCGTGCTACTGGGTATCACAGATACCTGTGTGTACAACAATCTGGCCCACCACCTCTGAAGGTCTCGCTGTATGTTGGTACAACATGCAATGTGTGGTTTTCATGAGCAACAAAAATGGCGGAAATGATGTTTGGGTGATCTGTACTGCTATTTTCTGTACAGGTTCAGGAACTCTCGGAACCGAGGTGATGCAAATCTTTTTTTGATGTGCGTACATTTATTTTTTACTACTAAGACATTCCTACATTCGAGTCAACTTTAAGGAAATCCCCGAAACCGGGCAGCGCTTTTCACAACTTTCAACTGCGAGGACCAAACGGCTTAAGTCGAAAACATTAGCCATCTATAGAGGTATGAAGAGGCGTTGCCACAGAGACGTTTGCAAAAAAAGCTTTGTAGATACGCGAAGCAGCTGCATCCAGCATGCAGAAACTGTCCAGGATGCTGTACTTACGCATTTGCACATTGTGTATATCTCTGTACGACTGTTTCATAATTACAAAGGTGTTTGCACGAATACATACAAGAGAATTTTTTTTCTATATTAATCAACAAACAGTTAATTTTTTGTTTCTGTTTCTATTATAAAATTTGCAAAATAAATATCCATCCAAAGGCAAGTATATCAGCTGGTATACCGTGAATGTGGACGAGTGGGAGCAGTCCCTTAGTAAGCATTTTTGTTTAATTGGCTTTACGGCCATCCGATTCAGCCATCTCAATAGTAATGTGGATTAGGACAACACAACATCCAGTCCCCGAGCGGAGAAAATCCCAGACCGGGCCGGGACTCGAACCCGAGTCCTTTCGTGTAGCAATCCGCCGCGCTCACCTCGCAGCTACCGAGGCACGCCCGCTGCAAGTAGGTGACCTCATAGAGAGCAGTACGTAATTACGAGGCAAGTTGATACGTTGTGTACACCTTGGTGCGGCAGAGCACGACGCCGTCAGCCCACGCCGCGCGCCTTTTTCTTCGGGCTGCATTGTTCGGCGGCTCGTGGGCGGCCCGTCCCGTGCTGTGCCGTGCTGTCGTGTCCTGGGCGTGTGCCGCTGCGTGGGGAACTATTTTTACACGCGCCTTGCTGCCAGCCTTCCCGCTGCTCACCTCGCTCCGTACGTCACACGCCGCCAGCATCCGGTGACAAACAAACACACCCACCGGCGCAAACCTGGCCGTCTGTGACTCCAGATAGCCGTGCAGTGACTGTGTAGACGGAGGCAGGACAGTAGCGGTCTTCAAACTGCCGCCCGCGGGCCGCTCGCCTATTCAAATACGGCTCTTCGGTCGGCAAACGCCTGTATAAGACAACAAGTGTACGGCGCAGTTCTTAGCTCGGTTACTGCTGCTGCAATGGCAGGTTATCAAGATTTAAATGTCTGAAAGTGCTATTACAGTCGGGGAAGGAGCGATGGGACGCAGCATCTCCGAGATAACGATGAACTGAGGATTTTTCCGTACGACCATTTCACGAGTGTACCGTGAATATCAGAAAGCCGGTAAAACATCAAATCTCCGACATCGCTGCGGCAGGGAAAAGACCCTGCAAGTACGGGACCAACGATGGCTGAAGAGAATTGTTTGAGACATAAGTGCAACTCTTCCGCAAATTGTTGCAGATTTCAGGGCTGGCCCATCAACAAGTGTCAGCGTGCGGTATCATTCAACGAAACATCATCGATATGGGCTTTCGGAGGCGAAGGCCCATGACTGCACGACACAAAGCTTTATACCTCGTCTGGTTCCATCAACACCGACATTGGACTGTTGATGGCTGGAAGCATGTTGACTAGTCGCACGAGTCTCGTTTCAAAGTGTACCGAGCAGATGGACGTGTACGGGTGTGGAGACAGCCTCATGAATCCATGGACCCTCCATGTCAGCAGGGGACTGTTCAAGCTGTTGGAGGCTCCGTAATGGTGTGGGGCGTGTGCACTTGGAGTAATGTGGGACTCCTGATACGTCTAGATACGACTCTGACAGGTGAGACGTACGTAAGCATCCTGTCTGATCACCTGCATCCATTCACGTCCATTGTGCATTCGGAAGGACTTACGTAATTCCAGCAGGACGGTGCGACACTCCACATGTCCAGAATTGCTGCAGAGTGGCTTTAGGAGCACTCTTTTGAGTTTAAACATTTCCGTCGACTACCAAACTACCCAGACATAAACATTATTGAGCATATCCGGGATGCCTTGCAACGTGCTTTTCAGAAGCACTTATACGGATTTATGGACAGCCCTGCAAGATTCATTATGTCAATTCCCTCCAGCACTACTTCACACATTAGTCGAGTCCATGCCACGTCGTGTTGCGGCACTTTCGTGAGCTTGCGGGTGCCCTACACGATATCAGATAGGTGTACCAGTTTCTTTGGTTCTTTAGTGTAACATGTGCTAGATACTAACAGCACAGTACAAAACTATCAACTAATGTTAAGAACTTCTTAGGACTGTATTTATCTTCCCCAGTAACAATCAAAGATCGTTACAGAGGCAGTAATACTTAAAGATGTTCTCAATTATAATAGGCATTTGTGAATTCGACAGTGAGCTAAGTAAAGTTTGCCGTTTATGGCGGGGTTGAGTGGTATGTGGCGTGGCCACTGCGAAGTTACCAGAAGTGTGAGGGGAAATATTGAATTGTTTGTCTTCCAATGATTACAGCTCAGGACCGTACGCAACTAGCACTAGTCAGCTGCTATGGTATAAGTGTCAAGCGGAAGTAACATGATTCGTGATTGCGCGTTGTAGAGACGGTCATCTTCAAAAGTTACACATGTAGCAACTAATATGAAAAAAGTCTGTTGTAATACAATGCAATGAGTAAAAACAAGTGACGTTCGTAACATTTAGTGAACATTTGTCATCGTGTCTCGTATTGCGATTAGTGTTGTGAATTAACATTATATACTAATTTCCGTAGGTTGCCAGCTAATATTAAGACCGTAAGGAAGGTGTACTAAAGTGGCCAGTGCTGGAAAAGTGGCCATGGCATATTTTTTGCTCTTAACAGCGCCGCTGCCACCCGAGAAGTGATCAGACTAGTTTCAATACCCATCGCGATTGTTGTCAGTGAGACTGACGGATGAAGTTTGTTCCATTATTTCGTAGTAAAAACTTCGGAGAGCAATAATTTTTTACAATATCAGTGTTCAAACAACGTCTTTCTTGTAGTTCAAAAAATGGTTCAAATGGCTCTAAGCACTATGGGCCTTAACATCTGAGGTCATCAGTCCCCTAGAACTACTTAAACCTAACTAACCTAAGGACATCACACACATCCATGCCCGAGGCAGGCTTCGAACCTGCGACCGTAGCGATCGCGTAGTTCCAGACTGAAGAGCCTAGAACCGCTCGGTCACACCGGCCGGCAAATGTAGTATTCATTTCAGTTTGGTACTCTCTTCTCTAGATCACTAAAGCCGACATGCTGACCGATCGGGAAAAGTAAACGAGGTCTTCACTCCATTAAGAATTAGTTACTTCAAAAAACCAAGTGAAATACAACAGAGAAAACTAACTTCTAAACCTTTTTATAGACAAAGCTATCATCCACCATTGTACATTGTATCTTTTTTTAATTAATTAAGTTATATTACTGAAAACCGTCTTCGGTGTGTTTCATTCGGCATTTGGTGGTAACCATGTATCAATAACCATGGTGTGATGAAAACTGAATTTCTCTTTGAGCGGCCACTTTTCCCTACGATGTCAACATTAGCTTTTAACTAATAACGTTTGGCGATCACTGGTCTTGAGCGCTACTTAAGGAGAAATTGGAGAGCGACGAGATCACAGGCGAGTAATGGCCCCACAGACATTTATCTCTTTATTTATTCAGCGTATAGCAATATAAACTGAAGTTAAATGCTGAAGGTATCGAGGGATAAGGATGGGATAAACCGGTTAAAACCAGAATTTTAGTTCTGAATAACAGTTTTTTCGGTATTTGTTTGCCTCAGTTGTAACATGTGTTTTCTGTTTTTTTGATAATCGAGTAAAAAACGAAAATATCAATTACCCGTAATAGCAGGTATAAAATTTTTCGTTTTTAAATAACCCTTTTTAAAAAACGAATGATATTTGTTCATAAAATTAACATTGAATTTGAAATATTGCGTTATTATAAAAAAATGGGAAAAGCCATCGGAGCTATTTTAATAATAATGCCGACAGTAACGAGCAACAAACACATGGCATAAGAATTGGTACAGCATTGCTGAGACAACAATGTCTTTGTTGACGTGTACATGCAGTGTGCAAGACCTGGTCTGTAAGGGAGTTCTCGCAGTCGTCGCTGGCCATCTGTTGTATTACATACAGAATGGCACCAACACTAGTCTGTAATTATTTTTACCAACTGACGTAACAATGAAGTACAATATTTCATTTGCTTTGAAAGATTAAAGATTTGTCTGCCATTTCCATAATATAGTAAAAGAGGAAGGAAATTACGGTAATAGGGTAACTTGGAAAGTTAACAATTCATTCATAGTACACAAGAAAAACAGAAAGTAGCTGATGTGCCTCTTGTATCTGCGTAATATGCTTTATCTGCGTGGAGTCCTCGAAAACGGACAGATTAACACGAAAACCAGAGTTCTCCAGCCTCAGTTTTCACCCTCTAGCACTGACTATTTGTAATACCCAAAGAGTTGTATGATCCCCGAATACAACATGATTTTTGAGCAGAGTTTCAAAAAATTAGAGTCAGTAGGAGAATACTGCTGACGTCTTGTGGTATTTGGTATTCAACCATTTATCATTTTTCGAGGAAAGCAGCGGACAGTGGACGGACTAAGACAGTGTCAAAATTTTTCAGGCTTTGTTCGATTCCTGCGTTTATTGCAGGAATTGTTGTTGTTGTTGTTGTGGTCTTCTGTCCTGAGACTGGTTTGATGCAGCTCTCCATGCTACTCTATCCTGTGCAAGCTTTTTCATCTCCCAGTACCTACTGCAACCTACATCCTTCTGAATCTGCTTAGTGTATTCATCTCGTGGTCTCCCTCTACGATTTTTACCCTCCACGCTGCCCTCCAATACTAAATTGGTGATCCCTTGATGCCTCAGAACATGTCCTACCAACCGATCCCTTCTTCTGGTCAAGTTGTGCCACAAACTTCTCTTCTCCCCAATCCTATTCAATATTTCCTCATTAGTTATGTGATCTACCCATCTAATCTTCAGCATTCTTCTGTAGCACCACATTTCGAAAGCTTCTATTCTCTTCTTGTCCAAACTATTTATCGTCCATGTTTCACTTCCATACATGGCTACACTCCATACAAATACTTCCTGACACTTAAATCTATACTCGATGTTAACAAATTTCTCTTCTTCAGAAACGCTTTCCTTGCCATTGCCAGTCTACATTTTATATCCTCTCTACTTCGTCCATCATCAGTTATTTTGCTCCCCAAATAGCAAAACTCCTTTACCACTTTAAGTGCCTCATTTCCCAATCTAATTCCCTCAGCATCACCCGACTTAATTAGACTACATTCCATTATCCTTGTTTTGCTTTTGTTGATGTTCATCTTATATCCTCCTTTCAAGACACTGTCCATTCCATTCAACTGCTCTTCCAAGTCCTTTGCTGTCTCTGACAGAATTACAATGTCATCGGCGAACCTCAAAGTTTTTATTTCTTCTCCATGAATTTTAATACCTACTCCGAATTTTTCTTTTGTTTCCTTTACTGCTTGCTCAATATACAGATTGAACAACATCGGGGAGAGGCTACAACCCTGTCTTACTCCCTTCCCAACCACTGCTTCCCTGTCATGTCCCTCGACTCTTATAACTGCCATCTGGTTTCTGTACAAATTGTAAATAGCCTTTCGCTCCCTGTATTTTACCCCTGCCACCTTTAGAATTTGAAAGAGAGTATTCCAGTCAACATTGTCAAAAGCT
This sequence comes from Schistocerca serialis cubense, assembly GCF_023864345.2. Classification (NCBI taxonomy): domain Eukaryota; kingdom Metazoa; phylum Arthropoda; class Insecta; order Orthoptera; family Acrididae; genus Schistocerca; species Schistocerca serialis. The sequence continues at coordinate 265,984,371 of NC_064646.1, forward strand.
TTCTCTAAGTCTACAAATGCTAGAAACGTAGGTTTGCCTTTCCTTAATCTTTCTTCTAAGATAAGTCGTAAGGTCAGTATTGCCTCACGTGTTCCAGTGTTTCTACGGAATCCAAACTGATCTTCCCCGAGGTTGGCTTCTACTAGTTTTTCCATTCGTCTGTAAAGAATTCGTGTTAGTATTTTGCAGCTGTGACTTATTAAGCTGATAGTTCGGTAATTTTCACATCTGTCAACACCTGCTTTCTTTGGGATTGGAATTATTATATTCTTCTTGAAGTCTGAGGGTATTTCGCCTGTTTCATACATCTTGCTCACCAGATGGTAGAGTTTTGTCAGGACTGGCTCTCCCACGGCCGTCAGTAGTTCCAATGGAATATTGTCTACTCCGGGGGCCTTGTTTCGACTCAGGTCTTTCAGTGCTCTGTCAAACTCTTCACGCAGTATCATATCTCCCATTTCATCTTCATCTACATCCTCTTCCATTTCCATAATATTGTCCTCAAGTACATCGCCCTTGTATAGACCCTCTATATACTCCTTCCACCTTTCTGCTTTCCCTTCTTTGCTTAGAACTGGGTTTCCATCTGAGCTCTTGATATTCATACAAGTCATTCTCTTATCTCCAAAGGTCTCTTTAATTTTCCTGTAGGCGGTATCTATCTTACCCCTAGTGATATAGGCCTCTACATCCTTACATTTGTCCTCTAGCCATCCCTGCTTAGCCATTTTGCACTTCCTGTCGATCTCATTTTTGAGACGTTTGTATTCCTTTTTGCCTGTTTCACTTACTGCATTTTTATATTTTCTCCTTTCATCAATTAAATTCAATATTTCTTCTGTTACCCAAGGATTTCTACTAGCCCTCGTCTTTTTACCTACTTGATCCTCTGCTGCCTTCACTACTTCATCCCTCAAAGCTACCCATTCTTCTTCTTCTACTGTATTTATTTCCCCCATTCCTGTCGATTGCTCCCTTATGCTCTCCCTGAATCTCTGTACAACCTCTGGTTCTTTTACTTTATCCAGGTCCCATCTCCTTAAATTCCCACCTTTTTGCAGTTTCTTCAGTTTTAATCTACAGGTCATAACCAATAGATTGTGGTCAGAGTCCACATCTGCCCCTGGAAATGTCTTACAATTTAAAACCTGGTTCCTAAATCTCTGTCTTACCATTATATAATCTATCTGATACCTTTTAGTATCTCCAGGGTTCTTCCATGTATACAACCTTCTTTCATGATTCTTAAACCAAGTGTTAGTTATGATTATGTTGTGCTCTGTGCAAAATTCTACCAGGCGGCTTCCTCTTTCATTTCTGTCCCCCAATCCATATTCACCTACTATGTTTCCTTCTCTCCCTTTTCCTACACTCGAATTCCAGTCACCCATGACTATTAAATTTTCGTCTCCCTTCACAATCTGAATAATTTCTTTTATTTCATCATACATTTCTTCAATTTCTTCGTCATCTGCAGAGCTAGTTGGCATATAAACTTGTACTACTGTAGTAGGTGTGGGCTTCGTATCTATCTTGGCCACAATAATGCGTTCACTATGCTGTTTGTAGTAGCTTACCCGCATTCCTATTTTCCTATTCATTATTAAACCTACTCCTGCATTCCCCCTATTTGATTTTGTGTTTATAACCCTGTAGTCACCTGACCAGAAGTCTTGTTCCTCCTGCCACCGAACTTCACTAATTCCCACTATATCTAACTTCAACCTATCCATTTCCCTTTTTAAATTTTCTAACCTACCTGCCCGATTAAGGGATCTGACATTCCACGCTCCGATCCGTAGAACACCAGTTTTCTTTCTCCTGATAACGACATCCTCTTGAGTAGTCCCCGCCCGGAGATCCGAATGGGGGACTATTTTACCTCCGGAATATTTTACCCAAGAGGACGCCATCATCATGTAATCATACAGTAAAGCTGCATGCCCTCGGGAAAAATTACGGCTGTAGTTTCCCCTTGCTTTCAGCCGTTCGCAGTACCAGCACAGCAAGGCCGTTTTGGTTATTGTTACAAGGCCAGATCAGTCAATCATCCAGACTGTTGCCCTTGCAACTACTGAAAAGGCTGCTGCCCCTCTTCAGGAACCACACGTTTGTCTGGCCTCTCAACAGATACCCCTCCGTTGTGGTTGCACCTACGGTACGGCTATCTGTATCGCTGAGGCACGCAAGCCTCCCCACCAACGGCAAGGTCCATCGTTCATGGGGGGGTTGCAGGAATTAGCAGGATTAAAAAGCTGAAAATCGGTTGTTTCAGAAACCGGTTATTTTGAGCGATTTTAACAGTTACGTAGAACTGACCTGGGAAGGAACCGATACAACAGAAAATCGGTTGTTTGTGTGCCAACCGTCATAGCTACTGAGGATCTGGGAGTGATTAGCTGCCAGTGAGGCCTAGCGCCATATACCGATCCTGCTTTGGAGGCAGTTAAGTGGGAGCCTAGCTATGAAACAGTACGGGCGTGTGTAGTAGTAGTTCCGATGGAAACGATAAGTTGCCGGATCTAGCAGTGTTTCATACATCAAAAGTGTGGTAAAGTGACGGCATAATTATCCCGATGGGCGTGTAGAAATTTCGGAAATTTTAAGTGAATTTTGTGACGAAAAAAGACATATATTCCGTGTGGCGTATTGAGCAGGTCGGTGGCTAAAAACTGTGATTGCATTTGGTACCGACAGACTTAATATTTGGCGAGCATTATCGATCAAAAACAATCAGTATTTTTGTAGCAACACCATAAACTTGCTAACGTGAATGAAAGGAATTATGAGTGACTGTGTTAAGACTAGCACGGGCTTTGCAGTGATACTTGTTCACCCAAGTTTCAGAATATACGAGGGCCGTTCAGAAAGTAACCTCCGGTTGATTTAAAAAAATACACCAAGTTAAATAAAAATATTTTAATATATACATCTTACAACTACATCGTTGCACTATTTTTCTACATAGTCTCCATAGCGATTGAGGCACTTATCGTATCTCTTCACAAGCTTTGAAATTCCTTCTGCATAAAAATCACCCGCTTGTGCCTGGAGCCAGCCTGTGACCGCATCTTTGAGCTCTTCGTCGTCATCAAACCGCTATGACCCGAGCCATTTCTTCAAATGCGTGAAGAGGTGATAATCACTTGGCGCCAGGTCTGGGCTGTAAGGTGGATGGTTGATAACGTCCCACTTGAAGGACTCAAGAAGGGCCGTTGTTCTGCGAGCAGAGTGAGGACGGGCGTTATCGTGCAAAAAAAACGATACCGGAAGTCAGCATACCACGGCGTTTGTTCTGTATAGCCCGTCGTAACTTTTTTATTGTTTCACAGTACACGTCTTGATTAATGGTCGTACCACGTTCCATGAATTCAACCAACAACACCCCTTTGGCATCCCAAAACACCGTTGCGATCAGTTTTCTGGCAGAAAAATCTTGCGAGGCTTTTCTTGGTTTGGTAGGCGAATTTGAATGTGCCCACATCTTTGATTGTTCTTTTGTCTCAGGGTTCACGTACTTAATCCAGGTTTCGTCACCGGTCACGATTCTGTTTAACAATGGTTCTCCTTCGTCCTCATAACGTGACAGAAAGTCTAATGCAGAGGCCATTCTTTGAGTTTTGTGGTGGTCGGTAAGAATTTTGGGCACCCATCGTGCACAGAACTTACGCTAACCCAATCTTGCTGTCACTATCTCGTACAAGAGAGTCTTAGAAATCTGTGGAAAACCAGTAGACAACTCCGACATTGAGAAACGTCGATTTTCACGAACTTTTGCATCAACTGTTTGAACGAGTTCGTCAGTCACCAATGATGGTCTACCACTCCTCTCTTCATCATGAACGTTTTCTCGTCCACTTTTAAATAAACGTACCCATTCACGGACAACTCCTTCACTCATAACTCTTGGTCCGTACACGGCACAAAGCTCACGATGAATAGCTGCTGCAGAATATCCTTTGGCTGTAAAAAACCTTATGACAGCAAGCACTTCACATTTGGCGGGGTTTTCTATTGCAGCACACATTTCAAACTGCCACAAAAACTAAACTAGCGCAGGTACGACGTTCACTCGACCACGGCTTGATGCCGACTGACCTGTTGAGTGCGTGAACGCACAGATGGCGTCGCTACTCCCCCCACAACCCGCATTGTGACCAACCTTTCATTTGAGTGAAAACATTCACCTGAGACGTAGATTAGTGACTTAAATTGTAGCCTGGTTCACGTCGAAGTACAGTAGGTTTCACTCGGCTTTCCTACTGATGATCTGCTGAGACAACGTTCACAGGTAGGTGCAGGTTCGGCGTAAAGGGACGGAAAGAACCGCGCCGCCGCACCAGGTTCCAAAAAATAACGCTTGTACCAGAAAAGACAATTTCTTTATGAAAAAGGTGCTGCAAATAATTATGTATTTAATACTATAATATCTGTTCCTCCAGACATACAGTGTAATAATATTACAGCCGACACGGACAAAAACGACGATAATACTAACGTTGAACAAGTTTCTCTCAGCAACCCTGTTGCGGGAATTCAGTTAATCTGCGACCAGTGGGGGGTGCAGACATTGTGGCGTTTGTATAGTCTGTCGGTAAACTGAAGAGCGAGCGAGTCCCCACTCTGCCAACCCTGCTACGTCACAGGGCGCTTCTGCAGGCTGTTTCACAACGCAGTACCGTCCCTGCCGCGGCGCGCGCTTTAAATCTGTGGCGAGCCCGTGTGCAGATACGTCCCGGCTGCGTTTATTTTTAGACAAATGCGTTAAGAGTATAAGGAAAACAAAAGACGATAGCTTCTTTCGAAACACAACGTTATAGAGTAGATAATATTAACATAAGAACGGAAGGCAGGATTCTACTACAAACATAAAACCGAATGCTTATTCACGTGAATGTATGTTCCTCTATTCGTAAGACGAACCAGATATAGTGCAATCAATCTGTAGAATTTAAGAATTGTTCTTACTTTGTGTTTCTACTTGAAGGTAGAACTTTTCTTAGAAGGGCTGCATTGAAACTTAACAATTCTTGCAACACGAAGAGTGTTTAAAAAGTAACCAGAAATTTATAATTTCGTGTGTTGTATTAGTTCGATTCGCACTAGTTCGATTCGCACTGTCTGAAAAGTATTTCCAGGTAAATCCCATTTCACGCAATGTCTTATGTAAAACATCTTTCTGCCAAGGAAATAATTTCCGTAGTGTGGGCACTATTTTTTGGTTATGTAACAGTCCTCCATCGTTTGTCGAATGACCGATTTTGTGAAACTGTCTATAACGATGGGTTTCTTTCCTAAATTGTTAGTTTTCCTTCGCGGTGATTCCAGTAAGCCATGCGCCTTGTTTTCGCGTTCCTTCCTTATGCATCCTATTGTGGCGAGGCTAACGTTTGCATAAACTGCAGTCCTTTGATTGGGACTGGTAATATTAGCTAACAGTTCTTTTTGTGTCGCCTCCTTAACACCCGCTGTAATAACGTTAGAGACGATCGAACGCACGTTACTCCGCAAATACCTCCTCTTCTTCGTATTCTGCACATTGTCTTGCAATGCTAGGAGATTATCCATCACTTCCGTATACTTAATTATATCAGTGAGTACACAAAGTCAGCTGACTGACACTGGCAACTAAGATCCCACGAACAGAAACGACGTATATCACTGCACGCCGAACTACACCGCTATTCGTCCACGAGACTCAGAGGGCAATAGACACGGGTTCCCAGCTAGATGCCGTGTTTCTTGACTTCCGCAAAGCGTTCGATACAGTTCCCCACAGATGTTTAATGAACAAAGTAAGAGCATATGGACTATCAGACCAATTGTGTGATTGAATTGAAGAGTTGCTAGATAACAGAACGCAGCATGTCATTCTCAATGGAGAGAAGTCTTCCGAAGTAAGAGTGATTTCAGGTGTGCCGCAGGGGAGTGTCGTGGGACCGTTGCTGTTCACAATATACGTAAATGACCTTGTGGATGACATCGGAAGTTCACTGAGGCTTTTTGCGGATGATGCTGTGGTATATCGAGAGGTTTTAACAATGGAAAATTGTACTGAAATGCAGGAGGATCAGCAGCGAATTGATGCATGGTTCAGGGAATGGCAATTGAATCTCAATGTAGACAAGTGTAATGGGCTGCGAATACATAGAAAGATAGATCCCTTATCATTTAGCTACAAAATAGCAGGTCAGCAACAGGAAGCAGTTAATTCCATAAATTATCTGGGAGTACGCATTAGGAGTGATTTAAAATGGAATGATCATATGAAGTTAATCGTCGGTAAAGCAGATGCCAGACTGAGATTCATTGGAAAAATCCTAAGGAAATGCGATCCGAAAACAAAGGAAGTAGGCTACAGTACGCTTGTTCGCCCACTGCTTGAATACTGCTCAGCAGTGTGGGATCCGTACCAGATAGGGTTGATACAAGACATAGAGAAGATCCAACGGAGAGCAGCGCGCTTCGTTACATGATCATTTAGTAATCGCGAAAGCGTTACGGAGATGGTAGATAAACTCCAGTGGAAGACACTGCAGGAGAGACGCTCAGTAGCTCGGTACGGGCTTTTGTTAAAGTTTCGAGAACTACCTTCACCGAAGAGGCAAGCAGTATATTGCTCCCTCCTACGTATATCTCGCGAAGAGACCATGAGGATAAAATCAGAGAGATTAGATCCCACACAGAAGCATACCGACAATCCTTCTTTGCACGAACAATACGAGACTGGAATAGAAGGGAGAACCGATAGAGGTACTCAGGGTACCCTCCGCCACACACCGTCAGGTGGCTTGCGGAGTATGGATGTAGATGTAGACAGGTGACGGGCAACTGATTTTGGGTGGCCCTATAGGCCAGTGGCAGAGTTCTTCCGGGAAAGGCCACTTCCCCCACCGGAAGCGCTGCTCGCTCTCGAGTTTACAGACAGACTATAGGTTGGGATCGGTCGTGGAAGCGTGCACGGATAGCCGTTCGCGACAAGCGATTCATCTGTATCCCGGCGTCTTAGTGTAGCGAGAGAGACGGAGAGATTAAGTAGGACCGCAGTGTGGAGGTACGGTGTGACGTCGGAGAACGGCCGGCTAGTTGTGTTGCGCGTTGCTGGGGAATTTGGCTGGCCGCCCCCGGGGGCAGGGCCGCTAATGATCCGCCCCCGGCACTGGCGCCAGCGGGGCGCCGCAGGTGGCGCGCATTATCCCTGACTGGCGCGCCAGCGCACGCACCCCGCCATCGGGCCGCGGCGCGCACGCGCGGACACGCACAGCTGGAGCCGGTTTCATGAGCAATTACAAGCACACTGATACCGCCGGCATCCCCCCCTGGGCAGCGGCAGCCGCGCTTCACCCACACCCCCTGGCGTACAGTCAGCTTCCGTGCGAGAAAGCAGTAGCAAAGCGGATTCACACTCGTTTATGACGCCAGTGCATCACTAGGATGAGCTGCTTGAGTAAAAAGTGGTTCAAATGGCTCTGAGCACTATGGGACTTCTGACGTCTCTCGTCCACTAGAACTTAGAGCTACTTAAACCTAACCAACCTAAGGACATCACACACATCCATGCCCGAGGCAGGATTCGAACCTGCGACCGTAGCGGTCACGCGGTTCAAAATGTAGCGCCTAGAACCGCATGGTCACTCCGGCCGGCCATTCTATATCTGCATCTACATTTATTCTCCGCAAGTCACCCAACGGTGTGTGGTAGAGGGCACTTTACGTGCCACTGTCATTACCTCCCTTTCCTGTTCCAGTCGCGTATGGTTCGCGGGAAGAACGACTGCCGGAAAGCCTCCGTGCGCGCTCGAATCTCTCTAATTTTACATCCGTAACCTCCACGGGAGGTATAAGTAGGGGGAAGCAATATATTCGATACCTCATCCAGAAACGCACCAGCTCGAAACCTGGACAGCAAGCTACACCGCGATGCAGAACGCCTCTCTTGCAGAGTCTGCCACTTGAGTTTGCTAAACATCTCCGTAACGGTATCACGCTTACCAAATAACCCTGTGACGAAACGCGCTGCTCTTCTTTGGATCTTCTCTATCTCCTCCGTCAACCCGACGTGGTACGGATCCCACACTGATGAGCAATACTCAAGTATAGGTCGAACGACTGTTCTGTAAGCCACCTCATTTGTTGATGGACTACATTTCCTAAGGACTCTCCCAATGAATCTCAACCTGGTACCCGCCTTACCAACAAATAATTTTATATGATCATTCCACTTCAAATCGTTCCGCACGCACACTCCCAGATATTTTACAGAAGTAACTGCTACCAGTGTTTGTTCCGCTATCATATAATCATACAATAAAGGATCCTTCTTTCTATATATTCGCATTACACTACATTTGTCTATGTTAAGGGTCAGTTGCCACTCCCTGCACCAAGTGCCTATCCGCTGCAAATCTTCCTGCATTTCGCTACAATTTTCTAATGCTGCAACTTCTCTATATACTACAGCATCATACGCGAAAAGTTGCAGTGAACTTCCGACACTATCTACTAGGTCATTTATATATATTGTGAAAAGCAATGGTCCCATAACACGCCAGAGGTTACTTTAACGTCTGTAGACGTCTCTCCATTGAGAACAACATGCTGTGTTCTGTTTGCTAAAAACTCTTCAATCCAGCCACACAGCTGGTCTGATATTCCGTAGGCTCTTACTTTGTTTATCAGGCGACAGTGCGGAACTGTACCGAACGCCTTCCGGAAGTCAAGGAAAATGGCATCTACCTGGGTCTCATGAACAAATAAAGCGAGTTGGGTCTCACACGATCGCTGTTTCCGGAATCCATGTTGATTCCTACAGAGTAGATTCTATATTTCCAGAAACGACATGATACGCGAGCAAAAAACATGTTCTAAAATTCTACAGCAGATCAACGTCAGAGATATGAGTCTATAGTTTTGCGCATCTGCTCGACGACTCTTCTTGAAGACTGGGACTACCTATGCTCTTTTCCAATCATTTGGAACCTCCCGTTCCTCTAGAGACTTGCGGTACACGGCTGTTAGAAGGGGGGCACGTTCTTTCGCGTACTCTGTGTAGAATCGAATTGGTATCCCGTGCCGGCCGCGGTGGTCTCGCGGTTCTAGGCGCGCAGTCCGGACCTGCGTGACTGCTACGGTCGCAGGTTCGAATCCTGCCTCGGGCATGGATGTGTGTGATGTCCTTAGGTTAGTTAGGTTTAAGTAGTTCTAAGTTCTAGGGGACTGATGACCACAGCTGTTAAGTCCCATAGTGCTCAGAGCTATTTGAACCATTTGGTATCCCGTCAGGTCCAGTGGACTTTCCTCTGTTGACTTTAACGAAAAAAATACGAGCTTACGTCATATCGGAGCTGACCTGCGATTGGATTCACGACTTTTTTGCAGACAGAACTCAACAGGTCGTTCTTAACGGAACACAATCGACAGATGTAAAGGTAATATCGGGAGTACCACAGGGAAGTGTGATAGGACGTTGCTGTTTACAATATATATAAATGATCTAATTGAAAGCGTCGGATGCTCTTTAAGGCTATTCACAGGTGATGCATTTGACTATACCAAAGTAGCAACGTCAGAAGATAGTAAGAATTTGCAGAATGACCTGCAGAGTATTCAGGCAGGTTCTGGCAATTGACCCTGGACATAAATAAAAGTAACATATTTCGCAAAGATAGGAAAAGAAATCCACTACTGTACAGCTACGCTATTGATGACAAACAGCTGGAGACAGCGTCTTCCGTAAAATATCCAGGCATAACTATCCAGAGCGACTTTAAGTGGAATGACCATATAAAACAGATAGTGGGAAAAGCAGACACCAGACTCAGATTCATCGGAAGAATCTTAAGGAAATGTGACTCATCCACGAAAGAAGTGGCTTATAAGACGCTTGTTCGCCCGATTCTTGAGTATTGTTCATCTATTTGGGATCCCTGTCAGGCAGGACTGATAGAGGAGACAGAGAAGATCCAACTAAGAGTGGCGCGTTTGGTCACGGGATCGTTTAACTGGCGAGAGAGCGTAACGGAGATGCTAAACAAACTCCACTGGCAGACGTTCCTAGAGAGGGGATGTGCATCACGGAGAGAGTTACTATTGAACCTGAATTTTCAGGAGGAGTCGGTCAACACATTACTTCTCCCCACATACATCTCGCGTATTGACCACGAGGAGAAAATTCGAGAAATTAAAGCCAATACAGAGAGAGTTACCATTAATCATTCTTCCCACAGATGCTTACCGAAGCCGGCCGCTGTGGCGAGCGGTTCTAGGCACTTCAGTTCGGAACCGCGCGACTGCTACGGTCGCAGGTTCGAATCCTGCCTCGGTCATGGATGTGTGTGACGTCCTTAGGTTAGTTAGGTTTAAGTAGTTCTAAGTTCTAGGTGACTGATGACCTCAGATTTTAAGTCCCATAGTGCTCAGAGCCATTTTAGAGGCTTACCGACAATCATTCTTCCTTCGCACTATTCGCGAGTGGAACAGGGTTCGAGGGATCAGATAGTGGTACCGTAAGTACCCTCCGCCATGCACCGTTAGGTGGCTTGCGGAGTATGATGTAGATGTAGATATCTTCCTGCGATCCGATCTGGCGGGGGTCCAAAATACTCGAATATTACTCAAGAATGGGCCGCACTAGCCTTCTATACGCCGTCTCGTACACTTTCTCAAAATTCTCGCCATAAGACAAAGTCCCATCTACCAACTTGACATGCTCATTCCATTTCATATCGCTTTGCAAGATCGCGCCTAGATATTTACTCGATGTGAGTGTGTCAAGATGCATTTGAACTTCCAATCATCGAGAGTCTAACGTTCTTCTGAACCTATTCCTGATGATAAATAAAATCGTCTCGGAATACTGTACAAAACTAAGTATCTCTCTCTGAGAAATGATATTGTGGGTTTCATTGAGTTAGCCGGCAAAGTTCAAGCTTTAGATTATTTCCAGCGTTGAGAACAAGGAAAATATAGCAATTAAATTTTTACAAAAAAATCTATGTGCTACAAAAGCGGTAACTATGGCATTGCAGCCAGGAGAGGGGGGAGGGGGGAAGGTTATGGACAGGCGAAAGAAATGAGTAAGGACAAAAAGAAAAGGGGGGAGGAAGAGCACAATAGAAAAGGAAGAAGTATGAAGTGGACTGGGTAGCACTAAAATGGGAAGGTGCTCGAGATATGGTCGGAGGTAATTCAGACTGGACTCCGTTGAGCAACAGTTCCATAAGACACACAGGATGCTTTCGGCTACTATGTGCAGACGCACTCGGCTTGCCAAGTAGACCAACGCAGTGTAAATTTTAAAGAGTATATTATATGTTTGTTTGGTTTTGCATTGATTATCAATAAAACATTGAAATAGGAATCGCATTACTGTTGAAAGCAAATCGATTTTGGTCTTTGTTTCCTCCCTTTTCCACATTTCGAATCATATGATTATATGATAGCAAAATAAACATATTGAAATGTGTAACTTTTAGTTCATTTTAAAGTCGTCTTGATCTCAGTAAACGAGTTAAAGGGCTAAGTACCGATGATGATAAAACAAAACACAAATGGTGTGTCAGGAGTGGTAGAAGGGGGGGGGGGGGCAGGGAAGGCTTACAGAAGTTAGCCACTGGCTGCGTAGCAACGATTCTTTCTTTCGTTGCTAAGGCACAGTTTTCGCTGTCCACCAGGACGCGCGAAGCGGCGGTTTTTCCCCCGCAAGTGTCCCCACGCGCGCTGCCGTCAGGCCTGCCAACCGCCTCTGCAGTTAATCGAGTCCGTCATTACGGGGCGCTGTGTTTTGTTATCTGGCGCTTCGCGGCGTAAGGGTCTCAGCCGCGACCCAATCATAATTCCGCTGCCGCCTCCCCTAACGCCAGGCATCCCCTCCCCTTTTCCCCTGATAGCAGACCACAGGACACACGGGTACGTGCGACGCCTACCACACTGGCGAGCGGCATAAATAAGACTGCGGCGGCTTTTTTTTTTTTTACCGCAGTAATGGACACGGGGGGACTGCTGCGGTCATTACTGGGACACTTGCGCTTCGTGTCGGGCTACGGGAGGTAAAAACGGGGCACTGTCCGACCGCGCCGCTTCGTTCGGGGGCCGCCGTGCTGATAGTCGCAGGAATCAGTCTCCTTGTCACTCGGGAACAATAAGAGCGGACGGGCTAAGCCTGTGGTCGGCTGTCCGAACCATTTCCCGCGTTAATGGTGAAGCGAATTAGGCGCCGATGGCTTTTGTGGCCGCTTCGGGTTAATTCCGTTACTCCCCGCAAATCGACGAAGTTGCCGATATACATACGCAGCAGAAAAAGCTAATTGCGTACACGCGTCTTAATTGAGAGTACTACGTGCAGAAGTCGTCTGGTGCGTAGCATGTAATGAAAACAAAGAGAGCCAGTACTTGCTTAGCTCTTACGCCACATGGAAGCGATACGTGAACTAAAGTAGCATAGATGAAAACGGACAGTCGTATAGTTTTTAAAGTTACGTAATTAATTTTGTTTGTTTGTTTGCAGGTACATGTCTGTAGCCCTCGTAAACATTGAAATTCCTGCACCACAATATTGTAGTTACTCCGCTACATAAACCAAATACACTACTGGCCATTACAATTGCTACACCACGAAGATGACGTGCTACAGACGCGAAATTTAACCAACAAAAAGAAGATGCTGTGATATGCAAATTATTAGCTTTTCATAGCATTCACACAACGTTGGCGCCGGTAGCGACACCTACAACGTGCTGACATGAGGAAAGTTTCCAACCGATTTCTCATACACAAACAGCAGTTGACCGGCGTTGCCTGGTGAAACGTTGTTGTGATGCCTCGTGTAAGGAGGAGAAATGGATACCATCACGTTTCCGACTTCGATAAAGGTCGGATTGTAGCCTATCGCGATTGCGGTTTATCGTATCGCGACATTGCTGCTCGCGTTTTTTTTTTTTTTTTTCAGTTGACCACATAACTCCTTCAGAGTAGGGAATGGAAAAAAGTCAAGAAAACCTTTAAAAAAATTATCTTTAAACGCTCACACCGCACTGGCCAAGAATTTGACATTCCTCTGCTTCCACTATGCAAACATTTTGCAACTACACGATTTTTTCCCCTAATCGATATTTTTTGGTCCGCTTCGTTGACTAGGCTATAATACAGTCCGTCTAGAAGTGACCTCTTCTTCCACCACGAAAACAGCTGGTTGTTGTCTTCAGAGAAACTCCTGCATTGGCTCCGCTCATGCACCCAAGCCTGCTGATTTCGTAGGGATGCTCCTTCCACGGGAACAACACGTAAACCTATGCATTTGCATATGTTCCAGGCTTGTGAAGCCCTGGAGATATTTATGGCATTGCTTCTTCTCCAGTCGTGACGAGATTAATAAATAGAAAAGACAGGGTACGATCGTTTCATGAGAGAACTCCGATCTAAAATGGAAAAATGGATGGTTGGATGCAACCGATGATCACAAACGTACTGGGAACTCTGTACGTCTGACTTAAGGTTAATGAAGTCCAGCACGTGTAGCAACTAAGATGGCCATGACTAGATATTGCTGCACAATGGGGTTTGTCAGTATGTGTGTGTCTTTGTTATATTGCCTCGGTGGGGACAATATGGAGTAACTTGTGAGGATCTTCTTGACCAGGAAGGCAATGTTGACCCTCCTGCAGAGTTTCAGCTGAAGTGGTAGGGGAGACTTCCTGGCTTTTAGATAGGTCATTCTGCACTGACGACTATCCAGCAACCGTGCGACAGAGAGGTCTCCTTTTGTGGAACGCAGCTGGTCTTGTTGAAGCAAAGATGCTGTTTTGGGTCTGTTTTACTAAGCAGATTTCCAGAAATCTATAAATTATGCGGATTTTCTCTTCCAATGGTCCTTTTCCTTGGCAGCGCATTAGTTTGTTTGAAACAGCGTACTTAATTAGTTTCGTGGGGTCAATTTGACAGTTAGATTTACGAGCTCATGGATTATACCTGTGATTGTGGCCGTTTCGTTCGTAATCTCTTCTGTAGCTCGAATCTGTGCTTGGGTTCAATATTATTTTAATACGACGGCTTGCTGAAAAGTAATGTCTCGAAATTTTTTGTGAGACCGTTCTTAATGTTTTTTAAATAAAACAAAATTTATTAATATCCTACTTCTTTATTTCCCCGTTTTTACATGTCTTTTTCTCAGCATAGTCACCCTGGCGCCGGCCGGTGTGGCTGTGCGGTTCTAGGCGCTTCAGTCTGGAACCGTGTGACCGCTACGGTCGAAGGGTTCGAATCCTGCCTCGGGCATGGATGTGTGTGATGTCTTTAGGTTAGTTGGGTTTAAGTAGTTCTAAGTTCTAGGGGACTGATGACCACAGATGTTAAGTCCCATAGTGCTCAGAGCCACTTGAACCAGTCACCCTGGCGACGAACAAATTTCTCCCAAAGAGAGACCACTTTCCAGACACCGTCACTGTAGAATGTTTGACTTTGTTGGCGGAGCCACAACATCACCTCTGCTTGGACCGCTTCATTACTATCAAACAGAAGGCCTCCAAGGTGTTCTTTAAGTTTTGGAAACAGATAAAAATCGGATGGAGCCAAGTCGGGAGGGAGTGTGTGCAGGTTGATCGATGACAGTGAATCCAAGGCGTGGGATCGTCACAAATGTAGCAGTGCCCACGTGTGATCTGGCACCGTCATGGTGAAGGAGAGGCTTCTGCTTGTGTGGACGAACGTTTTCTGCAGTTGGAAACTTGATCAAACACTGTCATTGTTACGTTAGACACCATCAGGCAACAATTTGGAACCCTGTGGTGGTAGAGGGTTGCAACTTTCGTCAGCGACACAGGAAAGTCGACCGAGTAATATGACGTGTAATATCTCAGCCGATATTGGGAAAAGAATAAAAAATTCGGAGGCGTTGCTTTTCGGCATGCTCTCGTGCGATGTTGCGTGGGAAACAGCGTGCTGTAATCGAAATGCGAATAATTTAATAATAAAACTTCATAAATATTATGCATATTGCACTGACTGCACAAGCTACTGTTCACGCAAGAGATGATATGAGTGTCTCTCTCTCTCTCTCTCTCTCTCTCTCTCTCTCTCTCTCTCTCTCTCTCCACCCCCTCTCCCCTTCTTCTCTCTCTCTCTCTCTCTCTCCACCCCCTCTCCCCTTGTTCTCTCTCTCTCTCTCTCTCCACCCCCTCTCTCCTTCTTCTCTCTCTCTCCCTCTCTCTCTCTCTCTCCTCCTCCCCTCCCACCCTCTCTCTCTCTCTCTCTCTCTCTCTCTCTCTCTATACTACGGATTTCTTCCGCGGATCAGATTGAAACCACCCCCTCTCCCCCTCCTCCTCTCCCTCCCTCTCTCTCCCTCCCTCCCTCCCTACTACAGATTTCTTCCGCAGATCAGATTGAAACCACCCCCTCTCCCCCTCCTTCTCTCTCTCTTCTCTCTCTCTCTCTCTCTCTCTCTCTCTATCTCCCCCCCCCCCTACTACGGATTTCTTCCGCAGATCAGATTGAAACCACCCCCTCTCCCCCTCCTTCTCTCTCTCTCTCTCTCTCTCTCTCTCTCTCTCTCTCTCTCTCTCTCTCTCCCTACTACGGATTTCTTCCGCAGATCAGATTGAAACCACCCCCTCTCCCCCTCCTTCTCTCCCCCCCCCCTCTCTCTCTCTCTCTCTCTCTCTCTCTCTCTCTCTCTCTCTCTCTGTCTCTCCCCTCCCCTCCCCCTTCTCTCCCTCTCTCTCTCTCTCTCTCTCTCTCTCTCTCTCTCTATCTCTATACTACGGATTTCTTCCGCGGATCAGATTGAAACCAATCGCGGGCCGAATCCGCTCCGCGTGCCGTCGGTAGCCCCCTCCCCTCCGCCGCTCTCCCCACTTCCCCCGTGCTCTAAGAAATTGCCGTATGGTGCGGAGGCCAAAGCCAATAAAATTAAACAGAAAGCAAGCCGCGGACCGGCTAGTGACGTGAGGTGTACGCAGCGTTAAGTTGTGTGAGCCGCACGCATTGCGTTATCGGGACCCGGTCGCCTTTTGCGACGCGCTGCGTGGCGCCTGGGCCGCCCGTGACGTCATAAACAGGCCGGTATCTAGGCAGCAATCCGTTTATTTATCGGCAGGCAGGGGGCGGCCAAATTTATTCGCCGCTTATAGATTCCCGCCCTCACCTCGCCTCAGCTCACGTCCGGCGTGCCTATTTACTCGCTTCTTTACGCGACCGCGGTAATTTATTCGCGTGGGACTCGCCCGCCGCCTGATAAGAAAAGCGGCAAAAATGTGGCCCGCCCTTGTGTTGGCGGCTGCCCTCTGGTCGTTACCAAACACACCGCCACACCGCGTCGATGTTGCGCCGGCTGACTTTTCCTTTATCGTAAATGTTATGTTTTCTGTCCACATTCGCGTTACAGAACTTTTTGGCTCTCCGGGAAAAATATTAGTCACCTCCTTTAAATAGGACACTGGTCGCTTTGAAGCGCTGTAGATGGCGAAAGATGGAAAAAAAGGAGATTAACGTCCCGTCGACATAAGCGTCATTAGAGGTGGACAACGGCTCAGATTAGGGAAGGATGCGAAGAGAAATCGGCTGTGCCCTTCCAAAGAACTACTGCGGCATTTGCCTTATCCGATTTAGGGAAATAGCAGAAAACCTAGTGGATGGCCTGTCCCGAATGCGAGCGCAATGTACTGAGCAGTGCGCCGCGTCACTCAGTGGTTGAATTACTGGTACTAGGTGGTCGTGCTACCTTCCATCTCTGACGGAAGTCTACATCTACATCCATACTCCGCAAGCCACATGACAGTGTGTGGCGGAGGGTACCTTGAGTACCTCTATCGGTTCTCGCTTCTATTCCAGTCTATTGTTCGTGGAAAGAAAGATTGTCGGTATGCCTCTGTGTAGGTTCTAATCTCTCTGATTTTACCCTCATGGTCTCTTCGCGAGATATACGTAGGAGGGAGCAATATACTGCTTGACTCCTCGGTGAAGGTACGTTTTCGAAACTTCAACAAAAGCCCGCACCGAGCTACTGAGCGTCTCTCATTGCAGAGTCTTCCACTGGACTTTATCTATCATCTCCGTAACGCTTTCGCGATTACGACGTGATCCTGTAACGAAGCGCGCTGCTCTCCGTTGGATCTTCTCTCTCTCTCTCCTATCAACCCTATCTGGTACGTATCCTACACCGGTGAGCAGTATTCAAGCAGTGGGCGAACAAGCGTACTGTAACCTACTTCCTTTGTTTTCGGATTGCATTTCCTTAGGATTCTTCCAATGAATCTCAGTCTGGCATCTACTTTACCGACGATTAATTTTATATGGCCATTCCATTTTAAATCACACTTAATGTCTACTCCCAGATAATTTACGGAATGTCCGCGGCTCGTGGTCTTGCGGTAACGTTCTCGCTTCCCCTGCAAGGGGTCCCGGGTTCGATTCCCGGCGGGGTCAGGGATTTTCTTTTCCTCGAGATGACTGGGTGTTGTGTGTCTTTCATCATCATTCATCCTCATTCAATCGCAGGTCGCCATAGTGGCGTTAAAGAACTTGTGGAGCGGTGGCCGAACCGCCCCGCGAGGGGTCTCCCGGCCACCAATGCAATACGGTCATTATTATTATTATTATTATTATTATTATTTATGGAATTAACTGCTTCCAGTTCCTGACCTGCTATATTGTAGCTAAATGATAAAGGGTCTTTCTTTCTATGTATTCGCAGCACATTACACTTGTCAACATTGAGATTCAATTGCCATTCCCTGCTCCATGTGTCAGTTCGTTGCAGATGCTCCTGCATTTCAATACAATTTTCCATTGTTACAACCTCTCAATATACTACAGACCATCCACAAAAAGGCTCAGTAAACTTTCGATGTTATCCACAAGGTCATTTATGTATATTGTGAATGGCAACGGTCCTATGACACTCCCCTGCGGCACATCTGAAATCACTCTTACTTCGGAAGACTTCTCTCCATTGAGAATGACATGCTGCGTTCTGTTATCTAGGAACTCTTCAATCCAATGACACAATTGGTCTGATAGTCCATATGCTCTTACTCTGTTCATTAAACGAGTGTGAGGAACCGTATCAAACGCCGTGCGCAAGTCAAGAAACACGGCATCTACCTGGGAACCCGTGTCTATGGTCCTCTGAGTCTCGTGGACGAATAGCACGAGCTGGGTTTCACACCATCTTTTTTTTCGAAACCCATGCTGATTCCTACAGAGTAGATTTCTAGTCTCCAGAAAAGTCATTATACTCGAACATAATATGTGTTCCAAAATTCTACAACTGATCGACGTTATAGATATAGGTCTATAGTTCTGCACGTCTGTTCGACGTCCCTTCTTGAAAACGGTGATGACCTGTGCCCTTTTCCAATGTTTTGGAACGCTAGGCTCATCTAGAGACCTACTGTACACCGCTGCAAGAAGGGGGAGGGGGGGCAAGTTCCTTCGCGTACTCTGTGTAAAATCGAACTGCTATCCCATTAGGTCCAGGGGCCTTTCGTCTTTTGAGCGATTTTGATTTTCTGTCCCTCTGTCATCTGTTTCGATATCTACCATTTTGTCATTTGTGCGACAATCTAGAAAAGGAACTACAGTGTAGCCTTCCTCTGTGAAACAGCTTTGGAAAAAGACATTTAGTATTTCGGCCTTTGGTCTGTCATCCTCTGTTTCAGTACCATTTTGGTCACCGAGTGTCTGGACATTTTGTTTTGATCCACCTTCCGCTTTGACATAAGACCAAAATTTCTTACGATTTTCTGCCAAGTCAGTACATAGAACTTTACTTTCGAATTCGTTGAACGCCTCTCGCATAGCCCTCCTCACACTGCACTTTGCTTCGTGTAATTTTTGTATGTTGCAAGGCTTTGGCTATGTTTATGTTTGCTGTGAAGGTCCCTTTGCTTCCGTAGCAGTTTTTTTAACTCGGTTGTTGTACCACTGTGGCTCTTTTCCATCTCTTACGATCTTGCTTGGCACATACTGATCTAATGCATATTGTACGATGGTTTTGAACTTCGTCCACTGATCCTCTACACCATCTGTACTGGAGATAAAACTTTTGTGTTGAGCCGTCAATTACTCTGAAATCTTCTTTTTGTCACTTAAGCTATACAGAAAAATCTTCCTACCTTTTTTAATATTTCTATTTACGGCTGAAATCACCGATGCTGTATCCGCTTTATGATCGCTGATTCCCTGTTCTCGGGCATCCACTGTAAAGCTCATCCTTGAGTGAAATCATGCCGTGCAATAATTGTACCCATTCAAAGGGGACTTCCTGGCTTTCAGGACCTTCGTAAATTCCCTTCACTACAAACTCTTCTTGAAGTTTCAGATTTGTTGTTTCACACCTTCGTCGTGACAGATGGATTGTTCCTTTGTCAATCAGCAGAACATCTTGATAGACAGCGAAGCTCCTATCTCCGTGATGACCAGGCACTAAGAAGCAAGAGCGTATATCCAGTACTTAAGAACGCTCATTCATAGTTTTCCTGTCATTTCCCGCGTCTCTCCCTGTTAGGTCTTTCGCTTTTCATTTTGCCAAAACGAACACACACACACACACACACACACACACACACACACACACACACACACACACACACACACACACACGGGCGCGCGCGCGCGCTCTAAAGAGAAAGAGAGAATGAGAGAGAGAGAACTACATACGAAAATCCAGTACAGAAAAGTGATAAAAGGGCTAACGGTCATCAAATAGTAACGACCACCAAGACAAGATTAGAGAAATTATGGCTCTTACAAAGGCATATAGACAGTTTTTTCCTTGATAAATTTGGGAGTGCAAAAACGGTAACTGGTAGTGGTACAAGGAATACTCTGCCGTGCACCGTACGGTGGCTTGTGGCGGCATGTTTACAGATACGGTGAAAAATTGAAGGAGCAGCTGAGTACACTATGACGTGTGTGACGTAGTCAGCTACCTTGGTGGTTCAAAAATATGGTTCAAATGGCTCTGAGCACTATGGGACTTAACATCTGAGGTCATCAGTCCCCTAGAATTTAGAAATACTTAAACCTAACTAACCTAAGGACATCACACACATCCATGCCCGAGGCAGGATTCGAACCTGCGACCGTAGCGGTCACGCGGTTCCAGACTGAAGCGCCTAGAACCGCACGGCCACACCGGCCGACCCTTGGTGGTTATTAAGGTGGCAGGACTGCAACTAACTCGAATGACGTCTGTCAACTCCGTAGCAAGGAAAAATTAGTAAATACCGTAAGCGTTGATTTCTACTGTTACTAAAACACACAACCTTCCTGTTGAGAAAAATAAAGTACTGAGAAAGGGTGTGGATAGCATATTTCGATTCAGTGCAGAAAGATTTTCTTGCGCTTGTTTTGGCTTGTAAAAATGTTTGTGAAGTAATTTATCAGGGCAGCTGTCCCTAAAAATGCTTCACTGCTCGTGCCAGATCATGATTACTGTGATGTTTATGTATATAGAACTACTGAATTATCTTTTTGCTGTCCCTTTTCAAAGTAAATTCTCCTCTGTCCCTGATGTCACAAACGTCAGCTACTCTTGCAACAATGCTGGGGGAAATGGTGAAGGGAATAAAAGTGAAAGAGTATGGTGAGAAAGGGAGCGGCCCTGGGATGAAAAAGATGTGGGACGTGATAGGTTTAAACAGACATTACGTACTTTCATAGTTTGTAGTCGACTTTAGAAAGCGTCCCCTTCAGCAACGGCCGGCCGGAGTGGCCGTGCGGTTCTAGGCGCCACAGTCTGGAGCCGAGCGACCGCTACGGTCGCAGGTTCGAATCCTGCCTCGGGCATGGATGTGTGTGATGTCCTTAGGTTAGTTAGGTTTAATTAGTTCTAAGTTCTAGGCGACTGATGACCTCAGAAGTTAAGTCGCATAGTGCTCAGAGCCATTTGAACCCAGTGGTTAGACACTGGACTCGCATTCGGGAGGACGACGGTTCAATCCCGCGTCCGGCCATCCTGATTTAGGTTTTCCGTGATTTCCCTAAATCACTCCAGGCAAATGCCGGGATGGTTCCTCTGAAAGGGCACGGCCGACTTCCTTTCCCATCCTTCCCTAATCCGATGGGACCGATGACCACGCTGTCTGGTCTCCTTCCCCAAAACCAACCAACCGACCAACCATTTGAACCATTTTGAACCTTCAGCAACACAATACTTGGCAAAAAAAATCTGCTCTTTTTTACTTGCTTGCTGCTTGTACTTCATAAATGTAATGGAATTTTTCTGTGTTTTCCAGGTACGTACCACTCACCATCAGCAGTTTGCGCGTTGCTTCATGACGGGCCACATACGGATAGTGGTGAGTAAACACTGCTCCTGAATCTTCTTGCCAATGTTCACCATGAAAGAAACTTCATAATTTGATTTTTTCTCGTGCGGTATTTCGACAACGATAGATGTAGACCGCTAGAAAATTTTGACACCCACAAGTGAAAATGATTTTTTTAACGAAATTAGGAGAGGAAGAATTAGACGAGGAGGCTAACACCACCCAACAAATCCATGAGCCTGTACAGTTTTACAGTTGCATTACATCTTCTGGTATAAATTTTCGCAGTAAAAAACACGTACGAGGTTATTATAAATGATTGAAGCCATTTCATTCACAGATTTTCTGATTTGTTGTCACTGGACTACTGAACTTTGTGTTCACACACACACACACACACACACACACACACACACACACCGTAAGTGCCGCCGCCTCCTCCTCCTCCTCCTCCGCTCCCCCCACCCCACCCCACCCCCACCCAACCCCTACTGATTCTCCCCAGATATGAAGTCTGTAAGAGAGTTATTTCCACGTTCGGCGCAGCATGTCAATATCAATCTTTTCAAAAGCACTGTTGATGCGAGGTCGCAGTTCTGATAGGTTTGTTGGTAGAAGAGGCGTAAACACCGAATCTTCCGCATAATGCCATACAAAAAAATTGCATGGGGTTAGGTCGGGAGAGCTTTTAGCCCATGCCATTAGTTGATTATCAACCCCAACAAGACCATTCCGTTGGTTTCTCAATTTCTTCTTTAAATAAAAATTCACGAACATCATTATGGAAGTGGAGTGGAGGACCATTCTGCTGACAGATAAGTCCATCGAGTCGGTCTCCAGTAGTGACAAGAGCCAGTTTTCCAGCATGTCCAGATACAGTACACGTGTCCTGTAAGTAAATGATAATGAATTGAAACCCTTAGCTGCCGATTGAAAATGTGCACCCCGCCCGGGACTCGAACCCGGGCTCTCCTGCTTACATAGCAGACGCTCTGTCCATCTGAGCCACCGAGGACACAGATTAATGGGGCGACTACAGGGACGCATCCTATGCACGCTTCCCGTGAGACCCACATTGCCAACTGTCCACAATCTACATACGTAATCCCGGGTTCGAGTCCCGGTCGGGGTACATATTTTCAACTCTCCCCATTGAGGTATATCAACACCACCTGTCGGCAGCTGAGAGTTTCAATTAATTATCATTTATTCTAGTGAAGCTGCACGGTCATCAATGGTATCTGTTCTTTCGAGAACACTTACTATCTTCATATATTGTCCTGTAAGTCTTTTCGCAGAAGAAGAAACTACTGTAAACGTTAAATCGTGATAACGCACAGAACACGCTAACTTTTGGTGAATCTCGAATGTGCGTCACGGTAGTGTGGGGATTATCTGCCCCCAGATTCACACATTATGCCTGCTAACCGTGCCATACACCAAAAAAGTTGCTGCCTCACTGAAGTTTCTCACAAAACCTTTCCTGTTCTATAAGCTGTTGCAACTGTGCTGAACATTCAAAGGGTCTGACTGTGCAATCGGGAATCAGGATTTATAGCAATTGCAAGCGGTAGTGCTTCAGCTTCGGAAGTTGCATTAAAATCACCCAAAGGGTCTATTGTGGGATGTTCAGCTTTCTGCTGCTCTGTTCGTCGACTTCTGTGCGCTACACGCGAAACTTGCACGCATGCGGTCAACAAACTGGCCAACATCTACATCTACATCTACATCTATACTCCGCGAGCCACCTTACGGTGTGTGGCGGAGGGTACTTATTGTACCACTATCTGATCCCCCCTTCCCTGTTCCATTCACGAATTGTGCGTGGAAAGAACGACTGCTTGTAAGTCTCCGTATTTGCTCTAATTTCTCGGATCTTTTCGTTGTGATCATTACGCGAGATATATGTGGGCGGTAGTAATATGTTGCCCATCTCTTCCCGGAATGTGCTCTCTCGTAATTTCGATAATAAACCTCTCCGTATTGCGTAACGCCTTTCTTGAAGTGTCCGCCACTGGAGCTTGTTCAGCATCTCCGTAACGCTCTCGCGCTGACTAAATGTCCCCATGACGAATCGCGCTGCTTTTCGCTGGATCATGTCTATATCTTTTATTAATCCAACCTGGTAAGGGTCCCATACTGATGAGCAATACTCAAGAATCGGACGAACAAGCGTTTTGTAAGCTACTTCTTTCGTCGATGAGTCACATTTTCTTAGAATTCTTCCTATGAATCTCAACCTGGCGCCTGCTTTTCCCACTATTTGTTTTATGTGATCATTCCACTTCAGATCGCTCCGGATAGTAACTCCTAAGTATTTTACGGTCGTTACCGCTTCCAATGATTTACCACCTATGGCATAATCGTACTGGAATGGATTTCTGCCCCTATGTATGCGCATTATATTACATTTATCTACGTTTAGGGAAAGCTGCCAGCTGTCGCACCATGCATTAATCCTCTGCAGGTCCTCCTGGAGTACGTACGAGTCTTCTGATGTTGCTACTTTCTTGTAGACAACCGTGTCATCTGCAAATAGCCTCACGGAGCTACCGATGTTGTCAACTAAGTCATTTATGTATATTGTAAACAATAAAGGTCCTATCACGCTTCCCTGCGGTACTCCCGAAATTACCTCTACATCTGCAGATTTTGAACCGTTAAGAATGACATGTTGTGTTCTTTCTTCTAGGAAATCCTGAATCCAATCACAAACCTGGTCCGATATTCCGTAAGCTCGTATTTTTTTCACTAAACGTAAGTGCGGAACCGTATCAAATGCCTTCCTGAAGTCCAGGAATACGGCATCAATCTGCTCGCCAGTGTCTACGGCACTGTGAATTTCTTGGGCAAATAGGGCGAGCTGAGTTTCACATGATCTCTGTTTGCGGAATCCATGTTGGTTATGATGAAGGAGATTTGTATTATCTAAGAACGTCATAATACGAGAACACAAAACATGTTCCATTATTCTACAACAGATTGACGTAAGCGAAATAGGCCTATAATTATTCGCATCTGATTTATGACCCTTCTTGAAAATGGGAACGACCTGCGCTTTCTTCCAGTCGCTAGGTACTTTACGTTCTTCCAGCGATCTACGATAAATTGCTGATAGAAAGGGGGCAAGTTCTTTAGCATAATCACTGTAGAATCTTAAGGGTATCTCGTCTGGTCCGGATGCTTTTCCGCTACTAAGTGATAGCAGTTGTTTTTCAATTCCGATATCGTTTATTTCAATATTTTCCATTTTGGCGTCCGTGCGACGGCTGAAGTCAGGGACCGTGTTACGATTTTCCGCAGTGAAACAGTTTCGGAACACTGAATTCAGTATTTCTGCCTTTCTTCGGTCGTCCTCTGTTTCGGTGCCATCGTGGTCAACGAGTGACTGAATAGGGGATTTAGATCCGCTTACCGATCTTACATATGACCAAAACTTTTTAGGGTTCTTGTTTAGATTGTTTGCCAATGTTTTATGTTCGAATTCGTTGAATGCTTCTCTCATTGCTCTCTTTACGCTCTTTTTCGCTTCGTTCAGCTTTTCCTTATCAGCTATGATTCGACTACTCTTAAACCTATGATGAAGCTTTCTTTGTTTCCGTAGTACCTTTCGTACATGATTGTTATACCACGGTGGATCTTTCCCCTCGCTTTGGACCTTAGTCGGTACGAACTTATCTAAGGCGTACTGGACGATGTTTCTGAATTTTTTCCGTTGATTTCCCCTTGCAGAGGCACCCTGAAGCTTTCAGCTGCGCATGCCATCGCCGAATGGAGTTGGCACTTGGTGGACCTTCGTTGAACTTCGTTCTAAAGTGTCTTTGCACAGTTACGGTAGACTGACGTGAATGCATTTCAAGCACAGGGAATTTATTAAATCGGTTCAATCATTTACAATACGCTTTCCCGCCGCCTGTCGCCATCTTGCCTAAGTGTTCACTGCTGCGCTCTCGTGATAGAAATATGAAGTACGGCTGCAAGAATATATTCTATATGAGTGATGAGTTTTGTGATAATATGTCAGTTAATGTAGCTACAGTAAATTTATGAAATAGCTTCAATCATTTATAACAACATTTTGTTTAAAGAAATACATATTGCTCGCTGAAACAGTTGTACGAATCCTAAGGCCTGTTTAATTTTTATAAGAAAGTTCATCTTCGGTGGCAATAATTGCTGATCCTTAACACGTGCGTCTTTCTATGAGTTACTCGGTCCATATTCTTCGTTCTATAGACTTAAATGTTTTTATAATTCTTCCTCGGTACTGAATAGAATTGGGGAGAAGAGGAATTTGTGGCACAACTTGACTAGAAGAAGGCATCGGTTGGTAGGACACGTTCTGAAGCTTCAAGGGATCACCAAATTAGTATTGGTGGGAGCGTGGATGATAAAAATCGTAGAGGGAGACCAAGAGATGAATACGCTGAACATATTCAGAAGGATGGAGGTTGCAGTAGTTATTCGGAGATGAAGGGGCTTGCACAGGATAGAGGATCGTGGCGAGCTGCATCAAACTAGCCACTGGACTGAAGACAACAACGACGACAAAATTCTTCCTCACTTTTGCACACGAGAATAGTACCACAGCGAATTTTATCAGTGATGCCGTTTCACCCTGAATTTTAACCCCATCTGGACGTTTATTTTATCACCTTCACTGCTACGATACACAGATTGAAAACTAGAGGAAAAAGACTGTATCTTTGTGATACTTATTTCTAAATCCAAAACTTCCCTCTCGTAATTGATTGTTATTCGTATTCCCTCTCGGTTCTTGTACTTAACCACACTTTTCCTATAGCTTATAGGTAATTTTTGTGAGGGTTTAGAATATCATTCAGCTCTTCACATTGTCGAACTTTTTTTCCTAGATCAGCAAATTCTAGCCGGCCGAAGTGGCCGAGCGTTTCTAGGCACTATAGTCTGGAACCGCGCGACCGCTACGGTCGCAGGTTCGAATCCTGCCTCGGGCATGGATGTGTGTGATGTCTTTAGGTTAGTTAGGTTTAAGTAGCTCTAAGTTCTAGGGGACTGCTGACCAAAGAAGTTAAGTCCCATAGTGCTCAGAGCCATTTGAGCCATTTGAGCAAATTCTATAAAGCGCCTTTTTTTCTTCAGTCGTGCTTCCATTAGCAAGAATAAAAAAATCAGCACTGTCTCTCTAGCGCCTGTGCCATTCCTAAGGCCAAACCGATTAACATATAACAAATCCTCTGGGTTATTTTCCATGCATTTGTTCGCTATTCTGGTCAGCACAGTGGACGCATGAGGTATTTAGTGGTGTAAGATTAATTTCGAAAGTGCCTACAAAGTTAGTTGGTTAGTTAATTAATAGATTAAATAGTGAAAAGTGGACTGACTTTGCGACGATTGGTGACGTATCACAATCACATCAACACGACTATCAGCCATTTCACATCCACAGGTGGATATATGCCTCTTCCAGAATTTTCCGTATCTGATGATATATTTCAGCAAGACAATGTGCGCCCGCACCCGCTGATATTTCTGCTGGCCAGCAAGATCGCCAGATCTCTCGCCAATTGACAACGTTTGGAGCAGGGCCCACCAACCAGCTGGGGATGTTGGAAGCCTAACGCGCCAGACGGAAATTAGCACGATGTCGCTCAGGAGGACATCCAGCAACACTGTGAGTCAGCGCGAAGTTGAATAACTGCTTGCATAATGGCGGGGGAGGGGGGGGGGGGGCACCAACGTGTTATTTAACTACTCAATTTGTGAAGCTCTCGCTCTTGCGTGCAGTCAGTTCCACAAGAAAGAGTACGCCGTTATTTGTATGAAATGAAAGACACTATCGTAAATATATGTTTACATGAAAATACATGTCGTTAGTAATTGTACAATTACCTAATAGTTAATCCAATCGCCACCATTATCTGTTATAGCTTGGCACCTTTTTGGCATGCTTTGCACGAGATTTTCTGCATATTCTCTCGGTAATTATCTCCATATCGTCCTGATTTTATATGACAGCTGCTACAAAGTATATAGTGGCTTTTCTTTAAGCTTCATCTTAATATAAGACCAAAAATTATCGGTTGGATTTGCATCCGGAGACATTGCAGGCCAGTCCATCGTGGACACCTCGTTGCCTTGTTTCCACGCTGTACAGAGAGGGCTGCGATGTTTCGGATCGTTATCCTCTTGAAGCTCCCAGTTTGCCTCGTTCGAACCAAATAGCTTCTTAACTGACCTCTGAAGACATTTTGATAAAATTTCACATTTTTTTCAACTTTTAAATTGGCTGTAAATAGGTGCAAACAGCCAAAACCGCGTTTAGAGAAACATCCTCAAGCATACAGTTTTACCGGTTGTTTGACAGTTCGTTGAAGCAACCTTTCAGGCTTCGTACACCAGGCTTGTGAAAGAGGAGGCCAGACCCAAAAAGATGATTTACAAGGAACACTGCCTCGTGACACTTCAGATATTTTGCAGTAACTTTAAAATGCGACCGAGAAGACAGAACATTCAACTCTTACACTGTTTATCTTTACACTGTCGAATAGCGCATTGATTACTGATTGGAGACCAGTATCAGAATGTCGCTGTGGACACTTAAAATTATGGCATACACTTTCTTGTAGAACTGACTGTAAACCATCCGATTGTAATCATTTGTTTGTCTCTACATGTACATCACATCTCCCGATTTCCGTCCTAATTTCTTCGAGGCGAGTCTTTTTCTTTTCCCTTAGAGTGTAAAATTGGCCAGGAAAATAATTGCTGCACCTTAAAGTTGGCAACCCAACTTCCATAATCCAACTTGGATGTGGATGACGTATATTGGGTAGCCGGCCGGAGTGGCCGTGCGGTTCTGGGCGCTACAGTCTGGAACCGAGCGACCGCTACGGTCGCAGGTTCGAATCCTGCCTCGGGCATAGATGTGTGTGATGTCCTTAGGTTAGTTAGGTTTAATTAGTTCTAAGTTCTAGGCGACTGATAACCTCAGAAGTTAAGTCGCATAGTGCTAAGAGCCATTTGAACGTGTATTGGGTCACCTAACGTACGGTGCATGAATTATATCCAGGATCTATTTGTTTCTTTGCCCACCCTGTATAAGCACACTCATTTGTATAATTAGTGATGATTCTTTTTCTGTATTCTTTTACACAGTAACAGACTTCGCAGATAGTTTCTAATGCACTTAAGGTGCGACATGATGTCGCGCTGGAGAGCTGCAACCATGAAGTGAATTTGAGGAGACTTACGCGACTGCTGAATAGGTCGCTAGAAAAACTGCTCGCAAGCTGTTCAAAAATTCTTATTTACTGACGCGTTACGGGCACAGTCCATCATCAGAGCATCTGCCAAGTCGGCCGCTGTGGCCGAGCGGTTCTAGGGTCTTCAGTCCGGAACCGCGCTGCTGCCACGGTCGCAGATTCGAATCCTGTCTCGGGCATGGATGTGTGTGATGTACTTAGGTTAGTAGTTCTAAGTCTATGGGACTGATGACATGAGAAGTTAAGTGCCATAGTGCTTCGAGCCATCTGAACATCTGCCAATCGAAAACACAAGCGTAAACGAAAGTCACTAAGCGTAAACTTACAAAAGGTGTTAATAAAGAATGTTCGAAGGGAAGACCTACCAAGAAGGGAAAGTCTTCGTACAAAGTATGGAGTCAAATGTATCAGCCTTCAGCATCAGAACTCAACTGAAAGAAAGACGACGTTACAAAGCTTAACTAAAAGAAGTTGTCACCAGGTGGCGAGCAAATTTATAAGAACAGTAACTCTATACGGTGCCCACAAAACTGAGGTATCGGATGCTGAAACCGAAAAGTGCATAGTAGGTGTATAAAGACATAAATATTGACCTGCTCATGCCACCTGGTGGCAAGTTCTGCTAGCTAAGCATTGTAACGCTGTCTTTCTTTCAGTTGAGTTCTGATACTGACGTCTGATACATGTGATTCCATACTCTGTATTAAGACTTTTCTTCGAGCATTGTTTGTAACTCTTTTACTCTTAGTGACTTTCGTCATTTACGCTTTGTTTACGGCTTTATGTTTTTCCTTGGTAGATTTTCTGATGGTGGGCTGTTCACGAAACGGGTCAATAAATAAGAACTTTTGAATAGCAGTCGACCAGTAGTTCTAGCGACCTATTCAGCAGTGACATAAGTCTCCTCCATTAATCTCCATTAGATAAAACAAAATTTCACTGTTCCGTTACTCTGTCGTTTGCTGAAGTTTTTCGGGAGCGTAGCAAATAAAAAAAGTCATGGATAGATTCTTTCATTTCCCCTCACCCCTCCAAGTAACCGTGGATCTACAAACAAACATAAAACGAAGCTGTGTGCCGATATAAGACAAAACTAGTTTTCACGAAGGACTTTTAGAATGCAGTGAATAGCGCGCCGTAGCGTAGTGTGTGTCTGACGGACGCGTCTCTAGGCAACGATGTCGGCTGCGGCTGCAGCAGCCAGCGCGCTCCCTGGTGTCGGATGTCGGCTGCTGGCGGCTGAGGCGCTATTGTCTGCAGACAAGCTGCTAATGAGCCGCTATCCCTCCCCAGAGGCGCAGAACGCTCCTCTGCAGACGTCAGTTCCACGTCCCACCGACCCGCACCGCACCATTCCGTTACTCTTCCTCCAGTCTTGCATCTTACAGCACTATGACTCTCTTTACCACACTGTAATGTCGTCTCAATTGTTAAGTATATCGCTGCTACGAGGGAATGTCAGAAAGCAAAGCACAACATTTTTGTCTCTCCTGGTATTGCAGATGGAATGTTGAAATTTCGCGACGATGTAGTTTGAAGTTCGCGCCGCAGAGGGTATTTTGTTTTCATGCGCAGCTCTAGCGAGAGAAGCGTGAACTTCGAAGCAAAAATGCGCTCATGTTACTGTCGTGTCCGCCTCCGGTAGCTGAGTGGTCAGCGCGACAGAATGTCAATCCTAAGGGCCCGGGTTCGGCTCCCGGCTGGGTCGGAGATATTCTCCGCCCAGGGACTGGGTGTTGTGTTGTCCTAATCATCATCATTTCATCGACGCGCAAGTCGCTGAAGTGGCGTCAAATCGAAAGACTTGCACCCGGCGAACGGTCTACCCGACGGGAGGCCCTGGTCATATGACATTTACATTTGTTACTGTCGTCAAGTGGTGAAGAGATGCCAAGTATAGTTCGATATTTGTAGGTATAAACGGATTGAAAGTCACAGGGACATGCATGCGCGTATATGGAGACCACTGTAAGAACCGCAGCAGTGTCTCCACGTGGTATGCATTCTTCCAAGAGGGCTGTGTGTACCTTCGCCTCGCTCCGGGCGGCCAGCAGCAGCTGCAACCAAATCAGAATGATTCAAATGGCTCTGAGCCCTATGGGACTTAACTTCTAATGTCATCAGTCCCTTAGAACTTAGAACTACTTAAACCTAACTAACCTAAGGACATCACACACATCCATGCCCGAGGCCGGATTCGAACCTGCGACCGTAGCGGTCGCTTGGTTCCGGACTGTAGCGCCTAGAACCGCTCGGCCACCCTGGCCGGCACAGCAGCTGCAACCCCACGGAATGTCTGAGCCACTGAGCAAACAATTTTGAACAACCGGCGGTGTGCAACTGCGAACCTTAAGACAGCAGTTCACCATTTCCTTGGGCGCCGTGTGCGATACGTTTATGATACGCTGAAATTTTGTAACGTGAGTGCTCGCTGCGTGCCTAAGATGATGATGATGTTTGGTTTGTGAGGCGCTCAACGGCGCGATCATCAGCGCCGGTAAAAAGTCTAAATTTTTACTCAGTCCAATGTAGCCACTGTCACGTATGGTGGCGGTGATGATGATGATGATGATGTAATGACGAGGACAACACAAACACCCAGTCCCCGGGCAGAGAAAATCCCCAACCCGGCCAGGAATCGAATTGGGACCTCGTGATCCAGAGTCATCAGGGTGCCTAAGAACCTGACAGGCAATTACAAGGGCCAGCGAATCATGACGAGCTCGGATCACTTAACACGCTACGCCGCAGAAGGTCATGACTTTCTGCAGTCATCACTGGTGATGAGTCGCGGGCGGATTACTACACGCCCGAACCCAAGCAGACCTGTACGAGAGGAAACATGTTGGTTCCCCAGTACGAAAAAAATTCAAAGTGACTCAGTTTGCTAGGGAAGTGCTTCTGACAGTGTTCTGGGATATGCGTGGTGTGTTATTGGTGGACTTTGCTGAGCACGGAATCACCGCGAATGTTGCAGCCTACATCAAAAATTCGGTTAAGTTGCGTCGTGCCCTTCGTGTCAACCACCACAACATTAATGCTGACTGTGTCAAACTTCATGACAATGCTCGCCCCCCATTTTGCTGCTCCTGTTCGTGAGAAAATCGCCAAGTTTTGGTGGGAGGTGTTTGAGCATCCACCATACAGTCTGGAACTCGCACCGTCGGACTTTCATCTCTTTCATGCCTTGTAGAAACTTGTGGCCGGCCAACGCTTTGCGACAGTTGCGGAACTGCAGTCAGCATTCCGCAGATGACTAGACTCCAACCAAGTGGACTTCTACGTGTCAGACGTATTGAAACTGGGACCACGGTGAGAGAAATGTCCTGAGAACATTGGTGACTCTGTAGAAAAGTAGGTAAAAGGTGCAAGCTTGTGATTTTTTTGTTACATATTAAACTTTTTGGCAATAAAATTATTATGCATTACTTTCCGGTCTTCCGTCGTGTCTACAAGTGGTGCTAAAAAATGTGGAAGTACCAAAGTCACAACGCAATAACATCCCTGTTGTTGTTGTTGTTGTTGTTGTTGTTGTGGTCTTCAGTCCTGAGACTGGTCTGATGCAGCTCTCCATGCTACTCTATCCTGTGCAAGCTCCTTCATCTCCCAGTACCTACTGCAGTCTACATCCTTCTGAATCTGCTTAGTGTATTCATCTCTTGGCCTCCGTCTACGATTTTTACCCTCCACGCTGCCCTCCAGTACTAAATTTGTGATCCCTTGATGCCTCAGAACATGTCCTACCAACCGATCCCTTCTTCTAGTCAAGTTGTGCCACAAATTTCTCTTCTCTCCAATTCTACTCAATACCTCCTCGTTAGTTATATGATCTACCCATCTAAGCTTCAGCATTCTTTTGTGTTCACATTTCGAAAGCTTCTATTCTCTTCTTGTCCAAACTATTTATCGTCCACGTTTCACTTCCACACATGGCTACACTCCATACAAATACTTTCAGAAACGACTTCCTGGCACTTAAATCTATACTCGATGTTAAGAAATTTCTCTTCTTGAGAAACGCTTTCCTTGCCATTGCCAGTCTACATTTTATATCTTCTCTGCTTCGACCTTCATCAGTTTTTTGCTCCCCAAATAGCAAAACTCCTTTACTACTGTAAGTGTCTCATTTCCTAATCTAATTCCCTCGGCATCACCCGACTTAATTCGACAACATTCCATTATCCTCGTTTTGCTTTTGTTGATGTTCATCTTATATCCTCCTTTCAAGACACTGTCCATTCCGTTCAACTGCTCTTCCAAGTCCTTTGCTGTCTCTGACAGAATTACAATGTCATCGGCAAACCTCAAAGTTTTTATTTCTTCTCCATGTATTTTAATACCTACTCCGAACTTTTCTTTTGTTTCCTTTATTGCTTGATCAATATACAGATTGAATAGCATCGAGGAGAGGCTACAACCCTGTCTCACTCCCTTCCCAACCACTGCTTCCCTTTCGTGCCCCTCGACTCTTATAACTGCCATCTGGTTTCTGTACAAATTGTAAATAGCCTTTCGCTCCCTGTATTTTTCCCCTGCCACCTTCCCTATTACGGTTAGGAATAACAGGTTCCAGTCGTCTCGGAATGAATAAATACAGGTTCTGCACGATTTTCAAGGGATCTTATACCATTCTTCCTGGCAAGTTCAGGTAATGATCATGGAAGTGGATAGCGATCATGCACGATTCTCTCCAAAGTATACCACAGAGACTCAATAATCTGGTGTCTGCGATGGTCAGGGAAGATGGTACAATTCATACACAATTCATCTTCTAGTCGTGGAAGAAGCAATCTGTGTGAACAGGGAAGATTTACACCACCATTAAGGAACGAACTTCCAACCCTCGTAAGTTGGACACACTTTCAGCATGGGGTTATTGGAATAAGGTTGTAGAGAAGCCCAGATCTCCAAACTGTGTCGTAAGCTGGTAAGAGATCTATAAATGCAGCTATTGTTTTTAAATTTTTATGAAAGCCTACTTCTGTGTGGGTCGTGAGTGACGTTATCAGGTCTGTGGAGCTTCTGAGTGGACTTTCTGGGCTTCTCCTCGAACTGGTGTAACTGAGTAATGCACCGAGAATTAAAAGAATTGGCACGCTTTGTACAGACACTCGTGGCCGACGTAGCAGGGTAGCGTACTCGTGCGTGTGGCCCTGGCGATATTACAGCATGCGACGCGCCACCTACCTGCCTTCCAGCCGGTGATGGCCGGCATTCCGTCAGGGAGTTCCGCTGCAGCCGCGCGCCCCGCTGCAGTAATTGAAATTCTGATACGCGTTATTAACAACGCAATTGCGGCCAGCGCAGGCACGCGTGCCGCTGTCCTCGCCCTGACCTACGTCCCGCAACGCCCACACCCCTTCCCCGTCCGCCGTGGCCGTCACACGAAACGCACACCCGTTGCCGGAGTATTCTGCGAGCTTGTGTTGCTGTCAGCCTAATTCAAACTAACCTAGAGTGCGATGACATTACTTATGGAGGATTATTAAGCCGAAAATATTCGTCTGAAATGTGGTAGCCGGCCGAAGTGGCCATGCGGTTCTAGGCGCTGCACTGTGGAACCGCGAGGCCGCTACGGTCGCAGGTTAGAATCCTGCCTCGGGCATGGATGTGTGTGATGTCCTTAGGTTAGTTAGGTTTAAGTAGTTCTAAGTTCTATGGGACTAATGACCTCAGAAGTTGAGTCCCAAAGTGCTCAGAGCCATTTGAACCAAATGTGGTGGTGCATACATGATATCAGATATCCAAAAGACACCTGGGTGTTAAAATTACGAACAACTTCAGTTGGAAAGACCACATATATAATATTGTGGGGAAGGCGAGCCAAAGGTTGCGTTTCATTGGCAGGACACTTAGAAGATGCAAAAAGTCCACTAAAGAGACAACTTACACAACACTCGTTCGTCCTCTGTTAGAATATTGCTGCGCAGTGTGGGATCCTTACCAGGTGGGATTGACGGAGGACATCGGAAGGGTGCAAAAAATGGCAGCTTGTTTTGTATTATCACGTAATAGGGGGGAGAGTGTGGCAGATATGATACGCGAGTTGGGATGGAAGTCATTAAAGCAAAGACGTTTTTCGTCGCGGCGAGATCTATTTACGAAATTTCAGTCGCAAACTTTCTCTTCCGAATGCGAAAATATTTTGTTGAGCCCAACCTACATAGGTAGGAATGATCATCAAAATAAAATAAGGGAAATCAGAGCTCGAACAGAAAGGTTTAGGTGTTCGTTTTTCCCGCGCGCTGTTCGGGAGTGGAATGGTGGAGAGATAGTATGATTGTGGTTCGGTGAACCCTCTGCCAAGCACTGAAATGTGAATTGCAGAGTAGTCATGTAGATGTAGATAAATGCAACTAGTAGCAGATGGTTGGCCATTGTGACGCACACGCTCAATGGGCGGCCCATCAGAATTAGGTTTATTAGAGATGAACAAGCCTTTGAGACTGGCAGTGTGTTGTGAATGTTGGAACTGAGTGCTGTAGTAGCGGTCGACCTCCGCCGGGCTGGAAACCCCTGTTAATTCGTTAGGATGCAGACCGAGGACCTGTGCGGCGTCGGCAGATGCACTTACACTGCTGTGGCCGTGCGGTTCTAGGCACTTCAGTCCCGAACCGTGCTGCTCCTACGGTCGCACGTTCGAATCCTGCCTCGAGCGTGGATGTGTGTGATGTCCTTAGGTTACTTAGGTTCAAGTAGTTCTAGGTCTAGGGGACTGATGACCTCAGATGTTGAGTCCCATAGTACTCAGAGCCGTTTGAACCATTTTTAAGCCTCTCTCACTTGTTTTTGCCCTTGTCGCTTTCCTAACCCATTACCTATGGAATTATTTCTTTTCATCTTTCTTGCATTCAGAGGTCAAATTTTCGCCTGGTGATGAAAACTGGAACTAATTTTTCTTCCAGTGTAAATCAGTTTCGCATTAACGTATTACCATATCTACCAAGTTGCGCTACGACACAATAATTATACGCTATTTTGTCTAAAACTGACATGGTGAGACCGTGGCTGTGTACAATTAATGTGGATTAATTCTTACAAAGAAGAAAACAGCAACCAGCCACTATTAACACTGCTATTTATTTAGGTAAATAGCGCCGTTACCGGTTTCGAACTGGGAAGTTCATCATAAAACGGCTGTTCACATGATTTCTAAGATACACTTTACATTATCGTCCGTTTCCGATTTTTATTATTCCACTGCGGCGAAATATTTTTGGTGTGTTGTTGCCGTCGAAAATTCCATGCGAAAAATACATTCCTGCAACTTCGCAACAAAATCGCGCGGAATTTTCGATGGTAACAACACATCAAAAATACTTCACCACGGTGGAATAATAAAAATCGTAAACGGACGATAATGTAAAGTGTATCTTGAAAATCATGTGAACAGACGTCTGATGATGAACTTGCCAGTTCGAAACCGGTAACGGCGCTATTTACCTAAATAAATAGCAGTGTTAATAGTGGCTGATTGCTGTTTTCTTCTTTGTAAGAATTAACCTACATTAACAATAATTATAGCCGACACTAGACCTCTGTAACTGCACTTTAATACAGCCAACCGGTATTTGCGTAAGTTTATCAAAATGTACGTATTCAGTTGAGTCTGTGGTTTTGCTATCCCATTTTGTAGTTAATTTATCATCGCCCTAGAATTATTCCTTTGCGATGTGGCCGGCCGAAGTGGCCGTGCGGTTAAAGGCGCTGCAGTCTGGAACCGCAAGACCGCTACGGTCGCAGGTTCGAATCCTGCCTCGGGCATGGATGTTTGTGATGTCCTTAGGTTAGTTAGGTTTAACTAGTTCTAAGTTCTAGGGGACTAATGACCTCAGCAGTTGAGTCCCATAGTGCTCAGAGCCATTTGAACCATTTGAACCTTTGCGATGTGTAAGTGATTGTGGAATCGCGCTTATGGTAAGAAATGAATTCGGTGTTTTAGAGACGGTCAGGTTACGGAGTAAGGTAAGAGGTGCTCTTTTCCAAGCCACAAAACTGGGTACGCGATTTCGGCTATTCTAAAATAGCATAAAATTTGGTACTGCGGCTAAAATAAAATTGATCCGAAAAGTCTTTTGGACAGTTTACCAAATGTACTCTGCATCGCAAAGTACTCATTAAATTTTAACGGCGGAAAATTAGTATTAGCGTACCTATTGCCATTTTATTTTTGTATCCAAACTGCTGTACTTACTGCTTTCGAACTTGATTGCAATGAAATTATAAATGACATGATGCGGGGATAAATGTGCAGTACATGTGGAAGGATATCATCTGAAATAAGGCAGCTCAATCATGTTCAACAGATAGGAAAATTTGAGGTGTTTTCATACCCCCTTTTTAAGCGACTTCCTAAAAGCCGAAAAGCCGCGGAGGGTGAAAGAGCAACAAATGTTTTTCGACTTCAACCTCTGCTGACAAAAAGGGGAAATGTATCGGCTTCATAACATGTAAAAAGACGCAATAAAAACAGTAAGTAAAGTGTACATCGAATTCACAAGGAAAAAAGTTTTTAATGTGTAAATAGCGAAACGTACTGTAGAAATTAATTATGTACGCTATTTTTACAGGATCACCACTCATGATATTTCGGTTCGTAAGCAAACACACTTAAAATACTATAAATTTAAGGCGGGGCAATAAATAATAATTGATTTTTACGGATATTTGAATCTATTTCCTGCAGTTTGTTCCCTCCTCTGCTCCTTCCGTCACCTTGAGTTTGTTATGACACGCCATACCTTGCTGTATCTTCTTCTAGTTAACATATTCCATATAACGTCGTTCTCATTGCTGTCATATCGGTCCAGTTAATTTTCAGTATCCTTATATGACTCTATTTCTCAAACGCTTCGATTCTCTTCTTTCCCTGTGTTTTTCGTAGTCAGTGATCTACTTCCGTACGATGCTGTGTTCCAGACGTAGATTATCAGAAACTTCTTCTGAAATTAACACTTAATCCGACCAGCAATGCTGTTTTTCCCTGAGCTAGTCTGCCTAGTTCGTCGCTTATTTCGGTTCCGAGGTAGCAGATGACCTACGTTTCGTCTACTACAAGGTCCACAGTTTTAATTTAAAGTTGTCGCAAATCCCATTTCTGTTATTCTTCAGTACTTTTGTGTATATCTTGTTTAATCACAGTCCACATTCTGTGTTCAGTAGACCGTTCTTTCGGGTCAACAAGTCCTGTTTCGGGTTAACAAGTCCTGTAATTCTTCCTCCCTTTCACGGGGGGACCGTAACGTATCTGCGAATATTATTGTTGATTATCTTCGTGCCTTTCTACTATGCCTGTACGAGCCTTTTTCCTGGAAATGACGATTACATCACCGACACCAACCTTTCTATCCCAGACCTCCTGCAGAGAGAAGAGACGCTTGCGCCAGCGGCTTTGTCTTGAGCTGTATTCATGTCTTCAGCGATGCACACCACTTGGCGTCTCCTCGAGCCGAAAGCCCCTTGGGCCAGGATGACGTGCGCCTGCTGGTTGCCATGGCGACGGCCGTGACCCGCGGGATCGTCGCCCTGTTTACACGCGGCGACAGCGCCCACCCCTCACACCCCACCCTACCCTACCTCGTCCCACTGGATCGCTACGGGTCCGTCCGGAGCGGGTCTGCTGTGTTCAGTCCCTGTCCTCTGTGACCTGGCGCCCATGTACATTCCGGAGGTGACGGTGGTGCGGTCGTAAGGAAGTGATCAAACTGCAGTCATCCCAGCCGATGTACAAGAAAACAAAGACATATCCACGGAAGCGCCAAAGAAACTGGTATCGCCATGCGTCTTCAAATACAGAGATATGTACACAGGCAGAACACGGCGCTGCGATCGGCAACGCCTATATAAGACAGCAAGTGTCTGGCGCTGTTGTTAGATCGGTTACTGCTGCTACAATAGCAGGTTATAAAGGTTTAAGTGTTGAAAGATGCAGTCGCCATCCCCGAATTGGTCTTCAACAGTGGGAAGCAAGAAGGTGCTTAAAACCACAATGTAGACCTGTGTTGTGATAGTGCCACGCAGAACAACAGAGGGCTTGCACAAGCCCCCTCCATGTAAAACACGACCTCACCATAAAGGTTTAAGTGAGTTTGAACGTAGTGTTACAGTTGGCACGAGCGATGGAGCACAGCGTCTCCGAGGTAGCGATGGAGGGAGGATTTTCCTCTACGACAATATCACGAATGTACCCTCAATATCAGGAATCCGCAAAAACATCAATTCCCCGACATCGCTGAGGCCGAGAAAAGATCCTACAAGCACGGGACGAACGACGACGTACAACCCTTCCGTAAACTGTAAATTTCAGTGCTGGGCCATCAACAAGTGTCAGCGTGCGAACCATTCAATGAAATATCGATATGGGCTTTTGGAGCCGAAGGCCCACTCGTATACCCTTGTTGACAGCACGGCACAAAGCTTTACGCCTAGCCTGGGCCCGTCAACACCGACGATGGACTGTTGATGACTGGAAACATGTTGCCTGGTCGGACGAGTCTTGTTTCAAGTTGTATCGAGTGGATGGACGTATACGGATGTGGAGACAACCTCATGAATCCATGGACCCTGCATGTCAGCAGGGGACTGCTCAAGCTGGTGGAGGCTCTGTAATGGGGGGAGGGGGGGGGGGGCGTGTGCAGTTGGAGCTATTGGGGCACCTGATACGTCTAGGTACGACTCGACGGGTGACACGTTCGTAAGCTTCCTGTCTGATCACCTGTTTCCATTCACGTCTATTGTGCATTCCGACGGACTTGGGCAATTCCAGCAGGACAATGCGACACTCTACACGTTCATAATTGCTACAGAGTGGCTCCAGGAACACTCTTGTGAGTTTAAACACTTCCGCTGGCAACCAAACTCCCCCGACATGAACATGATTGAACATACCTGGGATGCCTTGCAACGTGCTGTTCAGAAGAGATCTCCACCCCATGGTAGTCTTATAGATCACGGACAGCCCTGCAGGATTCATGGTGTCCATTCCCTCCAGCACTACTTCAGATATTGGTCGAGACTATGCCATGTCATGTTGCAGGACTTCTGCGAGTTCGCGGAGATCCTATACGACATCAGGCAAGTCTACCAGTTTCTTTGGCTCTTCAGTCTGTATTGGAATCTACCTTCCCCAAACCAACAGGGAAGAGTGACT
Source organism: Schistocerca serialis cubense (assembly GCF_023864345.2). Classification (NCBI taxonomy): domain Eukaryota; kingdom Metazoa; phylum Arthropoda; class Insecta; order Orthoptera; family Acrididae; genus Schistocerca; species Schistocerca serialis. Next base: position 266,024,030 of record NC_064646.1, read on the forward strand.
ATCCATTCTGGTGACTGACTGTATGTCTTCACCTCTACGTATAACTTTACTCCGTAAGCCACATTACGGTTTGTGGCGGGGAGTACCTTTGGTATTCCCATCTTTCCTCCCTCTCCCTCTCCCTCTCCCTCTCTACCTCTCCCCCCTCTCCCGCCTGCCTTCTCTTTTCCTTTCACTGTTACATTTGCGAACGGTGCGTGGGGGAACAACTGTCGCTAAGCCTCCATATGAGCACAAGAATTTCGCTGATTTTTCTGCCGTGGTAATTTCACGAGACATGTGTGGGTGGAAGTAACACGCCTCTGACTGTCCTTGAAACATACGCTCTCGGAATTTGAACAGTAAATCGCGTGATGTACAACGCCTCTCTTGTAGCGTCTGCCATGGCTGTTAGTTCAGCATTTACGTAGCGCTCTCACACTCACTACACTGTCCCCTGACGAAACGCTCCCCTTTTGATTTGATATTATCTCTCTCTCACATTTATCTAACCTTGAGAGGGTCTAAGACTGACGAGCATCATTCGAGAACCGGTCGCTCAGTCGAACGAGTATTTTGTGATCCTCTTCTTTCGTGGATGAATTACATTTCCTTGATATTCTGTCGGTGGATCTCTGTTTTCCCTACGATCTGTTTTGCGTGATCATTCCACTTTAGCTTGCTCCGGATGGTTACTTCTAGGTATTTTATGATAGTTACTGTTTCCAGCATTTTGTCGCCAATAGAGTATTCGAAGCGTAATTGATCTCTTTCGCTTTTTTGTATGCGGTACGTTACAATTACGAGAGCTGTAAACAAAGTAGTGGCAACGTAGTCCACACACTCGCAGGAAATCGGACACGCGTAAACAGCATATGTGAGCAGTCAAGTGATGCTGTTGTCGATTTGTATTATGCATTTTAGGGCCATCAGGCTGAGAATGCTGTATATAGAATTAGAGGATGACGAGGAAAATAAACAACTCGGAGGTTACAATTAACTTCTAGACATTATTCTGATTACCTGGTTGCTTTCACCCACGACTGCTTTTCACATCTAGCCCCGAACATGTAGTGCCTACTGTCTGACCACACACTTCTTCTCCCTGGACGCCGAGTACTAGAGTTTTCTCTTGCTTTCCTCTTCGTTCCCGCCAGTCCCTGACATGAAGTACTGTCGAAGGCTTCACCTCGCCTTATTGGCTACCCTGGTGCGTTATGCTTCAAATATAAGTCAGGGGCTGAGTGAAGGAGATAGCTTCCCTAGCTAGGGTACCTCCACAATAGTAGCCTAGTCCTTACACACAGACACTGTCTGCTTACTGAAACACTCGTATAAAATCTAAGACTAGCAGAGCTCCACATTGAATTAGCTTACACTCCTGGAAATGGAAAAAAGAACACATTGACACCGGTGTGTCAGACCCACCATACTTGCTCCGGACACTGCGAGAGGGCTGTACAAGCAATGATCACACGCACGGCACAGCGGACACACCAGGAACCGCGGTGTTGGCCGTCGAATGGCGCTAGCTGCGCAGCATTTGTGCACCGCTGCCGTCAGTGTCAGCCAGTTTGCCGTGGCATACGGAGCTCCATCGCAGTCTTTAACACTGGTAGCATGCCGCGACAGCGTGGACGTGAACCGTATGTGCAGTTGACGGACTTTGAGCGAGGGCGTATAGTGGGCATGCGGGAGGCCGGGTGGACGTACCGCCGAATTGCTCAACACGTGGGGCGTGAGGTCTCCACAGTACATCGATGTTGTCGCCAGTGGTCGGCGGAAGGTGCACGTGCCCGTCGACCTGGGACCGGACCGCAGCGACGCACGGATGCACGCCAAGACCGTAGGATCCTACGCAGTGCCGTAGGGGACCGCACCGCCACTTCCCAGCAAATTAGGGACACTGTTGCTCCTGGGGTATCGGCGAGGACCATTCGCAACCGTCTCCATGAAGCTGGGCTACGGTCCCGCACACCGTTAGGCCGTCTTCCGCTCACGCCCCCACATCGTGCAGCCCGCCTCCAGTGGTGTCGCGACAGGCGTGAATGGAGGGACGAATGGAGACGTGTCGTCTTCAGCGATGAGAGTCGCTTCTGCCTTGGTGCCAATGATGGTCGTATGCGTGTTTGGCGCCGTGCAGGTGAGCGCCACAATCAAGACTGCATACGACCGAGGCACACAGGGCCAACACCCGGCATCATGGTGTGGGGAGCGATCTCCTACACTGGCCGTACACCACTGGTGATCGTCGAGGGGACACTGAATAGTGCACGGTACATCCAAACCGTCATCGAACCCATCGTTCTACCATTCCTAGACCGGCAAGGGAACTTGCTGTTCCAATAGGACAATGCACGTCCGCATGTATCCCGTGCCACCCAACGTGCTCTAGAAGGTGTAAGTCAACTACCCTGGCCAGCAAGATCTCCGGATCTGTCCCCCATTGAGCATGTTTGGGACTGGATGAAGCGTCGTCTCACGCGGTCTGCACGTCCAGCACGAACGCTGGTCCAACTGAGGCGCCAGGTGGGAATGGCATGGCAAGCCGTTCCACAGGACTACATCCAGCATCTCTACGATTGTCTCCATGGGAGAATAGCAGCCTGCATTGCTGCGAATGGTGGATATACACTGTACTAGTGCCGACATTGTGCATGCTCTGTTGCCTGTGTCTATGTGCCTGTGGTTCTGTCAGTGTGATCATGTGATGTATCTGACCCCAGGAATGTGTCAATAAAGTTTCCCCTTCCTGGGACAATGAATTCACGGTGTTCTTATTTCAATTTCCAGGAGTGTATTTCAATGATTGAAGCCTATAACTCTGGTTCCGTTCGCCCACGACTGCTTTTCACATCTACCCCCGAACATGTACTGCCTACTGCCTGACCACACACTGCTTCTCCCTGGAAGCCCAGTCCTAGAGTTTTCTCTTGCTTTCCTCTTCGGTCCCGCCAATCCCTGACATGAAGTACTGTCGAAGGCCTCACCTCATCTTATTGGACACCCTGGTGCGTTATTCTTCAGATATGATTGAGAGGCTGGATGGAGGAGATAAGAAACCTTTCCTTATAAGTTCTAGAATGACATCCTGAGCTCTTCATTAGCTTCTCGTGATGTAGCTTATTCTCCACGACAAGCCCCCTTTCTCCCTCGCAGCAGGTATTCTCTGTCTCAATTCTTACCAGCTTATTGTCTAAGGAAATTGCTTTATTAATTCTATCACATCCCTTCCGTCAATACGTCCGCAGGACCTTGCGTCATTGATTCTGTCACTATATTCGTCCTTTATCTTCAAAGGACCTTGTTTCTTTAATTCTGTCACATCCCTTACGTCTTCATTGTCTGATGTCCTTCCACCGAGCGAGATGGCGCATTAGTTAGCACGCTGAACTCGCGTTCGGGAAGACGATGGTTCAAACCCGCGTCCGACCATTCTGATTTAGGTTTACTGTGATTTCCCCAGGTCGCTTCAGGCAAATGCCGGGATTGTTTCTTTGAAAGGGCACGAACGACTTCCTTCCGCATGCTTCCCTAACCTAATGGGACCGATGATCTCGCTGTATGGTCCCCTCCCTCCGAATCAACCGTCTAACATCCTTCTAACCTACTTTCTTTTCGTCGTCATCATCATATTCAGTTTCAGGAGTTAGATATGATGTCTGTTCCATTTTTGTGTTTAAGCCGTATTCATACCAACTCTTCTTGGGTCTTCCAAGGCTTATTTTTCCGTGTGCTACGTATTTCATGACTTGTAGTGGTAAACATCGCACCTGACATTCTTTCCACACGGTCTTTCCATTTACCTCTTTATTCATCTGTTACATCGTTTACTGCTCCAACTTTCAACTCCTTTCTAATAAATCTGTTGTTCACCATGCATTTTTCTTTTTATTTTAAACTACTGCAAAAGTGCAGCTGGTGCTAAATCTTTTCTAACATTTGTACGTTTATATTAGATAATTTTGTACATTCTTCCAGCACTGTAAGGCATCTCATTTCAGACGCTTGAATCTTATTTCTCTGTACTTGGGTAAGTGTACAGGTCTCACTGTTGTAGAGTAGCAGACGAACTACCATAGTTATAAGATTTAATTTTATTTTCTTATTTAATTTTATTTTCTATGTACAGTGTCACACACCAAACAATGCTGGAATTTTGTAAGTTTTTTTCGTCAATAATCTGATCTTGTACTTTACGACTGACGTGATGTCCAAGATAGTTAAAACTGTTTAGTAATCCTGTATCTTGTTACACTTAGCAATTATCGATCTTATATACAGTATCCGACTCCGCTAAATGCCATTACTTTTGTCTTAAAAGTATAGAATGTCATTTTATATTGTTGGCACATTAAACTTTGAGTGTGAACTGTGGTCTGCAATTTATGTTGATTATCATATATAATTAGGTGGTCATTAGCGAAGAAATAAGTGTTTGCATTTCGTATATTTTCAGCTAGAGTGAAGTAAGAGTTACAGACTTTCTTGTCTACTTTATCTATAACGCGACGCAGATCGCATACTTTTAAAAACTTACTATTTTGATATGTAGGATTTTCGTGTTTTGACATACTATATAGGAGTATTCCACAAGTATTTTGAAGTTCACGAAACAAACATTGAACTCCAGTCTCTTTTACTGAGACACAGATGCAGTGCGCCAAGTAATGCCGGAAAACAAATTGCACTGTACCTCATTCACAACTGTGAAAATGGGGTACAAAATCATTAGATTAAATTCAGTTTGTCAGAGAAACGTTAATATACATCAGTACTATCTATCGCACGCTAATCTAGTGTATTTACAGGATTAAAAGCTATTCGTTAGCAAATCGCAGCTTTTTAGTAATGTAGTCTTTCGTGCATTATGCTAGCGCATATGAATTGGTAATCGCCTCCATGTAACAGCGTTGTGTTTCATTTTTTATTTCCGTTTTAAATCTGGCGAATCGTATTTAACTATTGGCAACGGGCCATTCAAACGAGCGTAATGAAGACTGCCCCTGCGAGATGGGTTTTGTTGACCCCTTTTGACGTCACAACGACTACAATCACTGTTTTTACATTTCCGCAATTTAACGCTAACATTTCATTCCGACATCAAAGCCCCATCATCAGACCATTAATAATCTATGCAAATCATGCTTCAGACGGGGCGCTGGTGTGTGAGTGACGTCCATGTTTCATCATGGAAATAGTCACTGAGGCCACATAGGATAATGATTCGCTCGGTATGAAAAGCGACCGTTGCTTACGCAGCGCTGCGGACGTGATTCTGGCATTTACATCGCTATTCCGATAGCGTAAAGGAGGACGCGAGTGGAGTTTCGAAATGTACGCAGAATCAACGTCGTGAGCGATAAATATTACAGCGTCCTCGAAATGTTAGGGAAAGTCTGCGAATACTAGTGTGGAAAATGGGAATCTACTGCTATTGAGTAATTTTGGGCGAGTATTCATTTGCGCAGAATAGAATTTTCTGTCAACAGCCATGCGACTATGGCAAATGTACGAAAGAACAGACACCGCACATACAAATATGGGCACCTTGACCGCAATTAATGATTATTCAATGCAGATGCACTCTTCGTCCGACCTCTTACGATAATTAGCGTCAGGCTGCGAGAAATGAGAGTATGTACAGGCGTCGCTACATCGGTAGTGTGCGAGGAGTTGGGAATTTGTGTTGGCCGTGAAGCGTACTCAGATAGCTGAAGCAGTTAAGGTGACCCCTCCTGTAAAGCGGAAAATCCAATTTCGAGTCTAAGTCCGGCCAAACTTTCACTTGTCGCCATCGAATTTATTTCAATGTCCGATTGCGGCTATTGTTGGAATTTCAGTTTCGTCACAAATTACATGTCTGCGCAATACCCGAAAGCAAAGAGTTTAAATTTCATAGAGTCACTATACGTCAGCCACGTTTGAGGTCAATCGGACTGCAATTTCTTCTGAGACAAAAGGTATCAGCTGGTGTGCCACATCCCCTAGAAAATTATATGAATCTGCGTTTTGAAAACAGTTCGGCGATTTAAATAACGGCTGACTATTGAAAATTAACGTGCGTCGGGATCCGTCGGTGTGGCACACTACCTGATGTATTTTGCCCTAGAAAACATGCCTGTTGAAGTTCCCTCAAACATATCGGACGTGTAGGCAAGTGTAGCCACTCAATGAAATTTAAGCTCTTTCAGTGAAAGCATACAATAATATGATCTTTGTATGTGGCTATTATCATTGAAATTCCATGAAAATGAATTGTAAATTCATTATAAACGTCTATGTGTCACTGGAGTGGATTGTGATGGCAAACGGACGTAGGTGCAAATAAAATATTGCTCACAATAAATAAAGTTATGACAAACTCCGACAGCACAGAAACTGAGAAACAACTTCAACATACACTCCAAGACATTTTGTGAACAATAAAACGCTACATCTCCCCAAATAGACGCAAGCGTCAACTTATATTCGTATGATTTCGTATGAAAAATCTGTATATGGTATGTTGCAGAATTACTTGAAAACGGTGAATTGCTGAAACGAGACTCGTCGTTTGTGAATAACGACATAATAAAATCAGTGTGCAGCAGTAAACGGAAAAATACTTAATACAGTGGTCAAAATAAATGTCGCTTGTTGCTTCGTAGTCAATACCGGACATAATATGAAATAAATTTGATTTCCTTCCGCCAGGTAGAGTCATAAGAAACCGAAACTATAGAAGACAATACGTCTCCAGTTGTAAAACACAAAAAAGCCTTACAGAAGATTCCACTGCAAAACTACTTTTTCTTCTTACTGTCATCGTGCATAACACATTGTTTTTATACCAGTTGGCCCTCCTCGTAACTGGAGACAATTCCGAATGCGATTAGGCACACTCCTTACCAAATCGTCCAGACAAGCCTGTGGATTATTATCCGATTCCTCCACAGCCGCCTCCATGCTGCCGTGAAACATATCTGGTGGGACAGGACGATTGCAAACCGCTCTCTCAATGCAACAAAGAGCTGGAAAATATGGAGATCATTCCGTCCGACTGATTGTGTGCTCTAGCAGGATGATGTTTACAAGACTGTGATAATAGAGGCGTTCTTGTCGCCCATCAGCGTGAATCCCGCTCCAATGTATTCATCACTGGAGTCACGAAGCGCGCAAGGATGTCGTCCCAACACTTCACACCAAACATCTTCCCAGGTGTGTTACGGGGCCATACACGATTACATCCAAAAATATGACTGGAGCGCCTTGATACGGGTAACGGTCTACGATACTGCTGGGGTGTAAACGTTGTCCTCGTTGCCTCCTCCACGAACATCAGTATTTCAGGGTGGAGACTGATATGAGTCTCATCAGAAAAAGCGTTGTGTCTCACTGCTCCCTGGTACACAAAGAGTGGTTTGTGTCCATGCGAGAAGAGTCCCTCTACAAACCCAAATTAGAAATCGAGCCTTGAAAGGCCTTCTGGCGCATAATCCCGGCTCGTGGAGCCTATTTCGTATCGTATGTGTTGATAGCTGCACGGCTATGTGGAACTGCGGCCGTAAACATATAGCATTGTTTTGAGAGTTTCTGCTTGCTGTTATACACAGATAAAGGTCCCGCACATATTTTTTTCTTCCGCGGCCACTTCTGTGACGATCTTCAACTGATCTTGTCGCTAGAAAAGTGTTCCAGGTTCTAGAGGCATCACTTTGATTCACAGCGACGTCCACCTGTCTCGCTTCCTGCTACATCATAGTGACTGTATGGCGCCTCTCACTATACATTATTGTCCGAAGCAACACAGCTCTCGTAACGACATACGTCAGAAGTACTGCAATGGTTACAGGTGGCACGGTTGCCATAGACTGCACGTACTGCTCCCTCGCGTTACTAATAAGCGTTGTTTGGGCTAGAATTATATTACAAACAAACCAGTGTATTAATATCATAACGTATTTCTGGATCACAAAGTTATATCATAACGTGTCTCTGGGTCACAAAGTTATATCATAACGTGTTTTTGGATTACAAAGTTAACTTAGAAGTAGATATCCTCGGAGTAGTCAAGCTACTTAAATCACTTAATAAAAGCAAGTCTTCCGGTCCAGACTGTATATCAACTAGGTTCCTTTCAGAGTATGCTAATGCAATAGCTCCATATTTAACAATCACATAGAATCGCTCACTCTACAAAAGATCCATACCCAAAGACCGGGAAGTTGCATGAGTCACAGCGGAATTAAAGTCAGGTAATTAGGAATCATCCATTAAATTACCGGCCCATATCATTAACGTCAATATGCAGTGAGATTTTCGTGCATATATTGTGTTCGAATATCGTGAATAATCTCAAGAGAACGGTCTATTGATACGCAGTCAACACATATTTAGAAAACATTGTTCTTGTGAAACACAACTAGCTCTTGACACACATGAAGTGTTGAGTGCTACTAACAAGGGATTTCAAATTGATTCCGTACGTCTAGATTTCCAAAACGCTTTTGACACTGTACCACACAAGCACCTTGTAGCGAAATTGCTTGCTTATGGAATATCGTCTCAGCTTTGGAACTGGATTCCTGATTTCCTGTCATAGAGGTCACAGTTCATAATAATTGACGGAAAGTCATCAAGTAAAACACAAGTAATTTATCGAGTTCCCCAAGGTAGTGTTATAGGCCCTCTGCTGCTCCTTATCTGTATAAATCGTTTGGGAGACAGTCTGAGCAACCGTCTTAGGTTGTTTGCAGATGACGCTGTCGTTTATCGTCTAGTAAACTCATCAAAAAATGGTTCAAATGGCTCTAAGCACTATGGGACTTAACTTCTGAGGTCATCAGTCCCCTAGAACTTTGAACTATTTAAACCTAACTAACCTAAGGACATCAAACACATCCATGCCCGAGGCAGGATTCGAACCAGCGACCGCAGCAGCAGCGCGGTTCCGGACTGAAGCGCCTAGAGGCACTCGGCCACAACGACCGTCGTAAACTCATCAGAAGATCAAAACAAGTTGCAAAACGATTTAGAAAAGATATCTGAATGGTGCGAAAATTCACAACCGATCCTAATTAATGAAAAGTGTGAGGTCATGCCCATGAGTGCTAAAAGGAATCCGTTAAACTTCGGTTACACGATAAATCAGTCAGATCTAAAGGCCGTAAATCCAACGAAATACCTAGCTAAAGTGGAAAGAACACTTAGAAAATGATGTGGGAAACGCAAAACAAAGACAGCGTTTTATTGGCAGAGCACTTAGAAAATGTAACAGATCCACTAAAGAGGCCGCCTACGCTACGCTTGTCCGTCCTCTTTTGGAGTACTGCTGCGCGGTGGGGAATTCTTACCAGATAGGAGTAACGGAGTACGTCGAGAAAGTTCAAAGAAGAGCAGCACGTTTTGTATGACCGCGAGATAGGGGAGGTAGTGTCACTGACATGATACAGGATTTCGTGCGGATATCATTGAAACAAAGGCATTTCTCACAAAATTTCAATCACCAACTTTCTCCTCCGAATGCGAAAATAATCTGTTGACGCCAATGCACACAGGGAGAGACGATCATATAATAAAGTAAGGGAAATCAGAGCTCGCGCGGAAAGATATACGAGTTGGTTTTCTCCGCACGCTATTCGAGAGTGGAATAATGGGGAATTATTGTGAAGGTGGTTCGATGACCCTCTGCCAGGCACTGAAGTTTGGTTTGCTGAGTATCCATGTAGATGCAGATTAAAATTTCGGCGATATGCACCATTTATTCTGACCACTATGTGTCGTTCACTAAGTAACCGGTTATTTATTCCATTTAATTTCTTCCCACACCTGGTATGCATGGATGATGCCAATATCTCCCTCTTTTCTAAGTTCACGGAAGGAAGGTTGCCTTTTTATGAAACGGCGCATATTCCGGTGCGAGGGTGAACTGTACGTGTCGCGTGTTGAGGGCAATTACCTGACAGCTGCTAGGTGTAGCGCGGGGTTGCCTATGTCCGCGCGCCCCAGGCGCGCTGCCGCCCTGGGATACACGTGTTGCGCAGCGGCCGCCCGTCCCCTGGGAAGCTTGCCGGCGGCGTGGCCTCCCGTGTCGACAAGGCGGCGCTGCACGGATTGCAGGTCCGCCGTCATGAATATTCCAGGCTGACCCTCCAGCCGGCAGCCCGCTGGCTCACCTCCAGAAGTCTGTGTCCTGCCGCGGGGGAGCCGGTCGGAACCTTAAAGCGAGATGTAGGCCGGCCAATATGGCACAGTTCCCCCAAACAGCCTAAACTATCATCTAACTTTCCTTCAAAATGTACTGCTGTTATTAAAATTGCAAGTCCAGAAAGGATAGCCGGTCGGGGTGGCCTGGCGGTTCTAGGCGCTACAGTCTGGAACCGCGCGACCGCTACGGTCGCAAAAATGGTTTAAATGGCTCTGAGCGCTATGGGACTTAACTTCTGAGGTCATCAGCCCCCTAGAACTTAGAACTACTTAAGCCTAACTAACCTAAGGACATCTCACACATCCATGCCCGAGGCAGGATACGAACCTGCGACCGTAGCGGTCGTGCGGTTCCAGACTGTAGCGCCTAGAACCGTTCGGCCACCTCGACCGGCGCTACGGTCGCGGGTTCGTATCCTGCCTCGGGCATGGGTGTGTGTGATGTCCTTAGGTTAGTTAGGTTTAAGTAGTTATAAGTTCTAGGGGACTGATGACCTTAGAACTTAAGTCTCATACTGCTCAGAGCCATTTGCACTATTTGAATCCACAAAGGATACATAGCAAAATATCGAAATTTTATTTCTTATGCGTATACTGTATCGTAGAAAGAACGCGTGATGTCAAAATTTTAAACACGACTGACAGCAGCGACCGTAAATAAATTTTCATTAAATAAAGTTTACAGCCACCAATTGCATAAGTTTATTATAAAAACCCTGACCACGTTTCAGTACCACTAAGAACATCTTCTCCAGCGGGAAAGTTACCTATAATCGAAAAAAATGAAGATGAGCGTATGGCATCGTTGGCCGGGAGTCCCCGTCCAGGGAAGTTCGCCAAGTGCAAGTCTTATTTCAGTCGACGCCACATTGGGCGACTTGCGCGCCGGTGATGAGAATGAAATGATCATAAGGACAACACAATACCCCGTCCGCGAGTGGAGAAAATCTCCAACCTGGTCGGGGATCGAATCCGGGCCACTGCACGGGGGGCAAGCACGTTACCACCCAGCTAAGCAGGCGGACGCCTATAATGTTTTAAACATATGTAATAAATATCTAAAATACTTAATACTGTACAACGTTGAAATGGATTACATTGAATAAAACTAATACACACATGAATTACATGACGTAAAAATTGTAAACACGATCTGAACGACGAGGCGGTTGGAGGGTAGCCGGACGTTGTGGCCGAGCGATTCTAGGCGCTTCAGTCTGGAACCACGCGACCGCTACGGTCGCAGATTCGAATCCTGCCTCGGGCATGGATGTTTGTGATATCCTTAGGTTAAGTATATTTAAGTACTTCTAAGTTCTAGGGGACTGATGACCTCAGATGTTAAGTCCCATAGAGCTCAGAGCCTTTTAGTTGGAGGGTTGCTGTCCGTCACTGCCTGATGCACACGAAGACGTGGTTTGATACCAGGACACCAGTCGTGTTCCTGAAAATAAAAGCAAAAGTTCATATACAGTGGAAAGCGGTTTATTTCTGAACCACACGACATTACTGAATGAAAATATACAAAATATGTCAACTTACTGATTTGTCTCTCCCCAAAATTTACAATGATTCTAAATGAAAATGTAGCTGAACAAAATTGTTTTAGGGGCTCCAAAACGTGCTTTTCCCCAGTTAAAATCTCAAGAAAATTGACACCTAAGAATTTTGAAGTTTCCACGCTATTTATTATTTTCTCGCCATGTGTTACACTTATCATTGGTACAGTACCCCTAGATGTGCTAAACTAAATATGTCGTGTCTTATTAAAATTGAGGGTAAGACTATTCACAGAAAAGCAGACAGTGATACCATTAATAGTCTTTTTTACCATTTCTTCTGCTGCTGTATGTATGCTTGGACTGATTGCAATGCTACTGCCATCTACAAAAAGAATTGACTCTGCTTGTTTCGTATTGGGCGGAAGATCGTTTACATATACGAGGAACAATAGCGGATCTAAGATTGAGCTTTGGCTAACCCTCTATGTGATTTTTCCCCACGTTACGTCCCCCGTTTACATAGGATGAATTAGGAAGAACAACTTTCTGCTTTGTTTTGGTTAGATACCACATTATCCGTTGTTATTTACATGTAGTTTATATTTGTGAAAACTGTAGTCGTTCATTGCGTTCCACTGTTTTTTTTATAATCCGCGGAATGAACCAGACACAAACAAGGGATGTTCGATAATTCTCTTTAGTATATTGAAGGAGGAGAAGGGAAGAAAGGAAAGGAAAGGGGAGGAATCACTTCTGTCAGCTGCGGTGGGACATCACGCGGAATCGGCGGCGACGAGTGAAAACATGTACCGGATCGGGATTCGAACCCGTAATCTCCTGCTTACTAGGCAGGTGCAGCAACCACACGGCCATCCGGGGCACAGTATTATCGCAACTACACGGACTATCTCTGCTCCTCTCACCAGCGATCCCTATTCCTACCGAGTGCCACCTATCCACAGCCCCTATCCATTTCCTCCATATTCGCTCTTCCGAGATTCCCAGAGGAGGTCGGACGCATTTCTGCATCCACACTGGAGAAGTTGGATTCATTGCCCAGCTAGGACTATCATTTTACAAGGGTTGGAACTTAAATAGTGGCAACTATTTATTCACAACCGATACAACAGAGTTACATGTTCGCAACTGTTACTGTCCTTCAAAGTAGTCACCAGCGTTGTGTGGAAGCGGTTGCTAGCGATGTTGAAGGAGTAGTATAGCCTGTTCTGTTGATGGTGCGAATGGAGCGGTCTACTGTCTGTCGAATCTCTGGAACAGTTCTGAAGCGAATGCTACGAAGTGGTTCCTTCATCTTCGGAATCAAATCAAAGTCACAAGGACTTAAGTCCGGGGAGTATGGTGAATGGTACAGTACTTCCCAGTTCCATCGACCGAACAGAGCAGCCACAGCTTGCGCTGTATACGCCCACGCTTTGTCGTGCAAAATGGTGGGTAGGTTGCGCAGAAAGTGTCGCCGCTTCTTTCGCAAAGCTGGTGGCAGGTGATGCTCCAAAAACGAACAGTAATACTGTGCATTGACAGTCTGCCGTGGAGGAACGTAATGCGTTAGGATAACACCATCACAATCGTACAAGAGAATCACCATAACTTAGACCGCTGCATTTGCACCATCAATAGAACAGGCTCTGCTAACGGCATTCTACGCCTTGCACATCGCTGGCAACGGGTTCTACACAAATCTGGTGACTACTTTGAAGGATAATAAGAGGGGCAAACATGTAACTCTTTTGTATCGGTTGTGAATAAATAGTTGCCACTATTTAAGTTCCAACCCTTGTATATGAATGTGTGGTGTCTGTTCTCTCGGACATGTCCGAAAGAACAGTCACCACACAGTCACATAATTCTCTTCAAGTTCCATGTGTTTTTCTTTAGACCAAAACGCAAACAGAAAAGCATATTTCAATACCTGTGAAAAATTGAATACTTTAGCAGTGAGCTGTAATAAAACGAATGTCTAAACGAGGAGAACCGCGGATAGAAGTACCATTGCTGCACTTGGCGCCCGTATGGACACTTCGGCCCCTTCGCGCAAAAGCCTGTGTGACTTGGCACCATTTGATGCATCTTCTTGCCTCTTTGTGCGACGACCGTATTCACCTACAGTGCGCACGGAAAGTTACACAGGTGTCTGTAAACGCACCTCGAGCCTCTAGCCTGGCTTGAGTAAGAAAATGGTTCAAATGGCTCTAAGCACTATGGGACTTAACATCGGAGGTTCAAAAAAATGGCTCTGAGCATTATGGGACTTAAATTCTGAGGTCATCAGTCCTCTAGAACTTAGAACTACCTAAACCTAACTAACCTAAGGACATCACACGTCCATGCCCGAGGTAGGATTCGAACCTGCGACCGTAGCGGTCACGCGGTTCCTGACTGTAGCGCATAGAGTAACATCGGAGGTCATCAGTCCCCTAGACTTAGAACTACTTAAACCTAACTAACTTAAGGACATCACACACATCCATGCCCGAGGCAGGATTGCAACCTGCGACCGTAGCAGCAGCGCCGTTCCGGACTGAAGCGCCTAGAACCGCTCGGCCACAGCGACCGGGGCTTGAGTAAGATACACCGTCATGACTCAGGAGGAAATCGTCTTCCGATGCGGAACACAATTCAAAACAGTACTACTGATTCTTTTGAAGTGCTACAATTGATTTGCATGAATTATAGCAAACAAAGGCCAACAGTTTCGAAAGAATGGAATCAAGAAATCTGCGTTCGCCGACCGTGAATGCGTAAATCGTTTCATCGAATGCTGCTGCTGGCTCATTGAAATTTAAGGATATGGCAGTGGGATCACGTAGGGAAACTTGGGTCTGACGCTTTTAAGCGCTGTTTCCTCCCCTCACACAATTACGGCTGCTGCCGGGGTAAGCGGCACCGGCCCGTGTCGCGTTTTTGCATATGAATTGGGGCATGCAAGTCACTCCGCGACCCCTCTCCACTCGTTACGTTCCTCATTAGATTGCAACGAGGCTGCACTTTCGCCCTGCTCCATACGGGAGGAAACTCCTCGGATTTTATCTCTGGCTGCAGCGAAGCCTGCGGAATGTTTATGGCTGAGACGGACGACAACTGAAGCAAACTTTGATGACAAAACACAATTCTCTCTCTCTCTCTCTCTCTCTCTCTCTCTTTCTCTCTCTGAGCTACGAGTGCAAGACGTTTTCAGGAGGGGATCTGGAAATGCACAGATCCTATCACGGTCTCCAAATTCTCAGCTCTTTCACGCGTAGGCGCTTTTTGAGCACAGCATACACTTTCAGCAGCCGTTGCAGGCTGCACTAGTTCGTCCGAAGACAGCGATTTCTCGAAACTGCCTCGTACTTGCGGGTCAGTTTCCTTTTTATAGTTTGTTTCCAGCGTCTCATGGAAACTGCCGTCAAAATTGCACATTTCTCATATGTGTGAATTTAAACATTTAATGCCATTAGAGCCTGATGCAACTTGTTGAGTGTATCGTAAAAGCAGTAAAAAAAATTTAATCTCGTACCTTAATTCTTGTCTAGTAATATACTATCTGATCAAAACAAAGTACAGCAAATACAGAAGCGTCAAAGCAGAAGCTGCACTCATTGGAAAGAGAAAATGTCAGTAGATTATTTGCACCTAATCAAGCATAAATTGATGAAGATTGTAATACATTTCAGTAAAAGGGCATGTCACTAACATAAAAAAGTTCCCTACTGAACTGTGGTAAAACCTCAGAAAAGAAAATAACGATTCTGCCTAATGTGCACAAGCAGAGAGTCAAGATTACGAAAATTGAAAATCTTAAACATTATTGTGCTACTGTTAAATGTGAATACCGCAAGAAGCAAGCAGTAAAGTAAAAACTTATCCTGTAATGTATGTGCAACTAATTCCGCAGCAGCAGCGGCTAAAGCTTATTGTTAGTAAGAATTAATTTAATTAAAAGGAGTTTTCTTGGGTCCTGTTAAGTACTAAATAACTTGTGAGAAGGAATTTCATAAATTAAGTCTGTTTAAAATTTCGGAATCATCATAACCATAGCCAATAACAGACAATGACAATTACAATGATATAGGAGTCAATAATGGCTGAGTGCCAGATTAACAAATTATTTCAATTTGAGAGTTACATTAACATTTAATAACCACAGAATTTATGTGTCAATTAAATGTGGAGCACTTGCCCGCGAAAGGCAAAGGTCCCGAGTTCGAGTCTCGGTCGGGCACACAGTTTTAATCTGCCAGGAAGTTTCATAATTATTATTATTTGGAGGATAAGGAGGCTTCTTTAACCGACAAGCAAAACATGCGATTATTGCAAACTCTGACTAACAATCAAGAGCCTAACCCTGCAATTGCTTTTGCGCTATGCTTGCAAATTTTACTTTGCATTCAATCGACAAGCGTAGTTAAGCCATCTAAATCTCTCCTGCCTATATAAATGAAATCGGGCCTTGAGTGTGGTAAGATCTGCAATCACCGACGTGAGGGCAGCTTCTGTCTCAGAGCTCTCGACCGCACACTACTTCCACTCTCACAGACAGACCTCGTCTCACAACAAAGCTTAGAATCGCGATCCCATGTTTCGCCCTCAAATTGTTACTATCGATATCTGAGTGCTTACACAATGCAAATAATAGCGTTAAGTTGACTATATTGTTTTCAATGTAATGGAGAGTTCTGACACACTCCTTACAACACAGGGTATCCGAAAATATCCGTTCCAAAATTTGAGCCCAGTTTTAGTTTTAAGGGGTAAAACACACCCTGAAGGTAATTTGGCATATTAAGTTCAGGGGGAATATCTTCGAAACAATAATATATAAAAATGTTTTTCCATACAAAAGTTGGTAAGTAATTAATGTTCTAGTAAACTGTAGAACCAACTTTTACAATAATTTCAAGTCTTGCAAACTACACGACCACCATTAATTTATTTTGAAAAATCAAAACTTTCGCTACAACATAAACTGAAGAAAGCCGGCCGGTGTGGCCGTGCGGTTCTAGGCGCTTCAGTTTGGAACCGCGCGACCGCTACGGTCGCAGGTTCGAATCTTGCCTCGGGCATGGATGTGTGTGTTGTGCTTAGGTTAGTTAGGTTTAAGTAGTTCTAAGTTCTAGGGGACTGATGACCTCAGATGTTGAGTCCCATAGTGCTCAGAGCCATTTGAAACTGAAGAAGCTTTCAAGTCATGTACATCACTGTGTAATAAAGCTGGCTTCTGAAATACCGTTTTTTGAAAGTAAGCTGTACACAGTTTGTTGTCTGATTATTTTCAACACACCTAACTAAGGTTACATTCATTACTACTGTAATTATTAATGTTACTAATGTTAGTTTTAGATTTTAAGTTGTTATTTTACGTTTTACATTCATGGCTTGTTTTGTTTTTTGGTTTGCCATTTTACAAATGTGCCTTTTCGTAATTGGAAATAATAAGTAACTCATTATTATCTCATTATTATAATAGAAAATAATTACAATAATGATAATCCTTAAGGAAGTGCTTAAAACATAACTTTTTTTACATCATGTACATGAAATGAACGAAATTTCTTCACGTAATATACACTACGGTGAAGCCAATAAGAAACAATATTCAGCAGGATTTTCACAGGTGATCCCCTAAATATCCTGATTTGCCTCAGGCATATTTCAGTGCACTGGTAATCCGTAATTAATTAAAAATATAAAACAAATAAGTTCAATAAATAATTCGATCAGTAATGAAGTTTTAGAGATTTTAACTGGGTGTGTTGAAAATACTCTGACAGTACATTGCGTACAGCTTACTTTCCAAATATTGTACGATATACGTATATCAGAACCAGCTTTATTACGCAGGGATGTATATGGCTTGACATCTTCTTTACTGTATGTTGTAACAAATGTTTTAATTTTTCAGAATTAATTAATGGAGGTTGCAAATTTGCAAAACTTTAAATTATTACAAAAGTCAATTGTAGAGTTTTCAAGAACGTTACTTACATACCAACTTGTATGTGAGAATACTTTTATGTATATATAAGTATTTTGAAGATATTTCCTCTAAACCATCAATGTCAAATTACCTTTCAGAGTGTGTTTTACCCCGTATAAATGGAGTTGGGCATAAACAGGAAGTAGGTATTCCATTATTTTGTCTCCTCTGCACACCCGCCAAGTTTCATCAAGATTGTTTATTGGCAATTGAGACTGTTCCCTAGTAAATTTATACAGTTTTTAGACGTCCGGCTATGCGTGTAGATTTCTGTGCCTTCAGGTAGAGTTGCGGAGAGAACCGACTGTCGGTCCTGGAGAAGCCACTGCTGTTTAGGCTCTGAAGTCCCATTGGAATGCACGCTGTGAGTGGAAGACTGAGGACGAAGCCCTGCAGGCGGCCTACAGCGTCGGCATTCCATCGGACTGACATTCCGCCGCGCAAGTTTGCATTTAATTGATGAGAATATTTTGATAACCGCCACGTGCGTGTGTTCTTCCGTCAGCCAAGAGTTCCGAGCTCCAACCCGACGCTGTTGTGTCCGATACTATCCGCCTATCAGCGCCTCTTTTCTCACCGCCGTTGAGGTCTTTTTCATCGAACGAAATATGGCCGGATAGCGTGAGTTCTGTCCATTTGTATTTAGATGCTACACGAGCTGATAATCTCCACCGGGATCCCAACAGCCCAACTTCTTACAGCTCACTTATTTTAAATTTCGTTACGTGGCCTATATGCCAGGGGTTTACTACCGACAACCTTCATTTTCTTACCCCTTTTTCTTCAGTGGTGTTTGAAAGGACATGTATTCCTTTCTCAGTTATCAACTGGATAGTTAATGTTATCAGTTTGTTCACTTTTGTAGGATCGACTCGACTTGATTGTCTTTCTGTCCCCGTTTCCTTTTTTGTGTTTTTTATTCTTGTTTATCCCTAATTTCCTTTCTATTTGTTTCTTTCTGCTTCTCCATTCTTCACTTTTAACGTCCTAGTTCGTTCATTTTCTGTTTGTTCTTCTTGTTCTTCGTCTTTTTCTCCTTCTCCTCCTCATCTCTCTCTCTCTCTCTCTCTCTCTCTCTCTCTCTCTCTCTCTCTCTCTCGGTATATATCTATCTATCTATCTTTCTTTCTCTCTCTCTGTTTGCTTGGCAACGCCTTGAACTCACTCCTTATTGCCAATCTGAGTCCTCACTTCTCTGCACTGCCGCGTCTGAAAATCAGACTGACTCTCATCTACTTTTGTAGCCAGTCCGTAGTTATTTGAAGATGCAAGTAGTGTGTATGTGTCCAGCGGATTAGTGGCAGGCGTTATCATTGATTCCGTTGACATTGCTACAATGATAAGCGAGAACACTATGACCACCTACCTAATAAATGGTATGTCCATTTCTGGCACGGATAACAGAAGGGACGCGTCGTGGTATGGAAGCAGTGAGGCCTTAATAGGTCGCTGGAGCGAGCTGGCACACATTCTGCGCCCACAAGTGACCCAATTCCCGTAAATTACGGGCAGGGGACGATGAGATCTGGAGCCACGTTCAATCACATCCCAGATGTGTTTGATCGTGGTGAGTTGGGGGGGGGGGGGGGGGTGCAGCACATGAATTAGAACGCACCACTGTGTTCCTCGAACCAGTCCACCACACTCCTAGCCTTATGACATGGCGCATTATCTTGTTGAAAAATGCCGTTGGGAAACATGATCGTCATCAGGGGTGAACGTTGTCTGCAACCAGTGCACAATACTCCTTGGCCAGCATGGTGCCACGCACGAGCTCCACTGGGCACATGGATGCCCACGTGAATGTTCCCCAGAGCGAAATGGAGCCACCACAGCTTGTCTCTGTCTGCAGTAGAGGTGTCACGGAGTTGTTCTCCTGGAAGATGACAGATTCGCGTCCTCCTATCGGCATGACGAGGCAAATATCGGGATTTGTCAGACCATGCAACGCCCTGCCACTGTGCCTCTGTGCCAAAGTCCAGTGCCGATGGTCACATACCCATTTGAACCGTTGTTACTGATGTTGTGGTGCTAACATTGACACATTGGCACATGCACGAGTTGTCAGCTGCAAGGGCCCATCTTTAGAAGTTTTCGATGCACTGTCTGTTCAGACATACTTGTACACTGTTCAGCATTTAAGTCTGATATTAGTTCCGCCACAATTTGCCACCTGTCCTGTTTTACCTGTCTGCCCAGCCTACGACGACCGACATCTGTAACGAGGGGTGGCTGCCCAACCCCACGACTGGACGTGGTTTCACCTTGGTTTCGTCACGAGTTGAAGGCACTGACCACAACATTCCTCCAACACCATACTAGTCGTGCAGTTTCCGAGATGCTCGTGCCGAGCCTCTGGGTCATCACAATCTGCCCTCGGTCAAAATCAGATAGATCGCGCTCCTTCCCCATTCTACACATGGGCAGCATGCTCATTGACGCTACATGAACCGTTTGTGTGCCTGACTATCATTCCCCGTCAGTTGATGCTGCTATCACCTGGACGAGTTTATATCGATAGCACGCCGGTGGTAATAATTCTCTGCCTGATCAGTGTTCTGTGACCTCCGAACAAGACGCAGCCAGGGCAGAAGCACCACAGCCACAAAGATGCGAGCTTTTGCTAGTGCCCTAGTGACTCGCCACTTGAGCGAGATTCACCAGTGCCACAGGCGGCGCTGACAATGAAGTTATCGACTTCGCCTCGGCCAGTTGCCGGCTGAGTACAATCCGCCAATGACGACAATGGACAGAAGCCTTCTCGGAAGATAGAAGAGCAGCTCTCGCGCACTTGGTTATAGGTCATCATCCAGGGCTGACTTAGACAGGGAACGCTGTTTAGTGAACTCTTACAAGTGAAGTGACCATTGTGCTGCGAGTTTGCCTACGATTATTTGCACTTAGCCTTTGAAGGCCTTTTTGTGTTATATTACAATCAGCGTTGCAGTCTTCATTATTCGACGAGTCACAAAGATAAGTAAAACTTTTCACTCATTTGTGTGACTGTGTTATTAATCTGTTAGAGTGTCGCAGATCCTTCGTTCTCCTATCCTGTTTCATGAATCATGGGCATAGCTGTGTAATAATGACAGGGTCTTGTCTTAACGCTGTACTGCAACAGAGGCCGTTTCACGAACTCGCAAACTCGGCCTACCGTAACAGCAGTGGCGCTCGGTTTCCACGGTAGTAGCGACGAGGCCTTTACAAAACAGTGTAACTTATGTTATAGCTTTTTATGCTCCTTTTGAGAAGACATTGCGAGGTACCAATGGAAGCTGTGAGAGAAGGCCTAAATAGAAAAAATGCCAAGTAAACAGAAATCACTGTCTCGTTCGTCGCTATGCGGGGTACACTAGACATAACAGTAACTAAAATCAAAATGGATATTGCAGTAAAATAACACGACTGTTTTAATGCATTTTACCCTTTTGGTGACAGTTACTCATAATTCCTTCGCATTTTCTCTGTTTAGTAGTGACGCCACAACAGTATCGAGACAATACAGGCTGCTATAATAATTTTTGTACTGCCAAATAGTGATCATATAGGCTGATGCTGCTAGGAAATAACGTTTATTTATTTGCAGCTCTTCGTCTTATAAAAAATTATTTCCTTAAATTCATTTCTCCAGCTACTTCGCAGAATATTTGGAAGGAACACTCTGGTGTTCAAGCTGGTTTCTCCACAGCAATTTACCAGTCCTGATATTTGAAAATTAAATTAACAACAATCTTGACAGCAATAAAATATTTGTTGGCAATGGTAAACGGTTTCGGTAAAAATGTGACCATCCTCATACCATATACACCATGATGGTAGGCATTGGCTGTGAACGAAGTAGTTGTCGTGGCTCCACGGACGTCAGTATACCTTCTCCGTTCACCACTACCGCCTGCCATCTTGGTGTATATGGTCTGAAGGTAGTCTCATTTTGATCGAAACCAGTTATGATTGCCAATAAATATTTAATTGCGGTCAAGATTGTTTTTAATTCAATTTTGAAGTATGTTATCGAGACCATCGATATTCTTCACCAGAAATGTTCTGAAAAGCTATTGTCCTGGTACCTTTAGCCATTTTTACTTATTATTTTTCTCGCTCTTTTTTGAGCAATTTGTGCACTACGAGTATATAATTGATACGATCGCACCCAGGTGGCAGCCCTACCGTTCTATGCTAACCAGCAACAGCAGCACACTTATGTTTTTTTTTTATTGAAACTCTTATCCATCCAAAAAAACTTCTGAAACGTTTGGTGACGATTTTATCATCATTGTCATCGTTGGCGATAGAGTCGTCATCGTCCAGTAAAGAACTTGCATAGTCGATATATAATTTATTCACCTGCCTACATGGCCACTCACAACTCCATTCAAATTCAGCTAATTTCGTAATTTTGTCTTTCACTCCAGTGTGTTCCCTATCCGCCGTCTTCTATTTTCGTGTCCCTCATAGTATTCCCAGTACGGATCTCGGCATTGCCCGCTGAGCAGATCTCAGTTTTTTGAATGGTTTCTGCATTGTACATTATATGACCATCTGTCCACAAGGAAAGAACATTAAGTTTAACGTCACGTCGAGAATGAGCTTGGATTGGACAACAATGGAAAAGGAAATTGGCCGTGTCCTTTTCGAAGGAACCATCCCAGCAGTCGCTGTAATCGATTTGTGGAAACGACGAAAATCCTAAACTTACGTCGTTCCTCTCGAATGCGGATCCTGTGTAGTAACCGCTGCACCACCAATACAGCGAGTGTAGCTTAAACGACCAGAAAAACA
This sequence comes from Schistocerca serialis cubense, assembly GCF_023864345.2. Classification (NCBI taxonomy): domain Eukaryota; kingdom Metazoa; phylum Arthropoda; class Insecta; order Orthoptera; family Acrididae; genus Schistocerca; species Schistocerca serialis. The sequence continues at coordinate 266,046,455 of NC_064646.1, forward strand.
AAACAAAAAAGGGGCATGCAATATCGCAGGAATTTTTCTTGCCTTAAGCTGGGCGAAATCCGCAACCGCCGTGTTTTTGTATCTTGTCCCAGCTTATTTGTTTCTTTTGACCCTCGCAGCGGCGGTACAAAAAGGGTAGGTACGTAGGTGAAACGGTGAAGCTCGTTCCAGTTGTTGCCAGTGAGAAATTGCATTTCGCTGGCTGGGTCAACAGGCGGGAAATATACGACCGCCGGTTGAATACTCAAACATAGCCGCCGACGCGAACACTCGCTACACGGTGAACATAAAGAGGAAGGCATGAGTTGAGGGGGCAGTTCCAGATTCATGCCATTCCTCGCCTTTTTAGATCAGAGTTTGCACTAAAGTCATGTCAATGATATTGCAGCCTTACCGCACGCAGTGTCCGAAACAAAAGTAACATCACAACACTACAATACTCTGTGTGTTCGGGTCCATAGTCACATTAGATTTCTTGAAAGATATCATTTTACTCCGCGAGGCTGCTTTTTATTTGAAATAACCACTTTATTCCATTAGCGAGTAACCAGTTTCGCCCACTGCTTGTGGTACTGCAGTTCACTTCGACGTATTATTCGTAGCGAAGCATAAAAATCGGTCATATATCAACAAAAGAATTTATATCAACACAGACATATATTTTTATATTATACTAAATACTATGCACATTTACGTGCTCAGAACAGAACTGCAATGTCTGCTGTATAAAAACCTAATTAAACTTCTGCGAGTTCAGAAGTAGGACCGCAGACGTTCATGCTACTTTGCACTTTTATTTCATTCTGAAGGTAATAGAATGAGTTCAGTGTATAAAAATATTCCCCGTGCATAAATAAGAACATATTTTAATAAAACAATAGCCAGCTCTATTGAAGAAACAAAATACAACCATATGGCTCAAATGGCTGTGAGCACAATGCGACTTAACTTCTGAGGTCATCAGTCGCCTAGAACTTAGAACTAATTAAACCTAACTAACCTAAGGACATCACACATATCCATGCCCGAGGCAGGATTCGAACCTGCGACCGTAGCGGTCGCCCGGCTCCAGGCTGCAGCGCCTAGAACCTCACGGCCACTCCGGCCGGCCAACCATATGGGAATTGTGAGTCCGCCTTGATGCAAAACACCTTGTTATTTGTTTACTTATTTAGTTCCCAAACTATTTTCGGCGACAAATATCACCACCATCAGGGGGTTCTTTAAATCTAAAACATGCATAAAATAGCATAGTTACAAAAACACAGTAACAGTTATTACATTTCTACTGTTCGTTTTTTGAAATACAGTTTTCTATGGATACTTTCATACTACCTTATTTATTGTATGTTATGGCATGTTTTTAAGAATTACTGCCGCTGTTTGCGACATATTTTCTGTGCTTTTTCTGTTGCCGTTTTTTCTCAGCGTACATCATGTCATCTGCAACTGTGTGAGCGGCTATTAGTAAGTAAATACTAAAAGGTGAACTTACGTATGTCGGCGTTATACATTTGGGGTTGTGGTAGTGTTGTGGAATACACTTTTGGAGTGTACTGGGCTGTTACTTAGTTAATCGTGTACTCCCGTTCGTTGGATCGCATGTAGCTGATTCTGTACACATAAAACAAAACTTTCGCACTTTGTTTATGATCCAGAACATTACGCCATCTGGATCATAAAGTACGAAAGTTTTGTTTTTCTGTGTATAGAATCAGTTACGTACATGCTGTCCAACGAATGTAAGTACACGAACAACTAAGTAACAGCCCAGTACATTCCAAATCTGTATTCCACATCATTACCGCAACCCCAAGTGTATAAGTCTGATACAAGTAAGTTCACCTTTTAGAATTTTTTTTCTAAACGGCCGCTCACACAGTTGCAGATGACGTGATGTACGCTGAGAAAAAACAGCAACAGAAAAACACAGAAAATATGCAACAAAGCGCGATAATAATTCTTAAAAACATGTGAATATATATGTACATTTTCTTCCTGTTTTCATGCTTGATCTGTGTTCAGTTTTTGACGGGCTATGCACTGGGCCATCTTACCACAAAATCTGCGGGGGTTGCGATGGAGAACTTCATTTTTCAGCAGGATATGGAACGCTCAGACTATAAATATATACAGGGTGTTACAAAAAGGTACGGCCAAACTTTCAGGAAACATTCCTCACACACAAATAAAGAAAAGATGTTATGTGGACATGTGTCCGGAAACGCTTAATTTCCATGTTAGAGCTCATTTTAGTTTCGTTCTTCCACCTACGCTCAATGGAGCACGTTATCATGATTTCATACGGGATACTCTACCTGTGCTGCTAGAACATGTGCCTTTACAAGTACGACACAACATGTGGTTCATGCACGATGGAGCTCCTGCACATTTCAGTCAAAGTGTTCGTACGTTTCTCAACAACAGATTCGGTGACCGATGGATTCCATGGCCTCCACGCTCTCCTGACCTCAACCCTCTCGACTTTCATTTATGGGTGCATTTGAAAGCTCTTGTCTACGCAACCCCGGTACCAAATGTAGAGACTCTTCCTGCTCGTATTGTGGACGGCTGTGATACAATACGCCATTCTCCAGGGCTGCATCAGCGCATCAGGGATTCCATGCGACGGAGGGTCGATGCATGTATCCTCGCTAACGGAGGACATTTTGAACATTTCCTGTAACAAAGTGTTTGAAGTCACGCTCGTACGTTCTGTTGCTGTGTGTTTCCATTCCATGATTAATGTGATTTGAAGAGAAGTAATAAAATGAGCTCTAACATGGAAAGTAAGCGTTTCCGGACACATGTCCACATATCATATTTTCTTTCTTTGTGTGTGAGGAATTTTTTCTGAAAGTTTAGCCGTACCTTTTTGTGACACCCAATATATATATATATATATATATATATATATATATATATATATATATATATATATATATATATATAAATATAATACTGACGAATCGATTCCACAGACCGAATGTGAGGAGAGGGGCTAGTGTAATTGGTTAATACAAACCATAAAAAAATGCACGGAAGTATGTTTTTTAACACAAACCTACGTTTTTTTAAATGGAACCCCGTTAGTTTTGTTAGCACATCTGAACATATAAACAAATATGTAATCAGTGCCGTTTGTTGCATTGTAAAATGTTAATTACATCCGGAGATATTGTAACCTAAAGTTGACGATTGAGTACCACTCCTCCGCTGTTCGATCGTGTTTATCGGAGAGCACCGAATTAAGTAGGGATCCAAAGAGAACGGTGATGGACCTTAGGTACAGAAGAGACTGGAACAGCACATTACGTCCACATGCTAACACCTTTTTATTGGTCTTTTTCACTGACGCACATGTACATTACCATGAGGGGTGAGGTACACGTACACACGTGGTTTCCGTTTTCAATTACGGAGTGGAATAGAGTGTGTCCCGACATGACAGGCCAATAGATGTTCAATGTGGTGGCCATCATTTGCTGCACACAATTGCAATCTCTGGCGTAATGAATGTCGTACACGCCGCAGTACATCTGGTGTAATGTCGCCGCAGGCTGCCACAATACGTTGTTTCATATCCTCTGGGGTTGTAGGCACACCACGGTACACATTCTCCTTTAACGTACCCCACAGAAAGAAGTCCAGAGGTGTAAGATCAGGAGAACGGGCTGGCCAATTTATGCGTCCTCCACGTCCTATGAAACGCCTGTCGAACATCCTGTCAAGGGTCAGCCTAGTGTTAATTGCGGAATGTGCAGGTGCACCATCATGCTGATACCACATACGTCGACGCGTTTCCAGTGGGACGTTTTCGAGCAACGTTGGCAGATCATTCTGTTGAAACGCGATGTATGTTGCAGCTGTTTGGGCCCCTGCAATGAAGTGAGGACAAAGAGGTGGTCGCCAATGATTCCGCACCATACATTTACAGTCGTCGGTCGCTGTCGCTCTACCTGTCTGAGCCAGCGAGGATTGTCCACGGACCAGTAATGCATGTTCCGTAGATTCACTGCCCCGTGGTTTGTGAAACCCGCTTCATCGGTAAACAGGTAGAACTGCAACGCATTCTTTGTTAATGCCCATTGACAGAATTGCACTCGATGATTAAAGTCGTTACCATGTAATTGCTGATGTAGCGACACATGAAACGGGTGAAAGCGGTGACGATGCAGTATGCACATGACACTGCTTTGACTCAGCCCACCGGCTCTCGCAATGTCCCGTGTACTCATGTGTGGGTTCACAACACACCAACTGCACCCGCTTCTCCTGTGACGGGTCTGTTACGGACCCGTTTGCGTGCTACGACCATACCTATTGCATACAGTTGGCGGTAGATGTTTTGCAATGTGCGGCACATTGGATGCTCTCTGTCCGGGTACCGTTCTGCATACACCCTGCAGGCTTCAGCTGCATTTCGTCGACACTCGCCATAGATGAGTATCATCTCCGCCTTTTCAGAGTTCGAATACACCATGGTCACAGTTCTTACAACACTACACTATCACAGACGTCTGGTAACACGGTGTACTACAGTTGGTCTGCGTGTGGAGACGAATGCAGAATAACAATAGCAGCAAGCGCTACATGCGGACACTGCGACAGCTAGACCAAACCACAAGAGTGCACTACAGCCACACTCGTAAACACGGTCGTCATCGTAAACACGTCCCTGCAGATGCTGCTCGCCGACCGTGGCCCGTGTTTGTTACAACACGCAACTGAACGTCGGAGGTTTCAAGCGTCAACTTTAGGTTACAATATCTCCGGATGTAATTAACATTTTACAATGCAACAAACGGCACTGATTACGTATTTGTTTATATGTTCAGATGTGCTAACAAAACTAACGTGGTTCCATTTAAAAAAACCTAGGTTTGTGGTAAAAAACATACTTCCGTCCATTTTTGTATGGTTTGTATTAAACAATTACAGTAGCCCCTCTCCTCACGTTCGGTCTGTGGAATCGGTTCGTCAGTATTTGATGTGGTTTACGAAATATATCCAGCGGTAACGTTAGGTGACTCACCCTATATATATATATATATATATATATATATATATATATATATATATATATATATATATATATATATATATGAATACTTGTGTATCACCGAGCGAGGTGGCGCAGTGGTTAGCACACTGGACTCACATTCGGGAGGACGACGGTTCTGTCCCGCGTCCCGCCATCCTGATTTAGGTTTTCCGTGATTTCCCTAGATCACTCCAGGCAAATGCCGGGATGGTTCCTTTGAAAGGGCACGGCCGACTTCCTTTCCCATCCTCCACTAATCCGAGCTTGTGCTCCGTCTCTAATGACCTCGTTGTCGACGGGACGTTAAACACCAATATCCTCCTCCTCCTACTTGTGTATCTATACGTATGGCTGTAAAACTGGAATATGATTCGTGCATATAGTTCCTATGTTCTGCCTAGGTAGTACTTACAGACCTGCAAATATTCATTTCTCTCTCTGCAGTTTTGAAACAATTCTTACAAGACATGCAAAAGAACGTTTTGTAGGCAGTTTAGAGACACAGTTCATTAATATGGATTGAATTGGGAATGTCCCAATCTTATTACGATTTCCTATTGTCTTAGGAGTAGGATTTTTAAAGCATGCTACCTCTTCGTGCCCTGTGTTACATTTTCGTCTTGTTTACTCGTTTTAGTACATTTTGGGTGTACAGTTTGTTTTATGTCTCAACATGTCCTTTTTTGACGCCACGTAACGTTTTACCAGGCTACGACTTAAACTAACGTACACGCTGAATCGTCAAAACAAACTGCAGTATTGTAACACATTAAAAAAAAAAAAAACGGCTCTGAGCACTATGGGACTTAACTTCTGAGGTCATGAGTCCCCTAGAACTCAGAACTACTTAAACCTAACTAACCTAAGGACATCACACACCTCCATGCCCGAGGCAGGATTCGAACCTGCGACCGTAGCGGTCGTGCGGTTCCAGACTGTAGCGCCTAGAACCGCTCGGCCACACCGGCCGGCTGTAACACACTTCCAGATGACTGTACGGCCAGGCTACAAAATGCAATATATAAAATAAAAAAAGTACTGCTTTCGTATCATGACTTTCGACCCTTACAACTCATAACTATACATTAATTTGAGCCTTCAAGTCTGCCTTAAATTGAACTATAGGCTAGTGTGAACGCAGCTACCTACCGCCACGTGACGTTCTGCTGACATCCAGTTTGAATCGTCTTTTATTCGGCGGAAAAATTCCTGTAGGAAATGTTGGCCTCCCGGTGGGAGGAGTTGACGCAAGTTCGTCATCAGGGAACGCCACCAGGCTGCGCGCCCCGGTTTTTAGCGAGCGACCTGTCAGCGGCGCGCCGGCGACACAGTGACCCGGGCAGCCAGAGAGCGGTGTCAGCGCTTGCGAGACGCTCATCGCTCAGCGCGCGCACGTGATTGCGGCCGCGGGGATTGTCTGGTGAATAATGAAGCGCGGAGCACCAGGCCGCAAACTAAACTTGCGTCCGCCGCATTACGCGCCTCCCATCCCACCGCACTGGCCGTTCGATGCGGCCGCGGTTGGTCTGGTCCGGGTCTAGGTTAGCCCAGCTTAGGAGGTCTGTGGGGATCTGACCGCAGGCGCACGCACTACGCTGCCCTCGGGCCACCCGAGGTGTCGCCCTGCCTCTCCACATACGTCCTCTTGTCTTAGAAGCCCTCTGCCGGTAACAAGAACAGTCCCACAAACGTTCTCGTAAACAGCACCTGCGTCCTACACCCCACAAAGCCTCTCCTAATTCTCTAGAAGGGCGTAGCGTTCCAAAGGATTGGAAAAGGGCACAGGTCATCCCCGTTTTCAAGAACGGACGTCGAACAGATGTGCACAACTATAGACCTATATCTCTAACGTCGATCAGTTGTAGAATTTTGGAACACGTATTATGTTCGAGTATAATGACTTTTCTGGAGACTAGAAATCTACTCTGTAGGAATCAGCATGGGTTTCGAAAAAGAGGATCGTGTGAAACCCTGCTCGCACTATTCGTCCACGAGACTCAGAGGGCCATAGACACGGGTTCCCAGGTAGATGCCGTATTTCTTGACTTCCGCAAGGCGTTTGATACAGTTCCTCACAGTCGTTTAATGAACAAAGTAAGAGCATATGGACTATCAGACCAATTGTGTGATTGGATTGAAGAGTTCCTAGATAACAGAACACAGCATGTCATTCTCAATGAAGAAAAGTCTTCCGAAGTGAGAGTGATTTCAGGTGTGCCGCAGGAGAGTGTCGTAGGACCGATGCCATTCACAATATACATAAATGACCTTGTGGATGACATCGGAAGTTCACTGAGGCTTTTTGCGGATGATGCAGTGGTATATCGAGAGGTTGTAACAATGCAAAATTGTACTGAAATGCAGGAGGATCTGCAACGAATTGACGCATGGTGCAGGGAATGGCAATTGAATCTCAATGTAGACAAGTGTAATGTGCTGCGAATACATAGAAAGAAAGATCCTTTATCATTTAGCTACAATATAGCAGGTCAACAACTGGAAGCAATTAATTCCGTAAATTAACTGGGAGTAGGCATTAGGAGAGATTTAACATGGAATGATCATAAAAAGTTGATCGTCGGTAAAGCAGATGCCAGACTGACATTCATTGGACAGAATCCTAAGGAAATTCAATCCGAAAACAAAGGAAGTTGGTTACAGTACGCTTGTTCGCCCACTGCTTGAATACTGCTCAGCAATGTGGGGTCCGTACCAGATAGGGTTGGTCGAAGAGATAGAGAAGATCCAACGGAGAGCAGCGCGCTTCGTTACATGATCATTTAGTAATCGCGAAAGCCTTCCGGAGATGATAGATAGACTCCAGTGGAAGGCTCTGCAGGAGAGACGCTCAGTAACTCGGTACGGGCTTTTGTTGAAGTTTCGAGAACATACCTTCACCGAGGACTGAAGCAGTATATTGCTCCCTCCTACGTATATCTCGCGAAGAGACCATGAGGATAAAATCAGAGAGATTAGAGCCCACACAGATTCATACCGACAATCATTCTTTCCACGAACAATACGAGACTGGAATAGAAGGGAGAACCGATAGAGGTACTCAAGGTACCCTCCGCCACACACCGTCAGGTGGTATGCGGAGTATGGATGTAGATGTATTGAAGAGCCAAAGAAACTGGTACACCTACCTAATATCGTAAAGGGCCCCCGCGAGCGCTCAGAAGTACCGCAACACGACGTGGCATGGACTCTACTAACGTCTGAAGCAGTGCTGGAGGGAGCTGATACCGTGAATCCTGCAGGGCTGACCATAAAGTACGAGGGGGTGGAGATCTTTTCTGAACAACATACAAGGCATCCCAGATAAGCTCAATAATGTTCATGTCTGGTTAGTTTGGTGGCCAGCGGAAGTGTTTAAGTTCAGAAGAGTGTCCCTGGAGCCACTCTGTAGCAATTCTGCACGTGTGGAGTGTCACATTGTCCTGCTAGAATTGGTCAAGTCCGTCGGAATGCACGAAGGACATGAGTGGATGCAGGTGATCAGACAGGATGCTTACGTACGTGTCACCTGTCAGAGTCGTATCTAGACGTATCATGGGTCCCATATCACTCCAACTGCACACGCCCCACACCATTACAGAGCCTCCACCACCTTGAACAGTCCACTGCTGACATGCACGGTCCATGAATTTATGAGTTTGTCTCCGTACCCATACACGTCCATCCGCTCGGTACACTTTGAAGCGAGACATGTCCGGCCAGGCAACATGTTTCCAGTCATCAACAGCCCAGTGTCGCTGTTGAGGGCACAGGCGAGGCGTAATGCTTTGTGTCGTGCAGTCATCAAGGCTACACGACTGAGTCTTCGGCTCCGAAAGTCCAAATCGATCATATTTCGTTGAATGGTTGGCACGCTGACACTTACTGATGTTCCAGCACTGAAATCTGTAGCAATTTGCGGAAAGGTACACTTCTGTCACGTCGAACGATTCGATTCTCCTGAGTCGTCGTTGGTACCGTTCTTGCACATTTTTTTCCGGCCGCAGCGATGTCGGAGGTTTGATGTTTTACCGGATTCCTGATATCCACGGTACACTCGTGAAAAGGTCGTACAGGAAATCTCCGCGTCAACGCTACCTCGGAGATGCTGTGTTCCAGCGCTCGTGCGACAACTATAGCACCACGTTTAAACTCACTTAAATCTGGATAACCTGCCATTGTAGCAGCTGTAACCGATCTAACAACTGCGCCAGACACTTTTTGTCTTATATAGGCGTTGCCTACCGCAGCGCCGTATTCTGCCTGTTTACATATCTCTGTATCTGAATACGCGTGTCTATACTTTGCGTTTGGCGCTTCAGTGTAAGTTATCTGTGCCTTTAGGTATACGAGGACGCGCTGGTAAGTAATTCCGCCGATTTTTTTATGTGAAAACTCTTGAAGCTTTCTAAATAAAACAAACGTTGTTAACGTTCTATATCCTTAGTTTTCATGTCTACATATTTGCAGCCCACTGCCACTAGGGGTCTCTGAACTGTAGCGTGTAACATGGCGGTGTGTAACGTAACAATGTCAGTGCGTGAGAAACAACATGCTGCAGTCGAGTCTCGAATTCGAAGAGTTCGTCCATACATGGAGCTCCCTATCCCTCACCAAGGTAACACTAGACGACAAACGAGTGCCGCGACATTTGCAACAATCCGATGCCTTTTCTTCACTACCATCGATCACCTTTCATAGTGTCCCGAGATGGCTCCGTTCGATTTTCACGTGTTTCCAAAAGTACCAGAGCGAGGAGTTACGTTTGATAATGATGTAACTGTGCAGGCAATGGTGAGTTTGCGACTCCGTCAACAAAGTCAAACAATCTATTGTCGCGGTATCAAGAAAGTGATCTCTCGCTAGGAGAAATTTCTTTCGGCGTAAGGGTAACTATGTTGAGAAACAAATATGTCGACAAGAAGAACAAAGATGTAGAATATGAATAACGTTTGTTTTATGTAAAAAGCCTTAAAAATTTTGACATAACTTTGGAGTTATTAATTCTCGGCATCCCCCAGTACAGTACCATTACAAGAAGTCGTTCAATTGTTAAAACAAAACTTGATTTCGGAAAAATGAGAAAAACTGTAACTGATAGCTCCACTTCACGTAGTGTGTAATGACGCAAAACTCGGCTTTTTGCCCTCTACATCTACATTTACATTTATACTCCGCAAGCCACCCAACAACGCTGTGTGGCGGAGGGTACTTTACGTGCCACTACATTACCTCCCTTTCCTGTTGCAGTCGCGTATGGTTTGCGGGAAGAACGACCGCCGTAAAGCTTTCGTGCGCGCTCAAATCTCTCAAATTTTACATTCGTGATCTCCTCGGGAGGTATAAGTAGGGGGAGCAGAATATTCGATACCTCATCCAGAAACGCACCCTCTCGTAACCTGGACAGCAAGCTACGCCGCGATGCAGAGCGCCTCTCTTGCAGAGTCTGCCACTTGAGTTTGCTAAACATCTCCGTAATATCACGCTTACCAAATAACACTGTGACGGAACGCGCCGGTCTTCTTTGGATCTTCTCTATCTCCTCTGTCAACCTGACCTGGTACTGATCGCACACTGATGAGCAATACTCATGTATAGGTCGAACGAGTGTTTTGTAAGCCACCTCCTTCGCTGATGGACTACATTTTCTAAGGACTCTCCCAATGAATCTCAACCTGGCACCCGCCTTACCAACAATTAATTTTATATGATTATTCCACTTCAAATCGCTCCGTACGCATACTCACAGATATTTTACAGAAGTAACTGCTACCAGTGTTTGTTCCGCTATCATATAATCATACAATAAAGGATCCTTCTTTCTACGTATTCGCAACACATTACATTTGTCTATGTTAAGGGTCAGTTGCCACTCCCTGCACCAAGTGCCTATCCGCTGCAGATCTTCCTCCGTGACGTGACTTACACGTCGGTTCGAAACCTTAACATGGGGTAAATAGGGGTGTGCGCTATTTGTGTGTTTCTGTGTTCTAAGCAGTGGAGCACTACAACAAGATACATTTCTCTGTGATTTACGTCTCCGACAGTTATTTGCTTTCGTGACGGAGATAACGGTGAATATTGTGAAAAACCTGTGTTTTCGTCGGAAATTAACGTTACAAGTCCACGGAATTTAACGCTACAAGTCCACTGTCAACTATTAACACAGGAGATCCGTTGGTAATGGCTTCTTGGTTATACCTGAAGCAAGTTCGTTTTGCTGTTCATATTGTACTGTTCGCCACCAGGGGCAAAAAAATAGCTGTACCCTCCGCTGGTTCGTGAGAAAATACTAGAAATGAAACAGAAGATGAAGAGACGTAAATGTTTCGCTTTTTTCCCGCGCTGTAGCAGCTCTTGATGCCGGCAGCGTTCCTCGGAGCCCCGTGAATTACTGGGCAACCCGCGTACTGAGATCTTTCCGCTAATTAATTTGCTTGAAAATATAATAATCCTCGCTGCAGACGGACGGCGTGTGTCTGTGTCCCTCCGCGGCCGCCTAGGGGTAGGCGGGGCCAGAGCGCTGGCGCAGTCGCTTTCAGCTCAAATTGCTCGTCGTAAATTACCGGGCTGCCCCGTGCGTCGCGTGTTTTTTTGTGGGGAGCGGCGGCGGCAGCAGCAGCAGCAGCCGGCCCCTCTGTACGTATCTCGCGTTTCCCTTGTTTACGGCCGGCGCTGAGCGGCTCGGGATGGCTTCGCCCGCACTGGCGTCTTCCTCTCGTCGCGAGGCGGCGTCTCAGGCCTCAGAGGGCGCGGGCCGCTCCCACTCGGAGATATTGCCGCGGAGGCGCGGCTATCGCCAATGGTAGGATGTCTGCGGGACTGTGACAGCACCAGTGGATGTACGGCGCCCGTAAAACGCTGTTTCGAACCTGACAGAAATGCCGCAGTAATGGTTCTCCTGAGGGATTATAAATTATTGGGCAATTTGGTAAGGCATTACTTCACCGACTCTGGGCATAAATGTAAGATCTCATCACCGTTTCAAAATTGTAGACTAAAGGTATTATGCCAATTCTACAGTAGATAGAGAAAGTAAACTGAAAACTTATGTACGACAGCTTGTCTGCCTGACAAAAGGGGAAGACGAATGGAATATTCCAGAATTTGAAACACGAACAGCTGCTAGCATGAGTTTCTTAGAAGTAGATGCCTTACGGGTTGTGAAGCAACTCAAATCGCTTGATATGGGCAAGTCTTCAGGTCCAGATTGTATACCGATTAGGTTCCTTTCAGATTACGCTGATACAATAGCTCCCTACTTACAAGGGAACCTCCCCATCGCACCCCCTCAGATTTAGTTATAAGTTATAAGTGGATAGGACTTGAAAAACTGAACACAGATCAGTTGAGAAAACAGGAAGAAGTTGTGTGGAACTATGAAAGAAATAAGCAAAATATACAAACTGAGTAGTCCATGCGCAACATAAGCAACATCAAGGAGAATCTGTGCTTAGCAGTGCCGTGGTCCCGTGGTTAGCGTGAGCAGCTGCGAAACGAGAGGTCCTTGGTTAAAATCTTCCCTCGAGTGAAAAGTTTACTTTCTTTATTTTCGCAAAGTTATGATCTGTCCGTTCGTTCATTGACGTCTCTGTTCACTGTAATAAGTTTAGTGTCTGTGTTTTGCGACCGCACCCCAAAACTGTGCGATTAGTAGACGAAAGGACGTGCCTCTCGAATGGGAACCGAAAACATTTGATCGCAAGGTCATAGGTCAACCATTCCTCCACAGGAAAACACGTCTGATATATTCTATACGACACTGGTGAAGGCATGTGCGTCACATGACAGGAATATGTTGTCGACCCAACTAATTTGTACACTTGACCCACCTAACTTGTACACTTGGCAAATGGGTAAAAAGATTCTTCTACCATGCCCTATTTAGGTTTTCTTGTGGATGTGATAATCACTCCCAAAAAAGTGATCGCATCGGACGGACGGACGGACAGATAATAATTGTCTGAAAATAAAAAATTAAACATTTCGCTCGAGGGAAGACTTGAACCAAGAACCTCTCATTCCGCAGCTGCTCATCCTAACCACGAGACCACGGCGCTCCTGAGCTCACACTGTCCTTGATGTTGCCTGTCTTCCGAATGGACTACTCAGTTTGTATATTTTGCTTATTTTTTTTTTTCATAGTTCCACACGACTTCTTCCTGTTTTCTCGATTGATCTGTGTTCAGTTTTTCAAGGCCTATCCACTGTGCCAATTTCTAATTAAATCTGAGGGGGGTGCGATGGGGAGGTTCCCTTGTTAGCAATCATATACAACCGCTCGCTCACCGATAGATCTGTACCTGCAGATTGGAAAACTGCGCAGGTCGCTCCAGTGTTTAAGAAGGGTAGTAGGAATAATCCATCGAACTACAGACCTATATCATTGACATCGGTTTGCAGTAGGGTTTTGGAGCATATACTGTATTCAAACATTATGAATCACCTCGAAGGGAACGATCTATTGATACGTAATCAGCATGGTTTCAGAAAACATCGTTCTTGTGCAACGCAGCTGGCTCTTTATTCGCACGAAGTAATGGCCGCTATCGACAGGGGATCTCAAGTTGATTCCGTATTTCTAGATTTCCGGAAAACTTTTGACACCGTTCCTCACAAGCGACTTCTAATCAAGCTGCGGGCCTATGGGGTATCGTCTCAGTTGTGCGACTGGATTCGTGATTTCCTGTCAGGAAGGTCGCAGTTCGTAGTAATAGACGGCAAATCATCGAGTAAAACTGAAGTGATATCAGGTGTTCCCCAGGGAAGCGTCCTGGGACCTCTGCTGTTCCTGATCTATATAAATGACCGGGGTGACAATCTGAGCAGTTCTCTTAGGTTGTTCGCAAATGATGCTGTAATTTACCGTCTATTAAGGTCATCCGAAGACCAGTATCAGTTGCAAAGCGATTTAGAAAAGATTGCTGTATAGTGTGGCAGGTGGCAGCTAAATAACGAAAAGTGTGAGGTGATCCACATGAGTTCCAAAAGAAATCCGTTGGAATTCGATTACTCGATAAATAGTACAATTCTCAAGGCTGTCAATTCAACTAAGTACCTGGGTGTTAAAATTACGAACAACTTCAGTTGGAAAGACCACATAGATAATATTATTGATTGGCGAGTCCATAGTGTCCTGTGCACTACGACCAGATAATGGGTATACTTGGAAGGAGAGACAGCATTGGTCGTATATTTTTGTTTATTATCGCAAAATCGATTTTCTGTCACTTAGTGACCATCTTCAGTGCTGTAATATATAACTTAAATTAGTAAGCACTGGTGTCAATAAGCTTACGGCGATCACATAGAGAATACTAGAGCTCGAACAGAAAGGTTTAGGTGTTCGATTTTCCCGCGCGCTGTTCGGGAGTGGAATGGTAGAGAGAGATAGTATGATTGTGGTTCGATGAACCCTCTGCCAAGCACTTAAACATAGACTATGTGATCGCCGTAAGCTTATTGACACCAGTGCTTACTAATTTAAGTTATATGTTACAGCACTAAAGATGGTCACTAAGTGACCTAAAATCGATTTTGCGATAATAAACAAAAATATACGACCAATGCTGTCTCTCCTTCCAAGTATACCCACATAGATAATATTGTGGGGAAGGCGAGCCAAAGGTTGCGTTTCATGGGCAGGACACTTAGAAGATGCAACAAGTCCACTAAAGAGACAGCTTACACTACACTCGTTCGTCCTGTGTTAGAATATTGCTGCGCGGTGTGGGATCCTTACCAGGTGGGATTGACGGAGGACATCGAAAGGGTGCAAAAAAGGGCAGCTCGTTTTGTATTATCACGTAATAGGGGAGAGAGTGTGGCAGATACGATACGCGAGTTGGGATGGCAGTCATTAAAGCAAAGACGTTTTTCGTCGCGGCGAGATCTATTTACGAAATTTCAGTCACCAACTTTCTCTTCCGAATGCGAAAATATTTTGTTGAGCCCAACCCACATAGGTAGGAATGATCATCAAAATAAAATAAGAGAAATCAGAGCTCGAACAGAAAGGTTTAGGTGTTCGATTTTCCCGCGCGCTGTTCGGGAGTGGAATGGTAGAGAGAGAGAGAGAGAGTATGATTGTGGTTCGATGAACCCTCTGCCAAGCACTTAAATGTGAATTGCAGAGTAATCATGTAGATGTAGATGTGAACCATCCCCCCCCTCTCTCCCCATAAGATACGGTCGAATGTCAATCTGACTTTATACACGTACACATCATTGGCGGGATCCGCAGCTCGTGGTCTAGTGGCTAGCAATGCTTCCTCTGGATCACGGGGTCCCGAGTTCGATTCCAGGCCTGGTTGGGGATTTTCTCTGCCTGGGGACTTGGTGTTTGTGTTGTCCTTATCAAGTCGTCATCACCATTCGTGACCGTGGCTAGATTGGACTGTGTAAAAATTGGGACTTTCTACGGGCGCTGATGACCGCGCACTTGAGGGCCCCTCAAACCTAACATCATCATCACCATTGGAGGCTACATGAACGATTAGACTTGCTATTCTCTGAGACCAGTAGGACGGCCACCATAGTGCATTAGTGTTGTTCGTCTTTTGTGTTGTTACCAAGCCTGGTGGTGTACATTAGGGATAGTAATTACCGCTGAAACAATCGGTTTACGGTTATATCAGTCTTTTTCAAATGGTTCAAATGGCTCTGAGCACTATGGGACTTAACATCTATGGTCATCAGTCCCCTAGAACTTAGAACTACTTAAACCTAACTAACCTAAGGACATCACACAACACCCAGTCATCACGAGGCAGAGAAAATCCCTGACCCCGCCGGGAATCGAACCCGGAAACCCGTGCGCGGGAAGCGAGAACGCTACCGCACGACCACGAGCTGCGGACAGTCTTTTTCAATGGCAGTTTAACGTAAGTTTTGAAACTACCCAAAAAACCGGTTTCTGAAATCACTTATTTTCGGTTTTTTATTGAATTTATTTCGTGTAATGAACATGGAAACTGAACGACGACTGAAAAATTTTGACTCCCTCTGTTTCAAGACATACAGAATCAAAATATTAAATTAAATAGGCAAATAAAATAAAAATTAGTGCGTCCATCGTTCGCTTTTTTTTCTTGAAAAGTGATAAGTGGTCGAACTGTACAAGAAAATCACCAGTATTCTCTTACTGATTCTAATTTTTTGGAACTCTGGTCAAAAGTCACGTTGTAATCAAGGATCATACCAGTGTTTGGGCGTTACCAATAGTCTGTGCTAAATGGTGAAAACTGAGAATGGAGATCTCTATTTTCCGTGTTAATTTGCTGGTTTTCATGGGCTGCAAGCAGATAAAGGCATATTATGTAGGCACAGGCAACAGTTCAGCTACATTCTGTTTTTATTGTAAGAATGAATGTTTAAGTTTTCAGTTTTCTCCTTAGTTGATGCCGAATGTTTGTTGTGGCTCCTCTCGTTCTTAAACTTTTAGAGCCAATGGAGAGTTATACTTCAATGATACCTCACTTCATAAAATGCTTCCAGACTGTGGATGGTGCCATTCTGTAATACAGCTAATGTCCGATAACAACAGCGAGAGTCCGCAGCTTGTGGACTAGTGGAATTTCCGGCGTTATCCATTAGGTCATTTTGCAGGGTGTTTCCGTAAAAGCGCGCAAAAATGTAACAGGACATAGAGAATGCTCCAATGCACAATTTCAGATAGGGAACCAGGAGTCGTAGAAGCCAACTTAAGGAGATATGGAAGTAAACTTATCTACCACTTTGTTTAGCATTAATGTTTTCCAGCTTATTTACAACTAACACGCGCACAAGTTTGTTTACACGTATTGTGCTGTTTATTTACGTGTATGTTCTATATTTCCTACTAGGAAACAAGGAGGACAAGCCTGATTATTAGTAAGTCATGATGCAAGTTTTCTTTACTTTACTTGCCCATAAGATAGCTCTGTTGTACCGTATTTACATTGTCTCATGACAGAACGTGCTATGAATCAACGACAGACACACTCAACATGACGGTGCACCGCCTCACTTCAGTGTGGATGTCCGCAACCATCTCAGTGCTGTATTTCCTGGTCGCTGGATTGGAAGAGGAGGTCCTATTGCACGACCTGCGAGGTCATCTGATCTCAATCCCCTTCATTATATCCTATGGGCATATTTTACGTCACTTGTGTATGGACCAGTGGTTACAGAGATGGAATTAGTTGTCAGAACTGTAGCTGCCTGTGATGTGATTCGAAAGACACGAGGGATATTTCTCAGGGTGACTCAGAATCTTGTTCGCCGATGTCATACTTGCACTGATGTTGATGGCCGTGATTTTCAGCAGTAAGATACAGTACATATGGTACGTTCGTTGTATCAGTGATGGTGTTTGCAGTTAACTGTAACTAATGTAAATAAAAAAGTACACAGTAATGTGATTTGATTCCTATTATCTCCTTAAGCTGGTCTCTCCGATCCCAGGTTCCCTACCTCAAATTGTTCAGTGGAGCATCCTCTACGTCCTGTTAAATTTTTGGACGCTCTTCTGGTGACACCCTGTATGCAGGGTGGTCAGAAAATCTTCCGAGGCTGTTGCAGGGTACGGTGTGCTGAGAAATAATTGTTAAGAAAAAATTCGATAAATTGCGCCGTTCCCGACATAATTAACGCTAAACATAGCCAGTAAGGCTGTTGGGCGTACAAATCCTAGGGGACCGCCAGATACAATTAGTGTCATTTGTTCTCATAGCTCGCGTTCGATCCTTACTACCTCCCCATGTCCATCTTTTGTGTTGCTTTCTTGTTCTTTTTTAGGAAACCAAAGGACGAACACATTTCGGGCCGCTTTAATTTGCGCGCGTAATGGCCTGACTAGCTCACTGCAATGCTAAGTAGCTCGGAAGCGTCGCAACGTATCGAAATTTTTCTCAACAATTATTTCTCAGGCCAACTTTCCTAGCAACACCTTTACAAGTTTTTCAGACTTCTTTCTGACCACTCTGTTCATTGTGAAAAGTAACGGTCTCATTACATTCCGTTGGGAGTGACTCCCGCTGAGAATGACATACTGTGTTCTGTTTACGAGAAACTCTTCCGTCTAATCACAAAGTTTGTTGGATATTCCGTGCGCTCGTATTTCGTTCGTTAGACGTCATTGCGAAACTGTAGCGAACACCTTCCTGAAGTCAAGAAAAGTGGCCTGTACTCCTGTCTCTCGTGGTAATAATGAGCGTATGGCATTGGTGGCCGGGAGACCCCTCGCGGGGCGGTTCGGCCGCCGCTCCACAAGTTCTTCAACGCCACTGCGGCTTCTTGCGAGTGAATGAAGATGAAATGAATATGAAAGACACACAAGACCCAGTCATCTCGAGGCAGAGAAAATCTCCGACCCCGCCGGGAATCGAACCCGGACCCCGTGTCCGGGAAGCGAGAACGCTATCGCAAGACCACGAGCCGCGGACCCTCTCTTGTGGTTATTAGGTCTCACAGAGCGAGCTGAGGTTTCTCATGATTGCTGTTTTCGTAACCCGGACTGACCCTCATAGAGGAGATTTTGGGTCGCCACAAATGTAACTTTCTCTCAGTTAAAAACAAGCCGGCCGCTGTGGCTGAGCGGTTCTGCGGCTTCAGTCCCGAACCGCGCTGCTGCTACGGTCGCAGGTTCGAATCCTGCCTCGCGCATGGATGTGTGTGATGTCCTTAGGTTAGTTAGGTTTAAGTAGTTCTAAGTCTAGGGGACTGATGACCTCAGATGTCCCACAGTGCTCAGAGCCATTTGAACCATTTTTTGAGTTCATCATCATCACCATCATCAGTGTTCTGCCAAAAGGCAGGTTTTCACATGGTAGTTCTCCAGGCTGTACGGTCTTCTGCCATCCTCTTCAGGTCTGCATAGTTTCTTCTTCCCTTTATGTTGCCTATCATCTTGTATCTCCTTCCTCCTCTTAGTCTTCTCAATGAATGTCCCAACCAGTTCTTTTTTCCTTTCTCTTACAACCTTCAGCAGACATCTCTTTCGAATACTCTTTCATTACTCACTCTTACCATCCAACTTATTCACTCCATTCTCCTCCACGTCCACATCTCAAATGCTTCTAACCTTTTTTCATCCTCTCATCCCAGCATCCATGTTTCTGCCCCATATAGTGCCACACTCCAGACAAAACATTTGCCAAGCCTTTTCCTTAGTCCTTTGTCTAATTTGCCACATAAGAGTCTCCTCTTTCCGTTCTTGAGTTAAGAACAACAAATTGTGTTCTCGTCGTTTGGAAATCTTCATTCAGGGCACTGGTCAAATGTTCTGTACTCTGCAATGAACGAGTGGTCCTCTCTCTCTTACTTTTTGGATCTCATAGTGCGAGCTGTATTTCATAGTTTTATTGTTCTCGGAACTCCTGTTGATCCCTACAGAGGAGAGATGTCATTTGCTCTCAGTTAAGAACAACATGCTGTGTTCAGTTTGCTAGGAACTCTTCATTCAAAAATCTGATCTAATGTTCCGTACGGTCGATCGAAAGTGTTTTTATTCGCAGCCGCTTTTGGTCTCAGTAGACGCTACTGTCCTTTATATACGTCAATGTGCCCTTGGCTTAGAACTTCCGCTCTAGCGGTCCTATTTTTAATGGCGCAGCCCCGAATCCTCCCGAAACCAGGTAGGTAAGCAGGCAACAGGACGGAATCCTCCTAAACTGATACAATGCGACACAGCATTGTGTGCGCTGACGACCACAGCTGCCTGCGGCCACTTCGCAGTTCGCGGCAGATCGTTGTAGAATAAACATGTCATCAGATGAGCTTACAGCTCCAGTAAGTAGGAAGGGAAGGAAAATGTTGGTTCTGAAAGGTAACACCTTCGGCTTTCAAAAACTGCTGAAAGGTGCTCTAGCGCGCTGGACGTGCAACATTAATGGCTGCAGAAGTTTTGTTAAAACTATTTCTATTGAGGAGCTGGATGTCGTGGAGTGTCAAGAAGAGCACAATCATGAAGAAATGCCTCATAACAAAATTCAGAGGCAAGAAATAATTTCTGACCTAAAGAGGAAAGCCTTAGAAGATATTTGTGAGAGACCGTCGAAAATAATTTACCAGAAGTTAAAAGGAGAAGATACGCAGGATGTAACTACGAGAGATGTCAACAATTTTCGTAAATCTATTTACAAAGCTAGGTGCAAAATTCTGCCAAAACTGCCCACGAATGCTGCAGATGTTCGTGATGTTATCAACACGCTGAATGTGAAAACCACAGACGGCACAAAGTGGTTACAAGAAAATAACACCGAGAAAAAAGTGATCATATTTTGTGACTCTACAGACCTTAAAACATTAACACAGTGTGAATCTATATGTGTTGATGGTACATTCAAGTGCTGTCCAAAGTTTTTTTCTTAGGTGTTTACAATACTTGGGTTAGTTAATGTTCATTCCATTCCATTGGTCTTCTCTTTATTGAACGACAAGAAAACTCCGTCGTATCAGTATGTATTTCAAAGCATTGTTGACAAATGTAGTGATATAGGTTTGAACTTTTCGCCATCAACAATGTTTTCTGATCATACATAACATGTAAGCTTTCACGGCCGCCGTCTTCATTAATTAAAACTTCCGGGCTGAATTGCCGTGGTCCATATATGAAACTACTTCTCCTTCCTGACGTTTCGTTGCCTATTGCGAGCAAAATCTTCTGAGGTGAGTCGGCGACTGGCTGCTAGGCGCTGGAGGTCCCGCTTATATAGAGCGCTTAGATGGCGCCACCACTCATCACGTGCCTTCGACTTCAAGACAATCTCTGGCTAGTGCCATCTCTCTTGATTACAGGTAATCGAATGTCACTTCGTTGGTACAAAGTCGACCGCCAAATCTTGTCTAGTTTTAATCCTTCTTCTTTTTTATTAAAATTATTTTTGTGCTTGTAGATCTCTATAGCTTCTCTATACATGCGGGTATAATAATGTGAGGTCCTAGCTATCACGTTTGTCTCACTATACGGGGTGATTCAAAAAGAATACCACAACTTTACAAATGTGTATTTAATGAAAGAAACATAATATAACCTTCTGTTATACATCATTACAAAGAGTATTTAAAAAGGTTATTTTTTACTCAAAAACAAGTTCAGAGATGTTCAATATGGCCCCCTCCAGACACACGAGCAATATCAATCCGATACTCCAACTCGTTCCACACTCTCTGTAGCATATCAGGCGTAACAGTTTGGATAGCTGCTGTTATTTCTCGTTTCAAATCATCAATGGTGGCTGGGAGAAGTGGCCGAAACACCATATCCTTAACATACCCCCATAAGAAAAAATCGCAGGGGGTAAGATCAGGGCTTCTTGGAGGCCAGTGATGAAGTGCTCTGTCACGGGCTGCCTGGCGACCGATCCATCGCCTCGGGTAGTTGACGTTCAGGTAGTTACGGACAGATAAGTGCCAATGTGGTGGCGCTCCATCCTGCTGAAATATGAATTGTTGTGCTTCTTATCGAGCTGAGGGAACAGCCAATTCTCTAACATCTCCAGATACTGTAGTCCAGTTACAGTAGCACCTTCGAAGAAAAAGGGACCAAAAACTTTATTGGCTGAAATGGCACAGAAAACGTTCACCTTAGGCGAGTCACGTTCATACTGAGTTGTTTCCCGCGGATTCTCAGTGCCCCATATACAGACATTGTGACGGTTGACTTTCCCGTTAGTGTGGAAAGTTGCTTCATCACTAAACACAATCTTTGAAACGAAATATTCATCTGTTTCCATTTGAGCAAGGATAAAATCACAGAAATCGATTCTTTTAATCTTATCAGCTGCAGACAGTGCTTGAACCAATTTCAGACGATAAGGTTTCATAACTAACCTTTTTCGTAGGACTCTCCATACAGTTGATTGTGGAATTTGCAGCTCTGCGAGTCGATTTTCCTGGGCTGCGAACAAATGCTTGCTGGATGCGTGCTACATCTTCATCACTCGTTCTCGGCCGTCCAGAACTTTTCCCTTTGCACAAACACCCATTCTCTGTAAACTGTTTATACCAACGTTTAATACACCACCTATCAGGAGGTTTAACACCATACTTCGTTCGAAATGCACGCTGAAAAACTGTCGTCGATTCACTTCTGCCGTACTCAATAACACAAAAAGCTTTCTGTTGAGCGGTCGCCATCGTAGCATCAACTGACGCTGACGCCTAGTCAACAGCGCCTCAAGCGAACAAATGTACAACTAAATGAAACTTTATAGCTCCCTTAATTCGCCGACAGATAGTGCTTAGCTCTGCCTTTTGTCGTTGCAGAGTTTTAAATTCCTAAAGTTGTGGTATTCTTTTTGAATCACCCTGTATTTTATTTCGTGATACAATACACGCGAAACAATTTTACATCTTCTACTGTAACTTGATATGCTTTTCTTTGCCTGCTTGGAGTATTCATAACGTTTGGAACCGCTACCTGCTTCAAACGGGAGGGTTCGGTCCCATCTTTTTCAGACCCTTGCGGGCTTGGGAGGATTCGGTACCATTTTTCTGACCGCGGGAGGAATAGGGGCTGCGCACGTTTTCACTCTCGGCAGGTCCGAAGGTAACCTCTAGGAACGACCTTCTACTCGTCCACTTGTTTGTTCAGCTGCGGCACCAAGGAGACACCTCGTTCTGCAGTAAGAGCTTCAGTAATGCCAATCAGAACAGCACGAGCTCACACATGTTCTCTGCGGTGAAGTCAGAAACCCACTGAAGAGAGTAGGAGGGGGGGGGGGCAGGCGGAGGAGGAGGAGGAGGAGGAGAATGAAGTGCCGGGGGGAATATGGCAGCGCGGAATTTAGAGGCAACTCCGGGGGAACCAATTAATTTTGTTGACGCAGCCCCGCAGCTGCCGCTGCGGCCGGACATCAAAGTGGCGACAAGGAGTCGCTGAAAGGTGCAGGTCTTCCTCCCACGCTTTTCTTCGCCGCCGAAGAATGCGTAAACATTATTATCGCGACAGCCGCCGCAGGTCGGGGAGCGCAAACACGATTAAGGGCCTCCCCAGCGTTCCGCGTCTGGCGTGACGTTTCCGGGACTCGCCTCGCAGATAAGGACAACGGTACCTGTTTACGCCTCCCGGTCCGCGCCCCTAATGAGGACTTCAAGATTCCGTCCTTGTTACAATTCGCAAACATCTTACGACGGCGGGCCTCCAAACGTGAATTACATTCACGCCAAACGTGGTTACCACTTTGGGTTCAATTTTAACGCGTGCGGAATTTTGATTCGTGAATGAACTAATGTCTAAGAAAAGTTGCTTGGTTTCTGCGAATCTCCGTTTTCAGCGGAGTGTTTGTGTGCGCTAAGTTGGAGCCTGTTCACACACACACACACACACACACACACACACACACACACACACACACACACACACTGCTTGTCATTATAGTTCTGACACCCAGGTGGATAAGAAATAACGGAATTTTTCTAATAGAGCTTATACAGTAGGTGACTTCGGGATATACAAAAAGCGAAAATTATTACGCAGAGTTACTACCTCAGAGAAAAAAGACTTCAAAACGGCTGGGCATTGTGAGCGTGGATGAGAGATACAAGTAAGAGGGTGAATCAAATGAAAACCTTAAATTTGTAACAACAAATCGAAATTTCGCGCCGTTATCCTGTAAGTTGGTAAGCGTTCTATAAACAGCGTGCAGAATGGCCTGTAGGTGGCAGCATACTGCAGATGCACTCATACCGTCGCAGTATCAATATAAAGATGGCCGCTCCACTTGCGACTTGCACCAGGGAAGAACAGCGTTCTGTTATTCGGTTCTTGGATAGTGAAGGTGTGAAACCTATTGAAATTCATCGACGAATGAAGGTTCAGTACGGTGATGCATGTTTGTCACAGCAGCAAGCCTACGAATGGAGTAGAAAGTTCGCAAATGGTGTGAGTTCAATGGAAGATGCTCCTCGTCCAGGTCAGGCACAAGAAGTTGTGACTCCACAGAACATTGCAGCAGTTGGGTCCATAGTGAAGGAAAATCGCCGAGTGACACTGAATGACATTACAGCATGTTTACAGATTAGTCATGGGTCAGCACACCACATTGTGCATGATGTGCTCCAGTTTCACAAAGTGTCTGCAAGATGGGTGCCACGGCAGTTGACTCCTCAAATGAGAGAACGACGTGTTGATGCTTGTGAAGAACTTCTTCGGCGCTTTGATCGAGAAGTTGATGACTTCCTTGCAAGAATCGTTACTGGAGACGAAACCTGGGTTCACTTCCACCAACCGGAAACGAAGAGAGCGAGCAAGGAATGGCGCCATTCCTCATCAACAAAACCAAAGAAGTTTCGAACAGAACCGTCAGCAGGGATGGTTATGCTGACTCTCTTTTGGGACGAAAAAGGCGTAATTTTGGAGCGTTACATGCCTAGAGGGGCCACTGTCACCAGTGCGTCATACACAGATCTCCGAAAAAAATCATCTGCGGCCTGCAATCAAATCAAAGCGACGTGGATTGCTGTCAGCAGGTGTCCTTTTGCGACATGACAATGCAAGGCCCCACACTGCCCGTACAACAGTTGCAACAATCACAGACCTGCATTTTGAGTGTCTTCCTCATCCACCATACTCACCAGACCTTGCCCCCAAGTGATTTTCATATGGTTGGACCACTCAAAGACGCAATGGGAGGAAAGAAGTTCCGTTCTAATGAAGAGGTACGCCACGCGGTGCATGAGTGGTTGTGCGGACTAGCAAAAGAATTTTATTCTAAAGGAATTTATGGACTTTGTAAGCGCTGGAGGACTTGAGCTTGGGGGAGATTATGTTGAAAAGTGATACAGCTTTGTACCACTTCTGCACAATAAATAAAATTTAAAAAAATATTTAAGGTTTTCATTTGACTCGCCCACGTACTTTTAAAATGCAGACTTTCACGGCCGGAGATGTCTTATTTAATAAATATTCCTGCTATTATGTCGTGGTCGAGTGGATTTGACATTAAAACCCAACATTTCGTCCCCATCTGCGGAGAACATTTTCCAAGGGGATTGTAACTTGTTTGAGTGTCCTATTCGCGCCTTGGATCGTTACTGACTGCAGCAAAATTCCGTTTACTAGTACTCCCGCGCAGTGACGTGACGTCACATGATTTGAATACCCGAGCGCAATCGGCTATTGTCGTTTGGCGTCGTTCGCTGTTGCTGCTACCACATGGTGGTAGACTAGTACACATCTTCTTCATACCGGGATCCCGATGTCATTCAGAACGATCAAAAATGACTAGAAGTGCACAAGGCAATTGTAGAAGGGAAGAGATTGACAGATCAGCTGTTGCGGAACAAGTCTTGCAGCCAGGAGACCACCACGTTCATTTTAATTGGTTCAAATGACTCTGAGCACTATGGGACTTAACATATGAGGTCATCAGCCCCCTAGAACTTACAACTACTTAAACCTAACTAACCTAAGGACATCACACACATCCATGCCCGAGGCAGGATCCGAACCTGCGACGATAGCAGCAGCGCGTTCCAGCCTGAAGCGCCTAGAACCGCTCAGCCACAACGACCTGCGTGAACCACTGGCAGCCCATAAGGGGATACAGTGAAAGGCTGCACTGAGGCCATGGAGATTGTTTAACACCCCAGGAATTTCAATAGGAAGAAACAGGGTGTGAATTTGAATGACGTCTAGATCCCAGTGCTGAAGAAGATGGGTATTAGTCTTCCACCATGTGGTGATAGAAGCAGCAGTAGCCTACACTACGCTTGTCCGTCCTCTTTCGGAGCACTGCTGCCCGTTCTGAGGTCTTCTCAGATAGGATTAACGGAGCACATCGAGAAAATTCAAATCAGGGGAGCACGTTTTGTATTATGGAGAAATAGGGGAGAGAGTATCACGAACATGATACAGGGTTTGAGGTGGACATCGTTAAAACAAAGGCGTTTCTCCTTGCGGCAGGAACTTCTCACGAAATTTCAATCACCAACTTTCTCATCCGAATGCGGAATGCTTTTTTGACGCCGATGTACATGGGAGAAATGGCCATCATAATAAAATAAGGGAAATAAAAAGGGAAGATGCAGATATTCGTTTCTCCCACGCGCTGTTCGAGAGTGGAATAAAAGAAAAGTATAGTGAAGGTGGTTCGATGAACCCTGTGCCAGACACTTAATTGTTATTTGCAGAGTAGCCACGTACATGTAGATGTAAAGTGTAGCGAAAAAGGCGACTAAGGTGACGTTACTGGTTCGTTACGTGAGGCCTACGAGAATGACAGGCCGTGGCGCGAACGTCACGAAAGTAGTCCTGCGCTCGCTCGCCCGCTCAAATCGGCAGACAAACTACGTTTCTACACCTGTTAACTCGTAACTAGGCGTGCCCGTATAAACGAAAACTGAATCTTCTACTGGAATCTGCTGTTATGGAATCTTACTGTTATTAGTTCTATAATGATGGGAAGTCCATGGGCCTCCTTATAATTTGTTACGGCTGTACTGGCGAACAATAAAATCAAATCATGCAAAAATGATTATCAGTTGCATAAGGCACAGCCGGCCGGGGTGGCCGAGCGGTTCTAGGCGCTACAGTCTGGAATCGCGCGACCGCTACGGTCGCAGGTTCGAATCCTGCCTTGGGCATGGATGTGTGTGATGTCCTTAGGTTAGTCAGGTTTAAGTAGTTCTAAGTTCTAGGGGACTGATGACCTCAGAAGTTAAGTCCCATAGTGCTCAGAGCCATTTGAACCATAAGGCACAACGTCCAGCATGTAATGAGTACTGCTAAGCAGAAGAGGCTAAATGCTGTAAACAAGCCATTATGCCATTTACATCGAGTACTGATCTTAAATTAAATTTTGCTGTAGCACTGTTAATCAGTAAGACTTCATAATAGCAGATTCCAGTGGAAGATGCAATTCTTGTTAGTACCTACACGCCCAGCTGCGAGTTAACAGGTTTAGAAACGCATTTTGTCTGCTGAGCTGAGCGAGCGAGCGAGTTTAGGACTACCTTCGTGACGTACGCGCCGCGGCCTGTCTTTCTCGTGGGCCTCTTTCGTTGAAGGGAGTCCGTATTTCTCGTGGGCCCCGAATGCACGGTAGCACGCTTCAACGGAATTTTGCTGCAGTCAGTAGCGAGCCACGGTGTACATCGGATACTCAAAGAAGCTACGATCCCCACTTGAAAATGTCCTCCGCAGATTGGGACGAAACGTTGGGTTTTAATGGGAAATCCATTCGACCACGGTGTAATAACGCGGTATGTTATACGAGGGCAGTTCAATAAGTAATGCAACACTTTTTTTTTTCTCGGCCAATTTTGATTGAAAAAACCGGAAATTTCTTGTGGAATATTTTGAAACATTCCCGCTTCGTCTCGTATAGTTTCATTGACTTCCGACAGGTGGCAGCGCTGTACGGAGCTGTTAAAATGGCGTCTGTAACGGATGTGCGTTGCAAACAACGGGCAGTGATCGAGTTTCTTTTGGCGGAAAACCAGGGCATCTCAGATATTCATAGGCGCTTGCAGAATGTCTACGGTGATCTGGCAGTGGACAAAAGCACGGTGAGTCGTTGGGCAAAGCGTGTGTCATCATCGCCGCAAGGTCAAGCAAGACTGTCTGATCTCCCGCGTGCGGGCCGGCCGTGCACAGCTGTGACTCCTGCAATGGCGGAGCGTGCGAACACACTCGTTCGAGATGATCGACGGATCACCATCAAACAACTCAGTGCTCAACTTGACATCTCTGTTGGTAGTGCTGTCACAATTGTTCACCAGTTGGGATATTCAAAGGTTTGTTCCCACTGGGTCCCTCGTTGTCTAACCGAACACCATAAAGAGCAAAGGAGAACCATCTGTGTGGAATTGCTTGCTCGTCATGTGGCTGAGGGTGACAATTTCTTGTCAAAGATTGTTACAGGCGATGAAACATGGGTTCATCACTTCGAACCTGAAACAAAACGGCAATCAATGGAGTGGCGCCACACCCACTCCCCTACCAAGAAAAAGTTTAAAGCCATACCCTCAGCCGGTAAAGTCATGGTTACAGTCTTCTGGGACGCTGAAGGGGTTATTCTGTTCGATGTCCTTCCCCATGGTCAAACGATCAACTCTGAAGTGTATTGTGCTACTCTTCAGAAATTGAAGAAACGACTTCAGCGTGTTCGTAGGCACAAAAATCTGAACGAACTTCTCCTTCTTCATGACAACGCAAGACCTCACACAAGTCTTCGCACCCGAGAGGAGCTCACAAAACTTCAGTGGACTGTTCTTCCTCATGCACCCTACAGCCCCGATCTCGCACCGTCGGATTTCCATATGTTTGGCCCAATGAAGGACGCAATCCGTGGGAGGCACTACGCGGATGATGAAGAAGTTATTGATGCAGTACGACGTTGGCTCCGACATCGACCAGTGGAATGGTACCGTGCAGGCATACAGGCCCTCATTTCAAGGTGGCGTAAGGCCGTAGCATTGAATGGAGATTACGTTGAAAAATAGTGTTGTGTAGCTAAAAGATTGGGGAATAACCTGGTGTATTTCAATGCTGAATAAAACAACCCCTGTTTCAGAAAAATAATATGTTGCATTACTTATTGAACTTCCCTCGTACTAACTGTGACAGATGCGCATACGTCATTCCACGCTGCTTCAACTGCATGCCGGAGTTCATCAGTGGTAACGACTGTCGAGTAACGGCGAGCCAGTGTCGCCAGAAACAGGCACCAAATATTTGCAATGGGTGAGAGATCTGGACAACACACTGGTCAGGGCAGATGTGCGAGGGTGGCCACTCGAATGCGCTCTCCACGAGATGTTCGTCCTCAGAGTGGCAAACACCATGTGGGAGCGCAGCACAGCCTCCTCTGCGTATTCCCACTTCCTCTGTCTTTCTGTGCTGCAGAGTACACCATTCCAGTCTAAAGGAACTCTGCGCGTGCTAATCAAGCCGAAGAGAGGCAGCAGCATAAACTAAAAAGAAGAATCTCGAAAGTGATCCAAGGCATCCAGAGTTTGGGATTCATAATTATCTATCGCTACTGAAATCCAGGAAATACTTCC
Organism: Schistocerca serialis cubense; assembly: GCF_023864345.2. NCBI lineage: Eukaryota > Metazoa > Arthropoda > Insecta > Orthoptera > Acrididae > Schistocerca > Schistocerca serialis. Next base: position 266,075,484 of record NC_064646.1, read on the forward strand.
TCTTAACAACAGCACCAATTCCAACTTTAGCAGAAGCCCACCAAACAGGGCGAACTAAGAAACAGATCCAACGCAGGCGTTCTGTGAGACTCATGCTTACCCATCACGATTGAAAACCAGGAAAAGCTACCTCTTAACGTCAGCACCAAACCCAACTTCAGCAGAAGCCCGCCGAAATGAGCTCTTGAAAATAAAGCCCCGGGAGAAATGTGGACAGCAAAAGAAAAGCAGTCATTAGGCTACCGTCTCCAATACGGGACGTGGAAGACCCTCAATAGACTGATACAAGTGGCTATACGGTGCAAGAATGATCTCAAAAAGTGTGGGGCAAGGGGGATTCTGATCACTCGTTGGTTTGCACTAATCTGAGCGAACCCTGTGAAATGGAAGGCTTACAGGAAATGATAGTGCCGTACTGGCTGCTGGTTATTGTACTCACAAACTCTGAAATCCTCTCAATCGTTAATACTGCATTGTGGTTTTAGGATTGTCTTCAGATGTGTGTGAGATCCCAAGGGACTTAACTGCTAAGGTCATCAGTACCTAAGCTCACCCACTACTTAACCTAAATTATCCTAAGGACAAACACACACACACACACACACACACACACACACACACACACACACACACCCATGCCCGAGGGAAGACTCGAACCTCCGCCGGGACCAGCCGCACAGTCCACGACTGCAGCGCCCTAGACCGCTCGGCTAATCCCGCGCGGCGCTTTAGGATTATCTAGTGTTTTAGTGTTTTCTTTTGGTCTCGCAAGAATTGAATGCCCTGTGCATCGAGGTAGATCTTGCGTTATCTTGCTGGAAGATAGGCGTTAGGGAGCCCTCGAAGAAAGGACACAGTCAGTGGCCTTAAGGCGTTAGTAACTCAACGTCTGCTGTCCAATTTGTTTATTATGCGAACCAGAGGTGATCGTGTTGTCTACCCACTGCCACGCTATCACATCACGCCAAGTGCTGGGCTCATATGACAATAACGAATGGAATCTTCCCACGTACTTTGTCGTTGTAGACTTCACACAGGGGTACGCTGACGTGGTTCCTTTCACATAAACTGATTAGTTTTCCATATTACAGAGGTCAAAATAAGTTTTGCGTATTGCCGAAACTTTAATGTTGGGCGTTGTTGTAATCCAGAAATGCGTTATTAATTTATATCAATACATTGGTGTGTTTGTAATATAAATCTAGCTGAAATAGTCCATGTGTCTACCGTGAGGGGGCAGTATGTGTAGTCTATGGCAACCGTGTCACCTGTAAATATTGCGGTAGAGGTGCTGTGTGTCAGTACGAGACTTGTGTTGGCTGACGGTGGTTTCGGAAAGCAACAAAGTGCGATCAGAACTCGGCATAGTCATTCGAATGGAGCAGGGAATAAATGGGTGGACATCGCAGCGAATGTCGTTGTAGCCAAAGCGATGTCCCCAGAGTTTGGAACAGTTGAACACCGTCGTAGAAGTGGCCGCGTCAGAAAAATATTGTGTGCTCTGTTCGTAGCATCTTTTTTACAGTTTGGCAAGTGGAGTGACCTCTTCACGTGTACATCTTTCAACGATTATGATACTGGAGCCGTGCCTTAACTCGCCCACTTACAAAACTTCCGAGCTCGCCAGCTTACGCGTCCAGCGAGGTGAAGCTGATGGGCCATTGAACAAGAATGTGTAACTAGTAGTCATCCTCCGAGGACAAGCCGTAACACACTCTCAGACAGTCCCCCGTGCTACCTCAGTGTAAATATCTTGTGCAGGCCAGACAGATATGAAGACGAGAGGGAGTTTAATCACTGAGCATCGTATTATTACAACGCAGTATGTCATTACACTTCATTCAGTTATGGCCCGCGTGATCGCATATTACGATATGGTTCACAACGACTAGTTTCAGCTACTGCCGTCATCATATCCGTTAAAAAATAGAACAAAAAGCAGTAATGTGACAGTAATAAATTCAGCTGACTGAAGGCCAAATATACAGAAAATCTAAGAATACTGTACATAAAAAAGACAACAAGGCTGACAGCCACAACAGACCATTAAAAGTATTCTGATCCAAACTTCCGCATCAAACAAGCATACAGGTACATGAGGTACTGGGGGTAGGCCTGAGGGCTTAATATACTTATACCAATACAAACTATAGCCGGTAGAGGGCGCTGGTACTGAGGTGCGTAAGCGATAATCAGCATCATAGATTCCTATCTTTAATACCCACATTACGAATATAGCGAAATTTCTTTGCATCCACTTTCTTTTTCTCCTTTTTCTTACCATGTTCGTGCAAATAGAAGTGTGTCCTTCATTGTAAAGTATCTTCGATACTTGGCGGACTTCAGTTATATGCACCCCAAATACGTAACGGAAAACATATGCGGAATGTACAAGACTGGTGATAGTGTGACGTCGGAAAATGTCCAACACCGTCATTCACCAGCAACAGAACTACCCACAGTTTTAAAGTCCGCCGTCATTTTGGTCTCTGTGTGGCGTTAGTCACATATCCGGCTATCTAGAAACACTGGAACACTGCTATTTTCTTGTGCTATGTGTATAGTTTCCAGTTCCCGTCAGATCACCGAAATTAAGCCCTGTCGGGCTGAGCTAGCACTTGGATGATTGACCATCCGGTCTGCTGAGCGCTGTTGGCAAGCGGGGTGCACTCAGCCCCTGTCAGGTAAGCTGAAGAGCTACTTGACTGAGAAGTAGCGGCTCCGGTTTCGTAAACTGACATACGGCCAGGAGAGCGGTGTGCTGTCCATATCCGCAGCCTGTGACGCCCGTGGGCTGAGAATGAGATGGCGGCAGGATGGTGCCGTTGAGCCTTCCTGGCCTGTTCGGGCGGATTTTACTTTAGTTTTATGTGTATAGCTCACTATACTCGTAATATCACTCCCTCTTCCCTCCCCTCCCCACCCCCCAGAATGCTTTAACCAATAGAACTCCGTTTTAAGAAAACCTGGTTTTTCACGCGTCTCAATGTCTATGACGCCACGTCTGTTGAGCTATGTGTCGTAAAATGACATAATTATGCAGTTACATTCAGTGGTATATGTGGATATTGCGTATAGAATGTGTCGCGAATAGGACCGGTAGTAAATAAGTAATAAATTAAACTGTCGTGCCTGGTGATGAAGTTCTAATGCATGAGCAACGAAAGTGTACTAAGCGATATTTTTTCCCCTTTCATTATATTGTCGGTATTGTCAGGAAGGAAAGTTTCGAAACAGTTTCAAATCGAGTGTACAGCTTGTCGGAAGTGAATATTGCTGTCATTGACAAACATTGTATAAATTTAGTCTGTGTAGTTCTTGCGCCGTGTTACGCTATCTCAGATTGATTGCAGCGTTTGTAATTTTAATAGTTGACTTTCGTGTTCAACCTGTAACGTAAGATTATACCTCACAATGAATAAATTATGACAGCATCTCAAATTTCTAAAGTTGGTCAGTAGTAATACGAAATACTTAAAACAGTTTTTCAGGAGCTAGTGCCCTACAGCCCATAATTATTTTAAAAATGTTATGATTACCGTCTCGAGCTGGTGATAAAGTTCTTTGTTTAACAACCAATTTCGGTCAACAGACCACCCACATCATATTAGGCGAATTTCAAATCACTGACGTCAGGTAACAAAAGCATAAATTTGTCATTGTTGTTACATCGTAATATAAATTACATCGTCAGTATATAAACCGTGCTAGACTGCGCTCTCTTTCATGTTACGCCAGCAATCGACGTTAACACTATGAGTGCAATGTTAGCATAGTTTATATACTGACAACGTAATTTATATTAACATGTGACAACACTGACAAAGTTATGGTTTTGTTACCTGATGTCAGTGATTTTATATTCGCTGATACGATACTGTACATGCTTTTAAGAACCTGCTGATCATATGTCAACCGAAACAGTTTGTTAAATTTTAAAAAAATCATCAGCGGCGTTCATGACATTTTCAGATGAAGTTTTTGCGACCCTTGGAAGCCATTATACAAACAACCCACAACTAGAGCCCTGCACCGTCCATCGTTTCACAATTAGCCGTTTAGTAATATAGATTCTTTTTGTTTGGCCTCCCACCGCCTGCTCCTATAGTCAACGCTTTAGCTGACGAGGTCTGGGGTAAGGGGGCGTTTGACCCAGACTGGCTCGGATCTGGTCTGGCACATTGGTCACCCAAACTGTAGTTTATAGGCGGTTTTTTACCGTCATTTACCTGTATCTTGGGTCCGTTCTCACTTTCCATCTCAGAAAATACGATACATAAACAGCTGAAATAAAATACCGAACAGAAAACCGTTTTCACGATTTACAGACAGATGGAGCACACGACTTCCGTTCCTTAGGTTACCAGACGGCTATGGCGATAGGAAGGCATTCCGGCCCCAGAGTTAATATAGGAATAATTTACGGAATCACAAAGACTGCGGACCCCTTGTGAAGGCATAATTGTCAGGAAAAAGAGAATAAAGGCCATGCTAAATAACTTGCACCATGTATTCCGTTGTTGCCCATTCGCCTCCCCACAGTTGAACTTACGTGATCCTCCTATTTCGTACAGCACAGCAACGCAAGGCCTAGATATTTAATCCACGTGATTGACCCAAGCAGCATACCAATAATTACAGGAATGTTTGACCTACCCAACTCACGTTTGTCCACACTTAAAGCAAGCTCCCACTCATCGCACCAGATATAAATTTCGTGCAATATCTTTGTTGACGAGGCGTAAAGTTTTGTGTCGTGCAGTCATCAAGGGTATACGTGTGAGCCTTCTGCTCCGAAAGCCCATATCGATTATGTTTCGTTGAACGATTCGCGTCCGCAGCTCGTGGTCGTGCGGTAGCGTTCTCGCTTCCCGCGCCCGGGTTCCCGGGTTCGATTCCCGGCGGGGTCAGGGATTTTCTCTGCCTCGTGATGACTGGGTGTTGTGTGATGTCCTTAGGTTAGTTAGGTTTAAGTAGTTCTAAGCTCTAGGGGACTGATGACCATAGATGTTAAGTCCCATAGTGCTCAGAGCCATTTGAACGATTCGCACGATGACACCTGTTGATGGCCCAGCAGCGGAAATCTGCAGCAGTTTCCGGAAGGGTTGCACTTCTGTCACGTTGACCGATTCTCTTCAGTCGTCGTTGGTCCCGTTCTTGCATGATCTTTTGACGGCCCCAGCGATGTCGGATATTTGATGTTTTATCGGATTCCCAATATTCACGGTACACTTGTGAAACGGTCGTACGGGGAAAATGATGTGTGCCATCGCTCGTGCGTCGACTCTAACACCACGTTCAAACTCAATTAAATCTTGATGACGTGCCATTGTAGCAGCAGTAGCTGATATAACTACTGCGCCAGAAACTTGTTGTCTTAGATAGGCGTTGCCGACTGCAGCGCCGCATTCCGCCTGGTTACAAATCTCTGTGTTTCAGAGCGTAGGCCTATGGCTGTATCAGTTTCTTTGGCGCTTCAGTGTATATTCCCGTACAGGTCAGACTCTGTACTAGAAAGTTGCTTGCCCGATATCGGCAAATAAATACGATATTGCCGTGCCTGTGTTATTCTGATTACGATGCAAAGTTCCTTTGGACATGCATGCGTGTCCTAAGGAACATAGTATAAAGGAATATAGTAGAAAGCGTCGGAAAGTCAATAAACTGCTCGCAGATGATACAGTTGTCTGCAAGAAAGTAGCAGCGCCAGAAGACAGTAACGAATTGCAAGAAGAACTGCAGAGAACTGATAAATGGTGCAGGCTCTGGTACTTGACCCTGAACGTAGATAAACGTAACATTTTGCGCAATTGAAGCAAAAGAAATCATCTACTGTACATATACATTATTGGTGTCAAATCGCTGTAAACACTAACTACTGTAACCATCTCGAGCGATCTAATGTGGAATAACAACATAAAACTAAGCTGTACGAAAAGCAGGTGGCAGGCTGAGATTCATAAGGAGAATCCCAACCACTTTTAATTTGTTATACCGATCCTTGACTATTGCTCACCAATATGGAAACTGTACGGGTCTGGATTAATAGAGGCGACAGAGGATATCCAACGAAGAGCGACGTGTTTCGTCACGGTATTGGTTTGTCGGCGCAAGAGCTTTATGGGGGTGCTCAACATGTTTCAGTGGCAGATACTACAAGAGATTCGTTGTGCATCACGGATAGGTTTATTAGTGAAGTTCCGAGCAGATCCCCGCAAATGATTGTAGTGAGAAAATCCCCGAAATGTGAAGTAATACGAGGAGTTTGCTATCATTCTTTCCATACACGAATGGAATAGGAAAGTGGGGATCGGGTAGTGACACCAGAAGTATCCTTCCCCGTAACAGATATAATTGTAGAATCTTGCAGGGTATAGTAGTTTTTCCGAGTTATGGCTTGCTCAAAAAAATGGTTCAAATGGCTCTGAGCACTATGGGACTTAACTGCTGAGGTCATCAGTCCCCTAGAACTTAGAACTACTTAAACCTAACTAACCTAAGGACAGCACACACATCCATGCCCGGGGCAGGATTCGAACCTGCGACCGTAGCGGTCGCGCGGTTCCAGACATGAAGAGCCTAGAACCGCTCGGCCACTCCGGCCGGCGTGGCTTGCTCATTATTATGCTTATTATAGACCAGTTTTCCAATGTACTGCATGCGTTTCCACAGTATATCGCCACTGACAAAATGCCTGTGGCTAACGTACAAAATGAGGAAAAACATGATGCCCTCTCGCTGCTGAAACGGACACCATGACTCAAACTCAAACCCTCATATACTTTCGTTAGTGTATTGACGTCGCTCAACGTATAAAGCATTCTACTTACCACAGAATGCTAGCTAGGGACGAAATTACCCCTGCTGATCACGAGTATCTATTTCGTACACACATCGTAATCGGTTGGGAATTCTAAAATGTGAACGACGTTGTTCTTGACATAATTCGTGACAGATCGCAGGAACACCAACTGCGACATGGTCGCATTTACAAACAGTGATACAATACTGTCAAATGTTTTTTATTTCAGTCTTTGTTCACAACATGAAATCAGAATGAGATTTTCACTCTGCAGCGGAGTTTGCGCTGATATGAAACTTCCTGGCAGATTAAAACTGTGTGCCCGACCGAGACTCGAACTCGGGACCTTTGCCTTCCGCGGGCAAGTGCTCTACCATCTGAGCTACCGAAGCACGACTCACGCCCAGTACTCAGAGCTTTACTTCTGCCAGTATCTCGTCTACTACATTCCAAACTATACAGAAGCCCTCCTGCGAACCTTGCAGAACTAGCACTCCTGAAAGAAAGGATACTGCGGAGACATAGCTTAGTAACAGCCCGGGGGATGTTTCCAGAAAGAGATTTTCACTCTGCAGCGGAGTGTGCGCTGATATGAAACTTCGGGGGCAGATTAAAACTGTGTGCCCGACCGAGACTCGAACTCGAGACCTTTGCCTTTCGCTGGCAAGTCGAGTCTCGGTCGGGCACACAGTTTTAGTCTGCCAGGAAGTTTCACAATATGAATTCTTTAGACTATGACCGGTTTCAGTCCGTAATGATCATCCTCAGATGGCCGTATCACTTTAGGACATGGTGTAAAAACGATCTGAGGATGGTCATTACGGACTGAAACCGGTCATCGTCTAAATAATTCATATTGTGATCAAAGAATGAAATAAAAAACATTTAAAATGCCAGGAACACGTCACTTACTTACAGCTCTAATTATTAAGACTCAACTCCTAAAGACATCGCAGATCTCAAACTCCGCTGCAGAGCACAAAAAATAAAGAACCATTTAGGAAACGATTGAAAGGACCAGCATAGGAACCTAACCTTGTCGTCCAGGCAGTCCCCAAATACGAGGCATGTGTGAGGCCGTGTTGTCTAGGTGGCGTTGGCCGAACGCACAGTTTTAGCCGAGTGTGCCTGCAGGTGGCCTGTGAGTAGGTGTAGATGGAGTGGCAGAGTGGCGTGATAAATGCCCGAGACGCGAGCGCGGGTAAAGACTACGACGATGGGCACGCGCGTCTCAGCAAATATTGGGACAGCCGCAAGCACGACGACACGACACGAAAGGGTGTGGGGCCAGGTGTGTGCGCCATCAGCTCCGCTGGAGAGCTTCCCCACTGCGTCTTCGGCACCTGTGTTTCCTCTGAGCGAGTGGTCGGAGACGCTATAACAAAAAAGAAACACTGACCCTTAAGCTTTCTCCTACTGCCGTAAAGCAGAAATCTTTTGAGAGAGATATTTTTCCGGCGCTTAAACATTGAGGACATTGGTGACAGAGCGTTTGTTACGTCTGGAGAAGCACTGAGAGTATACAACCTGTGGGTTTATTGGTGGTAAAATAAGGGATAAGGGTAGTGGGGAGAAGGGGTTAGGTGGGTGTCAGTGTAGGTTGACTGAGATTTCAACCTTGCAATTGCCAGGTGCACTAACGTCATACAAAGTGAGAATATGTACTGCCAATTATGTTGTACACAAGCATTCTGCTTTGTTTTAGTGATCGCTGCGATTTTTACTTTTGTTTGCACTAACGGATTAGGAAAATAAACAATGGCACTAGAAAGGAAATAAGGAAGGGACATCAGGGTTTAATGCACCGTCAACGACGAGGTTATTGGAGATGGAGTAAGAGCGATGGTAGGACAACGACGAGGAAGGAAGTAGACCGTGTCCTTGTTAATGAGGCACTTACTAGTCACTAACTTAATTACACAGCTTCTATATCTACGCCTACATCTGCATGCGTACTCTGCAAATCACACTTAAGTTCCAGTGTTGAACAGCGCCCGGAAAAAAACGAAGACCTATATCTTCTCCCTCTGATTTCCCTTATTTTATTATGATGATTGTTTCTCTGTATGCAGGTCGGCGTCAACTAAGTATTTTCGGTTTCCTTTAATTTACGTCTATGGTCACTAACTGTTTGATAACAGATTACCGGTTTCGTTCCTTAATGACCATCATCAAATCTGTTTCATAAAAACAAAGTCCTGATGTACTGCAGCCATAGTGGCATCGTTAAATGTTAAATGCGGAATCAGCACCAGCATCGTCAAATACATATAGATAACATCACATGCACAAGTCATGTTGTCAGTAGTCAGTAGTACTACTGACAACATGTGATGTTATCTATATGTATTTGACGATGCTGGTGCTGATTCCGCATTTAACATTTAACGATGCCACTATGGCTGCAGTACATCAGGACTTTGTTTTTATGAAACAGATTTGATGATGGTCATTAAAGACCGGAACCGGTAATCTGTTATCAAACAGTTAGTGACCATAGACGTAAATTAAACTTATCACACATACGGATCACTGTTTTTTCGCGACGATGTCGCAGCTTGTGTAAGTATTTTCGCATTCGGAGGAGAAAGTTGTGATTTAAATTGTCAGTATCACTCCAACTGCACACACCTCACATCATTACAGAGCCTGCGTCAGCTTGAACAGCTCCTGATCACAAACAGAGTCCATCTATTCATGAGGTTGTCTGCATACGCGCACACGTCCGTCCGCTCGAAACAGTTTGAAACAAGAGTCGTCCGACCACGGAACATGTTTCCAGTCTTCAACAGTCCAATGTCGGTGTTGACGGGCCCAGGCGAGGCGTAAAGCTTTGTGTCGTGCAGTCATCAAGGGTTCACGAGTGGGCTTTCGACTCCGAAAACTCATATCGATGTTTCGTTGAATGGTTCGTACGCTAAACTTGTCGATGCCCCAGCATTGAAATCTACAGCAATTATCGGAAGGGTTGCACTTCTGTCACGTTGAACGATTCTCTTCAGTCGTCGTTGGTCCCGTACTTGCAGGATCTTTTTGCGGCCGCAGCGAGGTCGCAGATCTGATGTTTTACGGGATTCCTGATGTTCACGCACGGGAAAATCCCCACTTCATCGCCACCTCAGAGACGCTATGTACCATCGCTCGTGCGCCTACTATAACACCACTTTCAAACTCTCTTATATCTTGATAACCTGCCACTGTAGCAGCAGTAACCGATCTAACAACTGTGCCAGACACTTGTTGTCTTATATAGGCGTTTCTGACCACAGCACCGTATTCTGCCTGTTTACATATCTCTGTATTTGAATACGCATTCCTATACCAGATTGTTTGGCGCTTCAGTGTAATTCCGGTAAATAACTGGCCGCTGATTTGTGTTCGCACTCGATAGCGACCCAGATCTTGGGCATGGATGTGTGTCATGTCCTTAGGTTAGTTAGGATTAAGTAGTTCTAAGTCTAGGGGACTGATGACCTCATATGTTAGTCCCATAGTGCTTGGTGCCATTTGAACCATTTGAGTCTACCAGATAGGATTCACATGAGGTGAATTTGATGACCAAGACATTAACATGATTTCACTATAACGCTTATCAAACCACTGTAGCACGGTTTTGGCTCCGAGACACGTACAATTATACTGCTGAAAGTTGACATCGTCATCAGGGAAGACATCAAGCATTAAGGGATGCAGGTGGTCCGTAGCTGACCTGGTGTTTTCGATGATTAGCAAAGTTCCCATGCAAGCGCTTGCAAGCGCAGGAGAATGTCTATCATAGCTCCCACCAGACCGCTTTGGTGACTCGGTTCACGTACCGAGCAGCCGTTCTTCTGGATGACGACCATCGACCCGATGTACCAAGAACGGGCTTCATTCGACGGGCCGACACATTTCTACTATACATGGTCCAGCCTCGACGATCCCGAGCCCACTACAGTCGTAACTGACGATACGGTTGGGCCAACAAGTGGACAAGCAGGGGTCGTCTGCTACAGAGCTCCTTGTTCAACCGTGTTGTGCGTCTATCGGATATTTCGCCAGTGGAGCCGCGGATCGCCAACTATCCTGCTTTACAGAGCAGACAAGCCTCCAAAGCCCACTTTCTGCGAGGAGACGCGGACGTCCAACCACTTAGCGCCTAGTGGTAGTTTCACTGCCCTATTGCTTTCCGTAGATGCTCACGACAGTAGCACGTGAATATTCGACCTTCTTCACTGTTTTCGAGATACTAATTCACAGGCTCCGCGTAATGCGCCCTTTGGCAAACTCGCTTGCCCCAGCGGATTTCTGCATTTGCGGAGCATGTCTTCGCCAGGGTAATTTCCCGTCCGTTTCTGCTCGGCCTACATGATTATCTTACTGCGTCACGTGCGTGCAACGTCACCAGGAGACATGCAGCCATGCGATGGTCAGTGGTCATAATTTTTTGGCTTATCGGTACAAGTTATGTACAGGGTTGTTCTAAATGATGGACCCATTTTCAAAACTTTCTATTTATTCCAGTACAAATCCGGAATGAACAAGCTATATATCATTGAAAAGAGGATATTTCAAAGTTTTTTTCATAATACTTGATATCAATTTAATAAATTTAATAATTTGTAATTGATTAGTTTTTAATAATTATTTAATAATGAAAAATGAGATAAATGTTATACATGTTCAGTGAGGCCACCGTTGGCTGCACGGCAAACATCGACGCGGTAGCCAAACTCGTCCCATACACGCGAAACTGTATCTCTTGTTACTGAGTGCACGGCAGCAGTGATCCGGTTCCGCAGGTCGTTCAGAGTGGTTGGTAGAGGCGGGACGTAAACAGCCTCCTTCACATAACCACATAAGAAACAGTTGCAGGGTGCGAGATCTCGGTGGTCAGGAGTGCAGAGCCAGGTCCTCAAGTCCCCTGCGACCGATCCAGCGCTGAGGAAGGGGATCATTCAAAATGCCTCGTACATTACGGTGCCGATGCGGCTGAGCTGTCCGAAAATGAAATCCTGGGAATCTTTCTTAATTTGAGGGAATATCCATTGTTCCAACATGTCCAGGTACAAGATTCCCTTTACACTTCTTTCCGCAATGAAACATGGTCCATAACCCTTTGTATGGGATACGGCACAAAACACGTTGATCTTCGGTGAGTCTGGAATGTGGATTTTCCAAACCCCATATGCGAACATTGTCTCTGTTGACTTTTCCACTAAGGTGGAAAGTCGCTTCATCGCTAAATATTATACGCTGTAGACATGCGTCATCCTACACCTTTGCTGGCACGTAACTACAAAGTGCGAGACGCTTCTGTTTGTCATTGAGGTTGAGAGCCTGCACAAGTTGCAATTGGTAGGGCTTGTACAGCAAACGCCGTCTCAGGACTTCCCATACAGTTGGTTGGGGTATTCCAAGTTCTCGACTGGCTCTGTTGGTAGACTTACTGGGACTGTGCACAAAACTTTCTTGAATCCATCGGACATCATCCTCTGACACACGCGGTAGGCCAGTGTTTTTTCCTTTGCACACAAATGGTCCGAATGGCTCTGAGCACTATGAGACTTATTGTTGTGGCCAAATAGATGGCCGCCCAGAACTTTACTCCACTCTGACCGGAAACTTCAAAAATGGTTCAAATGGCTCTAAGCACCATAGGACTTAACATCTGAGGTCATCAGTCCCCTAGAACTTAGAACTACTTAAACCTAACTAACCTATGGACATCACACACATCCATGTCCGAGGCAGGATTCAAAACTGTGACCGTAGCGGTCGCGCGGTTCCAGACTGTAGCGCCTAGAACCGCTCGGCCCTTTGCACACATTTCCAGTCTGTTTAAATTGCTTAAACCAACGGCTAATGCTTTTGTCAGTCGGTAGTTGAATACCGCATTAGGTACGAAATGCCCTCTGCACTGCGTTTTGCCACTCACTTTTCTCGAACTCAAGAACGCAGAAAACCTTGTCCTCCAGTCGCTATCTCACTCACAACTGGTCGTGAAACGGAATGACGCCCCTATTGCCGCTCAAACTCTACCGGTCGCTTCTGAAACCGTCACCGCCCGCCCACCAAAAACTTTGAAACTTTCTCTTTTCAGTGGTATAAAGGTTTTCATTTTGGATTTGTGCTTCATAGGAATTTTTGAAAATGGAGCCGGCCGCTGCTGCTACGATCGCAGGTTCGAATCCAGCCTCGCGCATGGATGTGTGTGATGTCCTTAGGTTAGTTAGGTTTAAGTAGTTCTAAGTCTAGGGGACTGATGACATCACATGTTAAGTCCCATAGTGGTTAGAACCATTTGAACAATTTTTTTGAAAATGGGACCATCAGTTACAATAACACTGTACATTGTCTATCATTTGTATTTTTTTTTTTTTTTTTTTTTTTTTTTTTTTTTTTTTTTTTTTGCGACAGATCTGAAGGTGGTCATTATTAACCGAAATCGGTAGCCTGTTGACACTTTGGTATCATTAACTGGAATAAAAGAAAGAACTGCATCATATTCCATTCACTGGTTTTATTCGCGATTATGTCGCAGCTTATGAACGTAGACAAGAATGGGTCGGAAGAGCTTGCGTGACGCCTTGTCTGGAGTGTACCCAGTTACCTCCAGGTGTCCCTGCTGAGTGCGAAGTGAAGCTCGGCTGCCTCGTGGGGGCGCCCGGCGCGTTACCTTACTTTAATGGCGGCATGCCAGCAGAGTGGCTGGCTTTTAATTGGATCACGGGCGACGGGCCGCACTGTGCCTTCGCGAGTTCCTTTCTCGGCGGCGGGAGTTATTCTTCTGGCGCGGGAGTTCCGGGAGGGCGCGAATGATGTGGTAATGGAGAGAGCAGTCAATAAGCGCGCCGAGCTGCGCCGTCTGCCTGCCGAATGCTAATTCCCTCTCCTAGGGGCCGCCGAGGCGCCAAATCCGAGCTCCTCCGCGCGGCGTGCGCGAAAATCTGGTTCCGAGAGGCGCTATCGTTTCGAGATAGTTTCGCACGTACCCGTCACGTTAATTAAGCCACTTGTACAGCCGCTGAGAAACGGGATGGTGAGTGCCAGTGTTGAAGGAGTCTTAATATGTGCGAGACGTACTCTTCCTTTTTCAGCTCTCGGATGATAACTTGACTGCTGTAAGATGCAATTACCTCTTCTGGGAGTCGACGTCGCTCCCGGATTAGTCTTCTCGACTTACGAAGCACCGGCTGTAGTGGCGGTAGCGGTTTCTAATGCTTCAGTGAAACCAGAGCAGGAGAATGTCGTAGTAGGTGACACTTCATGTAAACAATTTGTTTCACATCACTTGTCTTTGCTAAAATCAATGTCATTACAAAGTCGGATTTGGCGCCTTAAGTATGGTATACAATTGGAAAAAAATGAAGGAATATTAAGTTATTATGTGTCCGTCTCCGAAGTTGAGTGGTCAGCGTGTGTGGCTCTCATGCGAAGGACGCGGGTTCGATTCCCGGTGCTACCAAGTATTTTTCCTTGTTAGAGGACTGGTACGGTGTGTACTCAGCCCCGTGATCCCAATTCAGGAGCCGGCCGGGGTGGCCGAGCGGCTCTAGGCGCTACAGTCTGGAACCGCGCGACCGCTACGGTCGCAGGTTCGAATCCTGCCTCGGGAATGGATGTGTGTGATGTCCTTAGGTTGGTTAGGTTAAACTAGTTCTAAGTTCTAGGGGACTGATGACCCCAGAAGTTAGGTCCCATAGTGATCAGAGCCATTTGAACCCAATTCAGGAGCTACTTGACCGGACAGTTGCGGCTCCACAGCCTGGCAAGTCTGCAAAACGGCTGAGAGAGCACTGTGCTGACCACATGCCCCTGTACACCACATCCAAATGATGCCGCAAGGCAGAGGGTGACATGGTGGGTGGTAGACATCCCTTGGGCCTTTACGGCTTGGCAAGAAGCTTCGTGGTCTCGCGGTCGCGTTCTCGCTTCCCGAGCACAGGGCCTGGGTTCGATTCCCGGCGGAGTCAGGAATTTTCACCTGCCTCGAGATGACTGAGTGTTTGTGCTGTCCTCATCATTTCATCATCATTCATGAAGGTGGCGATACTGGACTGAGCAAAGGTTGGGAATTTGTACGGGCACTGATAACCGCGCAGTAGAGCACAAACCAACAAGCTGCAATAGGTTCTCTACTGCGTACACGGCAGCCATTGGCCCTAAAAACAATTGGGCCCTACTGCACCACTCTATGTACAACAAACGACAGAAGGAAGGTCAGCGTTGGCCGTAATATTGGTGGCTTATTGATAGCAAAATCGATTTTCAATCACATAGTGATCATCTTCAGTGCTGGAAGTTAAAAATTTCACATAGCGATTAGTGAATAAAAAACAAAAGACCACAAATACACTTGAGTATAAACCAACTGTTGGAAAGAACATACCTGTGGTGTACAAATTAAGCTCTTAGGTACTGGTATCAAGTTATTATCAGTAACCAAAGATAA
The DNA here is from genome assembly GCF_023864345.2 of Schistocerca serialis cubense. NCBI lineage: Eukaryota > Metazoa > Arthropoda > Insecta > Orthoptera > Acrididae > Schistocerca > Schistocerca serialis. The sequence goes on from NC_064646.1 coordinate 266,090,720, forward strand.
GGAACGATCACAATAAGTGAAGCCGCTGTTTACATCCACCTATACAGCAGACCTGTGTGTGACAGGGTCACGAGCATGGAGGACATGGACGGGTATTGGAGATAGCTGGCGTTAGGTGGGAATGTGAGTCGGCACTGGAGCGTGCCAAGATAGTCGGCGCATTTGCGATAAACGCAGTGTCCGGATGGCGCTGTGATTAACACAACTGACCACTAACAAGGGAACCTCCCCATCGCAAATTAAACTTTTCACTCGAGGGAAGACTTGAACCAAGGACCTCTCGTTCCGCAGCTGCTCACGCTAACCACGGGGCCACGGCGCTCTTGAGCTCACATTATCCTTGATGCTGCCTATCTTGCGCATGGCCTACTCAGTTTGTATATTTTGCTTATTTTTTTCATAGTTCCACACAACTGCCTCCTGTTTTCTCGATTTATCTGTGTTCAGTTTTTCAAGGCCTATCCACTGTGCCAGCTTATAACTAAATCTGAGGGGGGTGCGATGGGGAGGTTCCCTTGTAAGCAACAGGTCCTGGGTTCGGGTGACGGTCCGGCAAACATTTTTCCTCGTCGCCGCTGATTCCGTATAAAGTTTCAATGCAGCTGACATCATTAGTTCCTTCTCTTTCCTTTCTTTCTCCCTCAGTTTATATTGCAGTTCGTCCAAGCATACGCTACTGCTCCTGTGCTGAAAGCAAGCGAACACTACCACGCGTGCGGACCAAGGCAGACAGACCCGCACAGGCGTGCTCGACGTTTTTTCCTCCATAGGGAGCCTGTATAGGGAGAGTGTGGCCAACCTGATGATACGGCGGCCATTTTTCTGCCAAACTGGGGGCGGGACTTTTGAATGGCCAATAGTGGAGTACACACTCACCGAATCAAAAGCACAAGACAATATGGCGAAATCATCCGTTAAATGCCTTTCTTTACAGCTATAATATAGTAGCCTACTACGTACGGCACAGGAAAATTTAATACAGTGTCTGTAAAAATTATTCGTTACTTGCATTTATCTCCTTTAAAGTTCGTTTACTAGACATATTGCAATGAAAGTAACGCAAATAAAAAAAATAGTGTATAGCATTTGTTTTGCATCGGAAGTGCATAACGCTAAAGATTTAACGTTCCTGAATTACGTCAGATGAATGAAAGTCGTAAGCAGTTGTTTACTTGTGACAGGCAAAAAGTGTGAGACGTATTAGTACTTCTTGTCACGTCTTCAAATTTATTGCATGTCGCAAGTAAACAACTGCTTCCGACTTTCTTTCATATATATATATATATATATATATACGAGGGCCGTTCAGAAAGTAACCTCCGGTTGATTTAAAAAAATACACCAAGTTAAATAAAAATATTTTAATATATACATCTTACAACTACATCTTTGCACTATTTTTCTACATAGTTTCCATAGCGATTGAGGCACTTATCGTATCTCTTCACAAGCTTCGAAATTCCTTCTGCATAAAAATCACCTGCTTGTGCCTGGAGCCAGCCTGTGACCGCATCTTTGAGCTCTTCGTCGTCATCAAACCGCTGTGACCCGAGCCATTTCTTCAAATGCATGAAGAGGTGATAATCACTTGGCGCCAGGTCTGGGCTGTAAGGTGGATGGTTGATAACGTCCCACTTGAAGGACTCAAGAAGGGCCGTTGTTCTGCGAGCACCCATCGTGCACAGAACTTACGGTAACCCAATCTTGCTGTCACTATCTCGTACAAGAGAGTCTTAGAAATCTGTGGAAAACCAGTAGACGACTCCGACATTGAGAAACGTCGATTTTCACGAACTTTTGTATCAACTGTCTGAACGAGTTCGTCAGTCACCAATGATGGTCTACCACTCCTCTCTTCATCATGAACGTTTTCTCGTCCACTTTTAAATAAACGTACCCATTCACGGACAACTCCTTCACTCATAACTCTTGGTCCGTACACGGCACAAAACTCACGATGAATAGCTGCTGCAGAATATCCTTTGGCTGTAAAAAACCTTATGACAGCACGCACTTCACATTTGGCGGGGTTTTCTATTGCAGCACACATTTCAAACTGCCACAAAAACTAAACTAGCGCAGGTACGACGTTCACTCGACCACGGCTTGATGCCGACTGATCTGTTGAGTGCGTGAACGCACAGATGGCGTCGCTACTCCCCCCACAACCCGCACTGTGACCAATCGGAGGTTACTTTCTGAACCGCCCTCGTATATATACACTGAATACCTCTCGTAGATAACAAACAAAGTTAAATGTAGGCTACTGTAATAACGACCAAATATAACAAGAAAACTACCGTATCCCTTCTACCCCACAGTGAGTGGGCCTATTAAGAACTGTCTTCAAGAGTACCTACAATTATTTACTACGAATAATGTTTCAGCAACCTCAACAACTGCGGAAAACGTGCGTACAACCTGCCTGCGTCAACAGTCAGGCAATAATACTGAAACCAAAATAATGCCTAGTGTCTGCAGAACGAATTACAGATGTCAAAAACAATACTGTACAATTACTAACGTGTTTACTTCAAACATGCAGGCCTACCGACTTCATCACAAAACGCTTCATTATTTCAACTCGTATTTAAGATCGCAAGCGCTAATTGCGTACTAAAAAACGATATACAACTAAATCGAACATGCATCCACAACGCATAACAAGTCTCTCAAAAATTCAAATAAATTTTTATCGTTTCCAAAAGTCCTCAGAACTTCAATTCAACTCAAAAGCACGCGAACATAGGAAGCGCGAGAGACGTTTGGCAGAAAAATGGTGCCAAAGCTAATCAACCAATCACGGGCAACTTCACCTATGGCCACTCTCTCTGTATACAGGCTCTCTATCTTCTTCAGCTCATCGCGTGCCCCCTGTCGGCACGCCGCGTAATACTCCAGCAAGTAGCTACGTCTCTGGCGCACTGTCATTAGTCGATACGAGCCGGTGGACGGCTCAGCTGGCGCTAACTAAAAAAAGTGACTGTAAGGATGAACCTCTTTCGCCTGCTAATAATACGGTTGAACTACAGTGCTTGGCGCTTAACCCCTTACACAGCAGGGGAGATGCAGTAACCACCTGCGGCACTAAGGACGCCTCCCCCACAGGGGCGGAACGTTCTGTGGAACGGAATTTCTGGCAGGCGGCGGCGGCAAGTATTCAGCCAGTCGACTAGAGTCGAGGCGCAATGCCATTGTGATACCGCCTCCCTCTCTCCCTCGGTATTGGACGGCGCGGCGCGCCAGTATCGGAGTCCAATAAGCAGCGGCGCGCAGACACCGAGGAATCCTTTTTCCGCCGGCCGGCAGCCGCTAAGGAGATACACGCCGAAAGAAGCGACTGTAGCTTATTATGAAAAGGCGCTGCGGCAGGCGGCGGCGGCGAAACCGTGAAAGACGCGCCCGAGTTTGACAGCCGAGGAGGCGCGAAAATGAATTTCTCAGTAGGCGGAAAGTCTCTCTCTCTCTCTCTCTCTCTCTCTCTCTCTATCCTTCGCCCCTCCTCTTTCATTGCAATGGAAGTTTGGTGGGAAGTAGGAGGGGGTTGCCTTGTGAGCCTACCCCGCTCCCTCTCTCTGCTCCGCCAGACCCTTATCACACCTGTCCCTCATACTTCGCCCCTCCCTCCTCAACATAACACGACCTCCACTTTTCTATTGGGGGTAAGAGCGCCCCACGCCTAGGAAACAACGCACACACACACACACACACACACACACACACACACACACAGAGAGAGAGAGAGAGAGAGAGAGAGAGAGAGAGAGAGAGAAAGAGGGGGGGGGGGGGAGCGGAAAAAAATAAAAAGAAAGTGAGACACCGCGGAAGATGGTATATATGTTTATGTCCAACTTTTGTTCGGCTTCTTCTTTTCGTCTCGTTCCAGTTATTCGTAGCCAGTTTAGACTGCATGTATTTATTACTATAAAGATAAGTCGCATGGCAATGTAGGCTCGGAGAACCCGAAGTGTACTTCCGGCCGCCACCTTGAAAAGCTTTTTCTTCACTAGAAAATCATATTAGCGTTCTATTTTTTATTTTGTGCCAGCCTTTTTCTTTCCCAACTTCAAATTAATTTCTTAACTGTAGCAAAGAAATATGGCACTGTGCCCACGTATTCTACACAGCGTCTGTAAGTTAACGTCTGTACCACTTTAGCATCTTTCAGACTTATTTTTTTCTTACTTATGTGAAGGTGGGCCACGTTTACAAAATGTTTAGCACGTGTTCTGCCATAAAACATAGCATGGTACGTATTCTAGTAGTTTTCCTAGAATTTAACAGCACTCACACAGTGTACATGCCAAAATGTGGAAATTTTAAAATATACTGTATAACACAACACACACATCTAATGCGTCGAGAAGAAATATACACCACGTGAGTTGTCACTAAATCTCATGTTCCATTAAATGTAATACCATTTCATATATGTTTCACGAAGTAAATTTAAAGTAGTAAGTCTACCAAATTTAGAAACGAAAAATTATGTGTTTGTCTTTTGCGCACAAAACTAGTAATGATTAGAAAATAACACCCCAGCAGGAAATCAAGCTTAATTTTTTAAGAAATGTGAAACCGGTACTGGTTTGATTAACTTTTTAAACCATAGTTGCTGTTCCTGTTTCAAGTTACGAGGGCTACTCGGAAAGTAAGATGCGATAGGTCGCGAAATAGAAACTAAACTGAAAATCCGATGAAGATTTGCACAGATATGTTGAGCAGTGTCCCCAGTACGCCAGTCGATAGCACAACATCCGTGTAGCCCATCTGTTAGCGTCTAGAGTACATATCGTCTTCAAGTTTGACAACATTTGCTAAATGTTTGTGCAGCGTATACCTGAGGCGGTAATCGGGAACTAGCCTGGTATTTATTTAGCTGAAAGTGGATAACAGCCTCAAAACCACAACCAGCCAGGCTATCTCATCAGCGCTCGGGAGACGGATTCGATCCGGTGCAGGCTCGCCTCCCCAAATCCCGGAAGTGGTGGGTTAACGCTCTCGGCTATCCGGGAAGGGAAGATCGTTAGGGTTTAATGTCCCGTCGACAACTAGGTCACAAGCTCGTAAAGATTCAACGACAGCTAAATAAATCAGGCGTGCCCGAGAGAACGAACCATTCCGAAACTGTATGGAGCGATTTCGGTAAATGACAGACACCCTAAATGGGGATGGCCGGCCGCGGATTTGAACCGTCGTCCTCTAGAATGCGAGTCCAGTGTGGTAACCTAGCTCGGTGGCTATCCTGCCCATTCAGTGGCAGTTATTACATGTGCCACAATAAGATTGATCGAGTGAAGTATATTATAAGTCATTTTATGCCTTCTGGCGTTATATTTATGACTCTTACAGATATTTTCGTACGTTGTCTGCCTTCCTTCCTTCCTTTCTCTTTAGCCGTCGAGGAGGACGTGCCAATTTGTCGTCAGGCCGAACTAAAGGACTACTCTGCTACAAAAAATGATGACAAAGAAAATGGAAAGACCGAGGAAAGGTGCGATACGGAATCAGAAAGGGAAGTAGAAGAGGAATGTATCTCCTTTTTTATTTTATTTTTTCCCCTCTCTGGGCTGAATGTTGCGTGTGCGTCAAATACGCGTGCGTACGCCGGGGGTTGGGCAGAACGCCGGCATGCCGTTTCCAAAGGAACTGGGAAGATGAGGTAGCATCAGGGGTGAGACGCGTTTAACAAAGCGCGTGTCTGAATTCAAAGCCGCGTTGCTGATACCGCCGACGGAAATCACGGAATGTGAAATGGAAAAAATTGGTGCCTAGGGAGCGCCGCAGTGGAGGGGGAAGATTCATACAAGGGCTCGGCTGCGTGTACCGCTTACTGCAAGGAAATGCGGGCGATCGTCGATAGTGTCTGCGAAACTCGCATTGCAGGAGCAGAATCTCTACCAGAATGATGCGTTAACGCGCAAGAAAGGAACAGTAATATGCTGTATTCTGCTGAATCCCTGTATAGGGTAGCAACGCGAAAAATTCGCATTTTACTACTACAGTTTGTTTTGATCCACTATCTGCATTTTTTTTTATTTCGAATGATAAGACAACATTGTTTATGCTTCTCTGTTTTCAACTGCAGTTTACTTTGGGGCTACACTTCTTTCATTCTTCGTAGTAGTTATTTTTCTCTTCTTCTGACCACTTCATTCCAGTTCTTGATTTATTTAGATCCCGAAAACCTGCATTTTCCATTGCTTCTTTAAAAAGCGTTCTTGTTCTTGTTCTGTCCATGTCGACCTCCACATTTTTGACATCTCTTCCTACTTCTCTCACCCATGTTATTTTAGATTAGTATTTACTTAGTAAGTCAAACATGTTTTTAGTTATTCTGTTGTTATTTTTCCTCATTGCATCTGATGCCAAGGTTCCAAATCGTCGTCCTATATATGCCTCAGGGCCCACCATAATTCCTGCCCTCCAAGGATCGAACGGCTGATGTAAGCCTTATCACATTGCCACGGAACTTTAGGTATATCGGGCGGGCGCCTAAATCCCAAATAATGTTTCACAAAGCCGAGTAGTGCCCTAATATTGGAAAGCGGGCGGAACACACTCAAATGTTGAAACTCCATAAAATCCGAGCTAGTAGAAGAATGTAGTTGCTGCAGCAGAGAAGTCATACTGGGGCCTAACGTGTGACTGTGTGTTTATACTCCAGCTTTCTTCGATAGTTAATTTCCACGGCTCCGGGCGTTTGAGAAAAGAAACCATACTGTGCAGCAATTCCAAGAGTAAATAGTTCTCCCCGCTGCACGTGGCAATTACTAAATAAAACAGAGGAAAATGCACTGCCCTCAATTGAAGATAAATGTCAAATAGTCACACACATACTCTCACCATGTAAAAGAAAAAAGAAACAATGAACTCCTGAATACAAATATTCTATGTGCACTACTGGCCATTAAAATCGCTACATCAAGAAGAAATGCAGATGATAAACGGGTATTCATTGGACAAATATATCATACTAGAACTGACATGTGATTACATTTTCACGCAATTTGGGTGAATAGATACTGAGAAATCAATACCCAGAACAACCACCTTTGGCTGTAATAACGGCCTTGATACGCCTGGGCATTGAGTCAAACAGAGGTTGGATGGCGTGTACAGGTACAGCTGCCCATGCAGCTTCAACACGATAGTAGTGACTGGCGTATTGTGACGAGCCAGTTGCTCGGCCACCATTGACCAGACGTTTTCAATTGGTGGGAGATCTGGAGAATGTGCTGGCCAGGGCAGCAGTCCAACATTTTCTGTATTCAGAAAGGCCCGTACAAGACCTGCAACATGTGTTCGTGCATTATCCTGCTGAAGTGTAGGGTTTCGCTGGGATCGAATGAATGGTAGAGCCACGGGTCGTAACACATCTGAAATGTAACGTCCACTGTTCAAAGTGCCGTCAATGCGAACAAGAGATGACCGAGACGTGTAACCAATGGTACCCCCATACCATCACGCCGGGTGATACGCCAATATGGCGATGACGAATACACGCTTGCAATGTGAGTTCACCGCGATGTCGCCAAACATGGATGCGACCATCATGATGCTGTAAACAGAACCTGGATTCATCCGAAAAAATGACATTTCGCCATTCGTGCACAAAGGTTCGTCGTTGAGTACACCATCGCAGGCGCTCCTGTCTTTGATGCAGCGTCAAGGGTAACCGCAGCCACGGTCTCCGAGCTGATAGTCCATGCTGCTGCAAACGTCGTCTAACTGTTCGTGCAGATGGTTGTTGTCTTGTAAACGTCCCCATCTGTTGACTCAGGGATAGAGACGTGGCTGCACGATCCGTTACAGCCATGCGGATAAGATGCCTGTCATCTCGACTGCTAGTGATACGAGGCCGTTGGGATCCAGCACGGCGTTCCGTATTATCCTCCTGAACCCACCGATTCCATATTCTGTTAACAGTCATTGACTCTAGACCAACGCGAACAGCAATGTCGCGATACGAAAAACCGCAATCGCGATAGGCTACAATCCGACCTTTATCAAAGTGGGAAACGTGATGGTACACATTTCTCCTCCGTACACGAGGCATCACAACAAAGTTTGACCAGGCAACGCCGGTCAACTGCTGTTTGTGTATGAGAAATCGGTTGGAAACTTTCCTCATGTCAGCACGTTGTAGGGGTCGCCACCGGGGCCAACCGTGTGTGAATGCTCTTAAAAGCTAATCATTTGCATATCACAGCACCTTCTTCCTGTGGGTTAAATTACGCGTCTGTAGCACGTCATCTTCGTGGTGTAGCAATTTTAATGGCTAGTAGTGTATATTCTGCAGTCACTACGTCTCGTTAAATCTGATCGCTATCTGGCTTTTACATTAAATATTATTATTAATAATAATAATCACCAGCAGTAGCAGGAGCCGCAGCAGCACCACCATCACCAGGGATTAGGCTAACTGCCCCTCCAGTTTTCAAAGGTTACTGATGAGCTCATCTCACTTTGGGACTTCCAGGTTTTCTTTTTCAGCTCTGTCTGTATTTCAACAGTTATTTCGTTACTGTTTCTTCTGATATGATGCTCAGATGCTATTTCCGTCAGTTTGTGTAATTCTCTGTTTTTTAACACTCGATCGTCCAGTACTCCTCTTATTGGTTCATACCTAATCCGTCCTTATCATGGACAACCTTTTACTGTTCTTAGAAATCTCATATCAGCTGCTTGCATTTTGCTGCTATCCCTCAGTGTGAGAACCCATTTTATAAAAATTAATTATTTTACCTTTTTGACTCCGTTCTTTAAGGTTACATTAATAGTACCAGTTACATATTGAAACTCATTTCTCTATTTCCAATACGCTAGTCACTTATTTGGTTTCCTAAATTGTTAAAGCTGTTAACATATTCAATTAGTCTGTTATTGATAACAATTTTTGATGTGACTGGCTCAACTCGTTTAAATGCCATTATTTTCGTTTTATTAACTGAGATTTCCATATTGTATTCTTCGCCCAGCAAGAGCAGATTATGTATAACGTATTGTAATTTATTTTCCTCGTCAAATACAGTAAAATTAACGTCTTCAAAATGGTAGATGTCTATTCTTCCATACTGTAATATCTGTAACTCATCTTCTTAAGATGTCGTCAGTGTTTATATTAAATAATTTCAGTAATAAACTGCACACTTGGCTAACACCGTGACCTACAGGTATCATATCCGAAAATCTTGCACCTGTTATAATCATTATTTTAGTGCCAGTGTACATGCATTCCAGAATCTGTATGAAACGTTTAGAACAACCTCATTTCTGTAGTATGTTCCATAGTACTTGCCTATTTACACTTTTGAAAGCTTTTACGTAATCTATAAAGGCTATATGCATTTCTGCATTAAATTCGCGCCGTTTGTCTATTAACTGTTTAATAATGTAAACACTGTCTGTACACGATCTTCCGTTGTTCATACTATTCTGTTCCTCTAAAAGAAGTGTTGCTCTTACAGCCTATACTCTCTGGTCAGTACAGGCTAGAATATATCTCATAGATTGCGTCTACCAAACTTGTCCCTCTATAATTATCATCGTTATTCCACTTTCCTCGTTTAGAAACGAGGATGACATTTGCACTTGCTATTAGCCCATTCTTCCAGCGCGTATTGAACAGATGGGCCATTTGTAATTTTGGCAATGTAACATCATATTTTATAAGCTCGGGGTGCATCGTTCAGTATTAATAGCAGTAATTCTGGCCTGGGGCAAGTAACATAACACGCCGGTCAGTAATGAAAACAGAACAAATGATGAACTGAATCAGATATTTTTTTCTGACGCAGCAACAACATCTATATGACCGCGCTGTGTAGCTCTTTGTCTCTGACGTTCACCGCTCTCGCATTCTGTGCCCTGGTCGTGCTTTCGAGTGCTCATCTGGATGGCGACTAGAATGTCCTTAACATGTAACAGATTTTCCGAAAAAAATTAATAAAAGGATTTTCTCCCACTTGTAGCTGTTATCTCACCACACAACAAATATTTTCAGTGCATCATTCTAGATCCACGTTTACGAGATACCTTAAGGGGAAAATAAACAGACGAATGTAATCGGACCGATACAACATTGAAACATTATGAGTCATAGAACGGTGCCTCAGACTTTCAGTTGTGAAGGTCTTCTTCTTTTTTCCTTATTCTTCTTTTTTTTCTTCTTCTTCTTCTACTTCCTAGTTATTCGTTTCGGCTACCAGAAGATCACTCTACTTCGCTTACCGCTTTCAGTTGACAGACTGACTGGTCAAAATCAAAACCAGACGTATTCGTCATCAGATAGAAGACCGAGAGAAACTACGAGAGCCATCTGAAAAGTAATGCCTCCGATTTTTTATGAGATAGTTCTTAAAGCTGTTTGAATAAAACAAAAGGTTATTAACATTCTAAATTTTTATTCTTCATGTCTACATATTTATTTCTCAACACAGTCATCCTGGTGACGATCATATTTCTTCCAACGAGAGACCAATTTTATGATACCGATACTATAGAATGTTTCACTTTGTCCCAACCTTACCTTCGCATGCACCACTTCATCACTTAAAACAAACCTTATGAACATTCTACATCTTAATCCTTCAAGTCCATATATTCCTCAACATAGTCATCTTGGGAACGATCACATTTCTCCTGACAGGAGACCAATTTTTGATACTGCAGCCACAACCTCACCTCTGGTTGCACAGATTTATCATATCAAAACGAAAGTGTGTTTTATGGAAAGAGATGAATATCGGACAGGGCAAGTCGGGACAGTGTCAAGGATGATCGATGACAGCGAACACAAAACTTCGGATTGTTGGACATGTCGCAACGTTCGTGTGTGGTCTCGCATTGTCATGCTCAAGGAGGGAGTGCTTCGTGTGCGGACAAACTCTTCGGATACGGAACTCGATTACAGAACATGCTTCTTACCCAACCACGTAGTTACATTACACACTGCCATATGACACGCTACAACTCAGAACCCCGTAATGACAGAGGACTACAAATATATAGAAATGAAGAATAAAGATATGCAGTGTTAATGAGATTGGCTTCATTTAAAAAGCTTTAAGATCTTACACATAAAAAATTCGGAAGCTTTACTTTTTAGCATGCCCTATTACTTCATGTATAGGGCTATTACTAAAATTTTAAAGACATGTTATAGCCTTACTTTTGGCTGGGGGTAGAGCGTCCTGTCAAACATCAGCTGCTGTGGGTCTCAACACACTGGCGGTGGCGAGTGGGACTCGTCATAAGAAACTCCAGTGTGGAATGGAGTTCGGCCTGGCGCTGTAGGAATTCCTTCTTCGATAGGCAAATAAGAGGAAGAGAAGATATTTTTGAAATTTTTTGAACTATATCTTAAAGTTTTTAATGATAATATATCCCTGATCTGTGTGTCACATGTTACGTTTAGTAACCTTCTTGTATTAATTACTTCACCGCATAGAGGACCCTTTTGAGCGTTACTGGCTCTAAGATCGCCAAAGGGAAGAGGAGAAGATTTAGCTCTTTTAAAGTTCTTAATAATAAGCGCCTCATCTATGTTTCATATTTCACATTCAGGAACGTCTTTTGTGTATTCTGTCAATCCATGGAAGGCACTTTTAGCACTACAAACCTCGCACCAGTGAGATCCTTATAAAAGCGTTTGTTTTAAATTTTGTGAATGTTTTATAAAACTCTTCTGATACATTTTAATGCAATTAAATTCAGCATCAATGGTTCATGCTATATGTAGGAGCATTTTTTTATGAATTGCATCAGTCCACTCTCTAATACAGAGGGCACTTTTCAGCGCTATAGATGTTGCACGAATTAGGTTTCTATAAACAGTATTCATAAAACCGCTGCAGGCTATTGTATGGCTAGTTATGACGGTGAACTTTCAGTTCCATATTCGTTACGTTATTCTATAAGTATGATATGTTGCTCAGCTGTTGTATTGTAACCAATTGCCTAAGGCTTTTGAAGCTTTCTAAGCATAAATCTTAAACCATTTGTGATATGAAACAATTCTAATTTAAATTTTTTGTAATACAACTGGAGCGAAACCTATTTTGTGGAGATGAAGAAAAGCGACCTGGAGACTGAAGTTGGACAGTTTTCTTCAGATTGATCAGTTCAAAATGGTTCAAATGGCTCTGAGCACTATGGGACGTGACTTCTGAGGTCATTAGTCCCCTAGAACTTAGAACTACTTAAACCTAACTAACCTAAGAACAACACACACATCCATGCCCGAGGCAGGATTCGAACCTGCGACCGTAGCGATCGCGCGGTTCCAGACTGTAGCGCCTAGAACCGCTCGGCCACCCCGGCCGGCGATTGATCAGTATTTTTGCATTATTTCCATTGGCTTTTCCCTTTGTACCTCACTTATTACCTGTTTCAAGTTCTGAATTTTCTTGGAACTCTTGGTCTTGCGTTTCCATGGGTGCCTTCATAATTGATTGCCAGTTCTATTAGGTATCCAAGATTGCATCGATTTTTGGTTCAAGCAGTCTGTAAAACGTCAATGCGGAATCTTATAGCATTCGTTGCGGCCGTGTATCCATAAAGACAGCCTTTCGCGCTCACATTGTGTCTGTTACTTCTCGGACGCGTCTCATGATTGTGCAGGCTTCTTCATATGCCACTGTCTGCAGCGAGCCAAGTATTTTCCTTTCCTCTTTTAGCCTTTCTTTGGTTTCCCGTTACTTATTGATGCCGGTTTTTGTTCATTTCCAGTCACTGTATTCTACAAAGAATACGTAGCATCGTAAAAGTGTAGGAAGATATCGATTTTTTTGTGTAGACGCAGTTGATCAGTTGGTACGCAATTTCTGTTTATTTTACGTCACGCGAAGTCTTCCTTCTCTGAGATGTTCTTCCGATTTACGTTGCTGTGTCAAATGTTTCAGTCCGCATTTTCTGGCCTATTTTTAGACCCCATTGTATTAATTGGACACTGTTTTTTTTTTTTTTTTTTTTTTTGTCACTGTCAAAGATCTGGTGTCCACATTTTACGTTTGTTTTGTAATGCAAGCCAGTTGACTTACTTTGCGGCCGTACGAATTTAATGAGAAATAAAATTGGACATTATACTAAAATTCGCTTGGGCAGTGCGTCCGCCGACACTCGCGGATCACTCACCTTGTTCCTGTTATCCGGCGGGGCGGACGGCCGGTGCGGAATGTGGCAGTGTCCTGCTGGAAGGCGCTCCTGCTGCCGACGTGTGCTTTCTCACCTCACACACGTCGCGCCGCGCGCATCGATATATTTGCGTGATTTGCACACTGCATTCGCACTTATCTGTTCCCGTCTCCTTCCGTCCCGACTTGTCGCGCTTTTAGGGCACTAGATCATTCTCGGATTTCTGCTGACAACGTGATATCAATCTCGAATTAATCTCTGTCGTAAGTGTAATTGAAAAATCCCAGAATTACACTTCGCTTATTACAGTAATAAATACACTACTGGCCATTAAAATTGCTACACCACGAAGATGACGTGCTACACACGCGAAATTTAACCGACAGGAAGAAGATGCTGTGATATGCAAATGATTAGCTTTTCAGAGCATTCACACAAGGTTGGCGCCGGTGGCGACACCTACAACGTGCTACATGAGGAAAGTTTCTAACCGATTTCTCATACACAAACAGCAGTTGACCGGGGTTGCCTGGTGAAACGTTGTTGTGATGCCTCGTGTAAGGAGGAGAAATGCGTACCATCACGTTTCCGACTTCGATGAAGGTCGGATTGTAGCGTATCGCGATTGCGGTTTATCGTATCGCGACATTGCTGCTCGCGTTCGTCAAGATCCAATGACTGTTAGCAGAATATGGAATCGGTGGGTTCAGGAGGGTAATACGAAACACCGTGCTGGATCCCAATGGCCTCGTATTACTAACAGTCGAGATGGCAGGCATCTTATCCGCATGGCTGAAATGGATCGTGCAGCCACGTCTCGATCCCTGAGTCAACAGATGGGGACGTTTGTAAGACAACAACCATCTGCACGAACAGTTCGACGACGTCTCCAGCAGCATGGACTACCAGCTCGGAGACCATGGCTGCGGTTACCCTTGACGCTGCATCACAGACAGGAGCGCCTGCGATGGTGTACTCAACGACGAACCTGGGTGCACGAATGGCAAAACGTCATTTTTTTCGGATGCATCCAGGTCCTGTTTACAGCTACATGCTGGTTGCATCCGTGTTTGGCGACATCGCAGTGAACGCACACTGGAAGCGTGTATTCGTCGTCGCCATACTGGCGTATCACCCGGCGTGTTGGTATGGGGTGCCATTGGTTACACGTCTCGGTCACCTCTTGTTCACATTGACGGCACTTTGAACAGTGGACGTTACATTTCAGATGTGTTACGACCCGTGGCTCTACCCTTCATTCGATCCCTGCGAAACCCTACATTTCAGCAGGATAATGCGCGACCGCATGTTGCAGGTCCTGTACGGGCCTTTCTGGATACAGAAAATGTTCGACTGCTGCCCTGGTCAGCACATTCTCCAGGTCTCTCACCAATTGAAAACGTCTGGTCAATGGTGGCCGAGCAACTGGCTCGTCAGAATACGCTAGTCACTACTCTTGATGAACTGTCGTATCGTGTTGAAGCGGCATGGGCAGCTGTACCTGTACACGCCAGCCAAGCTCTGTTTCTGTCAATGCCCAGGCGTATCGACAGTTCTAGTATAATATACAGGGTTATTACAAATGATTGTAGCGATTTCACAGCTCTACAATAACTTTATTTTTTGAGATATTTTCACAATGCTTTGCACACACATACAAAACTCAAAAAGTTTTTTTAGGCATTCACAAATGTTCGATATGTGCCCCTTTAGTGATTCGGCAGACATCAAGCCGATAATCAAGTTCCTCCCACACTCGGCGCAGCATGTCCCCATCAATGAGTTCGAAAGCATCGTTGATGCGAGCTCGCAGTTCTGGCACGTTTCTTGGTAGAGGAAGTTTAAACACTGAATCTTTCACATAACCCCACAGAAAGAAATCGCATGGGGTTAAGTAGGGAGAGCGTGGAAGCCATGACATGATTTGCTGATCATGATCTCCACCACGACCGATCCATCGGTTTTCCAATCTCCTGTTTAAGAAATGCCGAACATCGTGATGGAAGTGCAGTGGAGCACCATCCTGTTGAAAGATGAAGTCGGCGCTGTCGGTCTCCAGTTGTGGCATGAGCCAATGTTCCAGCATGTCCAGATACACGTGTCCTGTAACGTTCTTTTCGCAGAAGAAAAAGCGGCCGTAAACTTTAAACCGTGAGATTGCACAAAACACGTTAACTTTTCGTGAATTGCGAATTTGCTGCACGAATGCGTGAGGATTCTCTACCGCCCAGATTCGCACGTTGTGTCTATTCACTTCACCATTAAGAAAAAATGTTGCTTCATCACTGAAAACAAGTTTCGCACTGAACGCATCCTCTTCCATGAGCTGTTGCAACCGCGCCGAAAATTCAAAGCGTTTGACTTTGTCATCGGGTGTCAGGGCTTGTAGCAATTGTAAACGGTAAGGCTTCTGCTTTAGCCCTTTCCGTAAGATTTTCCAAACCGTCGGCTGTGGTACGTTTAGCTCCCTGCTTGCTTTATTCGTCGACTTCCGCGGGCTACGCGTGAAACTTGCCCGCACGCGTTCAACCGTTTCTTCGCTCACTGCACGCCGACCCGTTGGTTTCCCCTTACAGAGGCATCCAGAAGCTTTAAACTGCGCATACCATCGCCGAATGGAGTTAGCAGTTGATGAATCTTTGTTGAACTTCGTCCTGAAGTGTCGTTGCACTGTTATGCCTGACTGATGTGAGTGTATTTCAAGCACGACATACGCTTTCTCAGCTCCTGTCGCCGTTTTGTCTCACTGCGCTCTAGAGCGCTCTGGCGGCAGAAACCTGAAGTGCGGCTTCAGCCGAACAAAACTGAGTTTTTCTACGTATCTGTAGTGTGTCGTGACCATATGTCAATGAATGGAGCTACAGTGAATTTATGAAATCGCTTCAATCTTTTGTAATAGCCCTGTATTTGTCCAATGAATACCCGTTTATCATCTGCGTTTTTAATGGCCAGTAGTGTAATTTATGACACGTCGAGACCAATATGAAAGTTCATATATAGAATGAAAGTAGCGGACATTAACCCTTTCACATGTCTATTATTTCGAGTTAGTTGATCGAAATAGCTCTTCTATATTGTCTTCCCTCCATATCTATGTCATCGACTATTCGCACATCCATCTGCGAAAGGGTAGCAGTGTTCTCAGGGAAATGAGAATCCAAGTGTATGTTGATAGGAAAACCTACAGCGCAGACATCTAAAGAAATCTTTGCTCTGATCTAACTGCGCTGTACGTAACAACTGGCATCGACTAATATAGGGATTTCGTTTAACTACCCTCTGGACACGATGTCGGCTGCGCTATTATAACGTGTAATTACTGTTTACCTATTTCGAAACATTGGCCACGAAAACGCGTAGCAGAGCAAGGTAAAAAAAGGAAAAATTCGGCTTGGCAGGGCAAGAAAAAAAATCGTCGCAGTTGCGGCCAGTTCGTTGGCGCCGTAATTGAATTTTGTTTTCGTAACGTGCCCCATCTCTCTCTCTCTCTCTCTCTGCCTCATCAAGCAGGATCCCACCGGCTGGCTGGAGTCCCATGTTCCCACGGGAGGCGAGCTCCACGCATGTGCGTGCGCGGCGGTAATAATTAGCGGAGGACCCGCAGCCACGCAGTAATTGCGTGCGGCGGTCACCCTCCCACCGCTCGTTCCCCTCTTCCCCCCACCCCGCCCTTCCAGCCGTGCCCCTAGTCGTTGTACAGTCCCCGTCGACCGCCTGCGTAACGAGTTCGCACGTCCACCGCACCAACCGCGCGGAAAAGGACAGGCCGCAGGACGGGTGAGAATTTTTTCCCGTTTTGAGGTCGCGCACGCTGCGAAGCAGCCGGCTAGCGGCTCTTGTTATCCTGTTAACATCATTTAGTGTTCTCTCCTGCGCCCGCTCTCCCCCGCTCTACCCGTTTGGTCTGGTAGCGGCTGATTTGTTTTGAGATGCAGCCTACGTTGCAGGGTCGCTGTCGTGTCGTCCGCAATGAGCTCAGCGCCGAGAATTTCGGGTGCACCCCTGTGCCGTGATACTTACAAGGCCGTATGTGAAGTCGTCGCTTTTTTGCTCTGTTATTCTTCTGAAGTTTCCGCAGCGTCCTTCAAAATGATATTCTAATGGCAATAACTGTGTATGACGATTAATATTGTAACATGCCTCTTCTATGTTGCGTATTCAGAACGCACGTTAGTCGTTATCTTGAAGTCAGTTGCATCGAAGGGTATATCACATACAAAGATACACAGTTTTTGCTTTGCCAATTGCCGGCCTGTGTGACCAAGCGATTCTAGGCGCTTCAGTCTGGAACCGCGCGACCGCTACGGTCGCAGGTTCGAATCCTGCCTCGGGCATGGATGTGTGTGTTGTCCTTAGGTTAGTTAGGTTTAAGTAGTTCTAAGTTCTAGGGGACTGATGACCTAAGATGTTTAGTCCCATAGTGCTCAGAGCCATTTGAACCATTTGAGCCTTTGCCGATTGTTTGGATGCTGGCTACGTTTTCTTCTTATGTTTCATGATTACGTCCGCTGTTTGGTCTAAGCCGGCCGCGGTGGCCGATCGGTTCTAAGCGCTTCATTCCGGAACCGCGCGACTGCTACGGTCGCAGGTTCGAATTCTACCTTGGGCATGGATGTCTGTGATGTCCTTAGTTTGGTTAGGTTTAAACAGTTCTAAGTTCTAGGGGACTGATGACCTCAGATGTTAAGTTCCATAGTGCTCAGAGCCATTTGAACCATTTTGTGTGGTCTAATGCGTAGAAAATTAACTGTTGAAAAGGTTGTGAAAACCTAGTAATTTTCGAATTATGAAATGACGTATATGAACTTTTAAATATTTGTATTCTGACACTCTTCACACACTGCAATGGCAAAATATGAACTACCAAATATGAACGAACAATATGTCTGCTTTCTTCAGACTCACACAGACTTGACTACCATTTGCCACAACTTCCCGCCAACCCTGTACACAATGAAGGAGAACGGAGATACTATACAAAGGAAAGAGTTTACATTTTTGCCAGAGACAATAGCTGATACATATGTAGTAAACGTAAGGAACTGAACTCACAGAAATTTATGCTAAAAATATAGCACTGTGTTAAATGTGTAGGAAATAAATATTTTAATTTTGTATGGGGAGATTTATTTATATGAACTTCTCGTCTTGTAATCGAAGATATCGATACGCTGGTCTCATGGGATTCACATTGTGCCTTTGGCTTGATTACATTACAATATTTACAAACGTTGAGAGTCTTCATACTCCTATAATGTATTATTAATAACCAAAAGATTTCAGGCTTCTCTACAAAATCTTCCACAAAATTAAAATAATTAAAAAAGATAAAATATTTTGTGAAATGATTTATCTGAAAGGAAGAAATAAAATACATTGGAAAAACATGTGACGCGCCTCTAAATGATGCTCGGAATCATGTAGGGAAACTGAGGTACTCAAATGTTTCTGGCGTAAGGAGGCCACTGAGTGAAATTCCTCCAGACAAATATCCTCTCGCACTTTTTAAAATTCTGAGCTGAACATTGAACTTCAAATTCTCAATCGGCACCTGACTTGTTGTGCATGATTTCGAGCGGCATTCAAAGGTGAGTCAAATGTTTATCTAATCCATTTTATTTCTTACTTTTAGAAAAATCATTTCGCAAAATATTTGACCTCGTTTTGTCAGTATTTTATTTAGAAATTTCGTTCTGAAAGCTTCAAACATAAGGCATTTAAATACAAGTAAGTACTTATTATTTTCAAGAGTGTATAGAGCAAGAGAAAGCGGAAAAGTTTTACTTTATGCTGTGATTCGATATTTTTCACGCTTCATTTTCGGAGCTAGCAGCAGCTGTTCGTGTTACTTTCAAGCAGTTTAATACTATTATGCAAAACTAGACCTCTCCCTGGTCAATTTTGTATCCCATCTGTCCATTTCCCACTCTTCATTTCGCTGTGAAAAGTCCGACAAAAATTCATTGAGTAATTTCTAGGTGGTCTTCTTTTCACTCCGCTCAAACATTTGACCCTAAAGTTGGCCATCAAGAGAGATAAGGGACTTCCAATAGGAACTCAGTCAATTTGTACTTAAAATTCGATATTAAATAAAAAGAAAATCAGGAATTCCACTCACAGAGTCCTCATCCTTGATTGCAAAATATTTTAACAACCAGATTATAACCTTTTTTAGCATATGCTCTCCTCAACTTTTTATTTCATATCCAATTTTATGAACAAATCGACGAGATTGCCGTGGGAGGTCCCTTTGTCCTGTTGTGGCCAACTTTTTTTATAGAAGATTTTGAGAAGAGGCAATGGAATTTGCAGATTTTAAGCCTGTCATCTTTTGGAGGTAATAAAGAAATGAAATGTCTTGTGGCTAGGGGCTCCCATCGGGTAGACCGTTCACCTGGGGCAAGTCTTTTGAGTTGAAGCCACATCGGCGACTTGCGTGTCTGTATCTTTTGGAGGTATGTCGATGACATTATTGTAGTGTGGCCCCATGGTGAGGAGACAGTTCATAAATCTTTGGACCATTTGAATTCCATTTATAGGAACATCTAAGTTGCCATGAAGCCGGAAAAGAGGGATGCTTCCCTTTCTTGGAAATCTTGATTCTTTAGAAAACAGACGGCACTGTGAGACTTGGTGGCTTCGCAAGCCGACATATAGAGATCTCAACCTGCGAGCAGATAGCTGTCATCAACTGCACAAGACCGATAGTATCCTGAACACACTTTTACGCAGGGCACATATTATTGCTGATAAGGATTATATATCGGAAGAACTGTTTTTGAATGTAATGGCTGTCCAGCATGAGAGATTCGCAAAGTTTTGCAGTTCGAACCGAAGGTGCGTGTCCCAACTCAAGCAACTGAAGAGATTGTTGTACATGACCTTCCTTTCGTTCGTACAGAAGCTGTCTTCCAAAATAGGTCGTGTTCTCTGAAGTGAAAGTTATTTTTATGCCAGAGCCAAAGATAGCCACGTTCATTGACTGTATAAAGGGTGACTTCATTTGATGGAAGAAAAACGTGTACAATATTCCCCGCCAGTTTGGTTTGGAGCATATTGGACGCATTTTACATATGGTTTCAGAAGGTTTCACGGAACATCGACTGCATACCTGCCTGCTATACCCTGGTAGATCTGCCGTGTCTGAGTACTGTATCAGGCAAGCCACATCTGAGGCTATATCAGCCTGCTGTGTCTCGTATCGTTCCTGTGGGGACACGAGTGTCTCGTGGATAACCTTCGTGTCGTGCGACCTTCATTGCAACGTGTCGTATCATATGTTGTATCGCCTCAGTGAGAACAGTACCTTAATGCAGATCTGTAAGTTCATTATTTGTAGCACAGTAGCCGAAGAATTGAGGGACAACAAGATCTTGACACGTTGGGAGTACGAAGGAGCCAGATTTCCGTCTATTTCGCGCAATAACTTTTATTTCTTTGCGTTGATGTATCGGCAATCCCTGCATTAAAATTCGAAACTCTGCATGTCTGCATGTGTTATAATTTTCTTGTGTTTTCAACTTGATACATACAAAAGAAACATTGGCAACAGCATCACAGAGACTTCGATGCTATCTACCAGGTCTTTTACAGCCAGCTATAACTACCGATGGATTTTATGAAACCCGCAACGCCTTCAAAAGTTGCATGCGCAATTTTCATATTTTTTCGCTCGCTACGGGCAAACTATTAGTCCTACAGAAAAAATGAAAAGGATCTTTTTGTAGGAAATTTAATGTTTTTAAATTTTGTGCTAGGATACGTTTTCGTTGGACAAGCATATCTGAAAAAAGTTTTTAAAATAATTGAAAAGCCACGATCGCTTCAATATCGTTTACTAGGTGACCGGTTTCAGCACTCTGAAGATGCCATCATCGGATCTGTGAAGGTATAACATAACAGGTTTGAGGGAGGGCTTACATGAGTTAACTATATACATTACAATTCATACAGAACCACATACCTGAAACGTGGATTATCATTTATAAAACCATATGGACATCATGGCACGTGAGGCAGACCATCTGATAAAAATCATTGTCAAAACTAATAAAATATAGTAAAAAACTGCTCTCATGGTCGTTCTTTCCATAAAACATAAAACTGAAGTCGGCAGATAAAATTACCACTCCTCGCTTAACACCGGTCGGCATCATCACTGCCCTATTCCGCGCAGGCTTACCTGCTGTGGTTCTAGCGGTTCACAACCGGCCACCAGATAGCGCTGTCCAAGCAGCGCATACACAGTCCCACGGTATAACCACTCCTTACTACTAAAACACCACTTTACTATAACTGCTTGTCACATACCCATGCAAAGCCCACATTTGCGCATACATTTCCTGTACATACTATAATCACTATAAAGTACGTCAATGACAAAGTAAAAGCATCTGAGGCACAGACATTATCCATTAGCGCAGTTATAGTAAAGTGGTGTTTTAGTAGTAAGGAGTGGTTATACCGTTGGACTATGTATGCGCTGCTTGGACAGCGCTATCTGGTGGCCGGTTGTGAACCGCTAGAACCACAGCAGGTAAGCCTGCGCGGAATAGGGCAGTGATGATGCCGACCGGTGTTAAGCGAGCAATGGTAGTTTTATCTGGTGACTTCAGTTTTATGTTAAGCGAGCAGTGGTAGTTTTATCTGGTGACTTAAAAAAATGGCTCTGAGCACTATGGGACTTAACTTCTGAGGTCATCAGTCCCCTAGAACTTAGAACTACTTAAACCGAACTAACCTAAGGACATCACACACACCCATGCCCGAGGC
The DNA here is from genome assembly GCF_023864345.2 of Schistocerca serialis cubense. NCBI lineage: Eukaryota > Metazoa > Arthropoda > Insecta > Orthoptera > Acrididae > Schistocerca > Schistocerca serialis. The sequence goes on from NC_064646.1 coordinate 266,112,629, forward strand.
AGTATTCGAATCTGCGACCGTTGCAGTCGCGCTGGTGACTTCAGTTTTATATTTTATGGAAAGAACGACCATGAGAGCAGTTTTGTATTATATTTTATTGGTTGTGACAATGATTTTTATCAGATGGTCTGCCTCACGTGCCATGATGTCCATATGGTTTTATAAATGTTAATGCACGTTTCAGGTATGTGGTTCTGTAGTAATTGTAATGTATATAGTTAGCTCATGTAAGCCCTCCCTCAAACCCTTTGTGTTATACCTTCACAGATCCGATGTTGGCACCTTCAGAGTGCTGAAACCGGTCATCAAGTAAACGATATTGAAGCGATCGTGGCTTTTCAATTATTTGAAAAACAGAATGATCGCCCCACGACACACCATGTGTTCACTGCTGAAAAAAGTTGTTGGTTCTCTCGTCGTCGTCGAAATCAGACCGTTATGGAGGATAGAGACGGTGTTACTCAGTGACCTTTCTTGCTGGGTGACTAACTAGATGTTCAGCGTGCTTATAAGCGCGCATACATTCATACAGCAGAGAGAGTAATTCCTGGCTGACAAGTGATTACCGAAAAGCGCCGTTTGGCACGAGCTCAGCTGCCTCGCCTCGGGGCGTGGTGCCCACTGGACGTCCTAAAATTCAAATGAAACGCCGCCAGCTGCTGCCACTACACGCAGCGCCCTTTGCGTCGCATTTGGACGTCCGCATGGCCGCAGCTCGCTAGACGAACCGAATTACGCCAACACTTCCTCCGGAACTGAGCCCGTGTCTGCCGCCAGGCAATTAGCGACACGGAGTCGCTAACAGGCTCGCCAACCCCCCAAATTCCGCAGTTGCCTTCCCATCAAACGCGTTCGTTACGTCAGCCGACGCGAGCGTACGATGATTAGCGTCGATGCGTCCGTGACGCGCCGAGGACGTAATTTACGCCGGCTGGCGCCGGCCGCCGGATCGGCTCGCTGCTACGAGAGATTGAACGAGATCTGCAGTTATTGTCACGAATCGCTCCTGGCAGCTGAAATTGCCCGAAAGTCGTCTGGAGTGAATAGGTTTCACTTGCGTCGCGCATCCGCGTGCGTGCGGCTGGTTGTTGGTGCGTGTCAGAGAGCTATAGAAGCGTGAGATATTGAGAGTAATGTGATGGCTGGCAAATTTGCTACGCTGCTTGCTTGTTATGGATATTTCCACGCTGAAATGACAGAGATACATGATGGCGGAATAGGGAAGCAACTAAAATCGCTCAACACTGCTAAGGCATTTGGTATGAGATTCTACACAGATTATCCGGAAAGTACTTACTCCTCCTCTAGCAGCATTTTACCGCAGACTGCTGAAGCATCTAGGTGTATCAAGCGACTGGAAAAACAGGCACGTCATCCCCGTTCAGGAAGATTGTAATCCCGTTCCATAGAAAGCAAATGCTAGCAGGTGTGAATCTTATCGAACTATCCATGGTTGCAAAATACTAACACGTATTCTTTGCAGAAGAACTGAAAAATGTTTAAATGGCTCTGAGCACTATGGGACTTAACATCTGAGGTTATCAGTCCCCTAGAACTTAGAATTACTTAAACCTAACTAACCTAAGGACATCACACACACCCATGCGCGAGGCAGGATTGGAACCTGCGACCGTAGCGGTCGCACGGTTCCAGACTGTAGCGCCTAGAACCGCTCGGCCAACTCGGCCGGCGCAGTATAATACCTCCGCCTTTGTGACCGGATACAAAAGTGCCCTCAGGCGTACCGCAAAAGATTGTTGTGGGGATGTCATTGTTTACAACATATGCAGTGTGATTCAGCTGCCCCCACCGATGTATTCTATGCCTTCGAATAACAAGCGCAAGATTTTCACATTCTATCGCTGACTGCTCGCAAACTGTTAGTCCTACTGAAAAAATTAACATGATATTTTTGTAGGAAATTTAATCTACTTAAATTTTGTACTGGGGTACGTTTTCGCTGGAGTCAACAGCTAGAATATTCAAGAAAAACGTACAAAAATGACTCTGGCGCGTTTACTTGAGTAATTCCAACTGTTGCCTCCAGCGGAAACATTAAATTTCCTACAAAAAGATCCTTTTCATTTTTTCTCTAGGACTAATAGTTTGCCCGTAGCGATCGAGAAAATATGAAGATTTCGCATGCAACTTTTGAAGACGTTGCGAGTTGCATAAAATCCATAGGTAGTTATAGCTGGCTTACCTAGTATATAAAAGACCTGGTAGACAGTGTCGAAGTCTCTGCGATGCTGTTTGTGATTGTTTCTTTTGTATGTATCAAGCTCAGAACACAAGAAAATTATTACACATGCAGACCTACACGGTTTCGAATTTTAATGCAGGGATTGCTAATAGATCAACGCAAAGAAATAAAAGTTACTGCGTGAAATGGGCGGAAGCCTTGCTCCTTCGTACCCCTAACATGTCAGGATCTTGTTGTCCCTCAATTCTTCGGCTACTGTGCTACAAATAATGAACTTACAGATATGCATTGAGGCACTGTTCTCACTGAGGCTATACAACATATGATACGACACGTTGCAGTGAAGGTCGCACGACACGAAGGTTATCCACGAGACACTCGTGTCCCCACAGGAACGATACGAGACACAGCAGGCTGATATAGCCTCAGATGTGGCGCGTCGCTGCCTATCTTGTCGCGGAAAAGACGCAAATTACGACACCTATTTACTCAAACTGGAAAGAGTTATAGCTCTGCTTCCAATGTTAGACAATTTTGGTGTGATATCTACACTTGGTATGCGACCTTATATGAACTGAAATGCACCAAATTCACCTACGTTGTTGGAGCAAACTTACAAAAATATGCTCTGCTATTTACTTAATGTCGAAATGTCAGATAAATTATGATCAGTAGCGAAAGAAAACGATTGTAAAGATCTGGTATCAGACTATAAGATGCAACAGAAATCTTTTTTTTTTTTTTTTTTTTTTTTTTTTTTTTTTTTTTTCGAACAGACTCGTCAAAATCGAATTAGAAAGATTGGGTAGGAGAGAACATACACGAATCATAGAGCAATGGTTTTTATTTTTTTGTGCGGAAAGTAAAAGTTTTACTCAGAAACTAACTACAGAGGTGAATGTACCACTGCTTCATCTACGTAAGACAATTTTATTAGGCACATCAGATGACTTCAAATTTCCCTCTCCCTATATCATACGATACAGATGCATGGAACAACCGGTACTCCGTGTTGCGCCAGGCGGTTCGACACACAATAGTATCTGCATTGTATCGCTGACTTCCGAATGTGAACCAGTTATGTCGCTTAAACGACGTTTCAACGCGCACAACGTGTCCGGGTTGTTAATCGTTGTATTGCGAGTCGCATCGCATATCGCATCGCCTCAGTTAGAACCGTACCTAAATGATATGATACCATCTGCAGCCGTCATTTTTGTATTCATTGCACTACTGCAAAATTTCGGTATTAGGCCATTTTCAGATGTCTTGACAAACACAAGCAACATGAAATCAGTGCATAAACAATTGGTTGAAAGATAAATACAGTAAGAAATCAGATCGTAAAATTTTCTAGGATAAATTAAACCCTGTTGTTGTTGTTGTGGTCTTCAGCCCTGAGACTGGTTTGATGCAGCTCTCCATGCTACTCTATCCTGTGCAAGCTTCTTCATCTCCCAGTACCTACTGCAACCTACATCCTTCTGAATCTGCTTAGTGTATTCATCTCTTGGTCTCCCTCTACGATTTTTACCCTCCATGCTGCCCTCCAATGCTAAATTTGTGAGCCCTTGATGCCTCAAAACATGTCCTACCAACCGATCCCTTCTTCTAGTCAAACTGTGCCACAAACTTCTCTTCTCCCCAATCCTATTCAATACCTCCTCATTACTTACGTGATCTACCCACCTTATCTTCAGCATTCTTCTGTAGCACCACATTTCGAAAGCTTCTATTCTCTTCTTGTCCAAACTAGTTATCGTCCATGTTTCACTTCCATACATGGCTACACTCCATACAAATACTTTCAGAAACGACTTCCTGACACTTAAATCTATATTCGATGTTAACAAATTTCTCTTCTTCAGAAACGATTTCCTTGCCATTGCCAGTCTACATTTTATATCCTCTCTACTTCGACCATCATCAGTTATTTTACTCCCTAAATAGCAAAACTCCTTTACTACTTTAAGTGTCTCATTTCCTAATCTAATTCCCTCAGCATCACCCAATTTAATTTGACTACATTCCATTATCCTCGTTTTGCTTTTGTTGATGTTCATCTTATATCCTCCTTACAAGACACTGTCCATTCCGTTCAACTGCTCTTCCAAGTCCTTTGCTGTCTCTGACAGAATTACAATGTCATCGGCGAACCTCAAAGTTTTTACTTCTTCTCCATGAATTTTAATACCTACTCCGAATTTTTCTTTCGTTTCCTTTACTGCTTGCTCAATATACAGATTGAATAACATCGGGGAGAGGCTACAACCCTGTCTCACTCCTTTCCCAACCACTGCGTCCCTTTCATGCCCCTCGACTCTTATAACTGCCATCTGATTTCTGTACAAATTGTAAATAGCCTTTCGCTCCCTGTATTTACAATTTGTACAGAAATCAGATGGCAGTTATAAGAGTCGAGGGGCATGAAAGGGAAGCAGTGGTTGGGAAAGGAGTGAGACAGGGTTGTAGCCTCTCCCCGATGTTATTCAATCTGTATATTGAGCAAGCAGTAAAGGAAACAAAAGAAAATTAAACCCTATTGTGCAAAAATTCAGTGATGACACATTATGCCATAGTACACTCTGCACATGATATAATTAGTTGATTGACGTGCATTGTTGTTGTTCATCTGAATGCAAATGTCATCGTTGTCACAAAATCTGTATCACAAGCACCGTTAATAATGGTGCACGTCACAAATTTATAACGATATGTATTTTCACGAAACATGGCAGTCAGCTTACACGTTATGTACGCACTATGGTTAGTGTGAGCGTAAGACTACGAAAAATTCTGTTACAGAGAGCCTTGTGCTAAACTACACAGCAGCCAATGTACTCGACTTACACAGATGTTCCACGCAGATGCCATCAGTAATCTTTGTCTATCACATTCTTCATGTAGAGTTTGAAGTGATGAGGCATGTTACTACACTCCTGGAAATGGAAAAAAGAACACATTGACACCGGTGTGTCAGACCCACCATACTTGCTCCGGACACTGCGAGAGGGCTGTACAAGCAATGATCACACGCACGGCACAGCGGACACACCAGGAACCGCGGTGTTGGCCGTCGAATGGCGCTAGCTGCGCAGCATTTGTGCACCGCCGCCGTCAGTGTCAGCCAGTTTGCCGTGGCATATGGAGCTCCATCGCAGTCTTTAACACTGGTAGCATGCCGCGACAGCGTGGACGTGAACCATATGTGCAGTTGACGGACTTTGAGCGAGGGCGTATAGTGGGCATGCAAGAGGCCTGGTGGACGTACCGCCGAATTGCTCAACACGTGGGGCGTGAGGTCTCCACAGTACATCGATGTTGTCGCCAGTGGTCGGCGGAAGGTGCACGTGCCCGTCGACCTGGGACCGGACCGCAGCGACGCACGGATGCACGCCAAGACCGTAGGATCCTACGCAGTACCGTAGGGGACCGCACCGCCACTTCCCAGCAAATTAGGGACACTGTTGCTCCTGGGGTATCGGCGAGGACCATTCGCAACCGTCTCCATGAAGCTGGGCTACGGTCCCGCACACCGTTAGGCCGTCTTCCGCTCACGCCCCAACATCGTGCAGCCCGCCTCCAGTGGTGTCGCGACAGGCGTGAATGGAGGGACGAATGGAGACGTGTCGTCTTCAGCGATGAGAGTCGCTTCTGCCTTGGTGCCAATGATGGTCGTATGCGTGTTTGGCGCCGTGCAGGTGAGCGCCACAATCAGGACTGCATACGACCGAGGCACACAGGGCCAACACCCGGCATCATGGTGTGGGGAGCGATCTCCTACACTGGCCGTACACCACTGGTGATCGTCGAGGGGACACTGAATAGTGCACGGTACATCCAAACCGTCATCGAACCCATCGTTCTACCATTCCTAGACCGGCAAGGGAACTTGCTGTTCCAACAGGACAATGCACGTCCGCATGTATCCCGTGCCACCCAACGTGCTCTAGAAGGTGTAAGTCAACTACCCTGGCCAGCAAGATCTCCGGATCTGTCCCCCATTGAGCATGTTTGGGACTGGATGAAGCGTCGTCTCACGCGGTCTGCACGTCCAGCACGAACGCTGGTCCAACTGAGGCGCCAGGTGGAAATGGCATGGCAAGCCGTTCCACAGGACTACATCCAGCATCTCTACGATCGTCTCCATGGGAGAATAGCAGCCTGCATTGCTGCGAAAGGTGGATATACACTGTACTAGTGCCGACATTGTGCATGCTCTGTTGCCTGTGTGTATGTGCCTGTGGTTCTGTCAGTGTGATCATGTGATGTATCTGACCCCAGGAATGTGTCAATAAAGTTTCCCCTTCCTGGGACAATGAATTCACGGTGTTCTTATTTCAATTTCCAGGAGTGTATGTTCGACTTTCAACCGACTGTTAAGGCAATGAACCCTTGTTGGTACTGTTTATCAGTATACTTGATGGAATAAGACCGAAATTGTAGAGTAGTACAATGCTTAGAGAAAAAATTACAGCTTAGGTGGTATCAAATTATTTAAACGATTTAGCTCAGATGCGGATCCAACTTCAATGAAGAAAACTTCAGACGTGCCTTCTGTAGTTGTGCAGTATCGTGTAGGAATATGACTTCTGATTCTTATTCTGTTTGAAGTCAGTAACATGTGCCTCACAGTTAAAATTCAGTATTCTGTGCACTAGTCAAAGTGATAAACATACTCTGACTCCAAAATTTACTTTTGTCATTCCACGTTGTCACCATCTCTTCATTCCTATTCGGCCTCAAGTAATACTTCTTCATATACTCTTCTGGCAATTAGAGACAGATACCTATGTGTAAAAGTGAATTACGCTCTTAGTCTGTAAGCTAATCAGTATAACATCTCTGCCACTTGCGCGAACGATCTGCGGCTTCTATGGTTTTCCTCGCATTTTTTCTTGGAAGAATCAGACAAGTGAGCTAAAACAGTTATTTATTGATATATAAGAAATTATCAGCCTCGATTGCGATAATGAACCCAACCTTTACCTAGGTTTACGCCTAAGTAATTGAGCCTTCTTCAGAAGATATATCTGAATCTAAAATATCTCTAGGAGGGCATGGTCTAGAAATAAAACTAAAACAACCTGAAAAGGCGTAGTCACATTTTTAAAAATGCGGCACATAAGTACTAAGTCAACATGAAGACTTAATTTAAGCTCTGGCGTACGCCTCGTCTCCATGGAGATGAGGCGCACGCCAGAGCTTAAGTCTTCTAAAGAAGGCTCAATTACTTAGGCGAAAACCTAGGTAAAGGTTGGTTTCATTGCCGCAATCGAGGCTTATAGTTTCTTATATATTAGATTATCACGATTGCTGACTGTGGTGCAATGTTGAAAATACAAAAAGTTATTTATTGTCGCACAATCCATCCGTCAGGTACTATTTTTGTCGCACTACGTAACGATTTCTATCTAGGAATTCTAAGTATTAGATTTTTACACAAATTATTACGTAAGATTTCTAGAATTAGAAACACCAAAACGTCGTTGAAATGGCACGGCTAAGTTGAAATGACACTATGGGTCCATTAACATGTGGTTCTCCGTCTGTTCGACGTCGAAGCTGTCGGCAATATGACGTATGTGTAGAAGAGCGGAAAGACGAGACAAACGGGCGCATTAGCTTTGATGCGGGCAACTGGCGGTCAAGTGATCTGACCTCACACAGCTGAATCTACAAGTGACAGCGAGCCTAGAGCACGTCTGGATTATTCTATTTTGGAGAAGAGCGGACGTTCCTACAGGCCGAATTACACTGGTTTTACTACCTCACAAAAAATCACAAAACGAACTGTATCTCAGAGAAGCATATGTGAGATATTTTGTTGGAAGGATTCACAGCAATCAGTCAATATTAATAGGTTTTCAAGCTTTCTTTTTAACTATAACCCAACACGGATTTTTTCAGGTTAATCTTTTTAGTGCGGAAACTTATTTCAAGATTACGTCTACATTCTCAGCTGCACAGTACAAGTCTTAAAGTGTGTGGTAGAGGGTACTTCTTGTATTACTGTAACTCCCCTCTCCCCTTTTTTTCCCGATATGTGTCCTTAACTCTTTTACGAAAGTCCGACGTAGGAATCTTTTACAGCCGGCCGGAGTGGCCGTGCGGTTCTAGGCGCTGCAGTGTGGAACCGAGCGACCGCTACGGTCGCAGGTTCGAATCCTGCCTCGGGCATGGATGTATGTGATGTCCTAAGGTTAGTTAGGTTTAATTAGTTCTAAGTTCTAGGCGACTGATGACCTCAGCGGTTAAGTCGCATAGTGCTCAGAGCCATTTGAACCATTTTTTTGAATCTTCTACAACAAGACACACTGTCATTCTCAACGCCTCTCCTACAGCGCCTGCCATTGGAGTTGGAAGAGCATAGGCGTCACTCTTTTGTTATTATACTAAACAGTTTTCTAAGAAAACGCGCTGCTCTTCTTTGAAACTTCTGTTTTTCATCTACTAATCGATCCTGACAAGGATACCTGAATGATAAGCAGCACTCAAGTATCGGTGGAATGGTGGTATTGCAGGCTACCTCCTTTTCATGTACGGACTACTTCATCTACATCTACGTGGATACTCTGCAGATCACATTTAAGTGCTTTGCAGAGAGTTCATCAAACTTCCTTCACAATTATCTATTATTCCAATATCGTATATCGCGCGGAAAGAATGAACACCTATATCTTTCCGTACGAGCTCTGATTTCCCTTATTTTATCGTGGTAATCGTTCCTCCCTATGTAGGCCGGTGTCAACAAAATATTTTCGCATTCGGAGGAGAAAGTTGGTGATTGGAATTTCGTGAGAAGATTCCGTCGCAACGAAAATCGCCTTTCTTTTAATGATTTCCATCCCAAATCCTGTATCATTTCTGTGATACACTCTCCCACATTTCGCGATAATACAAAACGTGCTGCCTTTCTTTGAACTTTCTCTGTACTCCGTCAGTCCTATCTGTAAGGATCCCACACCGCGCAGCAGTATTCTAAAAGCGGACGGACAAGCCTATTGTAGGCAGTCTCCTTAGTAGGGGTGTTACATTTTCTAAGTGTCCTGCCAATAAAACGCAGTCTTTGGTAAGCCTTTCCCACAACATTTTCTATGTGTTCCTTCCAATTTAAGTTTTTAGTAATTGTAATACCTAAGTATTTAGTTGAATTTACGGCTTTCAGATTAGACTGATTTATCGTGTAACCGAAGTTTAACGAGTTACTTTTAGCATTTATGTGGATCACCCCACACTTCTCGTTATTTAGGGTCAACTGCCACTTTTCGCACCATTCAGATAGCGTCATCTGCAAACAGAAGACAGGTGCTAAGATTGTCTCCCAAATCGTTTATATAGATAAGGAACAACAAAGGGCCTATAACACAACCTTGGGGAACGCCAGAAATCACTTCTGCTTTTTTCGATGACTTTTTGTCAATTACGACGAACTGTGACCTCTCGGACAGGAAATAACAAATCCAGTCACATAACTGAGACGATATTCCATAAGCACGCAATTTCACTACGAGCCGCTTGTGTGGTACAGTGTCAAAAGGCTTCCGGAAATCCAGAAATACGAAATCGATCTGAAATCCCTTGTCAATAGCACTCAACTCTTCATGTGAATAAAGAGCTAAATGTGTTTCACAGGAACGATGTTTTATAAACCCATGTTGACTATGTTTCAAAAATGGCTCCGAGCACTGTGCGACTTAAATTTTGAGGTCATCAGTCGCCTAGAACTTAGGACTAATTAAACCTAACTGACCTAAGCACATCACACACAACCATGCCCGAGGCCGGATTCGAACCTGCGACCGTAGCGGTCGCTCGGCTCCAGATTGTAGCGCCTAGGACCGTACGGCCACTTCGGTCGGCGACTATGTTTCAATAAACCGTTTTCTTCGAGGTACTTGATTATGTTCGAACACAATATATGTTCTAAAATCCTACTGCATATCAACGTTAACGATATGGACCTGTAATTTAGTGGACTACTTCCTCAGAATTTATGACGATAGTGAAACTGATCCCATACATACTTTTTCGAGCATGCTTTCATTTACATCGTTCATTGCTGTTCACCGCGATGTCGCCAAACACGGATGCGACCATCATGATGCTGTAAACAGAACCTGGAATCATCCGGAAAAAATGACGTTTTACCATTCGTGCACCCAGGTTCGTCGTTGAGTACACCATCGCAGGCGCTCCTGTCTGTGATGCAGCGTCAGGGGTAACCGCAGCCATGGTCTCGGAGCTGATAGTCCATGCTGCTGCAAATGTCGTCGAACTGTTCGTTCAGATGGTTGTTGTCTTGCAAATGTCCCCATCTGTTGACTCAGGGATCGAGACGTGGCTGCACGATCCGTTACAGCCATGCGGATAAGATGCCTGTCATCTCGACTGCTAGTGATGCGAGGCCGTTGGGATCGAGCAAGGCGTTCCGTATTACCCTTCTGAACCCACCGATTCCATATTCTGCTAACAGTCATTGGACCTCGACCAACGCGTGCAGCAATGTCGCGATACGATAAACTGCAAACGCGATAGGCTAAAATCCGACCTCTATCAAAGTCGGAAACGTGATGGTACGCATTTCTCCTCCTTATCGAGGCATCACAACAACGTTTCACCAGGCAAGGGCGGTCAACTGCTGTTTGTGTATGAGAAATCGGTTGGAAACTTTCCTCATGTCAACGCCTTGTAGGTGTCGCCGCCGTGTGAGTGCTCTGAAAAGCTAATCATTTGCATATCACAGCATTTTCTTCCTGTCGGTTAATTTTCGCGCCCGTAGCACGTCATCTTCGTGGTATAGCAATTTTTGTGGCCAGTAGTGTAACTTACCCCAAGTTTCTAGTTTCTTTCATGTAGAATATATAGTCTTGTGAAACGAGATGAATATATTTGGGACGCCCTGTACAACACCAACAAGAGGTAGAAGCGTGTTCCCTGTCTGACGCCCCGCTTCCGCGGGTGTCGTTGTCGTTGTCGCTCTGCGAGCCCGCGTCGCGCTCGCGGCGGCACCGCCCAGTATAGCAATAATAATTAACACCGCTGCTGGTAGGGGCGCTGCGTGGCCCGTATTAATTACGCAGTCGGTAATTAGGTCCCGGGAGCGGGCCGCCCGCTTGTCTGTCTGTCTGTCTGTCAGCCGCCTCTGTGTGTTCGGCGTCCTCTCCGCTGCCTGCCTGCCTCCGCCAACGCATTCACCACCTCCTCAGTGTTTCCCTTCGAATCGCCGTCAGCAAGACCACAGAAGGCTCTACGGAAGGGTTGGTTACCCAGCATAGAATATCTAGTAAAGAGAGCGCAGAATAACGCGGGCGATTGATGCGCAGTCTTACGGCACATTTGGAGAGGGCAGTAGTGGTGGGGGTAGTGGCCAGGCACTGTAGGAGAAATGCTGAGCGCTGGTGGGGAAGTGTCGTAAACTAAAGCATATGCTCGCGTTGATGATGAGGAGTAAGTGGAGCCCCTCCACACTCATGCCGGCCGGTGTGGCCGAGCGGTTCTAGGCGCTACAGTCTGGAACCGCAGGACCGCTACAGTCGCAGGTTCGAATCCTGCCTCGGGCACGGATGTGTGTGATGTCCTTAGGTTAGTTAGGTTTAACTAGTTCTAAGTTCTAGGGGACTGATGACCGCAGCAGTTAAGTCCCATAGTGCTCAGTGCCATTTTTTTCCACGCCCATACTTGCATTGTGACCGTTCAAAAAGATCTACTGTTACCTCTGCTTTGGTTAATATCTAGAAAATAATCAGCTGAAAATGGTACCCTGTGTAGAGCTATCCAGTAGGAAGTGCACGCAGAATACTGTAGGCAGTAGATGCACAATCGTCAGGGTATGCATGGGAAGAGCAGTTCAGAGCAATAGTGGTGGGGGTTGGGGGCAGATGCTGTAGGGGAAATGCCGGGCACTGGAGGGGGAAGTGCCATTCTGAACCATTACCTCTGCTCTAACTAACGTCACGTATGATTTTTGCCGAAAATGCAACAAAGCAGCGATTTATTTTCGCCTGGCTTGTAAATCATTTGTAGCTTTCAGAATAGCATCGAGAGTAGCAAACTTTGAGCAAAACCTGTATTTCTCTTGTTGCACATTAAAATTTGTTTTTTTTTTTTTTTGCCAAAACATATCAGAGTTTGCACAATGTCCTCATTAACAAGTTGTGTAGACACAGTTCCAAGAGAATTCAGTGGTTTATTAAGTGAGCAACTGAGGAAAAGAAAGGTCAATAGCTTATGGAAAAGCACATATTTGGTGCAAAAATAAACATGTAATGCCTTCACTTATGCTATTCTAAAACCTACAGCATTTCTCATTTATCCACCTATTGATGGCGCTTAAAAATTACATACTTTTGTCGAAAAGGTCTGTATTTAGTGGAATAACATGGTAGATGATGAAGTTCAACATAATAACAGTATGGCAAAATACGCTACTCTCTGCATGCTATCATTTGCCAAAATCTCAAAAAAAAAAAAAAAAGGTTCAAATGGCTCTGAGCACTATGGGACTTAACTTCTGAGGTCATCAGTCCCCTAGAACTTATACTACTTAAACCTAACTAATCTCAGGACATCACATACATCCATGCCCGAGGCAGGATTCGAACGTGCGACCGTAGCAGTCGCGCGGTTCCAGACTGTAGCGCCTAGAAGTGCTCGGCCACCCCGGCCGGTCCAAAACCTCATTTCGATATCTCAAACCGTTTATGAAAAATCCGGGAACACTTTCAATAATTTATTGCACAAGAACCAAACACTATACAGATATCATACATATGTCAATTTGAAGAGAATTCCTGAAAGTTTTTTTCATGTATACTGCCACAGCTAAGTTTGGTAATTTGCTGATAGTCGGCGCTAGTCGCACACATGGTGAGTTCAGCTGCGGAGCGAGCTTTCTGTGTGTTGAAGTTCGGCAAAAACAAGTGTTCAACGGATGTTTAGAACCAAGTACGGTTAGAAGCCACCAACAAGGAACGTTATTTATCACTGGCACAACAAATTCGTTACGACGGATTTCTTGTGCCCGGCAAAGAGAAGCAGATGTCCCAGTGTGAGTGAAGTGAATGTGGAGTGTGTCCGAGAGACATTCATAAGAAGTCCAAAGAAATCAGTGCGTCGTGCATCCCGTGAACTCGAAATGGCTCCAATGACAGTGTGGAAAGTCCTGCGACAGAAGCTGTCTATGAAACCATTCAAATTGGAGCTAGTGCAGAAGCTCAATGACGACGACAAAGACAAGCATTTTGAGTTTTGTTCGCAGTTGCCACAATTGAATGAGAACGGGGATGGCATTGTTGATCGTTTAATTTTTAGCGACTTTCCACACTAATGGGAAAATGAACCGACATTATTGTCGAATCTGGGGTACAAAACATTCACACGAATGCATTGAATTTGAGCGTGAGTCTACAAAGGTAAATGCTTTTTGTGCCTTGTTACGTCGAAAACTGTACGGGCCATTCTTCTTCGGCGAGAGCACTGTCACTGGATATTCCTACTTGGACATGTTGCAGCAGTGGCTGATGCCTCAAATGCAGTCGGACTCTCCCTTCACCTTTCAGCAGGATGGGGCTCCAACGTATGTTCATCGTGAAGTTCGTGGGTACCTGAACACGGAGCTGCCGCATTGATGGATCGGCCGTGCTACAGGGCAGTGGACAGCTGTTTCGTGAAATTGCCTGCCCGATCACCAGGTCTCACTCCGTGTGACTTTTTCCTGTGGGGACACATTAAATATCTGGTGTATACACCGTCTCTACCACATGATGTAGCAGAGCTCCGAGAGAGAATACGGGAAGAGAATGCCACAGTCGTCGATGCCATATTTGAAACGGGTATGGCAAGAATTCGACCACCGTATTGACGTCTGCCGGGTCACTCATGGTTCGCATATCGAATGTTTGTAAAGGAAAACTTTCAGAGTTTCTCTTCAAAGTGCAATATGTATGACATCTGTACAATGTTTAGTTCTTGTGCAATGCATAATTGAAAGTGTTTCCCGACATCATGTACACCCTATGAGGAATGTTGTACATATTTCATTCTGACTTTATCGCTCGGACGCGATCGCAAATGAGTCTGCTACATCAGACCAGTTTTCTTGTGACTGATTGACAGAGACCTCCAACCAAGTCTAAAGAAAAATTCTTTTGATAGCTCAATTTCATATGCAGCTACATATTGCGAAATATGCTCCAAACGCAATATCGTAGCAACCCCTATTCTTCATTGCAAACTTTTTCGAATTTCGCGCAGTGTCTTACTTAAGTGTCTTACTTAAATGAAAATATCACAGTAACTATGACCATTAACGAAATGATGGGCACATCATCATGAAGCTGACATAGAAAGCTGTGTGTAACGCAGAAATGAAATATTTTTACCAAATAGTTTTTGTGAAATCGTTTGAGAAAAACTGCAGGGCATGCGCCTTGTTTCTGTCATTGCAGCATGTAGCTGACTGGCAAGAAGTGACCTAACATTGCTGGTGTCTCCTTCTGAACAAACGAATGAACTCGCCCAGTACATCGGATGGAAACTGGTCACAGCGATTTGGCCACCGTACCCTGCTGGGACTCTACTATACGGAACCCACTGGCTCCTTACTGCTGTCACTGAGTCACCGCCATCTAAACTCCAGAATAGTTTTGACAGTTTGAAAACCCTGTATGGACCTTCCTAGCCTAGTTTACATTGACAGAGCATGTCAAGGCGTCGCCAGACCTCAGCATTCAGCGGGTACTGAGTCGGCTGCTACGATGAACGTAGAGATACGAAGCACGCATTTTCAACTTGAATGAGATCATCAAGAAAAAACTGGAGCGGGACTCTCATTCTCAGAGTTCAATAAAAGCTTAATTATGTACATAGATGATGCTGATAATAATAATGATAATAATAATACGAGGGTAAGTCAAATGAAAACCTTATATATGTAATAACAAATCGAAATTTCGCGCCGTTATCCTGTAAGTTGGTAAGCGTGCTGCAAACAGCGTGCAGAATGGCCTGTAGGTGGCAGCATAGTGCAGATGCACACATGCCGTCGCAGTATCAGTATAAAGATAGACGCCCCTCTTGCTACTTGTACCAGGGAAGAACAGCGTTCTGTTATTCGGTTCTTGGGTAGTGAAGGTGTGAAACCTATTGAAATTAATCGACGAATGACGGTTCAGTACGGTGATGCATGTCTGTCACAGCAGTAAGTCTACGAATGGAGTAGGAAGTTCGCAAATGGTGTGATTTCAGTGGAAGATGCTCCTCGTCCAGGCCAGGCACAACCAGTTGTGACTCCATAGAACATTGCAGCAGTTGAAGCCATAGTGAAGGAAAACCGCCAAGTGACACTGAATGACGCAATGGGAGGAAAACTGTTCTGATGAAGAGGTACACCAGGCGGTGCATGAGTGGTTGTACGGACTACCAAAAGAATTTTTTTCGAAAGGAATTTGTGCACTTTGTAACCGCTGGAGGACGTGCATTGAGCGTGGGGGAGATTTTGTTGAAAAGTGATACAGCTTTGTACCACTTCTGCACAATAAATAATATTTAAAAAATATTTAAGGTTTTCATTTGACTCACCCTCGTAATTTCGTGCGGCGCAGTGGCATGGTGCAAGTCATTCTATTGCCCACCCCTTCAGTGATATGCATCTCCGAAATCTACTTTAGTTACCCAACCAGGGAAAGATGACCTATAGTTTAACGTGGATCTGAATCACGTTTTGTGTCTGATGACTCCTCATATCATACAGAGACGAGAGCTAGGATAAAACGAAGCCTAAAAAGTTTGTGGTCTGACCGAGATTTGATCCCGCAGCCTTTCGGTTTCCAGGTACGTGCTTTACCGCTTTTTTTCTTTATTTTGTTCGTTATCCTTATTTGATCTGGACGGACGTCGCAGGACACTCCTTCGAAGTCATCGTTGAATATTTCACTTTTTTCAGAGGGCTGCCAGCGCTCTCACCGAACATATTGAGCTACCGTGCTGTCATCTATAGGGTGTGATGAGTGAGTCTGCGAGTGTCGAAATATCTGACGTACGTGACTGAATCTTTCTTTCTGATTGCATTCGCTTAAAAACTTACGGGGTGGCCGACCGGTTCTAGGCGCTACAGTCTGGAACCGCGCCTCGGGTATGGATGTGTGTGATGTCCTTAGGTTAGTTAGGTATAAGTAGTTCTAAGTTCTCGGGGACTGATAATCTCAGAAGTTAAGTCCCATAGTGCTCAGAGCCATCTGAACCATCTGAACTTAAAAGCTTAAATTTGTTACATCACCAAGGAATCATGCTCTTAGTATTTGACACAAATTTCATCTTGATACATTTGCCCTTTCCTGAGAAAAAGGACAGACAGACAGACAGAAGGATGGACGGACGGACAACGAAGTAGTCCTACGATAGTTCTGTTCTTACCGATTGAGGTACATCGTACCCTCAAATTTTTTTGGAATAAAGGAATTTGTAGGGTCAGACCCACGTCAGGAGTGACGACACATGCAAATGCCATCGAGACTTAGAAAGGAAGTCACAAACTGAACCTTGCATGTGATTGTTCAATTTCTCCAGGTATATTTTACGACGAAATAATCTCGGGTGAACATCGGTGTACATCAGCGCATCTGATGATGGCAACGTGGTCGATTGCTGAAATATTGCGTCCTATGCACACTCATACGAGGCTGTTCACCCGAGATTTATTTCGTCTTGAACCTTGTATATCTGTATGCGGAGAGGTAATCCTTTAGAACGCAGTCATATGAATGTCCAATGTCCTGGTCTGATGCGTCTTGTCGTTACAGTACAATGGTACGGTAATCTACTTCAAATCAGAGTAATCTTTGTTCGAACTGGCTGCGTTTGAGAAATGAACTCGTAGCGATGCGCGCTAGCTTGGACGAACAGTTGCAAACGCTGCCCGTAAAGCTGTGGGAAGCCCAGTTCGTGTTTATTGTTGGCAAGCGCGTGAGCTCGTGTTGTAACGGAGTCGGCCGCGCGTACCGGCTTTGTAATTTTCTTCGGCTAGTTTTGGGAACGCCTGCAGGTTGTGTAGCGCTGTTCGTTTCCGCGGATCAGTTGGCTGCGGCACCTCATCTGCATCTCCTCGCCTCGCCGCGGGCAGAACCCCGGCCGTGTTCGCAGTGCGGTTGCGCTGTTTTTACGTCCCCGTCCGCTGCAGCTATGGGAGCCTCGCCTCGCCCGCCGGGAGAATAAACTCTCCTAGCCGGCAACCGGCCTGAGAGCCGTAAGCCGGCCGCACTGCGTTGTTATCTTTAGTTATGCGCTGCGCTGCGCCGGCTACACTCATCTGCATTGCGAAAGCGCTAAACACTGCATCTTGGACTTCCCGCCACGGATGCATGCGCGGCTGTCTCTTCACTTGCCTAGCCGTCGCTTCCCGAGCTCTAAAATATTTACCTTCTGACTGATTCTTTCACAGACTGTGTATACAAGCTGGTCCATTGATAGTGACCGGGCTAAATGTCTCACGAAATGAGCATCAAACGAAAAAACTACAAAGAACGAAACTCGTCTAGCTTGAAGGGCAAAACCAGATGGCGCTATGGTTGGTCCGCTAGATGGCACTGCCATAGATCAAACGGATATCAACTGTGTTTTTTAAAAATAGGAAGCCCCGTTTTTAATTACATATTCGTGTAGTACGTAAAGAAATATGAATGTTTTGGTTGGACCACTTTTTTCGCTTTGTGATAGATGGCGCTGTAATAGTCACAAACGTATAAGTACGTGGTATCACGTAACGTTCCGCCAGTGCGGACGGTATTTGATTCGTGATACATTACCTGTGTTAAAATGGACCGTTTACCAACTGCGGAAAAGGTCGATATCGTGTTGATTTATGGCTATTGTGATCAAAATGCCAACGAGAGTGTGCTCGGTATCCTGGACGACATCATCCAAGTGTCCTGACCGTTCGCCAGATAGTTACGTTATTTAAGGAAACAGGAAGTGTTCAGCCACATGTGAAACGTCAACCACGACCTGCAGCAAATGATGATGCCCAAGTAGGTATTTAGCTACTGTCGCGGCTAATCCGCACATCAGTAGCAGACAAATTGCGCGAGAATCGGGAATCTCAAAAATGTCGTTTTGAGAATGCTACATCAACATCGATTGCACCCTTAGCATATTTCTGTCTACCAGGAATTGCATGGCGACGACTTCGAACGTCGTGTACAGTTCTGCCACTGGGCACAAGAGAAATTACGGGACGATGACAGATTTTTTGCACGCGTTCTATTTAGCGACGAAGCGTCATTCACCAACAGCGGTAACGGAAACCGCCATAATATGGACTACTGGGCAACGGAAAATCCACGATGGCTGCGACAAAGTGGAACATCAGCGACTTTGGCGGGTTAATGTATGGTGAGGCATTATGGGAGGAAGTATAATTGGCCCCCATTTTATCGATGGCAATCTAAATGGTGCAATGTACGCTGATTTCCTACGTAATTTTCTACCGATGTTACTACAAGATGTTTCACTGCATGACAGAATGGCGATGTACTTCCGACATTATGGATGTCCGACACATAGCTCGCGTGCGGTAGAAGCGGTATTGAATAGCATATTTCATGACAGGTGGATTGGTCGTCGAAGCACCACACCATGGCCCGCACGTTCACCGGATCTGGCGTCCCCAGATTTCTTTCTGTGGGAAAAGTTGAAGGATATTTGCTATCGTGATCCACCGACAACGCCTGACAACTGGCGTCAGCGCATTGTCAATGCATGTGCGAACATTACGGAAGGCGAACTACTCGCTGTTGAGAGGAATGTCGTTACACGTATTGCCAAATGCATTGAGATTGACGGACATCATTTTGATCATTTATTGCATTAACGTGGTATTTTCAGGTAATCACGCTGAACAGCATGCGTTCTCTAACAGCATGCGTTCTCAGAAATGATAAGTTCACAAAGGTACATGCATAACATTGGAACAACCGAAATAAAATGTTCAAACGTACTTACGTTCTGTATTTTAATTTAAGAAACCTACCTGTTACCAACTGTTCGTCTAAAATTGTGAGCCATATGTTTGTGACTATTACAGCGCCATCTATCACAAAGCGAAAAAAGTGGCCCGACTAAAACATTCATATTTCTTTACGTACTACACGAATACGTAATAAAAAATGGGGGTTCCTATTTTTAAAAAAACGCAGTTGGTATCCGTTTGACCTATGGCAGCGCCAACTTGCGGGCCAACGATAGCGCCATCTGGTTTCCCCCTTCAAGCTAGACAAGTTTCGTTCTTTGTAGTTTTTTTCGTTTGACGCTTATTTCGTGAGATATTTGGCCCGGTCACGATCAGTGGACGACCCTGTATATACAGGCTGTCTCAGGTAGAATAGTAAACACAAGAGTGTAGCAAAAAATATCATCCGATTTGGTACGTCTATATTTCTGAAACTAATGAACAAATATAATGAGTTTTGTTTTTTGATGAACGAGAAACTCAAAGTTTTTTTTTTTCGTACCTTTCCATAGGTGTTCAATATGCCCCTTTGAGATGCACGGCATATGTCAATGCGGTATTCAAATTGTTCAAATGGCTCTGAGCACTATGGGACTTAACATCTATGGTCATCAGTCCCCTAGAACTTAGAACTACTTAAACCTAACTAACCTAAGGACATCACACAACACCCAGTCATCACGAGGCAGAGAAAATCCTTGACCCCGCCGGGAATCGAACCCGGGAACCCGGGCGCGGGAAGCGAGAACGCTACCGCACGACCACGAGGTGCGGACATTCAAAGTGTTCCCACACTGCAGCGAGCATATCTTGAGTTACAGCTTCCCCAGTTGCTCTTATGCGATGTCTCAGTTCTTTCATTGTTGTTGGTAACGGAGGCACATAGACAGAGTCTTTTATAAACCCCCCGACAAGAAATAATTACATAGCGTCATGTCCGGTGACCTTGAAGGCTGAAACATTTGGTCCAGTGCGAACGATCCATCGTTCAGCAATCCTTTGATCTAAAAATTGCCTCATTTCCATATGCCAGTGTGACGGTGCCACATCCTGCCTGTAAATGAAGACGTTCGAATCAATCTTCAACTGTGGGACGAGGAAGTTCTCAAGCATGACGAGATATGTGCTTCCTGTAACAATGTTCTCGGGAAAGAAAAGTGGACCATACACTTTTTCTCGTGAAACTGCACAAAACACATCAAGCCGGCCGCAGTGGCCGAGCGGTTCTAAGCGCTTCAGTGTGGATCTGCGCGACCGCTACAGTCGCAGATTCGAATCCTGCCTCGGGCATGGATGTGTGTGATGTCCTTAGGTTAGTTAGGTTTAAGGGGCTCCGGAAAGGCTCAAAATCATGAAAAGTTCAATTTTTATTTTTTTGCGTTTTCTGAATCTGCAGACTATTACCTTTCAATAGATATATAATTTATTCAATTCCGAAGACTACAACTATTTTTAAATTTTTTTTGAAATGTGTTCTACATGGGCGTGACCCACTGTGGCGCTGTTAAACTGCTGTCAAATGGTGTTATTATTAACGTCCGTGTTCATCAGGTACATTTTAGTGATGTGAGATAAAGTATGTGTTGTGGCTAACCTGTGATGGTTCAATATATATCGCTGGTGTGATTGTCGATTGTTTCATGTTTATTTACTCTGTCGTTATCTCGAAAATATTCGTAATTAATTCTGTTTCTTGAGTCTCTGTTTTGTTGAAGTATAATAATGAGTAAAAGTAAAGTTATTAGAAATCCTCTGAAGGCTTTTAAGAAAAGGAGAAATGTTGGAAAGCCAAAGGTATGTGTTATTACTGTAAACAATAAAGACGATAACCAAGTGAGTGAACCTAACCTCTCAAGTACACCTGCCCACAGCAGTCAAAGTGGGAAAGAAAATACTTCACAGAAGAAGCTTGGTTCAATGAGTGAAAACTATGAATGTTTTATGGGCGAATCGGATGTGAATGAAATATTTGATATGTCGGTTCTCAAAGGAATTTTTTCAAACTGTGTCAGATGTATTCATTGTAGTGAAGTTGGTCTGGAACCCTCCATAATAAAGCACGTAGGACTTGCTAGTGAAATACAACTGAAATGTGATAAGTGTTCAAACATGACCACCTTTTGAAACAAGTGTTGCAGTAACTGCAACTGAAGAAAATGGTAGCAAAATCTACGAACACAACAACGAGCGATGCTTGCTTTAGACAAGAAACGCCTTCGGGCTGCAGACAGGGCTGTAAAGAGTCTAGAAATACAAGCAAGAGTAAACAGGAGGAGGAACAAGAGGAAGCTGGAGGAGGAGTTTGTAGAGGATGAAGATAATCCATCCTATGGACCTGGAATGCACTAAAAAGTTAATCCAATCTTTGTCGCTCG
This sequence comes from Schistocerca serialis cubense, assembly GCF_023864345.2. Taxonomy (NCBI): domain Eukaryota; kingdom Metazoa; phylum Arthropoda; class Insecta; order Orthoptera; family Acrididae; genus Schistocerca; species Schistocerca serialis. Next base: position 266,134,212 of record NC_064646.1, read on the forward strand.
ATTCCCAAAACTTTTATTTTCTCATACTAATTACATGTCTTCTAAGGATCTTCCAAACATATTTGTTTCAAACTTTCAGTAAATGTTACACGGTACCTTCTGCATAATTTAACACAGCCTTTTTCCAAAAAACTGTATATTTTTTAATCTATAAATAAAAAATTGCAAAAAAATGTTGTGAACTTTCATTACAATTGAAAAAAATCATCTTTAATAACTGAACTAAAATTTTGTAGAATCCCTGTGTTAAGTTGTAGCCCATATTCCAATAAATAATCTGTAAAAAGTTCAACTTCCTACCTCAAATACTTTGTGAGGAAAGATGTAATTTATAAGCGTTATTTTAACATTGCAAGTATAGGGCGTTCCGGAGCCCCTTAAGTAGCTCTAAGTTCTAGGGGCTGGTGACCTCAGATGTTAAGTCCTATAGTGCTCAGAGCCATTTTGAAAACACATCAAATTTTGGAGAGTCCCTCTCATCTTATATAACTTCATGCGGTTGTTCCGTACCCCATATTCTCACATTATGACGGTTCACCTTTCCATTTAAATGGAACGTTGCCTCGTCACTAAACACTAAGTGTGGAAGAAAACTGTCATCCTCCATCTTGCCAAGAACGACATTACAGAACTCCACACGTTGTTGCTTGTCACCTTCACGGAGAGCTTGCAGTAGCTGAATTTTGTATGGTTTCATGTGTAAACTTCGACGCAACACACCAGACGTTCGTCGGGGCCATGTTGAGCTGTCGAGCTACACGGCGAACTGAGTTTTGCGGATATCTTGTGAAATTATGGCGGATGCGTTCGACGTCTGTGACAGAGCCTCGGGAGTGGTGATTTGCCTTTACACAAACAACCTGTTTCTCTGAATTGTTCACGCCCTCGTCTAACGCTCTGCGCTGTTGGAGGATCCACGCCATGTCTAGTACGAAAGTCACGCTGAACTGTTATTACTGACGCGCACTGCGCAAAACGTAGAACACACAACGCTTTTCGTTGTCCCGACACTACTTTTACTAGAACTGAAGTGACCGCACACTGCTGCTACCTAGCGAGAACCATGTAAAACTCGAGAACTGCCTTTTTCCAACATTACGTTGTTCACGCACATATCTCAAATAACATGTTATGGTTTTTTAAAAAATCGGATGATTGTTTTTGATACACTCTGTACTTTAGCAGCTGGCAAAACAGACTTTTCGAATAAAATACTCCATGTACACTATCCGATGGATAGTATCCGGACACATGTATGTATTGCGGAATAGACCACTAGATTGTAAACAAGAAAAATGGCAGCCCCAGTCGTTAGATGTTATAAATCATTTATCATAGGAAATCGATTTCAGTCACCGTGCAACCATCTTCAGTGCTAAAAAGGCACAAGACATAAAACCGGACGTAATGATCACATTGTATAACACAGGCGTATGTCACATCGAGTATATTACAATATTATAACGTATAGTACATACCGGATATTAGAGTCGTGAAGACTCAGTAATAAAAGCACGTGTTGTATTACGAATGCAGCGTGGCGTCAGTATAGAAGAACATAGCAGCTAACGAACAAATTTTGAACTGAGGTTGCAGCTCTGGCAGGTGAACAAACAAATAATAATTGTCCAGTGGTAAACACACTTAAAGCTTAAAATCTGAAAAAAAAATTCAGAAAGAAGGGAGTCACGAAGTGCCTCTGTTCTTTGTTTTGAAAACGAAGTCCACACTTTAGCTTAAGTCGCGGAAACAAAACTCCTTCAAAATATTTTACAGTACTAGTTCAAAGGAGAAGTACCGACTATCAAACAGTAGAAAAAAGTCCGGCGAGGACAGATGCGCAAAGTAAAATCTTGGCATTATCTTGTCGGTGAAAAAAACAAAACGGTGAGAATTACACCGAGTCCTGGCTGTCACGTCGCCGACCACAGACTCCAGACAGGGAAGGCGGCATGCCGTCCTGGCAGATGGTGGCGGAGCCGATAGCGAGTCGTTGTGAAGATCTTCTGGGCGTTTACTCGCTGCGATGGAACTTCTCTACTAAGCTCAATCTCCATCCTAAATAGCTGCCCTGCGGAAGAATACATGCGGGTCAGTTTTCCGCTCGCGGCCATGCGGATGCAGGAAAAGGTGCGATACGTCAGCAACTTCTACCGTCGCCGTGCACAGTGCCTGGTGGCAAAGACAGAACGCTGATGTCGCCACTTTCTGGTCTTGAAATTACAATTAAATCAATACCATTTGCTGCTGACGGGCATTGATATACATCAACGGGGACAGTTGAAAATGTGTGCCCCGACCGGGACTCGAACCCGCGATCTCCTACTTACTTGGCAGACGCTCTATCCATCTGAGCCACCAAGGGCACAGAGGATAGTGCGGCTGCAGGGATTTACCGCCGGCACGCTCCCCGTGAGACCCACATTCTCATCTTATAGTCCACACACTACATTCGTAGTGCCCCTGCCATTATACCCATTACTCGCGGCAGACAATCCACCGAGTCCCGTAAGAGTTGAGGTAAATCGTGTGCATCCGCACTTCTTAGGTCATCAGCCGGTTAGCCTTAAACGATATGAAGATGGCATCTGTTCTTTCTGGTCTGGCCGCGGAGTTCCAGATTTCAGAGTTCCCGCGGCGTCTGTTCCATAGCGGTAGACATCGCTGCAATCCAACCGATGTCGTAGTCGTTCGGGGTGCCATCGGCGCCTGATGCCTAGGACGACACGGAAAATTCTACAGAGAAAAAGTAAACACAAGAAACGAATTGATTTTTCGTATTAGGAATGCTGCAGACGACCTCAGAAGTACTACACATAGTGTTCTCAAAAGAATTCGAAAGCGCACTGAAGTCAGAGATATAATTTATGAAAATCAACCTAAATTAAAGCAACTGTCTTTGCTTCACACTTTCTGTGAGTATTCCTTTGGGTTACATTCTAATGATTGTGTTTCTGCGTGCATTTCTAATTGGAAGAATGTTATATGGGAAGTTTTATTGGAAAGTCTGCTGTACCACTTTCTGAAGTATTTACTAGTCCGTCTCAAACACGCTGTATAAGGCAGGTGCAAAAAATCCTGAAAGCTATTCAACACTGCATAAAATATTAATTTCATAATTGACAGAATGTAGATAGTTGAGGGCCATCGTTGGATTTCTTTCCATTTTCCACGTAGGGTGCAAATAGTGAAGCTGCCGAAATCCAACCATCTTCTTTGACTCATCAAAAAATATAAACTACTCATCGAAATGAAATATGTGACAACTACGCGCCACAACCAAAATTACAGTTCTTCTTGTGATGATTTTTTCATTTTCTGTTTGAGTATTACCTTATCATACTTGTGTTTTGTATCGATATAGTCATAAAATTTGACGTGTCTTTGTACAACCATCTTCGTACAGCTATGAACTCACTCTGGAATTGTGTGGACTGGCTGTTTAGTAAGAAATTATGTGACGGTGGCCTAAGAAGCCGAAAGCCGATTCCTAATGAACTATTAAATAACATTACCAAATCGGGAGATACGCGATCTGTTATCTGAAGATGGCTCGTCAATGAGCTGAAAGTAGTTATCAAATAAAGGAGTCTTTACATAAACGTAGGCTTCCCCGGCCATTGCCAAAGTCCATAAATTTCTCTGGGTTTGTGACCGCATTGTCAATATGTAAAACTATCGTCGTTTCGTTCACTGTTCAAGTAAACAAAAACACCCTGAAGAAAGTCACTTGCAACAGTGCCCAAAACGTCGGTAGTTTTACATATTGACAATGCGGTCACAGACCCAGAAAAATTTTATCGAAAGTAGTCTTTATCCACATGTTTTATTAAATAAATATTATTGTGAAACATTAATACTGCGTTCTCAAGTTCTTAATGTGTCTGTTTCCCCTCAAGAACCGACCAAATATTCCATAAATATTTATTTTATTTGTTTACTTTTTATATATTCATTCAAAAAAGTTTCTTATTGTGGAGTAGCTCATTCGATTATAAGTATTGTGTATAAATTTGAACACTCTTACTTCTACAGAAAATTAAACAGTAATATCTGGCAGATCGCTCTTCGTATAGTTCCAAAAACTGCAAAACTGCACCTACTGGACGCTTAAAAAGAATCGGTAAATAGTGACAGAATGCCAGTGTTTCGAAATACAGCCACCAAGGAGCAGTCAAATGGTGCTACTCTGTGGTGGGAGAAAGCTAGCGGTCTTTCCTAAGTACAATGGAGGTGACCTATATTGGCCATTAAAATTGCTACACCACGAAGATGACGTGCTACAGACGCGAAATTTAACCGACAGGAAGACGATGCTGTGACATGCAAATGATTAGCTATTCAGAGCATTCATACAAGGTTGGCGCCGGTGGCGACTCCTACAACGGGCTGACATGAGGAACGTTTCCAACCGATTTCTCATACACAAACAGCAGTTGACCGCCGTTGCCTGGTGAAACGTTGTTGTGATGCCTCGATAAGGAGGAGAAATGCGTACCATGTTTCCGACTTTGATAGAAAAAAATGGTTCAAATGGCTCTGAGCACTATGGGACTCAACTGCTGAGGTCATTAGTCCCCTAGAACTTAGAACTAGTTAAACCTAACTAACCTAAGGACATCACAAACATCCATGCCCGAGGCAGGATTCGAACCTGCGACCGTAGCGGTCTTGCGGTTCCAGACAGCAGCACCTTTAACCGCACGGCCACTTCGGCCGGCCGACTTTGATAGAGGTCGGATTTTAGCCTATCGCGATTGCGGTTTATCGTATCGCGACATTGCTGCACGCGTTGGTCGAGGTCCAATGACTGTTAGCAGAATATGGAATCGGTGGGTTCAGAAGGGTAATACGGAACGCCTTGCTCGATCTCAACGGCCTCGCATCACTAGCAGTCGAGATGACAGGCATCTTATCCGCATGGCTGTAACGTATCGTGCAGCCACGTCTCGATCCCTGAGTCAACAGATGGGGACGTTTGCAAGACAACAACCATCTGAACGAACAGTTCGACGACATTTGCAGCAGCATGGACTATGAGCTCGGAGGCCATGGCTGCGGTTACCCCTGACGCTGCATCACAGACAGGAGCGCCTGCGATAGTGTACTCAACGACGCACCTGGGTGCACGAATGGCAAAACGTCATTTTTTCGGATAAATCCAAGTTCTGTTTACAGCATCAGGATGGTCGCATCCGTGATAGGCGACATCGCGGTGAACGCACATTGGAAGCGTGTATTCGTCATCGCCATACTGGCGTATCACCCGGCATGATGGTATGGGGTGCCATTGGTTACACATCTCAGTCACCTCTTGTTCGCATTGACGGCACTTTGAACAGTGGACGTTACATTTTAGACGTATTAGGACCCGTGGCTCTACCCTTCATTCGATCCCTGCGAAACCCTGCATTTCAGCAGGATAATGCACGACCGCGTGTTGCAGGTCTTGTACGGGCCTTTCTGGATACAGAAAATGTTCCACTGCTGCCCTGGCCAGCACATTCTCCAGATCTCACCAATTGAAAACGTCTGGTCATTGGTGGCCGAGCAGCTGGCTCGTCACAATATGTCAGTCACTACTCTTGATGAACTCTGGTGTCGTGTTGAAGCTGCATGGGCAGCTGTACCTGTACACGCCACCCAGGCTCTGTTCGACTCAGTGCCCAGGTGAATGAAGGCCGTTATTACGGCCAGAGGTGGTTGTTCTGGGTACTGATCTCTCAGGACCTATACACCTAAATTGCGTGAAAATGTAATCACATGTCAGTTCTAGTATAATATAATGTATTTTGCGGCGTTGCAGAAAGTGGCGCCACTGAAGTGACACCACCGAAAACTGCATAGCTACACAGGCAACTGCGGAGCTCCTGCAATACGCCACTAGCAGTGGCGTCTCTTCAGTTGCGTGTGCGACTTTAGAACCTTAAGATTGTGGTATTTGTGGCGAGTAAGGGCACTGTTTCGGAGGGTGACGACGCATTCACAGCCACATCTGGCTGTCATCTCCTTTTCTGTACAGTGGCCGCACGTCGCAGGGTGCGCTCCGGTCCAGAATTAAAACGCCTCGAACCGGACTAGGAGGGGGGGGGGGGGGGATGCGAGAGGGGCGGTAACCGCTTCCGGCCGCAGGTCGCGTGCTGGGCTGCTGCGCCCCCATAAACTTGCGCCCCGCAAAAGAAACCGCCGGCCAGAGTTTAATCTTCAAAGGCGCCGCGGCACGGCGCGGCGGAACGTGCACATCGAGACGGGACGTGTGTTACTCCAAGGCGGCAGCTTGGGTCCCCAAGATCTCCTGCGACTCCGTCTTCTGTTTTCTTCATCTCTCCTCCATTACAAGAATGGATAGGCGTACAATCATCATTATTATTCCATATGCATAGGTGGCAAATGTTTAAGCACGCAGCTGAAAAATACACTACTGGCAATTAAAATTGCTACACCAAGAAGAAATGCAAATGATAAACGAGTATTCATTGGACAGATATACACTCCTGGAAATGGAAAAAAGAACACATCGACACCGGTCTGTCAGACCCACCATACTTGCTCCGGACACTGCGAGAGGGCTGTACAAGCAATGATCACACGCACGGCACAGCGGACACACCAGGAACCGCGGTGTTGGCCGTCTAATGGCGCTAGCTGCGCAGCATTTGTGCACCGCCGCTGTCAGTGTCAGCCAGTTTGCCGTGGCATACGGAGCTCCATCGCAGTCTTTAACACTGGTAGCATGCCGCGACAGCGTGGACGTGAACCGTATGTGCAGTTGACGGACTTTGAGCGAGGGCGTATAGTGGGCATGCGGGAGGCCGGGTGGACGTACCGCCGAATTGCTCAACACGTGGGGCGTGAGGTCTCCACAGTACATCGATGTTGTCGCCAGTGGTCGGCGGAAGGTGCACGTGCCCGTCGACCTGGGACCGGACCGCAGCGACGCACGGATGCACGCCAAGACCGTAGGATCCTACGCAGTGCCGTAGGGGACCGCACCGCCACTTCCCAGCAAATTAGGGACACTGTTGCTCCTGGGGTATCGGCGAGGACCATTCGCAACCGTCTCCATGAAGCTGAGCTACGGTCCCGCACACCGTTAGGCCGTCTTCCGCTCACGCCCCAACATCGTGCAGCCCGCCTCCAGTGGTGTCGCGACAGGCGTGAATGGAGGGACGAATGGAGACGTGTCGTCTTCAGCGATGAGAGTCGCTTCTGCCTTGGTGCCAATGATGGTCGTATGCGTGTTTGGCGCCGTGCAGGTGAGCGCCACAATCAGGACTGCATACGACCGAGGCACACAGGGCCAACACCCGGCATCATGGTGTGGAGAGCGATCTCCTACACTGGCCGTACACCACTGGTGATCGTCGAGGGGACACTGAATAGTGCACGGTACATCCAAACCGTCATCGAACCCATCGTTCTACCATTCCTAGACCGGCAAGGGAACTTGCTGTTACAACAGGACAATGCACGTCCGCATGTATCCGGTGCCACCCAACGTGCTCTAGAAGGTGTAAGTCAACTACCCTGGCCAGCAAGATCTCCGGATCTGTCCCCCATTGAGCATGTTTGGGACTGGATGAAGCGTCGTCTCACGCGGTCTGCACGTCCAGCACGAACGCTGGTCCAACTGAGGCGCCAGGTGGAAATGGCATGGCAAGCCGTTCCACAGGACTACATCCAGCATCTCTACGATCGTCTCCATGGGAGAATAGCAGCCTGCATTGCTGCGAAAGGTGGATATACACTGTACTAGAGCCGACATTGTGCATGCTCTGTTGCCTGTGTCTATGAAGAACATGGCAGCTCGAGCCCACTTACCAGTATGGCGTACCCTCTGACGTGGATACATGCATTGATCTGCTTGGGAACGGTGACATAATGCCGTTATATCCTCCCCTGAGGCAAGATAGCCCAGAACCGTTGTGACTGATCCTGGATATCTTGGCACTTGAATGGAGTTTCTGCCCGCGTTGGTCCCACGAGGACATCCTGGGAGTTTTGCAGGGCACGAGAGTACCTTAGCATCACGCCGGCATATCATAAAGACATGTATAGTGTGTGGACGATCATTCACCTGTTGAAAAATGACAGGAGAGAAGACAGGGTGTCCGTGATGTACCGTTGTGCTTTCAGACTTCCCTCAGTCACTATTAGCCGTGACCTGAAGTCGTACCCGATGTCTTCCCGCACTATGATGCCAGGAGTAAGATCGTTGTGCGTCTCCAAAAGATTGTAAGAACGACAGCTCTCCCCACGTCGCTGCCATATTCACCAACGATAGTAATTCGGTGTAGTGCATGCGGTCACCGCATCATTCCAACCGCAGCCGTTTGTGTTGCGTTAATGGCAGCTTGCACGTGGGACGGTAATTTCCTAGTCTTACTGCTGTTAGTCTCCGATAAATGGTAGGGTTGAAATGGATTTTTCCCGGGAGCGCATTTCCTTTTTTCGAATGGCAGTAGCAGATGTGGAGAGGATATGCTGTGGTTCGTGCACTGTACAGCGATGCTCCCTTGTGGTGGTTCCATGTGGTTGACTTGAACATTGACGAGAAGCGTGCCCGTGCTCACATTTCCATATAGTCCAACATCAGGGAACTGTCACGTACGAATGCCCCACAAATCTGGATAGTGCCTGATTCGACGAGCTGGCTAAATGAAGACTCTCAATGAAGCCTTTTTCAAATTCAGGTGGTGATAAAGCTGTCACACACCAATACATGGCATCTTCGTATCCTTCACAGTGATCAACCAAAAATTTGCCGCTGTTCACGCCCGTTATATACCTTACTAGGCCTGATAACAAGGCTAAACACGAACAACACTTGTGGCTATACTACCTGGCACAAAGAATTACATCTCTGATCATTTACATACCTAGAGATGCTGTGTACGTGCACAAAGTTACATTGATATTTGACACTGTCTTCTGGGTGCTTCTTTTTTTTTAAGATATTGTATTATTATTAGTAGTAGTAGTAGGAGGAGGAGGAGTAAATGGAGAAGGAGGAGGAGGAGGAATGTAAAGGATAACAATTGTTAAACTATACGAAATAAAATCGTCGTAACCTCGGAACGGTTTGCGTTAGGACGTTCAAACTGCACGGTTGGTCACGAGGCATGATGGGAATTAGTACTGTTTGGTTTAGCGACGAGCCCATTGTCATTTGGGTGGGTTCCTCAATAAGCAAAATTGGCTCATCTGGGGGACTGAGAATCCGCATTTCGCGATCGGGAAGTCTCTTCACCCTCAAGAGGTAATTGTGTTGTGTGCAATGTCCAGTCACGGAATAATCGACGCGATATTCCTTGACGGCACGGTGACTGCCGAACGGTACGTGAAGGTTTTGGAAGATGATTTAATCCCCATTATCCAAAGTGACCCTGTTTTCGACAAGATGTGACTCATGCAAGACGGGGCTCGACCTCATCGAAAGAGGAGAGTGTTTGATGTCCTGGAGGAGCACTTTGGGGATCGCATTCTGGCTCTGGGGTACCCAGAGCCTACTGGCATGGGCCCTCAATTGGCCATGGATCTGAACACATGCTGCTACTTTTTGCGGAGCTGTATTAAAGACAAGGTGTGTAGCAATAACCTCAAAAGCATTGCTGAGCTGAAAACAGCCATTCAGGAGGTCATCGACAGCATCGATGTTCCGACACTTCAGCGGATCATGAAGAATTTCGGTATTCGTCTGCGCCACATCATCGCCAATGATGGTAGGCATATCAACAATGTCATAACCTAAACCCGAATATCTGTAGTGACATTTACATGCTGAATAAATTGTGTGAAAGCCGTAGTTTGTAACTAATTTACGTTTCTTTTCACATAGTTCAGCAATTGTCACGCTGTATTTATAAATTGATGGTTGCATTTGGCAACCAGACTGTAGGCAAGCAGACTGTTTTTTTTTTTTTTTTACAATAGATCTTTTTCTCTTTGTTTTTTTGAATGTTTGCTGCGCCATACTTACGATTCAAAGGATTTATTATTCGCAATGAAAGCCTTTGCACTGCGGAATCGCGTGTTTGTGTAATCTGTGAATGTATGTTTGCTAATGTGCACTTTATTGGTTTGCTTTGTATCATGCTTGAGGTACTGAGAGCATTAGGGCATCCTGTCACGGTCGCCAGTCGCCATGTGAGCAGCACAAACGGAGCTGTCATGGACTATTACAGTACTTCATGTCCCAATTTCCTTATTTTTAACTTACATAAAATATAACGTTTTGTTGTGTCTGAGTTCTCGGACACTGAAGTGGCAAGTAATAATTCAGTTAATTAGAACACTCTGAATAAATAATACTTTATTAATTACAAGAAAATCTATCTTTGCTCGCCAGGCTCGGCTGTAGGTACGAAATTGCACACACGGACTTGCGGCTCGGAACACGCTTAATGAGGCACGATTACTGAGGGGCGAATTGTTATAAGTTCAGAATGGCCGTACTATAGCTTCACTACAGCCACTAGGAAACACAAGCTCGTAGACGCAGTTCTGACAGCGTTGGCGCCTAGGCACAGTTCACAGGAAACGGAAGTCTCTTCACTCCCCGACAGCTGACACAGGCTGTGTGTCACGACGAGTAGCCAGCACAACGACGTTACTCCGACAGGAACTTCCTGGAAGTGGGCAGGATCCGACCTCGACCAGGACTGCCCTGCTGGCCTCTGGCGATGCTGTTTGGTGGCAGGGGCGCTGCGGTGGCGCCCCAGAACATCGGGAGGCACGGCTTCCTGGTAGCACCTCATTGGCGCCTCGTGATATCGCTTTGCTGTGCAGTGTCTCTGCGGTAGTCGCTGCATCTTGCGCCGCTCTCGATACCTGGCGAGACCGCACATTTGAAATTAAATAAAGTGAGTGAGCGATCCTTATGTGTGTTGACGTTTCCATTTTGATTTGCAAAGTCGTTAACGGTGCACCTTACTTAGTCCACCGAGAAGGACGACGTATTTCACATTGGATCTTCAAATAAAAAATTGTTGTAAGTACAGATAAGGTGTAAAAACTGATCAGGGGTTGTGAAAGTATCCAGTTCGGCTTTTACCGTGTACTTCAACACCAGGAGCTCCTTCATTTCTAGCACTGGTTCTCTGTAGAAACAAGAAGCCGTGTACTGAATAGTAACCGCCGCTTAACATGAACGCTTCTTTAGTACCCATTTACAGGATGAATCAGCACTTCGAAATTCATTTTTATAACTTATTCACTTTGTGCAATATGCGACTGCTCCCCAGAAGTGAAACGTGAAACATTAACAACATATTCTAGATAATGGTGCAAAATGGAGCGGCCAAATGTGATTAACAAGCCGGCCGGTGTGGCCGAGCGATTCTAGGCGCTTCAGTCCGGAACCGCGCTGCTGCAACGGTCGCAGGTTCGAACTCTGCCTCGGGCATGTATGTGTGTGTGACGTCCTTAGGTTAGTTAGATTTAAGTAGTTCTAAGTATAGGGGACTGATGACCTCAGATGCTAAGTCCCATAGTGCTTAGAGCCATTTGAACCATTTTTGTGATTAACATATTCGCTGACGGGTCAGAAATAACTGATTAACCATATATGGGTAGCGCCTTTTCTTCCTATCTCCCTGAGAACTCGTTGATCGTCTCTCAGCAGTGCGGAGAAACATCTGTTCATTGCACGAACATAACGCAGAAAGTGTCTGAGCTACAGTGGTGTGGAACTTTGGCGAAATTTAGCTACAGCAGTACACCGAATCAACCGACAAATTTAGATTCTGAACCTCCTGGCAAATGAGCATTTAGTTTTCCCTATTTCGATGCATCCGACAACATGCCTGATCGTAAAGCGGGAGCATAAAATGCTGGTTTTTTGGCGATGCGTTGTGTAACGCTTATCGAAAGTTGACGCTCGTCGATAGGTATCGTCTTCGGAGTGAAGTAGCTCTCTCATGCGTGAAGTACACAGGAAAGACTCCTATGTAACTTTCCTGCAGATTTACACGTTTGAATATACGAGAGTCGTTCAATAAGTAATGCCCCCCATTTTTTTTCTCAGAACATATTTATGGTTAAGAGTCAGAATTTGGTGGCAATATACATCAACATGTCTTGTCCATGTCTTATTTTTCTACGTTGTGGAAGAGCATGTATTCCATGCTGATAAAAGCTCTTGTACTGTAACGTACCCATGTTTTCACTGTATGACTGACACACTCATCATCTTCAAAGTCTGTTCCCCGCAGAGAATCTTTAAGCGGCCCAAAGAGATGGAAATGCGAGGGTGGCAGGTCTGGACTGTAGGGTGGATGAGGCAGTGATGTCCAACCCAATTTAGCGGTGTGTTCCCGCGTTCTCATACGTGTGTGTTGGAGCAAGGTTTTTGCTGGATTCTTGTCGCATCGAACACGTCGGAAACGTTTCTTGAGTTTATTCAGAGTCTTCACGTATGCCTCTGAAGTGATGGTTGACCCTCTTGGCATCACATTCACGAGGGGCCATCACAGTCCCAGAAGACTCTAACCATGACTTTTCCGGCAGGGCGGGTTGTCTTCAATTTCTTGTTTTGTGGTGAGCGAAGATGATGCCACTCCATGGACTGCCTTTTTGTGTCCAGCGCAAAGTGGTGCACCCAGCTTTCGTCCCCCATAACTATCCATCGGGCTCAAAACGCTCCAACAATTCGGATGAAATGCCCTTTCTTTGTATCTTGTGGTCCGTTGTGAGCATTCGTGGAACCCATCGTGAGCACCTTTATGAAAATCCGAGAGTCCCGATCATTGCAGACGCACTTCCATTGCTGACCGAAACTGTAGAGCCAATTGCTGAGTTGTGATGCGCCGGTCGGCACGAATAATGGCACCCGCACGATTTAACATGTCTGGAACAGTGGCTGTGGCAGGACGTGCATGGCTGATCATGGAGCTCTGTTTCTGCATTTCCTGAGGCTGTAACTTCCTTTACCCATCGCCCAAGTGTACTCCTGTCAACTGCAGCATAGCCATACACTGCACACAAACGTCTATGGATGTTCACCACGATTTCTTTTTCTGCACACAAGAATTCAATACCTGCACGCAGCTGGTAACATGAATCGTATGATGCACATAAATTTCCCCTGTAATCATGTCTCCATGTTGTTTTCTGTTGGAATATCTCAACGTCGTGCCTAAAAAGGCAGCAGAAAAGCTATAATGCAGCGTATCTAATGACGGTCCGGTGTGGGATTCTGCAATACGACAACGTGCTGGCAACGTTGCCTTCTCTGACGCAGATTTTCAATTGGAGCTTCTTCCACCTCTGGCTGCCCGCTTAGCTGTGCAATTAGTTCGATTTTAAAATATATTTTTCGTCTTTAATCAAACGAGTCTGTGTTAATTTAAACCGTTGTTCCACGAACATTAATTAACAGTTTTCCGCTCCGCCGGCCAATAGGGGCCCTAATTTACTCTAGCTACGCGTTACTTTTTGTCATTTTTTTTCACCCTTTTAAGCCATTAACATAAATTATTCATTAATTCCGATAGTAATGGAAGTCGGACGCGCAGAATTGAACCTAACAGCAGCTATAATCACTTTCAACAGAATCTATTTGCGTGTGTGATTAACAGTGACCCTCGTATTGCATTGCTTGTCTGCTTTCGACAAAAATTCGCAATCCACGGTGAATTATCGCTGGGGTCATCAGATAATAATTATAGTAGTATCCTGTCATTGTGTGAGATCAGAGTCGCGTGGTGCAAGGATTGGTAACTAGCTCTTAATTCTGGGGAACGGTACATATTGCACTTAAGAAAAAGAGTCACAACTGAAATAAGTCGCATCATACGCGTTGGGATGATCATCTAAGATCAGCTATAAGTGAAGCAAACGGCAACATGAGATTTATTGGTAAATGCTTGGGAACTGCATTACTTTTTAAATACCCGTCGATACCTACTGGAATATTGATCAAGGCAGGGAATCCATATGATTCTGGACTAAAAAGAGACGTCAAGAGCATATCTGTAAAAATCTTTAACTGAAAATTCGAAACTCACACAATTAAATTAATGAAACTATGAAGAAAATCAAACGAAACATGCGAAAATCGTTGGAATTTTGCGGAGAAGTAGTACACAAAATGCATTCACCAAACTAAATCTTTTAGAAAGTGTACCCAACAGAGTACTTCAACTCTCAGATGAAAAATAATGGCCATGAGAGATATTTTTAAAAAAAATATCAAAAAGTTCAGTTAACTTGTGCGAGGAGCGATCTATGATCGTAGGACACGTGATCAGTATGTCACCGTTCGGATAGCCAACGAAAGGGTAACGGTCTACGTGTCGGGGTGGTGTGTCAGAAGTTTGAACTTGGTAGGGAAGCTAGCAAATCCGAAAAGGCAAATGCTAAGGCTCAATATAGATGTAATGGGGGTCAGTGAAGTGAAATGGAAAGAAGACAAGGATTTCTGGTCAGATGAGTACAGGGTAAAGTCAACAGCAACGGAAAATGATATAATGGGAGTAGCATTCGCTATGTTAAAGGAGGTAGAGCACAGATTGAGTTACTGTGAACAGTTCAGTGATAGGGTCGTTCTCATCAGGGTCGACAGCAAACAAACACCGACATCAATAGTTTACGTATACATGCCGATGTAGCAAGCAGAGGATGAAGAGTGAGAAAAAAGGTATGTGAGGACACTGAACGGGTAATGCAATAAGTGTCGCTGTGATGAGGAATTCCACTCAATCCATGATAAGAAGATTGCAGCACTGCGTTGATACCAATGGTCATCACTTCTAACACCTTCTGTAAAGGATGTTCATGCCACCTTTGTGACCTTCGTTGATCTTACTGTTACGCATCATTGGATTCGTCTCGATAGCCGCTATCAGAAAATAAGTACCAAACCATAGCATCCCATTTAAAAAAACAACGTTGACCTTCATATCTCTGAAGCGACCCCACCTAGCAAAGAAAAACCAACGTCATATTATGGCCCCCGTTGTCCCATTCAACTTTTTTCCCACAAACGTTTCAGCTCCTATCATACTTTCAGAGTTATTCTTTGTCAGTAGTTAGTGACTCACCCTGTATAAAGGGAAATGGAGATCTAATGGTTATGGGGGAGTAGAATGAGTTGTAGGAGAGGAAGTAGAAGAAAGGGTTATTGGAGAATAAGGGTTTAGCACTAGGAACAAGAGGCAGAAAGACTAATTGAGTTCTACAGTAAATATCAGTTAGTAGTAGAGAATACTCTGTTCATGAACCAAAAGAGGAGGTGGTGTACTTGGAAAATGGCGGGAGGTAGAGGAAGACTTCAGTTAGATTACCTAATGTTCAGGCAGATATTCCGAGATCAGATACTGGATTTTCAGGCGTACCCAGGAGAAGATATAACCTCAGATCACATTTTGGTAATGGTGAAGAGTAGGCTGAAATTTACGAGACTTCACAGCAAGAATCAGTGCGCAAAGAAGTGAGATATGAAAGTACTAAGGAATGATAATATGCTTGAAGTTCTCTGAGACGTTAGATACTGCGATAATGAATAGCTCAATAGGCAGTTCAGTTCAAGAGGAATGGACACCTGTAAAAAGGGACTCACAGAAATTGCAAAGAAAACCGTAGGTACAACGATGGCAACTGAGTTTGAACCGTGGATAACAGATGAAATGCTTCAGCAGTTCGATGAAAGAAGTAAGTACGAAAATATTCAGGGAAATTCACGAATAAAGAAATGCAAGTCACTTAGGAATGAAATAAATAGGAAGTGGAGGGAAGCTAAGGAAAAATGGCTCCATGAATAACGTGAAAGAAATAGAAAAGGAAATTATCGTTGGAAGGGCGGATTCAGCATATAGAAAAGTCAAAATAACCTTCGGTGAAATTAAAAGCTACTGTTAAATGCAGAGTGGAGAGCCGGTATGTGGACAGAGTACATTGTGAAGGACACTGCGAGGGGGAAGACTTGTCTGGTGACGTAATAACAGGAGAAACAGGAATCGACAGGGAAGAGATAGGGGATCCAGTATTAGAATTAGATTTTAAAAGAGCTGTTGGAGACTTAGGATCAGATAAGGCAGAAGGGATATATAAGATTCCACCGGAATTTCTAAAACCATTGGAGGAATGTATCAGACTGGCGATCTACCATAAGTAACATAAATTTTGACAACGGAGTCTAAGGAGAGCAGCGAACTGATGCTATATTTAAGTTAAAATGAACAGTCGAGATCGCAATAATACACTCCTGGAAATGGAAAAAAGAACACATTGACACCGGTGTGTCAGACCCACCATACTTACTCCGGACACTGCGAGCGGGCTGTACAAGCAATGATCACACGCACGGCACAGCGGACACACCAGGAACCGCGGTGTTGGCCGTCGAATGGCGCTAGCTGCGCAGCATTTGTGCACCGCCGCCGTCAGTGTCAGCCAGTTTGCCGTGGCATACGGAGCTCCATCGCAGTCTTTAACACTGGTAGCATGCCGCGACAGCGTGGACGTGAACCGTATGTGCAGTTGACGGACTTTGAGCGAGGGCGTATAGTGGGCATGCGGGAGGCCGGGTGGACGTACCGCCGAATTGCTCAACACGTGGGGCGTGACGTCTCCACAGTACATCGATGTTGTCGCCAGTGGTCGGCAGAAGGTGCACGTGCCCGTCGACCTGGGACCGGACCGCAGCGACGCACGGATGCATGCCAAGACCGTAGGATCCTACGCAGTGCCGTAGGGGACCGCACCGCCACTTCCCAGCAAATTAGGGACACTGTTGCTCCTGGGGTATCGGCGAGGACCATTCGCAACCGTCTCCATGAAGCTGGGCTACGGTCCCGCACACCGTTAGGCCGTCTTCCGCTCACGCCCCAACATCGTGCAGCCCACCTCCAGTGGTGTCGCGACAGGCGTGAATGGAGGGACGAATGGAGACGTGTCGTCTTCAGCGATGAGAGTCGCTTTTGCCTTGGTGCCAATGATGGTCGTATGCGTGTTTGGCGCCGTGCAGGTGAGCGCCACAATCAGGACTGCATACGACCGAGGCACACAGGGCCAACACCCGGCATCATGCTGTGGGGATCGATCTCCTACACTGGCCGTACACCACTGGTGATCGTCGAGGGGACAATGAATAGGGCACGGTACATCCAAACCGTCATCGAACCCATCGTTCTACCATTCCTAGACCGGCAAGGGAACTTGCTGTTCCAACAGGACAATGCACGTCCGCTTGTATCCCGTGCCACCCAACGTGCTCTAGAAGGTGTAAGTCAACTACCCTGGCCAGCAAGATCTCCGGATCTGTCCCCCATTGAGCATGTTTGGGACTGGATGAAGCATCGTCTCACGCGGTCTGCACGTCCAGCACGAACGCTGGTCTGAGGCGCCAGGTGGAAATGGCATGGCAAGCCGTTCCACAGGACTACATCCAGCATCTCTACGATCGTCTCCATGGGAGAATAGCAGCCTGCATTGCTGCGAAAGGTGGATATACACTGTACTAGTGCCGACATTGTGCATGCTCTGTTGCCTGTGTCTATGTGCCTGTGGTTCTGTCAGTGTGATCATGTGATGTGTCTGACCCCAGGAATGTGTCAATAAAGTTTCCCCTTCCTGGGACAATGAATTCACGGTGTTCTTATTTCAATTTCCAGGAGTGTATTTCTTTATTGACCAGTTCGGCTTAGCTACAAGCCATCTTGAGAATTTTTGGGCCTCTCTGGCTGGTGCTTCGGATTTTTCGTGGTCGTGTACGATCGTGGCGTCATGAAGAATCCGAGGAACTGACGATACTATTCATAGGGGACCAAAAGCTATGAAGATGGCTTGTAGACAACAGGTTAAGAAAGAAATATTATTGCGATCTCAACTGTTCATTTTAACTTAGATATACGGTCAGACTTTCGGAAAGACGTCATCCACACAGTTCCGAAGACTGCAAGAAATGACAAGTGCAAGAATTACACATTCTGCTTAACAGCTCATCCATCCAAGTTGCTTACTAGAATAATATGCAGAAAAATGGAAAAGAAAACTGAGGATATGTTAGATGATGATTAGTTTGGCTTTAGGAAAGGTAAAGGCAACAGAGAGGAGTTCTGACATTGCTGCTGATAATGAAAGCAAGACTGAAGAAATATGGAAATACGCTCATAGGATTTTTCGACATCGAAAAAGCTTTCGACAATGTAATATGGTGCAAGATGTTTGAAATTATGAGAAAATGGGGAAAGACGAGTTATACACACTATGTACAAGAACCAGGATGGAACAATAAGACTAGCACGCGAAGAACGAAATGCTCTGGTTAGGATGGTTATAAGCCAGGGGTGTACTCTTTCGCTGTTGCTGTTTAATCTATTCATCGAAGAAGCAGTGAGCGTAATAAAAGAAAGGTTCAAGAGTGGAAGTAAAATTCAAAGTGATAGGATATCAGTTACAAGATTCCTGATGACATTGCTATCGTCAGAGAAAATTAAGAAGAGATATAGGATGTGTTGAGTGGAATGATTGCAGAATACGGATTGAGAGTAAATCGATAAAGACAAAAGCAATGCGAAGTAGCGGAAATGAGAACAGCGAGAAACTTAACATGAGAATTGGTAGTCACGAAGTTAACGAATTCTGTTACCTAGGAGCAAAATAACCCATGAAGGACGGAGCAAGGAGGACATAAAAATCAGGCAGTACTGGCAGAAAGGGCATTCCTGGCGAGGAGAAGTGTGGTCGTATCAAACATAGGCGTTTATTTGAAGAAGAAATTTCTGAGAATGTAACTTGGAGCACAACATTGTATGGTATTGAAACGTGGACTGTTGGAAATCCGGAACAGAAGAAGATCGAAGCATTTTGAGATGTGGTGCCACAGACGAATATTGAAAATTAGGTGGACTGATAAGGTAAGGAATCAACAGATTTTGCGCAGAATCGGAGAAGAAATAAATATATGGAAAACACTGATGAGAAGAAGGGACAGGGCGGTAGGTCCTCTGTTACGACATCACCGAATAACTTCCATGGTACTAGACGGAGCGGTAGAGGGTAAAAACTTGAGAGGAAAACAGAGATTGGAATGCATCCAGGAAATACACTCCTGGAAATGGAAAAGAGAACACATTGACACCGGTGTGTCAGACCCACCATACTTGCTCCGGACACTGCGAGAGGGCTGTACAAGCAATGATCACACGCACGGCACAGCGGACACACCAGGAACCGCGGTGTTGGCCGTCGAATGGCGCTAGCTGCGCAACATTTGTGCACCGCCGCCGTCAGTGTCAGCCAGTTTGCCGTGGCATACGGAGCTCCATCGCAGTCTTTAACACTGGTAGCATGCCGCGACAGCGTGGACGTGAACCGTATGTGCAGTTGACGGACTTTGAGCGAGGGCGTATAGTGGGCATGCGGGAGGCCGGGTGGACGTACCGCCGAATTGCTCAACACGTGGGGCGTGAGGCCTCCACAGTACATCGATGTTGTCGCCAGTGGTCGGCGGAAGGTGCACGTGCCCGTCGACCTGGGACCGGACCGCAGCGACGCACGGATGCACGCCAAGACCGTAGGATCCTACGCAGTGCCGTAGGGGACCGCACCGCCACTTCCCAGCAAATTAGGGACACTGTTGCTCCTGGGGTATCGGCGAGGACCATTCGCAACCGTCTCCATGAAGCTGGGCTACGGTCCCGCACACCGTTAGGCCGTCTTCCGCTCACGCCCCAACATCGTGCAGCCCACCTCCAGTGGTGTCGCGACAGGCGTGAATGGAGGGACGAATGGAGACGTGTCGTCTTCAGCGATGAGAGTCGCTTCTGCCTTGGTGCCAATGATGGTCGTATGCGTGTTTGGCGCCGTGCAGGTGAGCGCCACAATCAGGACTGCATACGACCGAGGCACACAGAGCCAACACCCGGCATCATGGTGTGGGGAGCGATCTCCTACACTGGCCGTACACCACTGGTGATCGTCGAGGGGACACTGAATAGTGCACGGTACATCCAAACCGTCATCGAACCCATCGTTCTACCATTCCTAGACCGGCAAGGGAACTTGCTGTTCCAACAGGACAATGCACGTCCGCATGTATCCCGTGCCACCCAACGTGCTCTAGAAGGTGTAAGTCAACTACCCTGGCCAGCAAGATCTCCGGATCTGTCCCCCATTGAGCATGTTTGGGACTGGATGAAGCGTCGTCTCACGCGGTCTGCACGTCCAGCACGAACGCTGGTCTGAGGCGCCAGGTGGAAATGGCATGGCAAGCCGTTCCACAGGACTACATCCAGCATCTCTACGATCGTCTCCATGGGAGAATAGCAGCCTGCATTGCTGCGAAAGGTGGATATACACTGTACTAGTGCCGACATTGTGCATGCTCTGTTGCCTGTGTCTATGTGCCTGTGGTTCTGTCAGTGTGATCATGTGATGTATCTGACCCCAGGAATGTGTCAATAAAGTTTCCCCTTCCTGGGACAATGAATTCACGGTGTTCTTATTTCAATTTCCAGGAGTGTAGTTGAGGGCATAGGTCGCAAATTCTGCTCTGAGATGAAAAGGTTTAGACAGGGGAGGAATTTGTAGCTAGCCACATTAACCCAGTGAGAAGACTGAAGACTCAAAAATACGGTGTATGAAATGATATTTGTTTTAGTATGATTAGATGTGGTTAGAAGTAAACGTAAACGCCACTCAAGCTCTTAGGGCTGTTCCGAATGTCCGAGTGCTGCCTACAAGTCGGTACGAGGAGCGAACTGGGACCGTGGGATATGCGAGCAGCATGTTGCCAATCCCTCCAGCCGTTGTTACCATTAGATGAATCCTGATGATGCCGCTGCTGTTTATTCAGGTAGATCCTCATTTGGCCACACAAGGGCTGAGGGGACCCCGTACCAGATCCTCCTGCCGGGAGTCGACCCCGTATCGTTCTGCACCGAATGCAGCGATTCTAATCATTTGGCTACAGAGACAGTCACTTCAGGAAGCAATAGAAGAAACTAGTTTGTTGAATCAACACGTACAAAGTGCATATTGGCTAACAAAGAACACGTGCAATAATAAATTAACCTCTTCCAACATGAAACTAAGTCATTACAACACAATGATTTGAAGAGAATGTTTCTGGGTCAATCAGTTATAATAATAATAATAATAATAATAAATTTTGTTTACGGTAAATGATAACAGCCAACCAGTTGCAGAATAAAGATTTGTTGAAATCCTTGACAGGTGTATTTTTGCTTCTGATGAAGGTATATTGAGATATACCGAAACCGTGGTCAAGGATTTCAATAAATCTTTAATCTGCAACTG
Organism: Schistocerca serialis cubense; assembly: GCF_023864345.2. NCBI lineage: Eukaryota > Metazoa > Arthropoda > Insecta > Orthoptera > Acrididae > Schistocerca > Schistocerca serialis. Next base: position 266,155,473 of record NC_064646.1, read on the forward strand.
TTTGGCTGTTATTATTTACCGTGAAGATTTTCAACAGTTGCTGTTTCAGCCATGTTTAAAATTTTGATATAAATTTTGTATAACTAGTTACGGTGCAATGAATTATATTTTTTTTATTTTTTGAAATATAGGCCTATTTAAGCTATACAGCCATCATTAGGTTGTCTGAAATAGAACACCTTATAAATTTTGGTACATTTGTTGTATGACATGTGAGTTACTTACGGATAATATGATTTCACATACGTTTTCAAGTCCTGACTTGCATGCAGTATCGTTGATTCTGTTGCTGTCTTTTTTACTGTCTGTATTCTTTCCTTGTTATTTTCGTGGTAATCGTTTGACTGTTCTGATATGTTCAATAAACAAATAAACAGCAGCAGAATCCACGATGCTGCATGGAAGGCAGGACCTGAAAATGTATGTAAAATCATATTATCTACAAGTAACTCACATGTCATACAACAAATGTACGAGTACCAAAATTTATAAGACCTCCTATAGTTAATATAAACAAAATAATCGTAGCTGCGTAACTGGTTATACAAAATTAATTATGCCCTTGAAAGATATTTATTAAGCAGCATGCCCAGAGGATTACGAGTCGAATACACTAGAGATAAAGTAATAGGGGTAGTATAAACAGAGGATGATTCGAAAATTGGAATTAATATAAAAATCTGTCAGAATATCCAAAAAATATGGAGTTAATAACAAAACGGAGGTAGATCCTATATAACCGTGTTTACGGAATGAGAGGGAACACGTTACCGAATTATTTCGGGAAGATAAATCGACAATAGCCAGGATTACTGAGATAAAGTGGCTTTGAGCACTATGGGACTTAACTGCTGAGGTCATCAGTCCCCTAGAACTTACAACCACTTAAACCTAACTAACCTAGGACATAGGACATCACACACATCCATGCCCGAGGCAGGATTCGAACCTGCGACCGTAGCGGTCGCGCGGTTCCAGACTGAAGCTTCTAGAGCCGCTCGGCCACTCCGGCCGGCTTATTGAGATAAAGAAAACGTTGGAAGGAAATAATATTCAAAATCCGGGAATAATGTAATGAAATTTGTCTTAGTTAATCAATACGAAGTGGGAACATATAACACCAGCTTTGAGAAAATAGTACCAGTGCCATGTACCTCATTGTGACGTGCATAGTACGAGCATGCAAGTAGACAAATTTGTTAGTTAACTAGCCACCGTATATGTACTATGAAACACGTCAGTTTAAACTGAAACGGAAATAAGTCGCATTTTGTGAACTCTTAAATTCATAATAGCTTAATCTGTCGGAGGGGATTACACGTAGAAATGATCTGCTTTGCTCCGTGACCTGTTGTTATCTTCCATAATAAATGACATTTATTTTAGAAATTACACTGCAGTATGAATCGCCTTTGGTATTAATCTCAGATACAACTGAGGTATCGAAACAACACTTTTGACATCGGAGTAAAACGGAAAGAGATGGCATTTCACTTTATTGAGAGATATTGAAGTGTTTGTGTTTTTTTTATGGAATCAATTCCTTTTTGATGCCTGTCGAGAGTACTTGCAAAAGGAGAGTGTAGTAATATACAGGGTGGTCAGAAACAGTCTTGAAAAGCTTATAAGGGTGTTGCCAGATATGTTGTGCTGAGAAATAATTGTTAAGAAAAAGTTCGATACCTTGCGCCGCCTCCGAGTTAATTAATATTGAAGTTGGCCAATCAGGCCGTTGAGCGCGCAAATTCAAGCTGCCCGCCACAGATGGTGTCGTAAATCGTGTTCTTCGTTTGGTTTCCTAAACCCGAACAAGAGGGCGATACAGCACCTTTACTTCTTTACAGTCAGTACCACCATTAGACTGTTTTTTATTTGCAGTGTTACATTTACACGATCATGATTTCAGCTTTAAAGTGCCATTATCGAGTGTTTTAATGTTATAAGTGCCTAAGATAACTTTAAAACACTTGATAATGGCACTTTAAAACCGAAATCATGATCGTGTAAATGTAACACTGCTAATAAAACAGTCTAACGGCGGTACTGACTGTAAAGAAATATATTATGATTGTGGCCCAACATTATGAAAAAATTATTAAATAGCACATTTACGTTAGACAGTAGTAAGACCCATACCGGAACCAAACGCTGAGCAGGCTCGTGCGCCATCATGTGAACAACTGACACTAACTGTATTTGGCGAGCCGTTTGAATTTGCGCGCGCAACTGCCTGATTTCCTAATTCAGTGCTAATTAACTCGGAAACTGCGCAACGTATCGAATTTTTTTTTCTTAGCAGTTATTTCTCAGCACAACGTATGCTGCAAGGCTTTCACAAGCTTTTCTGACCGTTTCTGACCACCCTGTATAACAGTTGTTATGGTTTACTACGATAAGTTTCACAAAAACAGACGGAGGGTGCGCTAGATATAAAGACGAAGCCTTGTAACACGTCCGGGAGGAAAGGGGGCAGATATGCAGTACTAATAAAAGCTAGCCTTTAGCACTCGAGGCTGTACAACACTCCATAGACACAGGAACGGGGCTGAATATTTAACGACCGTGTGACTAAACCAACATACGTGGTCCTCCCCGCGACGGTTGATCTGCTGCTCTCTGCACTGCCTGGTATGGCGTGTCCTGTGATAAATATTGTCCAGCAGGGAGAGGAGCCACTCACACCAACAATACCAAGTTGATCTTGTAGAATTCGCAGTTGTTGTTGTTGTTGTTGTTGTGTTCTTCAGTCCTGAGACTGGTTTGATGCAGCTCTCCATGCTACTCTATCCTGTGCAAGCTTCTTCATCTCCCAGTATTTACTGCAACCTACATCCTTCTGAATCTGCTTAGTGTATTCATCTCTTGGTCTCCCTCTACGATTTTTACCCTCCACGCTGCCCTCCAATGCTAAATTTGTGATCCCTTGATGCCTCAAAACATGTCCTACCAACCGATCCCTTCTTCTAGTCAAGTTGTGCCACAAACTTCTCTTCTCCCCAAACCTATTCAATACCTCCTCATTAGTTACGTGATCTACCCACCTTATCTTCAGCATTCTTCTGTAGCACCACATTTCGAAAGCTTCTATTCTCGTCCAAACTGGTTATCGTCCATGTTTCACTTCCATACATGGCTACACTCCATACAAATACTTTCAGAAACGACTTCCTGACACTTAAATCTATACTCGATGTTAACAAATTTCTCTTCTTCAGAAACGATTTCCTTGCCATTGCCAGTCTACATTTTATATCCTCTCTACTTCGATCATCATCAGTTATTTTACTGCCTAAATACCAAAACTCCTTTATTACTTTAAGTGTCTCATTTCCTAATCTAATACCCTCAGCATCACCCGATTTAATTTGACTACATTCCATTATCCTCGTTTTGCTTTCGTTGATGTTCATCTTATATCCTCCTTTCAAGATACTGTCCATTCCGTTCAACTGCTCTTCCAAGTCCTTTGCTGTCTCTGACAGAATTACAGTGTCATCGGCGAACCTCAAAGTTTTTACTTCTTCTCCATGAATTTTAATACCTACTCCGAATTTTTCTTTTGTTTCCTTTACTGCTTGCTCAATATACAGATTGAATAACATCGGGGAGAGGCTACAACCCTGTCTCACTCCTTTCCCAACCACTGCTTCCCTTTCATGCCCCTCGACTCTTATAACTGCCATCTGGTTCGCAGTATTCTGTTAAAACTCGCACAGGGTGGGGCTGCACTGTTTACAATTAGCATTATTTCACAATGTAAGATACCAGTATTTGCACTCCAAGTACGTGTCCGTTGTGACGTATAAGGTTGCTGTCTACATGATGGCATCCAACGCAAAAACACGCTGCACACAAAACAACCACTGTTCAAAATGGTTCAAATGGCTCTGAGCACTATGGGACTTAACTTCTGACGATACGGTCGCAGATTCGAATCCTGCCTCGGGCATGGATGTGCGTGATGTCCTTAGGTTAGTTAGGTTCAATTAGTTCTAAGTTCTGGGCGACTGATGACCTCAGAAGTTAAGTCGCATAGTGCTCAGAGCCATTTGAACCAGTTAAGTCTCATAGTGCTCAGAGCCATTTGAACCATTTTTGATCTTAACTTCTGAGGTCATCAGTCCCCTAGAACTTAGAACTACTTAAACCTAACTAACCTAAAGACATCACACACACCCATGCCCGAGGCAGGATTCGAACCTGCGCCCGTAGCGGTCGCGCAGTTCCAGACTGTAGTGCCTAGAACCGCTCGGCCACCACGGCCGGCCAACCACTGTTCAACGGATGTTTTATCGGTCGACGATTGGCACAGTTCTTCCAACAGTACTAAACAATTCAGTAGCTTATAACAGGAGCGTGCGAGTGACCGAATCGCGACACGGATGCTCCATAAAATTTCGGGTACGATATACGAACGAGAAAGTACCTGCGCTCGTGATATTCAGCCAGTCAAAACGTTATGCGCTTTCACTTAGAACTTGAAATTGGGATCATATTAGTCCACATTATTTTTCCGTAACCGTCGCAACGCGGTTGATTGTTGTTCTCCCGACATGACACACGAAACAGAGAAACATCACCTTTTGGATAAACATTGATACTGCGTCGTGAACACTGAAATTAAACGCAAAACTTGTGTGGCAAACATTTTCAATTACTTCATCATGAAACATCCCCTTAGAAAAATTATGAATTACTGTGCTGGTAAACTTCTTACGTTATTTGATTTTCAAACAGCTGAGCAAAACTGAACGTACTCAGACAATTCTCTATTTACTTATTTTGATCAACACTAAACTGACACACAAAATTTTTAGCGCAACGCAGTCTGACTTTCAATAATCCCTACAAAAGAATGGCCCTGACTAACAATAACCTTTCATGAATCACTTACCTCACAAAAATCTTTGTTACTCCAACTACTGCAATACAGCGAGCGCCAATACTGCCAGCTAAATAAAAGATTCTAACTACTGATAGGCATAGTTCGCAAATGAAAGATTTTGGTAGAGAACGAACAATGTATTTACCTTAATAATGTTAATAAGTCATCATATATATATATCAGTTCATGATATCCAGTATTACAAATTTACTCTTTCTGATGGACACACGTCCAGATCGTCCGCTCTCAAAATTCTGCCAGCACTGCTGGCGGTTCACCTCCAACTGCAGAACGCTACGCGCTGTTCACATCCAACTGCCCTTCACTACAATAGAGAATATTCCAACAATCCAAACCAGCCACGGACTGCACACAGCACAGTCAGTGATTTTCACACAGAGCGCTACGTGGCGTTACTAACATAAAAACCTAGACAGCCTAGTTACAATCACAACTTGTAAGACACGTGCAGCAGTCACGGCATGAACACAACACTCCGCCCACACTCCACGAAAACTACGCCGCGACTCCCGACTGTTGCTCTACGCTCGGCAGAGAGGCGACTATCGATGGTCAACCGATACAATTTTACGCTTACATTGCTTGTTCAAGTAACTGCTAGTTCCAACCCCTTCGTTAGCCGATGTGTAGATGACAAAGCAGTTATCTAAAACCTTCTTTCATTGTATTTAATAATTCCTGTAAAATTTTAGGTTAACATCCAGCTTTTCCGTCTCCGGTTTCAGTGTCCGTGCTTTAGTTGCCTTATTGCGGCAAAGACTATGAATTTACTTTTTGGTATAATCTTGACGTTTAGCACTAAACTGTTAGCATGTAAGAGTAAGCCATATTTTAGGTAATACAGTGAAGGAAATGTGGTGGTGTACCTGACATTTAAAAATTGTTTGGAGGTGAGAAACCTGTCACCGGAAACGATGTATAATCCGGATGATACATTCAGCAATCAAGGGCACAAATTTCGTCAGTCGTGCAATATTCGCCGGCGCGTGTCACAAATTTGGAATGTCACTGCAGAAAGAGAGAGAGAGAGAGAGAGAGAGAGAGAGAGAGAGAGAGAGAGAGAGAAAGAGAGAGAGAGAGAGAGGGGGGGGGGAGGGAGGGAGGGAGGTAACAAACGGCTCGCAGTAACGAGATACAAGCGCGCGCTCATATAAAACAAAAGAAAAGTTACGCGCTGTGCAGTTAGACACGATATAGTGAGCTTGCATGTCAATATTCTGACAGCATCGGGATGCATTGTACTGAATACATACCACCTCAGTCAGATAACCTACATACATAGGCAGAGGCCGTGTCTGCTCAGCACATTTGCCGCTGAATTTACGAGCTAACAACGTTTAATGCTTCTTAGTTACGATTTTATCTAGATAGCCGCTTTCGTCCGAATGTTCTTTTATTGCATGTATATGCGGCAGTAATCTCTAAAAATAGCTACATAAAATTGTACCAAAGTTCTGATCGAGTGCTCCTGTGACGAAACGCGCCGCTCTCCGTTGGAACTTCGTGGTTCAAATGGCTCTGAGCACCATGGGACTTAACAGCTATGGTCATCAGTCCCCTAGAACTTAGAACTACTTAAACCTAACTAACCTAAGGACAGCACACAACACCCAGCCATCACGAGGCAGAGAAAATCCCTGACCCCGCCGGGAATCGAACCCGGGAACCCGGGCGTGGGAACCGAGAACGCTACCGCACGACCACGAGATGCGGGCGGGACTTCGTGTCTTCTATTAATGCAGTATGGTAAGCGTCCCAGACGGATGACGAGTACTAAACAGTCCATCCAAGCACTATTTTGGAAGCAGCCTCTTTCCCGAATGAAATAAATTTCACACCATCTTACACGAGGGACAACCGCAGCCATAAGTAGACACCCTCAATAATAAACGCTAGGCTGCTGTTGTAAATAATTTATTTAACGACCGATTTCATAGCTTAGAAGCCACGTCATAAGGTTAGATATGTTAAATCATGAGATTAAACTTGAGAAACTGACGGGGCGGAACGTTTGTTGTCTATGAATAAATGACGCAATTGGCGTTTCATCAGGTAAGCAGAAAGCACGACTCCTTGATTCCTCAAGAGTGCCATGTCACGACAATAGGCCGTACATAGCCGGTGAATCATTAGATCCTCCACACTTCATTGAATGTGTACTCCAGAAGAGTTCAAAAGCTGGCTGGACACACCAGGTTTTGATGTACATTAATACACTGTCTAGACACATTAATGTGTCAACGTTGTAACACCCCACCCGTTACTTATCTGGTTTTGGTGTGTGTTCACCCCAGGTAATTGACTAACAGATCAACAGAGAGTGCAAAACTGCCGCAATATCGGATAACGCAAAGAAAGTAATAAGGCCCTGTGACTTCTGATTGAACTGCAGTGGCAGTGTTGACATTAATTGATTCAGAATTGATCACTTTTAATTAAAAAGGGGTGCACATTGATGTTATATTCAGCTATTGAACACCAGATGCAAATGTTGAACATAAAATTAATTAAGAAAATGACTTGGGATTTCAACTACTTGATTGAAAACAGATGCAGTCGATTAGCACAAATTTATTTTAACTCACGACCTTCAATCATCACATTACATGACTCTCCTACCAGGCAGTGGTAATAAATTGCGTTTGCGTGGAGTAAAGCGCGATAGCTCAAAAGTAATTCCTATAGACTGACCCAGGCGTAATGCGAAGAGCGAGAAGAATTCTACTATACACGGCCCATGAAACCCTCGTGGAAACTTTGCCGACGTGATCCAACAAATTAATCAGTGACCGGAGCGGTCGCAATACCACCGAATAAAGCATGGCGGGGTCGTCGTTATGCGGACGTCGGCCGACCTCGTGGTGCTGCAAGGCTGTGCTCGTCTATTCACTTCCAGCTATCTTGCTCAGTACATAGCTGAACGAAAAGTTTCTATCTCCAAGCTCAATCGTTCCGTTTGCTAAGTCCTAAACTGCAGAGATGCTCACTCTCTCTCAGGCAAGCTGAGTAAAGAACACCACGTCCGCACTCTAGGCAAGCTGGGAATGGAAGACCACTATGGAGACTTCTCCCAGTCCGCTCTTCGCCTCGGTTTCCCCTCCAGCAAAATCACTTATGCCAGTTACAGCGCCGACCAATGCCTGCTCTGGGAAGTGAACAAATTCCCACAAAATTTCCCTTTCTCTCAACTTCTGCTATTTAGCTCCTCCCAGGCCACCCATCAAGGTTAGCGTCTGCACAAAACACCCATTTTTCCAAAATTCTGACTCCCAGGAGAGTACTTCAAATTCCTTGGTCCTACGTTCCCATCGGAGGCTGGCGTATTTCATTCTGTCGCTCTTCACCAGATTTACTTCAGACTGCGCGGACCGTGAATTTAGCGTGAAATTGCTATAGTCACGAACACGCATATTTTGACCTCTGTTGACCGCTCCACTGTAGCTTTGTGCGGCTTTCTCGCATGTTTCACTGAAAACGGGATGACAGACATTTATCAACATGCTTACAAGTTCTCCGTCTGCTTCCCGGTACACCAGCATGGGGTCAACCACCCACTCACTGTCACTTATCTTAAGGCAGCTGGTGGCTGCACCCCATTACCGCTTTTTCAGAGCTTGAGCCGCCCTAAGCTGCCTATTGTCGCTTCCCTTCGCCGCTCCCCAGCCGGCCATGGTCAATTCTGAATACTTCCCTGGGATAAATTAGCCTCCAGTAAATCGACACGTTTCCACAAAGTTTTCATGTCGTGTATATTACTTTAAAACCATCACCCGACATTAATTATTCCAATACGTTCATACTCTACCCTCTACAAGATGCATTGTGCCTTGTCAGTCATTTTTGTTCAGCCCTACTGTTCGCTCAACGTGAGTTAGGTGATCTTTAATGACTTCATGTAAGGGGCATAGTTCTTGCCATCTTACATGTCAAAAGCCTGAATAACCACCACCTTTTGCAGTGCGGGCCTCTACGAGATGTGCAGGAAGAGTGTCAATGAGGTTTCTGGAAGGTGGCGATGGGGATGTGGAGGAATGCCGTCTACAGTGTCGTGAACAGCTGCGCTATGTTTCTCGGTTGAGGATCCTGGCACCAACAGTCGATCGAGGTGCTCCCACAGACTCTCGACTGGGTTTTAATCCGAGGCTTTGGTGCCCAGGGGAGTACGGTAAAATCAGCCTGCGGCCTTCAAACCACGCTCGCACACTTCGAGCTGTGTGTCTGTGTGTTTTGTCCTCCTGGTAGATGCCATCATGCCAAGGAGATCAAACTGCATGTGGGGGTGGACATGGTCCCCAAGGATAGATGCATACTTGGGTTGATGCATGCTTGTGTTGATCCACTGTGCCTTGCAGAGTGACGAAACCATCCAAGGAATGCTACTAAAACATTCCCCAGATCATAACGCTCCCTCCCCCAGCCAAGACCCTTCCGACAATTTTTGCTTAGTGTTTCCTCCCAGACGTTTCACCCCGTACTTGCCAACGTCCATCCATCCTTTGGAGCACAAAACATGATTCATCTTAAAAGTCCACCTGTCACCACTTAGTGGACATCCAGTTGCCGTATTGAGATGCAAGCCGGCCGCGGTGGTCTTGCGGTTCTCGGCGCTCAGTCCGGAACCGCGCGACTGCTACGGTCGCAGGTTCGAATCCTGCCTCGGGCATGGATGTGTGTGATGTCCTTAGGTTAGTTAGGTTTAATTAGTTCTAAGTTCTAGGGGACTGATGACCACAGATGTTAAGTCCCATAGTGCTCGGAGCCATTTTTTTTATTGAGATGCAAACTCCAGCGATCGTCCCCCATAAACAGCAGTCACCATGGTTGCATGAAGCAGATGCCTGCTGCGGAGGCTTATAAACAGCAATGTTTGCTGAACGGTCATTCAGAAAACACTGATGGTGGCTCCTTGGTTCATCTGGGCGATCAGTTGCTCATCAGTTGCACGTCTATTCGCCTGTCGTTCATGTTAGTCCTCTGTGGCCCCTGCTGCATCACAGTTGCCCTGGCGCCGGTTCTGTATAGCGACTTTTTGCCATTTACGATATACACTACAGGCCATTAAAATTGCTACGCCACGCAGATGATGTGCTACAGACGCGAAATTTAACCGACAGGAAGACGATGCTGTGGTATGCAAATGATTAGTTCTTCACAGCATTATTTTTTCGGATGAATCCAGGTTCTGTTTACAGCATCATGATGCTCGCATCCGTGTTTGGCGACATTGCGGTGAACGCACATTGGAAGCGTGTATTCGTCATCGCCATACTGGCGTATCACCCGGCGTGATGGTATGGGTTGACACTGGTTACACGTCTCGGTCACCTCTTGTTCGCATTGACGGCACTTTGAACAGTGGACGTTACATTTTAGATGTGTTAGGGCCCGTGGCTCTACCCTTCATTCGATCCCTGCGAAACACTACATTTCAGCAGCGTAATGCACGACCGCATGTTGCAGGTCCTGTATGGGCCTTTCTCGATACAGAAAATGTTCGACTGCTGCCCTGGCCAGCACATTCCCCAGATCTCTCACCAATTGAAAACGTCTGGTCAATGGTGGCCGAGCAACTGGCTCGTCACAATACGCCTGTCACTACTCTTGATGAACTGTGGTATCGTGTTGAAGCTGGATGGGCAGCTGTACCTGTACACGCCATCCAAGCTGTGTTTGACTCAATGCCCAGGCGTATCAAGGCCGTTATTACGGCCAGAGGTCGTTGTTCCGGGTACTGATTTCTCGGGATCTATGCACCCAAATTGCGTGAAAATGTAATCATATGTCAGTTCTAGTATAATATATTTGTCCAATGAATACCCGTTTATCATCTGCATTTCTTCTTGGTGTAGCAGTTTTAATGGCCAGTGCCGGCCAGAGTGGCCGAGCAGTTGTAGGCGCTGCAGTCTGGCACCGCGCGACCGCTACAGTCGCAGGTTCGAATCCTGCCTTGGGCATGGATGTGTGTGATGTCGTTAGGGGAGTTAGGTTGATGTAGTCCTAAGTTCTAGGGGACTGATGACCTCAGAACTTAAGTCACATAGTGCTCAGAGCCATTTGAATCATTTTTAATGGCCAGTAGCGTATTTTAACCAAGACGGGACACGACAGTTTGCAAACTTAACCGTTTCCGAAATGTAACCACTCAGTGGACATCCAATTGCCGCATTGGCGTGTAAAGTCCAGCCATCGTCCTCGATGAACAGCAGCCAGCATGGGTGCATAAACCAGCTGCCTGCCTGCTGCGGCGGCCCATATGAAGCAAGGTTCGCTGAACGGTCGTTGAGGCGACAATGTTGGTAGCTCCTTGGTTCATAGGGACAGTCAGTTGCTCAACAGTTGCACGTCTATTCGCACGTCGTTCACCTTTGTTCTCAATGAAATTACAATTACATCAATACCATTAGCTGCTGACAGGTGTTGATATACACCAATGGGGACAGTTGAAAATGTGTGTTCCGAGCGGGACTCGAACCCGGGATCTCCTGTTTACATGGCAGACGCTCTATCCATCTGAGCCACCGAGGGTACAGAGGGTAGTGCGACTGCAGGGATTTATCGCTGGGACGCTCCCCGTGAGACCCACATTCTCAACTTATAGTCCACACACTTCATTCGTAGTGCCCCTGCCATTATACTAATTACTCGCGACAGACAATCCACCGAGTCCCGTAAAAGTTCAGGCAATTCGTGTGCATCCACACTGAAGAAGGTCATCAGCCGGTTAGCCTTAACGATATGAAGATGACATCTGTTGTTTCCGACATGTCCGAAAGACCAGATGCCATCTTCATATTTGTTCTCTGTGGCCTGTGTTGCGCCACCGTTTCCCCAGCGTCGGTTGTGTATAGCGCCTTCCTGCCATCACAGTATATTTCAACCAAGACGGCACGCCACAGTTTGCAACCTTTACGTTTTCCGAAATTTTTCCGCTCTTGACCCGAAAGCCGCTGATCATGACATTCTGAACGTCAGATAAATCGCTCCGTTCCGGCATTACGACGATTGCACTGTTTGTTCGCTCTATCCCCTCCCTTCCCCCCCGCCCCCTCCCACCCCGCCCCCTCCGGCTTGCCTTATATACCATCACTGCCAGTGCTGCCACCTACCGCCTGTGATTGTGTACTGCACATTGATGTCGAACATAGCCGGTGGCCACATTAATGTGACTGTACCGAGTAGGTGTATATTGTGAACATTAACGTTCCTGTAACACTCTCTGGGCGTCCGTCTCAAGATACGTTCACGTAGAGCATAGCGAGAAAAGAATGGTGTAAGCCTGTTATGAAGATGCTTTAGTGAATAAAATGAGACGCAGTTGATAACCAGAAAAACATTCGCGAATTATTCCACGGAAGAATTCTAAAAAAGAGATAACATTTGTTGCGCAATTACTTTCGTCATTTTAACTGTATTTGGTTTTGGCGTGCACCTTTACCAACTACTCGTATTTCGAGGCGTTTCTCGCAAGCGCCGGTAACTGTGCGATGGACTCGCGGGAAGCAGAGGCAAGTGAACGGGGGCAGAGAAGCGGCGTAGGAGTGGCGATTTGTTGGGGCCCATGCATCACGGCGGCGTTATTAAAGCTTTAGCGTGTGTTTAAGTGGGCTTAATACGGCGGTATATCAGACCGGCTCCCGGATCTAGGCCTGCCTGCCTACCTGCGGTCTGGTACGGGGAATCCCTCCAGGCTCCGGGCTGCAGCCGCGCGAATAAAGCTCGTAAAAACCCAAGAACAGCGGCGCCAGGCTGGCTGTGCGTGCGTCGCGCTATTCTCCAGGGCGGAACAGCGCCCTGAGCCTCTGATGAAGGAGCGCCGCGTACCGCCAAATGGAACTCCAGCCGCCGTAAACACGAGACGCGGCTGCACTCGCGGTCTTCGCTCGTCTGCTGTGCGTTTCGGGAAAGGGCCTCTTCTTACTAGGCCTCTTCTTACTACCTTCCTTCCCTCCATTCATTCTACTTTGCCTTTTAACCAACCGTCTTCCTATCCAACTACGTCGCCCTCCGCTAATCGTTGCACTTCTGAATCCTCTCCTGCCCCGTCTCCTTCTGTTGTTCTGCACCTTTTGTTACATCCTTCCCGCTCTCCTCGGATTCTTGTTTCCCCCCTATCCGTCTTCTGTTCTCACTAAGCGTAATGACGCGTTGTTAAGATACGTTACGTTCTCCATGCCTTCCCTAATTCTGTTGCGGGAGATGCTGCGGGGTTCCTTCGAAGGAAGACACGATCGATGTTCTTCACCATCCTTCCGAAATCAGAGATAGGACTGATAAAGTACGAGGGTAAGCCAGAAAGTAAAGAACGACTGCGCCGATCCCCCATCACCACGATCGCAAGCCGTTAGCTAGATAGTTTCTTCCCCCGTCTCAAAACAGGATGTCAAATCGTTCAAATGGCTCTAAGCGCTGTGGTACTTAACATCTGAGGTCATTAGTCCCCTAGACTTTAAACCTAACTAACCTAAGTACATCACACACATCCATCCCCGAGGCAGGATTCGAACCTGCGACCGTAGGAGCAGCGCGGTTCCGGACTGAAGCGCCTAGATCCGCTCGGTCACAGAGGCCGGTACGGGATGTCAGATATGTTAATCAGGGATTTCGATGAGTCTTAGGTATGTTGTAGAGGAACCTGTCCTGAGTAAGTATCTAATGTCGCTGCATGCGACGATCCCTACGTTTCGAGATTATAGATGTTTAACTTTTACTTGTAGATTCTATACGTGTAACGTTAGTGGGGTTTAGACAAAACGAGCGTAGCGCAGCGTTTGAGGTTCGTGGCTATCACACTGGCGTTACCGCTTCAGATCCTGCCCTTGAGCTTACTATTTTACGTTTTACAGTCTTGGGGAGTGCAGATTGATCAGACAGATCTTTGTGGATGAAAGCAAAGGATGCACGTCCGTCGCAAAATTTATCTCACCCAAATGTACTGCATTTTGTCATCGCTGTGATGTTTATTTTTATAAGCATTAAAAAAAGTCATAATGTTCTCGACTTGCTTCAGACTAATAGAGAAATCGCTTCGAGGGAAGAAAATGGTTCAAATGGCTCTGAGCACTATGGGACTTAACATCTGAGTTCATCAGTCCCCTAGACTTACGACTACTTAAACCTAACTAACTTAAGGACAGCACACACATCCATGCCCGAGGCAGGATTCGAACCTGCGACCGTTGCAGCTGCGTGGTTCCGGACTGACGCGCCATAACGGCCATAACGGCCGGCTGCTTCAAGGGAAGATTCCGTAACAATAGATTATTTAATTCTGCGTCGAGGCATACTCAGGTGACGAAAGTCGTGGGACAGCTATGTGACATATACAGATTGCGGTAGTATCGCATACACGAGGTGTGTAAGAGTAGTTCATCGGCGGAACTGTCAGTACTATTCAGGTGAGTCATGTGAAAAGGTGTCCGCGCGAGGAGAATTAACTGAGGGAATTAGATTAGGAAATGAGACGCTTAGAGTAGTAAAGGAGTTTTGCTATTTGGGGAGCAAAATAACTGATGATTGTCGAAGTAGAGAAGATATAAAATGTAGACTGGCAATGGCAAGGAAAGCGTTTCTGAAGAAGAGAAATTTGTTAACATCGAGTATAGATTTAAGTGTGAGGAAGTCGTTTCTGAAAGTATTTGTATGGAGTGTAGCCATGTATGGAAGTGAAACATGGACGATAAATAGTTTAGACAAGAAGAGAATAGAAGCTTTCGAAATGTGGTGCTACAGAATAATGCTGAAGATTATATGGGTAGATCACATAACTAATGATGAAGTATTGAATAGAATTGGGGAGAAGAGGAGAGTATGTGGCACAACTTGACAAAAAGAAGGGATCGGTTGGTAGGACATGTTCTGAGGCATCAAGGGATCACAAATTTAGCATTGGAGGGCAGCGTGGAGGGTAAAAATCGTAGAGGGAGACCAAGAGATGAATACACTAAACAGATTCAGAAGGATGCGGGTTGCAGTAAGTACTGGGAGATGAAGAAGCTTGCACAGGATAGGGTACCATGGAGAGCTGCATCAAACCAGTCTCAGGACTGAAGACCACAACAACAACATGAATGCGGATTGGTAGTTGGAGCTAGACGCATGGGACATTCCATTCCGGAAATCGTTATGGAACTGAACATTCAGGTATCCACTCTGCCAACAGTGTGCCGACAGTACAAAATTTCAGACATTACCTCTCATCACGGGCAACACAGTAGCTTCAGGCATTCACTTAACGACCGAGAGCAGCGGCAACTGCGTAGAGTTGTCAGTACTGACAGACAAGCAACACTACGTAAAATAAACGCAGGAATGTGGGACGTACGACGAACGTATCCGTTTGGACAGTGCATTTAAATTCGGTGTTAATGGGCTATGGCAACAAACGGTTGACACGAATGCCTTTGCTAACATCACATCGCCTGCAGCGCCCCTCCTGGGCTCGTGGCCATATCGACTGGACCCAAGACGACTGGAAACCGTGGTCTGGTCAGATGTGTCCCGATTTCAGTTGGTTAGAGTTAATGGTAAGAGTCGAGTGTAGCGGAGACCCCACGAAGTACTGGAGCCAAGGTGTCAACAACTCACTGCGCAAGATGGTGCTGGCTCCATAATGGTGTGGGCTGTTTTCACATGGGACCGGGTCTTCTGGTCAGGCAGAACCGACCATTGACTGGAAATGGCTATGTTCGGTTACCTGGAGACCATTCGCAGCCATCCATGGACTTTATCTTCCCAAACAACTATGTAATTTTTGTGAATGACAGTGCGCCGTCTCGCCAGGCCACAGTTGTTCGCTATTGTTTTGAAGAACATTCTGGACAGTTCGAGCGAATGATTTGGACACCAACATTCATGGGACGTCATCAAGAGGTCAGTTCGTGCACGAAATCCTGCGCCGGTAACACTTTTGCAGCTGAGGACAGCGATGGAGGTAGCATGGCTCAATATATCCGCTGGAGACTTTCAACGACTTGTTGAGTTCATACCAAGTCGGGTTTTGCTGCACCACGCCGGGCGAAAGGACATCCGATGCGTTGTTAAGATGTATCCCATGGCTTTTGTCGCATCAGTGTGGTGTGCCTGCTTTCAGAGGAATCATCAAATACATGTGGTTCACATTGAAGTTGATCGACGAAAGAACAATCTTTTTGATTTTAAACGAACTGTGTTTTCCGGTATTGCTTCTGAAAAATACGTGTTTCTCCAAGGCAGTGGTTTTCATTAAATGCGGGTGGTGTTCTACAAATTTGTGTTTCGGTTGCTTCTACGACAAACAGAATCCGGAATTCTGTTGTCCGAGGCGTGTTTTTAAGTACCGTTTTGAAATTAAAAAAAGACGTGCTAAGATATCTCAATAATTTTATTTTTACATGAAAGCCTGTACCTTAATCTACTTTTCTACATAATTTGCGTCAATATTGGGGCACTTGTCATAACGTTGTACCAGGTTTTGAATACCCTCCTCATAGAAGTCTGCCGCCTGACTTGTTAACCAGTGCATCACCACTGTTTTGAATTCGTCATCGTCTTGAAGACGCTGACCGCTCAGGTGTTTCTTCAAGTGCAGGAACAGATGGTAGTCACTGGGGGTAAGATCGGGGCTGTACGGAGGATGATATAGTTTCTCACTGAAAAGATGTAATGAGATCTTTGGTCTGATTCGCCACATGCGGACGGGCATTGTCTTGTAGCAAAACGATGCCCTTGCTCAACTTCCTGTTGCTTTGATTCTGGTGTGACGTAGGCCACCCATGTTTCATCGCATGTAACAGCTTGGCTCAAGAAATCATCACCGTCGTTGTGGTACCGCTCAAGGAAAGCCAATGCACTGTCTAAACGTTTGGTTTTGTGCACATCCGCCAACATTTTCGGTACCCATCGTGCGCACAGTTTTCGGTAATTCAAGTGCTCGGTCACAATGCCATAGAAAACACTACGACAAACATTAGGAAAGTCATCCCGCAAGGAGGAAATCGTAAAGCGTCTGTTTTCTCTCACCTTATTGTCCACTTCCTGCACCAAACTTTCATTAACGACCGAAGGACGCCCACTCGTTTTCATCATGCACATTTGTGCGGACATCTTTAAATGCTCTCACCCACTTTCTTACCATTCCATCACTCATAATGTTTTCTCCGTAAACTGCACAGATCTCACGATGAATATTGATCGCTTTTAGGCCTTTAGTACTAAGAGATCTTATAACAGCACGTACTTCACAGTCGGCGGGACTCACGATTATCGGAGGCAGCTTAAACACTCAGTACACAACGTAAACAAGGAAGAGTCAGACTGGAATGGCGTCAGTGCGTAGATTAAGGTACAAGCTTTCATGTAAAAATAAAATTATTGAGGTATCTTAGCACGTCTTTTTAAAATTTCAAAACGATACTTACTTAAAAAAACACGCCTCGTAGCATAGAATGTGGTGCAATCGATAGCGAGTAAATCGATTGTGCACTCTGTTATGTAACAAACGGAACACACATTGGAAGATAGTTTGCTATAATGGTTGATTTATTAACTAAATTCCTACGGCAAAAACTACTTTTTCTGGGAAGCATCGGCTGTCGCATAAGAAGGCGCTAGCCAGGTACTCAGCACAATTCCCTCTACAACATACCTAAAGCTCATCGGACTGAATGTTCAACAGATCCACTGGTTGCCTTCTCAGCGTGAGCCGAATTTCGCTGTCGACCGGTCGTGTCTTGTGGCTCTGTAACCTTTGGAATGGCGGCATCCAGATGCGAAGTGCGTAGCGTCATTCGTTTTCCAGATGTACAGAATGTTCGTCCCCTAGAAATTTATCGGCAAATAATGAACGTTTACGGTGAAAGTTGTCGGCAAAGGTGTTTCTGATTCATTACAATGTGAAGCCTCTTGCATCAGCGTCGAACACAGGAAGAACTTCAGCGCCTTCAGTGGGAATTTTTTGGACATGCTCCTCACAGCCCTGACTTGGCACCAAGTGATTTTCACTTATTCCCAAAACCAAAGGAATTGTTGGGTGGAAGACAGTTCGCAAACATTAGAGGCCTCAGACAACATTGACAGACTGGTTCACATCTTTGGCGTTAGAGGAGTACACAGAGGGGAATTGAAAAATTGGTCCTATGTTACAATGCGTGCCCTGACAACGTTATGGCGACTACAGTGAAAAATAAAGTACTATAAATTTCTAAATAAAATTTTGTTTTGTTATCTTTCGTTTTTATTTGGTTTCGCCATACGTTCTTAATTTTCTGGACAACTTTCGTAGTTTGTTAATGTCTAAAAGGAAATTCATTCTTTGTCCTTGGCAAAGCTTGTATGTTATTTCTCCACACTGCTGGGAACTGAACCGTTATGAAAAGATCCGTTCATATGTTTCAGAATATCGGTATTTATTTGCTCGAGAAAATCCATACATACAAACATACAAAACAATGAAAATTCTTGGCTGGTTAAATTGGCGTACCGGACCGGGATCCCACCCGAGGATGCTACGAGCTCTCCTTTGTGCGCATGCGCATTCTTTGGCATACTCAGGATTTTGTAACTCTATTCACGGCACAATTAGCTGATCATTGACGTCACTGACTCACTCGCAACGTGCTGCTGATTCAAACAAGAGCATGTGACGCGCTCGATCCACGAGCAGACAATTCAGACAAGAAAGGCTCTCGTGTAAACCAGGCTTAAAAGCGTGATCCGGTGAGCTATCCACAAAGTCAACCCTGAGGGGTGAGCCCATAGGGATTGCGAAGGCAAGGTTAGACTAATCACAGCACTTACGGAGGCATTTGATTAATCATTATTTCCGCGCTGACTACGAGAACGGAATAGATCCCTAATAACTGGCACAGTGGGACTTCCCCTCCGTCTTGCACTTCAGATTGGTTTGCAGACAATAGATGTAGGTGTAGTCTGAACAGAGAGGAATGGAAAGTGATATTCTACAGCATGTATGCTGCGGGCACCTTAACGTGGCAGTCGTCCCTTAGCATCAACAGATGAGAACTTGGAGCCCCCACATGTGGCTAGCAACCTGCACACGCGACGTGTGCTTCTGCGAAGGCAGAAATTCTTCTACAGTCATAGGGATCGCCAATCTTTTCTGGTGTCGTGGGTTTCTTACTCGAACCCTTTCATTAATCTCATCACACATTTCCACATAAGAAAAGAAAGTAACGAACAACGCACAGTGCAAAGCAAAGTGGAGCACATATATACACTACTGGCCATTAAAACTGCTACACTAAGAAGAAATGCATATGATAAACTGGTATTCATTGGACAAATACATGTGGTCGTGCATTATCCTGCTGAAATGTAGGGTTTCGCAGGGATCGAATGGAAGGGTAGAGCCACGGGTCTTAACATATCTGAAATGTAACGTCCACTGTTCAAAGTGCCGTCATAGGAACAAGAGGTGACCGAGACGTGTAGCCAATGGCACCCCATACCATCATGCTGGGTGATACGCCAGTATGGCGATGATGTGTTATATAGCTAGGGAAGGCCGAAATGCACGCTATAAGCTCACGCAGGATGGCGTGAGGTCTGAAACAAGATACCTAATTAATGCTATAAAGAAAAGTACGTAGCTGCTGGAATACTTAACTTTAATCCATCATTTGTATACATCGTTCTTGATGAGACATGCTTCATACGATAACTATCAATTGCTATGGCGCCTTGCTAGGTCGTAGCCATTGACTTAGCTGAAGGCTATTCTAACTATCTTCTCTGCAAATAAACGAGGCTTCGTCAATGTTGCATCGCTAGCTAAGTCGTCCGTACAACTGGGGCGAGTGCTAGTAAGTCTCTCGAGACCTGCCGAGTGGTGGCGCTCGGTCTGCGATCACTGACAGTGGCGACACGCGGGTCCGACATGTACTAATGGACCGCGGCCTATTTAAAGCTACCACCTAGCAAGTGTGGTGTCTGGCGGTGACACCACATGACGAATACACGCTTCCAATGTGCGTTCACCGCGATGTCGCCAAACACGGATGCGACCATCATGATGCTGTAAACAGAACCTGGATTCATCCGAAAAAATGACGTATTGCCCCATTCGTGCACCCAGGTTCGTCGTTGAGTACACCATCGCAGGCGCTCCTGTCTATGATGCAGCGTCAAGGGTAACCGCAGCCATGGTCTCCGAGCTGATAGTCCATGCTGCTGCAAACGTCGTCGAACTGTTCGTGCAGATGGTTGTTTTCTTGCAAACGTCCTCATCTGTTGACTCAGGGATGGAGACGTGGCTGCACTATCCGTTACAGCCATGCGGATAAGATGCCTGTCATCTGGACTGCTAGTGATACGAGACTTTGGGATCCAGCACGGAGTTCCGTATTACCCTCCTGAACCAACCAATTCCATATTCTGTTAACAGTCAAGGATCTCGACCAACGCGAGCAGGAATGTCGCAATACGATAAACCGCAATCGCTATAGGCTACAATCCGACCTTTATCAAAGTCGGAAACGTGATGATATGCATTTCTCCTCCTTACACGAGGCACCACAACAACGTTCCACCAGCCGGCCGCTGGTGGCCGAGCGGTTCTGGCGCTACAGTCTGGAACCGCGCGACCGCTACGGTCGCAGGTTCGAATCCTGCCTCGGGCATGGATGTGTGTGTTGTCCTTAGGTTAGTTAGGTTTAAGTAGCTCAAAGTTCTAGGGGACTTATGACCTCAGCAGTTGAGTCCCATAGTGCTCAGAGCCATTTGAACCATTTTTGAACGTTCCACCAGGCAACGCCGGTCAACTGCTGTTTGTGTATGAGAAATCTGTTGGAAACTTTCCTCATGTCAGCACGTTGTAGGTGTCGCCACCGGCGCCAACATTTTGTGAATGCTCTGAGAAGCTAATTATTTGCATATCACAGCATCTTCTTCCTGTCGGTTAAATTTCGCGTCTGTAGCGCGTCATCTTCGTGGTGTAGCAATTTTAATGTCCGGTAGTGTATTTAAACCATTCTATAATGGCTACCGCGTAATTCCTTGCTGAGGTTGGCAGCGTTGTAACCTAGGTAGTTCAGGCCGATCTCTATTGGTATCTTACACAGCCTTAGTCCTAAACCATCTAAAAGAGCCACGTTGAAGTGTACTATAGCGGGACACATACAACGCATATAGGGCAGTGCGTGCTACGGCAGCGCGTATATCAGCGGGGAGCCGAGCGCCGCGCCGGTCAGAAGCATGCAGTGGGCTGAGAAGTCCCGCAGGGCGACAGCGCAGAGCCGCTGTTTGCCCAGGCCGGCTCCCAATATGTGTCCGGACTCGGCGGGAGATTTAGGGCCGTTTACGCACGGAAATGCGCCGTCCCAGTAAATCCCTGTTGCTGTGCCCGGAGACAAACAGCGCGCGCGCGGGCTGCACGTAGCCTACAGTGTTGCCAGACTGCGAGAGGGGCTTCCCCCGCCTTGCGACCGTGGCCACTCCGCCTCGGACCGGGGGGCTCCCCGTCCGCTTCCGCTGCTTCTCGGTCACGAGCGATCAGTCACCATCAGTGGCGCGCGCCCCTTTAATGAATTCCAAACATCACTGTCGTAAGTGGGAATTTATTGTCCTCTAGTGTGGAGCTACCTAATGTGATAGGTACACAGTGACGTTTGCGCGGGAAAGAGAAATGCGCCCACAAGTTCCTTAACCGTCTCTGCATGTCCTTGATCTGCATCGACTTGCTCGTTTAGTAAAGTTCTGCAGAGCACTTTTCAGCCTTATGGTGCGCCACGTCTCCGGTCATAGGCCTGCCCCTCGCCTGACTCTTCGCCTACTGAAGTCCGCAGACGGCTCTACGCATTTCAGTGTCAATCATGTCAAATTTTTTCTTATTTATGTTTAAAGCCTTTTGCAGAGAAGCAGGTTCGTTCCCGTTTTTGACCTTTTTATGGGCGACCTCTTAATTTATGTCTGGTAGAATAAAAGAGACCGATCATAATCACATTTTTAATATGATATGTCTTGCCGTATTCTCGATATAATTCGCAGATTCTCACATTACTGAAACGGATTTTCTACAGAACATTTCTACGACTAAGGGGTCAAATGAAGACGTTGTGCAAGTTGTGACGAGTTGCGCGCAGTTAAATGTTAGTTACGTTTAACCATTAATGCGTCATAAAGTAGAATCTGATAATGGCCGAAGTAGACGATATGCAAAATGAAGACAGCCAGTAGCAAGAAAAGCGTTTCTGAAAAAGAGAAATTTGTTAACATCAAATACAAATTTGTTACATGGGCATTTTTGTATATATTTGATTGGAGTCTAGGCTTGTACACACGTGAACAGTTCAGACCAGAAAGGCTAGAGTTTTGAAATGTGGTGCTACAGAAGAATGTTGTAATTTTAGTGGGGATTCATATGAAAGCTACACAGATGGAAAAAGTAAGTCGCCGTTTATTATTTCAAACGAAATCCCCATAACAGTCAATACACTATCTGATCAAAGGTATGCGGACACCCCTAGACATCGTGAGAGAGCAGAGCCGGCCGACGTGGCTGAGCGGTTCTAGGCGCTTCAGTCTGGAACCGCGCGACCGCTACGGTCGCAGGTTCGAATCCTGCCTCGGGCATGTATGTGTGTGATGTCCTTAGGTTAGTTAGGTTTAAGTAGTTCTCAGTTCTAGGGGACTGATGACCTCAGAAGTCAAGTCCCATAGTGCTCAGAGCCATTTGAACCTTTTTTGCCAACAGTAAAATTCGAAGGCGGTGGTGTTATGGTGTGGTTGTGTTTTGCATGGAGTGGGCTTGCACCCCTTGTCGTTTTGCGTGGCACTATCACAGCACAGGCCTATATTGATGTTTTAAGCACCTTCTTGCTTCCCTCTGTTGAAGAGCAATTTGGGGATGGCGATTGCATCTTCCAACACGATCGAGCACCTGTTCATAGTGCACGGCCTTTGGCGGAATGGTTACACGACAATAACATCCCTATAATGGACTGAACTGCACAGAGTCCTGGCCTGGATCGTATAGAACACCTTTGGGATGTTTTGGAACACCGAGTTCGTGCCAAGCCTCAGCGGCTGACATCGATACCTCTCCTCAGTGCAGCACTCCGCGAAGGATGGGCTGCCATTCCCCAAAAAATCTTCCAGCACCTAATTGAACGTATGCCTGAAAGAGTGGAAGCTGTGATCAAGGATAAGGGTGGAACAACGCCATATTGCATTCCAACGTTACCTATGAGGGACGCCACGAACTTGTAAGTCATTTTCAGTCAGGTGTCCGGATACATTTGATCACATAGTGTACATTTATCTCACTGCTCATAGTCAATCCCTTCAGGGACAAATGTTTGCGGTTGCCTACAGAACCCTGACTTCACCGTGGAATGCACGACTTAGTCTGAAGCAAATGTCTATCTGCAGGACATCAAAAATGTGGAAGCCACATGGGGAGACGTCGGGACGGGATGAAGGACGTTTAAAGGTTTCTTCAGTGACACATCTGCAGTGTAGTCGAAGCAACCCTTTGTGGCACGAGGGCGGGCACTATCCTGCAGCAGAATGCTGCCGTCCATCTATATTCCTTGGCGTTTGGACTTCATGGCGCGTTTGGACTTCATGGCGCGCATCAGTTTTTGCAAGGTGTCCAGTTTACCGTTGTGCGTTCCAGAAACGCAATGAGCTGCGGGCCCTTGCAGTCAAAGGGGAAGCTGATCATGACTTCCCCGGAGCTGATGTTCCTGTTGTTTGGCTACGCTGCAGAAGTTTCCCTGGGAAGCCGTTACACGCCGTCCATACGATCTATCCCCATGCGATTTGCATATTTTTGGAGCCATTCGTGGATGTCGACGAAGAACACGTCGGGATACAACCATAGCTCCGTTATGCGACGTAACTTAGAACTGCTTAAACCTAACTAACCTAAGGACATCACACACATTCATGCCCGAGGCAGGATTCGAACCTGCGACCGTAGCGGTCGCTCGGCTCCAGACTGTACCGCCTAGAACCGCACGGCCACTCCGACCGGCTTTTTTTCGATGAAGTGAGATAAATTAACATTTATGGAGATTACTTTTGGGATAATAGTCAGTTTGCTGACTTTTTTCCATCTGTCTCGTCTTCAATTCACTGCGACTCATACATTTATCTACTCTGCAATTTACATTTTTAATTTTTTTTCATTCCATGATAAAATAAAGTCGTATGGCATTGTGGGCTGGGAGATCAGTAATGGCAGCTTATTGAAAAGGACTTTCTTTCCTTCGCGTATACTGCCAACTTTCCTCCGCTAGGTGTGAGAGCTCTGTGTTTAATCGTGTCTGGTAAGTTTAGATAACTGTAGTGGAGTTGTAAGTAGTGTGATGTCATGTTGGATGTTGCCAAGAGACGCCTACTCCTCTGGATTAGCACGTCCGCAACTCTTGGTCTCGCGGGCGCGTTCTCGCTTCCCGAGCACAGGGTCCCGGGTTCGATTCCCATCGGGGTCAGGAATTTTCGCCTGCCTCGAGATGACTGGGTGTTAGTGTTGTCCTCATCATTTCATCATCATTCACGCAAGTGGCGAGAGTGGACTGAACAAAGGTTGGGAATTTGTACGGGCGCTGGTAACCGCGCAGTTGGGCGCCCCACAAACCAATAATAATAATCACAATCATCATCATCATCATCAAATAGCACCAAGGTGGCTGCCGAGCTAAGCATTCCCATCCGACGCACGCGTCAGCCTCAACAGAGTAACATTGTTACACTTCATGAGACACTGCGGAGAATTTAATCCAAATACTGGCGCATATGACAACACCCCTTCACCCCTTTGCCGTAAAGGCAAAGGGAAAGCTGCCGACAGCGCATGGTGGTTACCCTGAAACGTCTCCTTAGAAAAATTAATGAATGACTGTGCTGGTAAACCCCTTACATAATTTGACTTTCAAACAGCTGAGCAAAACTGAACGTACTCAGACATTTCTCTCTTTACTTATTCTGATCATCACTAAACTGACACACAATATTTTTAGCGCAACGCAATCTGAATTTTAATAATCCCTACAAAAGAATGGCCCTGACTAACAATAACCTCTATACCTTTCATGAATCACTTACCTCACAAAAATCTTCGTTACTCAAACTACTGCAATACAGCGAGCGCCAATACTGCCTGCTAAATAAAAGATTCTAACTACTGAAGGCACTAACTACTGATAGGCATAGTTAGCAAATGAAAGATTTTGATAAAGAACAAACAATGTATTTACCTTAACAGTGTTCAAAAGTCATAATATATAGCAGTTCATGACATCCAGTCGTACAAATTTACTGTCTCTGATGGACACACGTCCAGATCATCCGCTCTCAAAACTCCGCCACCTCTCCCCACATCCACCACTGCTAGCGGCTCACCTCCAACTGTGCAACGCTACGCACTGTTAACAGCCAACTGCCCAACACTACAATAGCCAACAACAATGCAAACCAGCCACAGACTGCACACAGCAGAGACAGTGATTTTCATACAGAGCGCTACTTGGCGTTACCAATAAAAAGACCTATACAGCCTACTTACAACCCATCCAAATACCGACTACACTCATCATCGCTTATCTTCGATGATCTGACGAGAACCGGTGTATTCAACAAAGCAAGGCCATTAGCTAGTACATGTTTCTCGTCTTTATCCATTTCTACGAAACGTGTGACGTCAGTAACACCCGACAAACAGCTGCACGAAGTATTCGTTAGTCCATTTGAACAAAACAGTTACGGTAATCTCGCTTACCGAAATTTCCAGCTCCACCGCAGAAAGTTATCAGATTTATCAATCTACACCAAGATCTGGCCATACACACGTAGCTGAGACGTTTGTGTAACAGTAGATTGCCATGTGCGTAACGAGTGAGCAGAAAGTAATTCAAGTATACTAGATTTGTTTCTTCTCTGTCCGCGCGCTACACTCCCCCCTGTGTGTGTGTGTGTGTGTGTGTGTGTGTGTGTGTGTGTGTGTGCGTGCGTGCGTGCGTGCATGTGTTCGTTTAGTGATTTTCTTGGGCCATTGACATGTGGACAAAAACAGACGCACGCACGCACACATGGCAAAACTGCAGTCGGGGCGTGGCACGCCGTCTGTTTTCATCCCCCGCGATGCAATTTGCGCCGGCACGCGCCGATGTGATTGCGCGGCAATGGGATTATCGCGCTTGGTCCGCTTTCAGACAAGCGATTCTGCCGTGCCGATGCACGTCCGCCGCCATCGCGAGCACCCGCTGTAGCGCCGCGCGATTACCTAATGCACTCCTCTCCTCTTGTGGTTCCGAAAATCCCAGCCGACAGGTGGCTAGAGGCCTGCATTGAAAATGGACTGCTGAATTGACCCTTGTCAATGGCGCGTATAGTGCTTGTCTCTCTCTCTCTCTCTCTCTCTCTCTCTCTCTCTCTCTCTCTGTGTGTGTGTGTGTGTGTGTGTGTGTGAGAGAGAGAGAGAGAGAGAGAGAGAGAGAGAGAGAGAGAGAGAATGTCAATGTGATACTAGTAAATTGTTCCTGTCTCCCATACTCTTCAGCGATGGCAGTTCTTCGCCACTGCTAAATATGTATGGGAATCGGATATACGTCCTAATGTCCTTTTCCCCCCGCCCCTCTCTCTCTGTCCATTTCCTCTTGCTCTTCCTCCTCCTCCACCTGTCAAGCTCCTCTCCTATCCCATTATCTGTCTATCATCTCCCCCCTCTCTCCATCCATCTTCTCCACCCCCCTTTCTCTCCCATTGTCCATCTCTTCCTCCTACCTCCGTCAATCATCTTTTCCCCCTCCCTCTCTCTCCCCCCCCTCTCTCCCTCCCATTGTCCATCGTCTCCGAACACCTATCTCTGTCCATCTTCTCGTCATCTCCTCTTGTCCCTCACTCTGTCCACCTCCTCCTTCCACCTCTCTGTATCCTTTCCTCGCCTACTCCTCTCTTCTGTCCCTCTCGTCTCCCTTCTCTTTGACCTTGTATATTGTTATTGGAAATTCAGATTCCGTACTAAAATTCTGAACAAAACCCGGTAAGCCACAAATACACCGCGAGGACGAAAACAAAAGAGCACATTTTCACAGCAGAGTACAACACAGCATTCTCTTTCCCGCAGTCGGTTTTAAGAGGAAACATGTACGTTGAATGAGATATTCACTCTGCAGCGGAGTGTGCGCTGATATGAAACTTCCTGGCAGATTAAAACTGTGTGCCGGACCGAGACTCGAACTCGGGACCTTTGCCTTTCGCGGGCAAGTGCTCTACCAACTGAGCTACCAAAGCACGACTCACGCCCCGTCCTCACAGCTTTACTTCTGCCAGTACCTCGCCTCCTACCTTCCAAACTTTACAGAAGCCATGCTGCGAACCTGGAGAACTAGCACTCCTGAAAGAAAGGATATTGCGGAGACATGGCTTAGCCACAGCCTGGGGGATGTTTCCAGAATGAGATTTTCACTCTGCAGCGGAGTGCGCACTGATAAGAAACTTCTTGGCAGATTAAAACTGTGTGCCGGACCGAGACTCGAACTGGGGACCTTTGCCTTTCGCGGGCAAGTGCTCTACCAACTGAGCTACCAAAGCACGACTCACGCCCCGTCCTCACAGCTTTAATTCTGCCAGTACCTCGCCTCCTACCTTCCAAAGGCAAAGGTCCCGAGCTCGAGTCTCGGTCCGGCACACAGTTTTAATCTGCCAGGAAGTTTCAACAAGTGCATTGTTGATCCAAAAAAAATTTGAAATAAATCATCAAGAACTTTTTGAGATCTCTGCTAACAACATGTTCATATATTTAGCCTTATGTTTTTTCGAACTTATATTAGTCACGTGTAAAAATTTGAAATAAATAGGACAAGTACCTTTGGACATCTTTCTGATATGTGCTACTTGCAGGACTTAAGGAAAACATGGAATGGAGGACCCACCGATATAACTTTCTTTTCACACAACCTGTTTCTTTAACAATATATATAACCAAAAATCTTTTTGTTAAAAAATGAACAAATCTGCAAAATCCTTTTGACCTTAAACCTTAAGATGAATAAGTCTTTGCAAAAGAATTCAAAACAGCAAAAAATATGACAATGATTACAAGACGGCCCGACCTGCAGCCTGCCCGTTATCGCGGTGTTTACTACCGCGTTATTAAATGTCCTTCTGCAGCACATGAAAACTATATAAGCACCATTGATGACAAGAGTGATTCAATTACTCAAAACAGGTGACTTAAATTTTTATTTGAAAGCTGTATGTCGACCGGATCGGGGTTAAGCTGCGCACCTGTGCATAAAGGTTAAACAGATTAGCGTATAATAAGACAATGATAAAGCTTACCTCAAAGCAACCAACCTCTTAATTTCAGTCGGCGACCAGGGTGCGACTGGATCCCAACCCGTCCCTTTTGACATCCTTATTTTGACTAAAGCCCTAGTGACACTTGGCTGTTCCTTTTTGGGACACAACCTACGACCAGCTTAGAGACAGAAGTGATGACACTTTCTGCAGGACCTGACTACCATTTAGCAGGACAATGCTCAAGCACGCACAGTGCGAGCTGCTACTGATTTGTTCGACTGATGGGGCTGCTAAGTGCTATACCACCTACTGCACTCCCCTGACTTAAGCCCTCGTAAGGTCAACTCGATTTATAAACCGAAGTAAACACTTCACGGCATTCGCTTCAGAACTGCTACAAATTCGTCGGGCAATAGACGGCGCCGCTCGAACTGTCAACACAACTGGCACTGCTGAGAGTATCCTACGACTTCCACATCGCTGGCAACGGGTTATACACAATGCTGGTGACTACTTTGAAGGTCAGTAAAACTTTGAAATACTTATCTACTTTGTACGAGCTATAAATAAAAAGTTGCCATTATTATAGTTCCAACCCTCGCATACGAGTGTTTTTTTGTAATACTTTGGTAAATAAATGCCTGCTGATCTGGCGGTCAAAAAGGACAAATGTGACTTCCCTTTTAATGAACGTTGTGTCACCTTGCGACGTCTCAGCAATATACTTGGATCTGTCTGTACTTTGATGTACTTTCATGTTTCTTTTTTCTGAATGATCTTTGCAAACCTGTCATCTTTATTATTCCTGTCCACGGTACATGCATCAATGCCAGCGTTTTCAGTTCAGCTGTGTGCTGATTTATGATTTCCTTTGTTTCAGGTAAGCTGAGGCTCTGCAACTGATTGAGCTAGTTAGTGATGACTGTCCAATTTGTAAGTAGCATACGCGCAACTCTCTCTCTCTCTCTCTCTCTCTCTCTCTCTTTCTCCCTCTCTCTCCCCTCTCTCTGCCCCCGCCCCTCCCTCCCTTGAGTTTTGTCGTTACCTTCCACATCTTGTATCCTATGTGCGGCATTGCTGACGATGAACGAGTGCCTGGGAAATCACCTCATAAAACCAGCTCTGTACTGCGGCTCTTTTTAGTGCTGCATTGTACCACGATCTGATTTACTGCATGCCGTTTTTTATATTATCCACTTAAAGCCAATTTGGGAATTTTATACGCAGCTGTGCCAATTTAATTAATTACATGATTATTTAATTAACGCCATTATGGCTGCAAATGTTTTGCGTTGTGTATTGTTCTGTGAATTTTGCGCGTTATGACAGTTTCACTTCTACCTGCATGTGGTAATAATAACCTTTTCTCTTTTACCTGTTCAGTGCCATTAATAGGTTCCATCATGTGGAAACTTGAAACCGATTTTAAATAACTCGCTACAGTTACCGTTACACTGACTAGGCAGACAGCGATTTCGCTGTTTAAAGTCACACAACCATCCAGTACGAAATTATCAAGTTACGTCATTTTTATTTAATTACTTAGTACTCTACCACGATCAGGTGATTTCGGCCCATGGCCATGACAGTGATTAGCTTGTACAGGTACCGATGTAATTAGGATTTTTCACACACTTTCATGAGTTGTGTGTACATTTCGATAGCTTGATAATGGTCACAGGAGCGAAAATCAGATGATCGGAGCAGACTAATAAATACAGCAGAACTAAGGAAAAATGACGCCACGTAATGAAACCACATTTTGAGGTGCTGTACGTGGACAGTGTCTGTCTGTTTCAATATAAAGTAACTTACTATTCTGATTCTGTCCTAAGAATTACATCGTATTCCTATATCATTTCAGGCAGGTGACGGAATCGTTGTTTTAACAAGACAAGGCTGCGTTTCTCTCTTCATTGTAGTCCGTGTAAACTAGGGAGCTGTCTCTATGTCGACGCGACGCTAAATTATAACCTCCCCTCCTTCTTACTAGCGAGTATTCGCTTTTTGATAGTAAAGTAGTTTGCCGCAAATGTAATGGAGGGAAGTGCCAAAGGCTGCAACTACACCACGACGTAACCTTCATTTTGGCTACATTTTTCACTTTTATTTGTAAAAATACTATCTCTGCAAACCTTATGAAATATCATGGCACTACACTCTTCTTTTCAAGAACTCCAACATGTCATTGCAAAACGTATATCGTTCTGTGACATAAAGGATGCTGCCTGTACCAAAACACCCTTTTTCTCTTCGTGATTTAGCTACGATTCTTTTTTTAATGCATCTTCATAGACGTACATCATTTGCCTCAAAATTGTTATAAGGAACAAAATGAACATAACAGAGTTCATGATTCTCGACACCGTCAACGTTGGAGTCGAGCGGGCCCTTGTAATATACATATATATAAAGGATTAAAAATCTTCGAAATCGAGATCGCAATTTTTTGTGATTGCCAGTTACGACTACACACGAGCCACTTCCAGATCTAAAATATAAAATTAAATATAACAATATAGCAATGTGAAACAGCATATAGGAACCAAAATCCCAGATACAGGGTACACAAGTGTGCATAAAATTATAGCAGTGTCCAACCGCAAGTAAGAAAAAACAATTGCTTGGTAAATACCATAAAACAGTCTTGATTGGTGTAATTGCCATAGCAGCTTAACACATCGTCATAACTTTTTTTAATGCCTACAATCGTACAGAATGTATAGGTGGAATAAGCTGACATCGTTCACATATAGTCAGTTATAACGAAGATCATGAAACTGAAAAATAGTAAAATCAAATATGTTAGAGGCAATGAAAGTAAAAGACACGCATTTACGTAAGTCAAAAATATACAATACAATACAATAAGAACATTACCTAAGGCATTACATAGTAAAAGCTTAGTAACTGTCACATTTAATCAATGCTTGTGTTATCTTTTAACAGATATCATCGTGAGTACGTTACAGCAAACACCTTAATTTTACAATTTTTAAGTTTTATGGTCCTTCATTGTATGTTAATGATCAAATTATTGCACCTACACATCCTGTATAAATGTTGTCACTAAAAAGAATTATGACGGCGTTGTAAGCCGTTGTAGCAGAGACACTAATCAAGACTGTTGTTAGTATGCATCTGTATTTTTTTCTTACTGCGGAATCGGCCGCCATTCCGTCGGCTGTACTTGAAAATGCGTGCGCCGCCAATCACTACGCCGCGTTTCCCACAACCGCCACCGCGGCATGAGAGCGCTTCCAAGAACGCTTACGCCACTGCCAATGATACGCAAGCATCCCCTTTCAGGAGTTCCAACGGCAGGTCTGCGTAAGTTCAAATATCGATGCACAGAGTCCGTTCTGCTTGTTTATCATTTCGTAACATTTACGAATTTTCATAGTGATCAGGGCTCTTCATCTACGGAATATTCATTCTATTCTAGACTGACAATTTTAAATCATTGTATCTGTATATATTTCAACATTTAATTCTGCTGTTAGCAACTGACGCTGCAACTACACCAAACAAAGTTATGGATTACTTCTACTATTTAATATTAGATGTAGAATAAATTAATATCTGAATTCTCTGTCCACGAACCGCATCTGTTCTTTGTTCCTTTATCCACTAAAGAACCATAAAGCGCACAAAGTAAGTTACAGCAATTACATACTCTTGGACATTGCCATAATTTTAAGTGAAGTGAGACAGAAATCGACAGAATTGAATGCAAGACTAAGACGGGTAATATTCTACTCTACAGCAAGCAAAGTGACTGACTGAGACAAGTTTGTTTCCAAACATGAATGACAACGTATACCGCCGACAGTTGCACTCTTGTGCAGATACTCTGATAAGATAAATTGAGATAAGAAATCGAACGAAAGCAATTATTCTGTTACGAGCCACCGAAGATCACAGGCCTCTTGTAGCAAAAACCATCTATCCCTCACTCCCGATTCTTTAAAAATTCGAACTCGCATGTACAAAGTAGCTTCAGGCGTCTGATTACCTTACAAGTGAGTTAAGCTTTGGGTGTGTCAAAGACCATTCGCAGACAAGGAAGTGGCTTGTCACTTTTGTCACTTCAATTTTCCAACTGCGCATGAGAGAAGCTAGTGATGCCCTACAAAATCTTAAAACTCATAACAACATAATATCTAATACAAGAAAGTTTTAACTACATAGAAGAATAGATAACGAGCAATACAAAAGAAAAGATAGCAATAGAAAATAGAGTACATGAAATTGAAAGGCCGTTCCATATGACAGAAATACGTCTAACAAAAAATCTTTGTCCTGAACGCAAAACTAAAACACATTCACTCAGTGATAAGGTATGAAACACTGTATGCAGCAAAAGACAGATTAACAACATTTGGGGATCTTGAGAACTGGAAAAAGTTGAAAGAAGATTGTAAGGAAAATTATGTGACCTACAAGTAACAGGAATGCTTAACTCAGATTAAGATCAAACAGAGAGCTCTATTTGAAAATGTAAAGGAAATCTAGCCGCAAAGGAAATTGAACACGAAGAATCAACACCGATTAATCGTGCCCTCCAAAAGGTTATTCGAATAAATAAATATAAATGTAAAACGGCGTGCTTGATGCTTTGCTGCATGAAGAGCGAAAATGTAATAAGCTGTAAACTTTTTTCCCTTTCATTATTTCGTCGAGGTCACTGGCGAAACACATTTCGGAAAAGTTTGAAGTACGAAGGACAGAAATTATGTGGGTGTAACTGAGGGCACCGAGAATTAGTTATAGGAAACCTTGGTTGGTTGGTTTTTTGGGGGAAGAGACGAAACAGCGAGGTCATCGGTCTCATCGGATTAGGGAAGGACAGGGAAGGAAGTCGGCCGTGCCCTTTCAGAGGAACCATCCCAGCATTTGCCTGGAGCGATTTAGGGAAATCACGGAAAACCTAAATCAGGATGGCCGGACGCGGGATTGAACCGTCGTCCTCCCGAATGCGAGTCCAGTGTGCTAACCACTGCGCCACCTCGCTCGGTCAGGAAACCTTGCATTAGTTTAATGTTACTTGAAATCATGAATAAGGTTCGTTGGAAGTCGCCAAGTGCTCTCTTTCTTAAATACTAGCTTAGAATTATTGACTCCGAATTTTTTCATGAAATTTCTTGAAGGGTTCTAAATAAAGTAGGCGTTATTAACATTCCACGTCGTTATTCTTCGTGTCTACAAATTTGTAGCCATCCGCCGCTAGAGGGCTCCTAATTGTAGCTTGTAACATGGCGCCGTGTAACATTACTATGCGTGAGAAACTGCGTGCTGTAATCGAGTTTCGAATTCTACGAGTTCATCTACACTTGCAGCACGTCCTCCTTCAGCATGACAATGCGAGACCACATACGATCGCTGCGACGTCTTCAACAATCCGACTACTTGGGTTCACTGTCATCGATCATCCTCCACACATTTCCGACTTGGCCTCATCCGATTCTTCTCTATTTCCAAAACTTAAAGAACACCTTCGAGGACTTCACGTTGATAGTGATGAAGCGGCGCAAGCAGAGGTGATGTGACTGCGTCAACAAAGTGAAACGTTCTTCAGTGACGACATCAACAAACTGGTCTATATTTGGGAGAAATCTGCTCGTCGCCGGACTGATTATGTTGAGAAATAAACATTTAGACATGAAGAATAAAGACATAGAATGACGAGAACAACAGATTGCCTCAAGGATCAGTTCTCTCACCATTACTGTTCAACCTATATCTATTTGATCTACCTGACACTTCGTCCAGAAAATACTGCTATGCCTATCACCTGGCTCTAGCCGTACGAACCAGGAAATGAAGACAACAGAAGAGATTCTAACCAATGACCTGTCTGCATTAGATAATTGCTTCAAAATCTGGAGACTCCAACCCAGTGTGAGTGAAACAGAAGTGTGTTGCTTCCATTTAAATAATCTGATGGCGAACGTAAAACTAGAACTAAGTTTCAGAAGCGAAATTGTTCGCTATAATTGGAACCCAAAATATCTTGGTGTCATCCTGGACCGTACACTATGCTTCAAACAACACCTTCTTAACTTAGTTCAAAAGTCGAGGACTAGAAACAACATACTCCATAAGCTATGCGGGGATCTTGAGCAACCACTCTGCGATCTTCAGCTCTGGGCTTGGTGTACTCAAGTGCTGAGTATTGTTCACCTGTTTGGATGAACAGTCATCATACAAGGTTTGTTGACACCCAGCTGAATACGTCAAAGTGCATAATATCTGACGCAATCAGATCTACTCCAGTTTATTGGCTTCCACTGTTAACGCCTCTGATCTACGCAATGTACTGCCCTTATGAGAGAATTCCACAAGATCTCCAGGAATTCTAACCTACCGGTGCATAGCGACCTGCCACTTTTAAATAGTAAGAGACTGAAATCACGCCATCCAACTCTGCGCGATGTTGCTGACATGGTTGCTAAGGATTTCAAATCTCTTGAAGAATGGAAAGGTCGGTGGGAAGCAGTGACAGATGTGCGCCTGCGTAACATCTTCTCAGGTGCTTAACTTCCAAGTGGATTCGACCCACCACGCAAGACCTGGACTACCCTCAACAGAATCGATACCGGCCATGCCCGATGCAGGGATGCTCTCTTTAAGTGGAATAAGCTGCCTTATCCAGCCTGTGACTGCGAGGCTCCATACCAGACTGTTCACCCCATTGTCAGTGAATGCAGGATTCGAGCCTATCACGGTGCTGAAGAGGTCTTCCTGTTAGCAGCTCCCGATGGAGTGCGCTGGATTGAAGGACTGGATATTCAGTTGCAAAGACAAACTTAAGTTTCTTGTGTGTCAATATGTATAGTCGTGGACAAAACGAGCGAGACCCCTCGCCTTTTCGTTATGCTGATCCGCACAGCTCTAAAGTCTGCTACACAGTATAACAGGCAAGGCGACAAAGTGCTACCAACATACTACGCACAGGCGTGAAATTGACGAACTATCCGAACTTTGTCAGTTTGTTTTCAATCATATGTAAGACTATACTAGGGTTGGAACTTAACTAGTGGCAACTATTTATTCATAACCGATACAAAAGAGTTACATGTTTGCGCCTGTTACTGTCCTTCAAAGTAGTCACCAGCGCTGTGTAGAACCCGTTGCCGTTACACGCTAATACCAGTATTTTGTTATTTCGATAAACATCCCAAATGATTGTCACATAAGCGGTGACATAAAGGTAGAAAATTCATGTTTTAGAGTCCAGAAATCTCTATGCAACAGAAACTGCATATCATTTTGCCATTTTCATTGCGAAATTGCCGGCTTATTCATGTCTGGGGTAATAATAGAGGGCTGTTTGCCTGGGTTGTCTGCTAGCATAGTGAAAGGTGTTTGCTACTGCAAGGGAGGTCTGGTTTGTTTTCGGTTCTAATCTTGATGGAGGCAGATAGACTATCAGTCAAACGATTTTAAGAAATTCTCGCGCCCCCAATACGTTTTATTGCTACATTTATTCTGTACTGGCACCCTGTGGATGTCAATATGAAACTCTTGTAGAATTTCATACTTGTTACTGCCTTCCTTTTTCCGCTTCTGTCAATAATTGAATTGACTTACGTGTGGCACTGAATGATTTTTAACTGAATTTCGTTATGAATCTTCACGCATTGCTAAATTTGCACACTTTCGTGGTAGGTCAGCAACGGTAATCAACTATGACTAGTCTGAAAGTTGACACATACCGTTTCGCGGCCGAATGCGCATAATATTTAGCTAATTCGTAACGATCTGGGGTACTTTGTCTTACTAGAACAGTTGTGTTATCTCGATAAGCTGAAATTAATTTTTATTAGTACATTTCATTCTAATTAGCGTTTCTTCTTTCATTTATATCTTATATTTACTTGTTGTGTTTAACACACTAGTCAGCATTAATATAATCTGACAAAGTTCGGATAGTTTATCAATTTCACGTCTGTACATAGTATGTTGGTAGCACTTCGTCGCGTTGCCTGTTATGCTGTGTAGCAGACTTCAAAGCTGTGCAGATCAGCATAACGGCGAGAGGTCTCGCTCGTTTTGTCCACGACTGTACATTTGTATATGTAATTTAATTTTATGATATGTCTGTATTAGCCATACGCTAAACAATAAATGTGTTAAACCTTTAAATGTAAGATTATACCTGCTAACGAGTAGACTATGCCACCGTTTTTAATTTTTTAAATTCGGTCAATGATTATATGGAATAGTGCAAAATCTAATGTTTGTTGGACGTGGAAGCTGTTAAATAGGAAACCTGCAACCTACAACTGACTCAGAGTGGCGATATTATGCGTTTACTGATAGACACTCTGGAAGTATCCTTGAACTCCAAAAGTT
This sequence comes from Schistocerca serialis cubense, assembly GCF_023864345.2. Lineage (NCBI taxonomy): Eukaryota > Metazoa > Arthropoda > Insecta > Orthoptera > Acrididae > Schistocerca > Schistocerca serialis. Next base: position 266,191,978 of record NC_064646.1, read on the forward strand.
TGATGCATGGGCCAAAACTACCCCTGTGAATCTCGGTAGGCAAAAAAGCAATTAGGCGAATTTTACAGCCAAATTCTGACCTTTTTGGACTAGTCTTTTGCTGTAAATCTCGTTACATTAGCGTGGGTTATTGAAGAAACATCAGTGCTGTTAATATTCCGTGAGGCGTATTTTATTCCACTGTACGTGATGTTCGTAACCGATACTGTAGAACAGCGATGACTTGATTATATCCTCAACGTGCGTGTCGCGCCCCTGGACACCCCCGACACCTCCGTGAACGACTGAAAGCAACCCCGTCTCTGTGCAGCAGCCACCCGTGGCCACAACACCTGCCCCTCAGCATTGAGCTACCACCGGCTCACTTTCCATTGTGCCGCTCTGCGCAGCTCCCCAGGAATACAGCAATAGCGTCTGAACGCGGAGCGTTTTCTTTCCCAGTCCGCTTCCAGATCTAAGATCCTGTCGAGCCAAAACATTACATACACCTGCTTAAAAGCATTCGTCCATTTTTGGAACACAATACGTAGCGATATTGTGTGCCGTGGATTCGACAGTTTCTTGGAGGTATGTGGCACCAGATGACTGCACACAGGTCACGGAAAGGTCACGCAGTTCCCTTAAATTACGAGCCAGCTGCCGCTCGAAATCGTCCCAGATGTGTTGTTTGAGCACACTCTCTCCTCTACATAATTTATATTTAACATATTTTATATTTAACGATGAATTTTACGAACAATCTGACGGTGTCGCCATGGGGAGTCCTTTGTCTCCCCTGGTGGCCAATCTTTTTATGGAAGATTTTGAGGAGAGAGCACTCGACTCTGCCACTTTTAAACCGACAGTATTTTGGCGATACGTTGACGACACTTTTATAGTGTGGCCTCATGGTCTGGCCGTCTCCAAGAATTTTTACGTCACATGAACTCCATACATGAAAACATAAAGTTTACCATGGAGACAGTGAAAGATGTTTGCTATTTTTAGACGTCTTGGTGCGACGTAAGAGTGATGGCACACTTGGTCACTCGGTGTGCAGAAAGCCCACTCACACAGACCTGTATCTACAAGCTACTAGTTGCCACCATCCAGCACAAACAATGGGCGTTCTCAAAAACTTGATCCACCGTGCCCATACTATCTCTGACACTGACAGTCTTAAAGCGAAACTGGAACACCTGCAAAAAGTGATTCTGAAGAATGGCTTTTCAACTAGCCAAGTGAACAGAGTGATGCAGACCTACAAACGACGGAACAAGGAAGAGGAAGAGGCCTTCAGGTCGACTGCTTATCTACCATTTATTAGGAATATTTCTTGACACATAGCCAGAATATTGAGAAAGTATCAAGTGAGAGTCATCTTTCACCCTCCTTCCAAAATTTCATCACTGGTGGGATCCGTTAAAGACGATATGGGCCTGCGTAAATCAGGTATTTACAAAATTCCGTGTGAATGCGGCAAATCATATATAGGGCAAACAACACGAACTGTGCAGGAACGCATTGTGGAACACCAACGGCATACTCGCCTTCTCCAACCCACCAAGTCCGCAATCGCCGAACATTGTATTTCCACAGACCACTCCATGAATTACAACGACACAAAAATTTTGGCCCATGCATCAAACTTTTGGAGTTCGATTATCAATGAATCTGTGGAAATAAGATTGTCTGACAACAAGACTCTCATCAATCGAGATAGCGGTTATCAGCTAAACTCTGCTTGGAATCCTGTCATAGAGAAACTTCGTAGTCGACGTAGTTATCTGCATAAATATGAAAATCGACCTGATATCGATACGCTAAGCTTTGACCGTGGAGGGCTCGAGGCGCAGCGCACGGAGTTGTTATGAACGCGCACGCTGAGCAGCGCATGCGCAGTGTCGCCTCAGTATGGCTTTAAATAGCAGATCTCAGCGCGTACTCGCCAGTACTACTACTACAGTGGTACTCACCAGAAGATGGCCAAAAGACTCTGCGCCGAAATATCATGGCAGGACGTTACCGACATCCGGCAGTTCACCCGTGTTTTTATGGAATAAGATTACGTTACACCCCTTCCCTGACGAACAATGTACCTTCTGAAGCGTAAGCACATATCTAAGACAATTTCTGTCTATGTTTTTTTGACGATTTCTTGTCCTTCAGGCCAGTGTGGGAACACAGCTGCTTCGCTCTCTTTCTCTACAGGTGAGTGTCAACTGATTTTTAAACGCGTCTGCTGCCATCCAAATTACTCCCAAATCGGAAGGCTCACTGTTGTTTTCCACCATGCACGTACCAACCACTGAAAAGATGTTGAACAGACTTGATAAAGTGTAACAGTTTAAAAAATGCTCGTGTGATAAAAAGTTCTGTGCATGTTTGATCTGATGAAAATCTGCTTTTTATAGACCTATTTTTTGCTTGCGCAAGTGTTTTTGATTACGTGATCAGTGAGATTGCTAACGTCCACAAGTGTTCTATTTTCGCCGAACTTTGTATTTCTTGCTAATTAGCAAATTGCCGCAAGTAAAAACATGAGAAAGAAAAATGGCTCTGAGCACTATGGGACTTAACTTCTAAGGTCATCAGTCCCCTAGAACTTAGAACTACTTAAACCTAACTAACCTAAGGACATCACACACATCCACGCCCGAGGCAGGATTCGAACCTGCGACCGTAGCGGTCGCGCGGTTCCAGACTGTAGCGCCTTTAACCGCTTGGCCACCCCGGCCGGCCATGAGAAAGAACCAGCCCCTTTCCCCAGTTCTAGGTTTGAATTCCAGCAACTGTAATTATCCCATTTTTCCTGTCCTTGCATACCTGGATCGGAATACCTCCTTCTTCCCGTCCCACGTGGGTTCGAATCCCGACATTGATATTTATACCTATTTTCAACTTCCATGTTCGATAGTTGACACGTGCAGTTACTACGCACAGACTACAACTTTTTATCGCTAGACGTTTGCTGTATGTTCAAGTTGAAGGACTTTCAACTATTCGCCACATCACGTTTAGCACCTCGGACACTCTGTTTTAACAACTTGTGCACACGCAACTATTCGTCTGTGTGGGCAACCACTACGTAGCTCCATTCTATTAATGATAGACTTGTTCGTATTCTTAATGTTCAACTTTGTTGTGAAGCAATGAGCCAGACATTAACATAGAACATCTAAGACAAAAACACAAAGCGAAGAGTAAATGTTTATGTGCACACTAGAGTCTTTGCCGCTGCCCCGGTACTGTGCACACGCAACTATTCGTCTGCGTGCTCCCACAAACTAAAATGCTAAATTGCTGCTGTAGTTTAACTATCAAGAGCTCTTTGATTTACTCTTAAGATAATGGGAAATAGCATTTCAACTAGGTACAACACTAGGAAGACGAGAGGTGATGAATTATGTGCGTATCAGTGTAATTGCCATAAGTATTCTAGCAACTTCTCAATTAATCGTACGAGGATGAAATAACCTCGCTATAATTTCTTCCAGGTCAGAATACCCAAGGTGGTCACCTTGAATCGAAACTGAAATTTCGAAGTCGCGGAGCTAACCTCTGGGTCATGAATGGCAGTCGTTGTCCACAATGTTCTGAATGAGTGCCCCCTAGTTCTGGATCACCTGAAGCCGGTAAAAGTCTGTCGACATCGGACCACCAGTTTTTTGTGTCCAGACGCTGTCAACATTGGTGGTCTAAAAGTATAGGGTCTGGTAGTTCCACAGCCATTACGAGGTGAGTGTCGAGCCGTACCCAAGCGAAGCAGTGAGCACATGAGCACTGCAAGCACCGCGCGAAAGAAGCACGGATTGTTCCTCTCACACCAGTTTTCTCCGCGGCTGTTAATGTATTGATTTGAGGAAGGGGACCAAACAGCGCGGTCATCGGTCCCGTATGATTAGGGAAGGATGGGGAAGGAAGTCGGCCGTGCCCTTTCGAAGGAACCGTCCCGGCATTTACCTGAGGCGATTTAGGGAAGTTACGGAAAACCTTAAACAGGATGGTTGGGCGCAGGTTTGAACCGACGTCCTACCGAATACGAGTCCCTTGTGTTAGCCACTGCGCCACCTCGCTCTGTGTAAATGTATTAAAGTGCGCGTCATATATCCTGGCGGCCGAGTTTAGGTTCGTTCTGCGCATCTGACGTCACAAAACACAGTCAGCCAATGAACAGAGAACGACGTTGTCAGATCTCGACAGCAGTGCAGAGCACGGACGAGTGTCTTCAGTTTTAGAAACGTTCAGTCATAAATAAAGTAATAGAACAAAAGCAATGTCTTGATAGCAGACTTTCTTTTACAGAAAGTTTGGAAAAAGCATTCTTTATACCAATTGCTTCATATTCTATTAATTAATTAAACCAAACAAGCAATAAGACTCCTAATTCAGGCGATAGCAAGGAAAGGTGTTTGTTTCAATCTCACGAACTGCTTTTTCGCAATAAAGAATAGCGGTAATTGTTTATTTCCTTTTGTACTTCGACGAAGCGTGAGTAATTCATAGTCATACCAACAGAGTTTATAAGTAGTTGCGTAAGGTGTTAGAGTGGTTATGGAGCTACACTGTTCGATGAGCTGAGGTAGCGGAATGGTTAAGGTGTTGGGCTGTCAAGTGAAAGGATAAGAGTTCAAACCTTGTGCAGTGCTTAGTATTTTCTTTATTTAAAAACAATATTGGAGTGCCTTACTTCACGAATTTTATTCGCTTGAATGAAATTTCTAGTGCTTTGCCTCTTCATTAACTTTTTCGCTGCTGCAGACACGTGCTCCCCGCATTCCGCGCTGTGCGCGATTTTGTCATCACTGCACTTCTCGCCTGTGCAGACACATGGTGTTCCCACTGCTTTGACACGCTTATCATTCGATTTCACAAAAACTATTTGGCCAAAAAATTTGATTTTTACACGTCTTCTTGCCTGATACCTTCCCCCCATAAATGACTTAATTTTGTTTTGATGTGCAGCATTAAATGTAGTAAACCATTGCACGAAATTTTGAAGAGTTTGCAGAGGTAAAAGTCCATAGCGTATACTTTCCGTATGGTCGATTTTAGTTGCCACAATGTTGAGAATGAAATGTGGACAAGATACCTAAATTTCATATAATATTTACTGTACAACAATATCTCATTTAATTTAAGTACCACATAGGTGTCGTATGTAATATTGAGAAATATTCCGTCTTTCGCGACTGTAATAAAAGTTTTATATACACACGGCGCGTTTGGCTTTATTTTAAAGCACTTCCATCGGTGAAAGGTATGGCACATACACAATGGTATTCATGTTCTATTTCCAGTTTTTGTTCCACAGTCGCAGTTTTACCAATGGTATTGAAATATATCCCTCTTCTGCAACTGTAATAAGCGACTTATTTAGACCAGACGCTTTTCTCTCTTTTGAAGCATCATAAGAGGACTGTATTTTGTGTCCTCCATTGCCAAGTCACCTTTCGTAGTTTTGTGCTGCGGTAACACGATATTCAACGTTTGTGTTGGCTCATCAGTGTTTTTGTCAAATAAATGCTGTTTGTGTGTGCCACACACAAAATTATATTTGACATAGCTCTGAGCACTTCACTGACAGACGGTATATTCAAGTCCTAACGTTTTTGTAAGTCCACAGTTTTGTTTAATGTATTTTGTCTACTTCCTTTTGATTGATTGAAGTGCTTTAAAATAAAGCCAAACGTGCCCAGTGTAAGTAAAACTTTTGTTACAGTCGCGAAAGGTGGAATATTTCTCAATATTACATACGACACATGTGGTACTTAAATTGAATGAAATATATAGGTATCTTGTCCACATTTCATTCTCAACATTGTGGCAACTAAAATCGACCATACGGAAAGTATACTCTATGGACTATCACCTCTGCAAACTCTTCAAAATTTCGTGCAAAGGTTTACTATATTTAATGCTGCATAATAACTGCGTAGAACATCGAAACAAAATTAAGTCATTTATGGGGGGAAGGTAACAGTCAAGAAGATAGGTAAAAATCTAATTTTTGAGCCAAATAGTTTTTGTGGAATCGAATGATAAAGAGTGTCAAAGCAGTCGGAACACAATGTGTCTGCACAGGCGAGCAGTGCAGTGACAAAATCGCGCACAGCGCGGAATGCAGGGAGCACGTCTTTGTAGCAGCGAAAGGGTTAATGCGGCCGTGGTGGCTTTACTTCATGAACTGCGCGCTCCCCCCTACACGTAAGCTTGCGAACTATGCTATACTATGGCGCTGCTTCTATTGGCGCGTGCGTCGTGTGCAACTGGCAACGCAGCAATCTCCAGCGTCTGGGCGGGCATGCGCGAGCCGCCAAGATAAAAGAATTGAACAGGCATCGATAGGCGGAGCTTGCTACCGCACTTGCCTTAAGAGTTAGTCAGGAGGTTGTGAATATACTACACATTTCGCGCTGTGCAGAGTACAGATTGTCTTTTTTTTTCTTGCCTGGATTGTCTTACAAAGCAGCCGCCTCAGTAACCAAAACGGGTTGACCTTGGTAGCTGCTGTCCGGATACTGAAAGCCGCGACGTGAGGATACGTTAATTGCGTCGGAAGGTGGTTCAGATCGCCCCCGTGTCAGCCAGCTTGCATTTCTTCCGTCTCGTTGGGCTGACTAGAAATGAGTCCTGACGAGCGTGCAGCGAGACACACTCCACTGCGCAGAGTACACTCACGTGGAGGGAGCAACACCGGGGTCCACTGGCTGTGGGTTGTCGAGACTCCGTTGTGATCCCTGTAACTTTGTATGAGTCAGTTGTGTGGACTGCTTTAGACAACATTGTTATTAATGTGTTACTGCCCGAAACTGGATTGGGACTGTAACACGCTTCTTTTAATTACGCAAAAAATCCTACAGGTCTGTTCAAAATGAATGTAACGGTTACGAATGGCTGTAACCATTTAATGCATAGTGCTTCATCGATAAGAATACTGTGAATACCAAAACAATTAATTTAACAAGGTGTTGGTGCACAGCTTTAATGAACATTAAGAACTGCAGTATGCAAGGCCGAGCTTTAATGGTATATTTTAGTAGATACTATCGATTTCGATCTGGGATCAGACCATCATCAGGTGCATTGCACCAAAGAAGAAGAAAAGTACATACGAGGTGCGACAATAAAGTAATGAGACTGATGTGAAAAAAAATGTTGCTTACCGTTTTAGTCAAGTTTAGTGTTGTCTCCTTCAAAGTAGTTCCCTTCTGATTGCACACATTTTTTTCAGCGCTTCTGCCATTGATGGTAACATTTCTGGAACTCATCTTCTGTAATATCCTCCAAGACCTTCGTCACAGCTTTTTGGACATCTTGTGTTGTTTGAAAATGGTGTCCCTTTACCGCTGTTTTGACTCTTGGAAATAGAAAAAAGTCGCACGGAGCGATATCTGGTGAATAAGGTGGCTGTGGTAGTACTGAAATTTGTTTTGAGGTTAAAAATTGCTGTACTGACAGAGCAGTATGGGCTGGTGCATTATCGCGATGCAGAATCCAATTATCAGCAATGTTGGTACGGAGACGAAGAACTCTTTTACAAAGTCTTTCTAAAATTTCTTTGTAGTAATATTGGTTAACTGTTTGTCCAGGAGGCACCCACTCTTTATGAACAAGTCCCTTGGAATCAAAGAAGCACATGCATGCATTCACTTTTGACTTTGACATGCGAGCTTTTTTTGGTCTGGGTGATCCCTTCGAGCACCATTGCGAACTTTGGCGTTTTATCTCTGGATCGTACTGAAAAAACCAACTTTCATTACCAGTGATAACACGGCTCAACAAATCTGGATTCATTTTCGTTTGCTCTAACAGGTCGATTGCCACATTTTCCCGTGTTTCTCGCTCTTGTGGTGTGAGATTTTTGGAGACGATCTTTGCACAAATCTTTCTCATACCAAGATCTTCAATTATTATTAGACGAACCGTTTCTCGATTGATGTTCAGTTCATCTGCAATCATTTTGACGGATAATCTTCGACCAGATCGTACGAGTTCACGCACTCTGGCCAAGTTCACATACGTCCGTGAGGTTGACGGTCGTCCACTGCGGTCTTCATCTTCAACATTCGTTCTCCCTTCACTAAACATGTTATGCCAACGAAAAACTTGAGCTCTTGTCGTAACCTCCTCTCCAAAAGCCTTCTGAAGCTTACCGTAAGTTGTCGTCGCGTTTTCACCCAATTTAACGCAAAAAGAAATGGCTTACCATTGCGCAATATTATGCGGTTCCATTTTCGTGACGAGAGACACAACCACGTGTTAACTTATTACAGCACAACTCACGAATGAGCAGTTGCATCGATGTGCCGCTTATAGACCAAGGTCAAAGATATTGTGCGTACGCAAGCCTGCAGAGTTGCCACATCCTCCAAGGAAATCAGTCTCATTACTTTATTGTCGCACCTCGTATAACAAAGTGTGTAGCACGAAAGTATGCAGCTGTTACATGAAACAACTTTTGTAAATCACATCTTTCATCACTGCAACAAAGTTCATACAGAACCATCTCAGTTATGCATTTGCGTAATTGGAATAACAGTAATCAGAAGTAAATATTTCGATAACTGATATTAGCTATAAATAAGCAGCATTATGTCCATTTAACCTCACAGGCGTGTTTGAGTGTTATGCTCATGAACTGAACGAAGTAGGTCAAAGATTATGCAATGGAGAATTTAAGACTGTGCCAAGATCGATCGTATCCCACTGAAGTCAACATTACGTATAATAACAAACTCGAAATGCATATGTTATAACATCAGTAATTCAATTACAGCCCATTTTCATATGGAAACACATGCATACTTCAGTCTAACCAACTCTGATAGTCATATAGGTACTAGTCATATAGATACATCGTCATGACATGCAGGAATATTAATTGAAAGTAGTTACTTGGTATCGGCGGATAAATTCGACATTGCAGTGCCTGTGTTACTAAGAAGAACGGTGCAATGTTCTCCTGTACAAGTACAGATTGTGACGCAAGAACGACGACATTTGGAAGTTTGGGTCTGACTTTGAGTCGTGCAGAGTGGTTCACAACCCAGTGCTGGCCGCGCGGTATAACGCGCTGCTTCCCGAGCGGGAAGGCGTGCCGGTCCCCAGCACGAAGCCGCCCGGTGGATTAGTGTCGAGGTCTGGTGTGCCGGCCAGTCTGTGGATGGTTTTTAAGGCGGTTCTCCATCTGCCTTGGCGAATACGGGCTGGTTCCCCTTATTCCGCCTCAGTTATATGCTGTGCAAGCACTGTCTCCACGTACGTGTACACCATAATTGCTCCACCAGGCAAACATTTGGGGTTACACTCATCTGGTATGAGACGTTCGCGGGGGTAGGGGGTGGGGGGTCCACTGGGTGCCGAACCGCACAGTAACCCTGGGCTCAGTGTGGGGCGGCGGTGGGGTGGGTGGACTTCTGTAGCCTATTGTGGAGTTGTGAACCACTGAGGGCTACAGCGGGAGGAAACCTCTCCGTCGTTTCTAGGTTCCTGGTTCACACACACACATTCTGTTGCAAACCTACCTAGCAAACATGTTTTCAAACTACTGTAGCACACAAACGAACGTTTCCAGACATTGATTCCCATTGTTGTTGTTGTGGTCTTCAGTCCTGAGATTGGTTTGATGCAGCTCTCCATGCTACTCTATCCTGTGCAAGCTTCTTCATCTCCCAGTACCTACTGCAGCCTACATCCTTCTGAATCTGCTTAGTGTATTCATCTCTTGGTCTCCCTCTACGATTTTTCACTCCACGCTGCCCTCCAATACTAAATAGGTGATCCCTCGATGTCTCAGAATATGTCCTGCCAACCGATCCCTTCTTCTAGTCAGGTTGTGACACAAGCTCCTCTTCTCCCCAATTCTATTCAGTACCTCCTCATTAGTTATGTGATCTACCCATCTAATCTTCAGCATTCTTCTGTAGCACCACATTTAGAAAGCTTCTATTCTCTTCTTGTCTAAACTATTTATCGTCCACGTTTCACTTCCATACATGGCTACACACTCCATATAAATACTTTCAGGAACGACTTCCTGACATTTAAATCTATACTCGATGTTAACAAATTTTTCTTCTTCAGAAACGCTTTCCTTGCCGTTGCCAGTCTACATTTTATATCCTCTCTACTTCGACCATCATCAGTTATTTTGCTCCCCAAATAGCAAAACTCCTTTACTACTCATTTCCTAATCTCATTCCCGGAGGATCACCCGATTTAATTCGACTACATTCCATTATCCTCGTTTTGCTTCTGTTGATGTTCATGTTAAATCCTCCTTTCAAGACACTGTCCATTCCGTTCAACTGCTTTTCCAGGTCCTTTGCTGTCTCTGATAGAATTACAATGTCATCGGCGAGCATCAAAGTTTTTATTTCTTCTCCATGGATTTTAATACCTACTCCGAACTTTTCTTTTGTTTCCTTTACTGCTAGCTCAATATACAGATTGAATAACATCGGGGATAGGCTACAACCCTGTCTCACACAAACTACTCTGTGCTCACTCCACTCTACAAGTCCTAGAAGTCTGTAACAAGGATTTCCGAGCACCCTGTCTATCAACGTATTTCCACGGTGTCGTGTCACGAGTTTCTCCACACAGTGTTGTCATTACAGCTTTTCGCACAGCCCCAAAGTAATTTAATGTGAGAAACTGAATATTATGAAGCGATCCGACAGTACATGTAATTGTGTGCGGAGCATAATGTCCAAAGGGCGTATACGTTCACACACGGTGATAGCTTTTACTTCTGACCTTTTGCTACTGTGTTCTGGCGCTACGGAAATACCTGCAGTCCTCATACTACAGTGGCACAGCTTTTTTTCCCCCTTTCACTGCGCTGTTCACAGTTACTCGCTACAAGACACCGGCGGCACTCGACGTGACCGAAATAGGGGGCTGTAAAACAAATGTTTCATGTATGCGGAAGGCGGCGCTGTTTATGCCCGTTCCGTGCGAGGCGAGGCACGCGAGCGGAGGGACCACGGCAGGCGCCGCCAGGGTCGCGCGGTTCCAGACTAAAGCGCCTAGAACCGCTCGGCCACCACGGCCGGCCACCTTGGGGCGCTGGTGCGGACCTGTATACAATAGATGTGTCGTGTAACACCGGCTTAAGTAACTTCATACTTTCTCTTCGCAATATTTCAGCCTGTATCAAATAAATCGCATTAAACTAATCAAAAGTTTCCGGAATCTGTGGATGGACCTCCGGTCCTTTTGTCGGTGCCCTGTCGCCCCCCTTTCTGATTTTCTCGTTACACACTGGAGCCATATTGGACTCGAGAGTAGATTCCCGCGACGATATTTCATCTGGGATAATGTGACGAGCCGAGCTGGGTGAACTGCGGTGTCAGGTTTCGTAGCGCTCCCGGAAAAGCCAGCGAGGCGTCGTCAGTCGCTTTGAAACGCTGCAGGTACCGACGTTCCTGAATACCGGCGGTTATCGCGCGACAGTCGTATGACGACACAAAACTCGGGATGAGTAATGGAGGGTGTCGGAGCGGCACGCGTTGCACGGGGCCCTGTTCCGTTCCGCTACGCAGCAGCCCGGCGCGCGGCGGCAGAGGCTGTGCCCGGGGTCTGAACACCCGCGGCCACCCCTCAGCCCCGGAGACGGCCTCTGCGGCTATTGTGGAGGGCCGCGCCGCCCGTGCTGAGTGAATGCGCGGAGAATGTGACAAATAGCGCGGAAGGGAGCGAGAACGAACGCCGCTACCTGGCCCGCCGTCGCGGTCTTCTAGTGAGTCGCGGCGGGGGGTCACGCCAGCGGACCGGCCCGAGCAGAAGCCGTCTCCAGCCACCTGGACGACTGGGTACGGCCGGTCCACGGATCCCACGGGCACAGCCAGCTGCCTCTCTCCCTCTCTCACACATCCACAACTTGTTTACCACTACTTCCCCATTACAATTACACGTCCTGCTAGGAGTTTACGTACAATGGCGGATAACTACACTCATGCTCATAAATTAAGGATAATTGCTGAATATGGTGCCACACCACGTGGCACTGCACAAAACTGGCGCTAATAGCATAGGCACATAGGGAACATACACGACACAGATCTGTAAGTCCACGGGATACCAATTCGATTCTACACAGAGTACGCGAAAGAACTTGCCCCCCTTCTAACAGTCGTGTACCGCAAGTCTCTAGAGCAGGGCTGGCCAAACGCTGCACAATGTACAGACGTGCGGAAGTGCTGCACATGTGCGCACGTGTGCGACAGGGAGCGACAGCGACTTCTGTTATTAGACATGTGTCCTAAATGAACGACGGCGGCTCCACTTCCCTGTTTATGTGGTACAAGCAAGAGGAAAATTGGTCATTAAACCGATTGTTTCAATGTATACTTACATTTAGTTTTTTTTAAAAAAAATATGTGAAGGGCTACGCTCAGCTGAAGTCGATAAAACAGAACATTCATCTAATTGTCGGTTATTATGCAGATTTCATACGGGACTGATGAAAGATATAGCAGTAATAGTATTGAAATAACAGGTGATCATCGAGAGGCCTGCGGTTATCATTCTGTTCAGAGGTCAGTCAGACAGAAATTCTGTGGGTGTAACTGAGGGCACCGAGAATTAGTTATAGGAAACCTTGCATTAGTTTAATGTTACTTGAAATCATGAATAAGGTTCGTTGGAAGTCGCCAAGTGCTCTCTTTCTTAAATACTAGCTCAAAAACATTACGCGTATTTACGTGCCGTCAGTCAAGCTGCCTTAATAAAAACCCACGGTTGTTAACTGTATTACATGTCTTACTGGGTTAAACTGTTATCATAATAGTAGATGTCTCAAGGAGTAGACGGTGACAGTATTTTAAATGTTTAATACGCGAAATACGTTCCCATGGTTGGCTTGCAAGCTGTGGAGAGAGCACTAGAATGCGCCGGTACAGAGTATCCCAGCAAGTGGATAAAGCGACATCTGTGCGTAGAAACATGCACTACATGAACGCTGGCGGCTGCGGCGTGCACGCTGTGACCCGGAAGTTGCACACGTGCAGGAGCACCGCACGCGTGCAGAATTTCTGGCCGGCCCTGGTCTAGAGGAACGAAAGGTTCCAAATGATTGGAAAAAAGCACAGGTAGTCCCAGTCTTCAAGAAGGGTCGTCGAGCAGATGCGCAAAACTATAGACCTATATCTCTGACATCGATCTGTTGTAGAATTTTAGAACATGTTTTTTGCTGGCGTATCATGTCGTTTCTGGAAACACAGAATCTACTCTGTAGGAATCAACATGGATTCCGGAAACAGCGATCGTGTGAGACCCAACTCGCTTTATTTGTTCATGAGACCCAGAAAATATTAGATACAGGCTCCCAGGTAGATGGCATTTTCCTTGACTTCCGGAAGGCGTTCGATACAGTTCCGCACGGTCGCCTGATAAACAAAGTAAGAGCCTACGGAATATCAGACCAGCTGTGTTGCTGGATTGAAGAGGTTTTAGTAAACAGAACACAGCATGTTGTTCTCAATGCAGAGACGTCTACAGACGTTAAAGTAACCTCTGGCGTGCCTCAGGGGAGTGTTATGGGACCATTGCTTTTCACAATATATATAAATGACCTAGTAGATAGCGTCGCAAGTTCCATGCGGCTTTTCGCAGATGATGCTGTAGTATACAGAGAAGTTGCAGCATTAGAAAATTGCAGCGAAATGCAGGAAGATCTGCAGCGGATAGGCACTTGGGGCAGGGAATGGCAACTGACCCTTAACATAGACAAATGTAATGTATTCCGAATACATAGAAAGAAGGATCTTTTATTGTATGATTATATGATAGCGGAACAAACATTGGTAGCAGTTACTTCTGTAAAATATCTGGGAGTGTGCGTGCGGAACGATTTGAAGTGGAATCATCATATAAAATTAATTGTTGGTAAGACGGGTACCACGTTGAGATTCATTGGGAGACTCCTTAGGAAATGTAGTCCATCAACAAAGGAGATGGCTTACAAAACACTCGTTCGACCTATACGTGAGTATTGCTCATCAGTGTGAGATCCGTACCAGGTCGGGTTGACGGAGGAGATAAAGAAGATCCAAAGAAGAGCGGCGCGTTTCGTCACAGGGTTATTTGGTAACCGTGATAGCGTTACGGAGATGTTTAGCAAAGTCAAGTGGCAGACTCTGCAAGAGAGGCGCTCTGCATCGCGGTGTAGCTTGCTGTCCAGGTTTCGAGAAGGTGCGTTTCTGGATGAGGTATCGATTATATTGCTTCCCCCTGCTTATACCTCCCGTGGAGATCACGAATGTAAAATTAGAGAGACTCGAGCGCGCACGGAGGCTTTCCGGCAGTCGTTCTCCCCGCGAACCATACGCGACTGGAACAGGAAAGGGAGGTAATGACAGTGGCACGTAAAGTGCCCTCCGCCACACACCGTTGGGTGGCTTGCGGAGTATAAATGTAGATGTATTGGTGATAGATCCCGAAATATTTGTACTACAAAATGCCACTGTTTCCTGCGCATGTACCCCGACATCAATATGGAATATAATCACCATGCACACGTACACAGGTCGCAAACGGGTTGGCATACTCTGGATCAGGTGGTCGAGCAGCTGCTGGGGGATAGCCTTCCATTCTTGCACCAGTGCCTGTCGGAGCTCCTAAAGTGTCGTAGGGGTTTGAAGACGTGCAGCGATACGACGACCAAGAGCATCCCAGACGTGCTTGATGGGGTTTAGGTCTGGAGAACAGGCAGGCCACTCCATCCGCCTCATATCTTCTGTCTCAAGATACTCCGCCACGATGGCAGCCCGGTGGGGCCGTGCGTTATCATCCATCAGGGGGAAGGTGGGACCCACTGCATCCCTGAAAAGGCGGACATGCTGGTGGAAAATGACGTTCCGATACACCTGACCTGTTACAGTTCCTCTGTCAAAGACATGCAGGGGTATACGTGCACCAATCATAATCCCACCCTACACCATCAAACCACGACCTCCATACAGGTCCCTTTCAAGGACGTTAAGACGTTGGTATCTCGTTCCTGGTTCACGCTAAATGAAAACCCGGCGAGAATCACTGTTCAGACTATACCTGGACTCGTCCGTGAAGATAATCTGGGACCACTGTTCCAATGGCCATGTTCTGTGTTCTTGACACCAGGCTTTACGGGCTCTCTTGTGACTAGGGGTCAGTGGAATGCACCTTGTAAGTCTCCGGGCGAATCAACCATGTCTATTCAGTCGTCTGTAAACTGTCTGTCTGGAGACAAGTGTTCCAGTGGCTGCAGTAAGGTCCCGAGCAAGACTACCCGCAGTACTCCGTGGCCGTCTGCGGGCACTGATCGTGAGATATCGGTCTTCTTGTGGTGTTGTACACTGTGGACGTCCCGTACTGTAGCCCCTGGACACGTTTCCTGTCTGCTGGAATCGTTGCCATAATCTTGAGATCACACTTTGTGGCACACGGAGGGCCCGTGCTACGACCTGCTGTGTTTGACCAGCCTCCAGTCGCCCTAGTATTCTACCCCTCATAACGTCATTAATATGTGTTCTTTGAGCCATTTTCAACACACAGTAACCATTAGCACGTCTGAAAACGTCTGCTCACTTTCTCGCTGCACCCTATGTCATGCACCAACACACCTCTGCGTATTTGGACTGCTGCCAGCGCCATCGTGCTGCGACCGCAGTCAAATGCACCGCTTGGTCATAGCCCGAGGTGATTTAAACCCGGAAACCGCCCACCAGAGCGTTGTTTAACCATGTATCAGCATTATCCTTAATTTATGAGTGTGAGTGTGTAAACAGAATGGAGAATAGCGGCCGTGCCCTTCCGAAGGAACCATCCCTGCATCTGCCTTAAGGGCGGTATGAGGTCAAATGGATCAAATGGCTCTAACCACTACGGGACTTAACATCTGAGTTTATCAGTTCCCTAAACTTAGAACTACTTAAACCTAACTAACCTAAGGACATCACACACATCCATGTCCGATGCAGGATTCTAACCTACGACCGCAGCAGCAGCAGCGCGGTTCCAGACGGAAGCGCCTAGAACCGCTCGGTCACATCGGCCGCCGGTAGGAGGTCAAACGGGCCGACTTGGAGCAGGAGAGGGCACCACAGTACATTTTAATTTCCTCTGTCTGTTGACGTTGTGGTCTCTAGTCCAGAGACTGGTTTGATGCAGCTCTCCATGCTACTCTATCCTGTGCAAGCTTCTTCATCTCCCAGTAACTACTGCAACCTACATCCTTCTGAATCTGTTTGTATACATTTATAAATAAATTCGTAAAACTTTGTCAGCACCAGGAAGGATTCAGCAGTGGAAGTTCAAAAACATAAGAAAATACATTTTTTTAAAATGTGAAATTTCATCATTTTTTTCACTTACTAATGGCTGCATTTGTTGCTGTAGGCACACTTTTCTTCATAAGTAAGAGAGATTCTTCGATGAATTTTGCACAGCATACAAACCATACTTACAGGTGTATGAAACTCTAGAATTTACTTAATTCATGAAAAAATGAATGAGCTGATACATTTTAAACTTCATGTTTAGAAAAAAATTAAGTTTTATAGTTAATTATGTCAATTTTCGCCACAGTTTTTGATACACTGCTGGCCATTAAAATTGCTACACCAAGAAGAAATGCAGATGATAAACGGGTATTCATTGGACAAATATATTATACTACAACTGACATGTGATTACATTCTCACGCAATTTGGGTGCATAGATCCTGAGAAATCAGTACCCAGAACAACCACCTCCGCCCGTAATAACAGCCTGCGTATTGAGTCAAACAGAGCTTGGATGGCGTGTACAGCTACAGCTGCCCATGCAGCTTCAACATGACACCACATTACATCAAGAGTGGTGACTGGCGTATTGTGACGAGCCAGTTGCTCGGCCACCATTGACCAAACATTTTCAATTGGTGAGAGATCTGGAGAATGTGCTGGCCAGGGCGGCAGTCGAACATTTTCTGTATCCAGAAAGACCCGTACAGGACCTGCAACATGCGGTCGTGCATTATCCTGCTGAAATGTAGGGTTTCGCAGGGATCGAACGAAGGGTAGAGCCACGGGTCGTAACACATCTCAAATGTAACGTCCACTGTTCAAAATGCCGTCAATGCGAATAAGAGGTGACCGGGACATGTAAAAAATGGCACCCCATACCATCACACCGGGTGATACGCCAGTATGGCGATGACGAATACACGCTTCCAATGTGCGTTCACCGCGATGTCGACAAACACGGATGCGACCATCGTGATGCTGTAAACAGAATCTGGATTCATCCGACAAAATGACTTTTGCCATTCGTGCAGTCAGGTTCGTCGTTGAGTACACCAGCGCTGGCGCTCCTGTCTGTGATGCAGCATCAAGGGTATCCGCTGCCGTGGTCTCCGAGCTGATAGTCGATGCTGCTGCAAACGTCGTCGAACTATTCGTGTAGATGGTTGTTTGATGGAAGGTCCAACACACACACTGGCACACTGGCTCCCGCAGTCGGAGACGAAACGTTGGGAATCACCACAGAATTCATCAACCGACCACGGCATAACAGCCCGGATAATTATAATGGACATGATATTTCCGGCCGTGAAAGTTTACATTTTAGCATCAGATGCTTGTTGTTTTGCAAACGTCCCCATCTGTTGACTCAGGGATCGAGACGTGGGTGCACGATCCGTTACAGCTATGCGGATAAGATGCCTGTCATCTCGACTGCTAGTGATACGAGGCCTTTGGGATCCAGCAAGGCGTTCCGTATTACCCACCGATACCATATTCTGCTAACAGTCATTGGATCTCGACCAACGCGAGCAGCAATGTCGCGATACGATAAACCGCAATCGCGATAGGCTACAATCCGACCTTTATCAAAGTCGGAAACGTGATGGTACGAATTTCTCTTCCTTACACGAGGCATGACAACAACGTTTCACCAGGCAACGCCGGTCAACTGCTGTTTGTGTATGAGAAATCGGTTGGAAACTTTCCTCATGTCAGCACGTTGTAGGTGTCGCCACCGGCGCCAACCTTGTATGAATGCTCTGAAAAGCTAATCATTTGCATATCACAGCATCTTCTTCCTGTCGGGTAAATTTCGCGTCTGTAGCCCGTCATCTTCGTGGTGTAGCAATTTTAATGGGCAGTAGTGTAGATTTTGAAAATTCTAGTTTTGCGTTAAGGAGTTCGTGTTTAGTAAGCAGTGTATTGATTGGATTGTGTAACAATTTGGACTGTGTAAAAATTGGGACTGTGTACGGGCGCTGGTGACCGCGCAGTTGAGCGCCCAACAAACCAAACACCATCATCGTCATCTGACAGTGGATTCCTATAAACAACTGACTTGTTCCGCCCTGGGCGCAATTTATTTGACGAGTAAGGACGTGTGTCTTGCGGTCGTGTACTTATGCACGGTGTCAGAAGGCGGTGTCGTAGTGCAGAGAACTGCGGTGGGCTGCAGCGTTCCCGCGGCGCCCTGCTCACCTTGAGACACGGCCGTGGGAAGGAACCTCGTCGTGACACTGCGAAGATAGAGGCGCCGCACGCAAACCCCGCCGCAGCCACTGCTCGCCCCACGGCGTCGTCACGACACACCTTGAAAGCCCTGAAAATTTCCGCCCAGGGAGTGCAGAGCAGTAAATGCCGAAACAATCCAGCATGTATAGTATCCGTGACTCTAGCAGAATGTGTAAGTAGGCTGTTTATGTTTTCTTATTGGCAACGTTACGTAGCGCTCTGTATGATAATCACTGGCTGTGCTGTGTGCAGTCTGTGGCTGGTTTGCATTGTTGTAATACTCGCCATTGTAGTGGGCAGCTTGATGTTACCAGCGAGTAGCGTTGCGCAGTTGGAGGTGAGTCGCCAGCAGTGGTGGATGTGGGGGAGGGGGGGGGGGGGGAAATGGCGGAGTTTTGAAATTTGTAAGACTGGATGTCATGAACTGCCATGTATATTATGATTTTTCAACACTATTAAGGTAAATACATTGTTTGTTCTCTATTAAAATCTTTCAATTGCTAACTATGCCTATCAGTAGTTAGTGCCTTCCGTAGTTTGAATCTTTTATTTAGCTGGCAGTAGTGGCGCTCGCTGTATTGCAGTAGTTCGAGTAACGAAGATTTTTGTGAGGTAAGTGATTTGTGAACGGTATAGGTTAATGTTAGTCAGGGGCGTTCTTTTGTAGGCATTATTGAAAGTCAGATTGCGTTGCGCTAAAAATATTGTGTGTCAGTTTAAGGACAGTCATGTATAATTGTTCTAAGGGGACGTTTCATAAATGCAGGCTTAACATCTACGTCTACATCTACATGGATACTCTGCAATTCACATTGAAATGTCTGGCAGAGAGTTCATCGAACCACACTTCACAATTCTCTATAATTCCAATCTCGTGTAGCGCGCGGAAAAAACGAGCTTTGATTTCCCTTATTTTATCGTGGTGATCGTTTTTCCCTATGTAGGTTGGTGTCAACAAAATATTTTCGCATTTGGAGGAGAAAGTTGGTGATTGGGTTTCGTGAAAAGATTACGTCGCAACGAAAAACGTCTTTCTTTTAATGCTCTCCAGCCCAAATCCTGTATCATTTAAGTGACACTTTTTCCCATATTTCGCGATAATACAAAACGTGCTGCCCTTCTTTGAACTTTTTCGATGTACTCCGTCAGTCCTATCTGGTAAGGATCCCACATCGCGCCACAGTATTCTAAAAGAGGACAGACAAGCGTAGTATAGGCAGTCTCCTCAGTAGATCTGTTACATTTTCTAAGTGTCCTGCCAATAAAACACAGTCTTCGGTTAGCCTTCCCCACAAAATTTTCTGTATGTTCCTTCCAATTTAAGTTGTTCGTAATGGTAATTCCTAAGTGTTTAGTTGAGTTAACGGCCTTTAGATTTGACTGATTTATCGTGTAACCGAAGTTTAACGAATTCCTTTTATCACTCAAGTGGATGACCTCACACTGTTTGTTATTTAGGGTCAACTGCCAATTTTCGCACCAGTCAGGTATCTTTTCTAAATCGTTTTGCAATTTGTTTTGGTCTTCTGATGACTTTATTAGTCGATAAACGACACCGTCATCAGCGAGCAACCTAGGACGGCTGCTCAGATTGTCTCCCGGATCGTTTATATAAATAAGGATCTACTGCTTTCAGTGCCTCGTTTCCTTATCGTATTCCCTCAGCGTCGCCTGATGTAATTCGACCACATTCCGTTGCCCTTGTTTTAATTTTGTTGGTGTTTATCTTATACCCTCCATTCAAGACACTATCCATTCAGTTCAGCTGCTCTGCCAAGTCGTTTTCTGTCTCTGAGAGAATGAAAATGTCATTTGCAAACCTTAAAGTTTGTAATTCTTCTCCCTGATCTTTAATCCTTTCTCCAGATATTTTTTTCCTTTCGTTTACTGTTTGCTTAATGTACAGGTTGAATAACATCAGTGACAGGCAATAACCCTGTCTCACACCCTTCTCAACCATTGCTTCCCTTTCATACCGCTCGACTCTTACAACTGCCGTCTAGTTTCTGTACGAGTTGTAAATAACCTTTCGTTCCCTGTTTTACATCCGTGCTACCTCCAGAAAAACTTTTTCTAAATGTGCAATTCCTATAAACGTCAGGGTTGCCTTTTTCTAAACCTATTTTCTGAGTTAAGTCGTAAGGTCCATATTGCATCGCTTGTTTCTACATTTCCCCGCAACCAAATCTGATCACCTACAAGCTTTTCCATTCTTCCGCAAAGAATTCGTGCCAGTTTTTTGCAACCACGACTTATTAAATAGATGGTTCCCCAATATTCACACTTGTTACGTTTCAATTTAACCACAGTGCCCATTAATCTTTTTCATTTCCTACTGTTACTTGCACTTTTTAAATAGCTTTGAGTTAGTAACCATTCATCCTTAAAAAAGTTTTGTTGAGTATGTTCCACAGTTTTGATAAATCGTAGAAAATAACATTGTAACGCACGAAAGTGCTGTATAATTTATTTTTAACTGTACGACTGGTTTCGATCAGAGACCATTTTCCAATACGAATTCGTGTAGCAGGTCGTACTATGTATAATCGTAATACAAATCTCAAAACGTAATAGGCCGGCCGCTGTGGCCGAGCGGGTCTTGGCGTTTTAGTCCCGAACCGCGCTGCTGCTACGGTCGCAGGTTGGAATCCTGCCTCGGGCATGGATGTGTGTGATGTCCTTAGGTAAGTTAGGTTTAAGTAGTTCTAAGTCTAGGGGACTGATGACCTCAGATATTAAGTCCCATAGTGCTTAGAGCCATTTGAACCATCAAAATGTAATATTTATAAATAACAATTTTTGTTAGGCAACAAATTTATAAAAATTACATTTTGACATACGGAGCCAGACCGCTGCTTGATGCCAACATACTGCAGTTCGAGACATGATCCTTGCTGTTAACAAGAATTTTTATTGGAAAATGGTTCCTGGCCGAATTCGGTCGTACAATTAAAAATAAATTATACAGCAACGTCAAGTGTTACAGTATGTCATTTCTACGTTCATTTTCAGATTACCAGAACGTACTTGTCATCAGTGTTGAACACCTCGTAATATTGTCGGTCCTACTGCTTGAGATCGTAAGATAAATTTAAATGTAGTTAAGGCTGTGTGGAAAAAAAATCTGTAAACACAAATAAACTGTGGAGTCTTTGCTTGTTTGGTGTAATTGTACAGACAGAAGTCGTAAGACTTACGGCCTTGAGTCTACAGGAAGCAGTTAAAAATATTACGACGAACGTTTCCCACTTTGTAAACATAATGACAAACGTTTCTTTAAGATGTATTGCGCGAACATACGACCGAGTGACGATGTGGCGGCCAGCACGAGTTCAAGATAATATTCACCTCTGAAAAGAGAAGAGGGAATGGGACTAAAAAATGTGTTTGTTAATGTTAACACTAATCAGGTATACATATCCTACAAACTGATTGTTACCAAATGCTTTCAGTAAAAGAACCAGTCCAGTGATCTACGGGGCATGTAAGTAACTAACTGATAAAATTCATATTTGTCAAAAATTTAAAAAAAAATCTTTGTTTGCTGGAAGTAACGTGAATCGAGTGCATAAACGTGAACAAGACGTCCCTATGTATAAATGAATGGTGAATGAAAGCTATGCCTATTTATTAAACCTACATTGTATACTTTGTTCAGTGTTGATTATCGCCATCGTGTAGTTGAAAATTTCCGTCAGACGCTTTTCCTTTTTTATGTAAAAAAAAATCGTCACTAACTTGCTATTACTTTATACTTCCAAATATTTTTCGCCTGTTATTCTATTCAGCCTATTACATATACCTGTTTGCTTTTTAGGATGGTACGTCTGGTCGTATTTTATGGAAATTTGAAATCGTGCTTAACGTTTTTTATATAACTCCTTTATTTGGACTGGCAATTCCCGGGGAAGATAGGAACGGGCAGGAGAAGATAACAGACCGCTGGATGACGTCAGTGGACGGCAAGTAGGGTACCAAAGAATGAAGAGAAAAGCAGAGGTGAAACAGGCATGAAAGGGCTATGAAATCTAAACCTGCCGCAAGGCCGTAACCAGATCATCTGGATCACCTGGTTTATTTTTCCTAAGTTTCCAGTGCTTCCTTGATTGTTCGCTGATGTACGAAAGGGCTTAATCCAGAAACTACAGTGTTTTCGGCTGGCTCTGTTCATGTATCGCTAGACTCCGGAATCGCGTTTTAAGCATCGCTTCGCTTTAGATACAACTTGTTGTTTCGCTTGCCTTCGCCTGAGTGGTGTGGCTAGGATCCAGGCGTCGCCCAGGGCCTTAATTAGAGAACCGTCGGACCATTCCAGCGCTGTGAGTTGCGAAATGCAAATGAGCTGCCCGCTGCAGGGCGCAACTAGAGACACCACCAGCCCCTCCTGTAAGTTACGTGCCACACCCGCAGACCCGCATCTTTTTCCTGCCCGTAAACACAGATAGTGCTGCTGGGCCGTTGGGCGATGAGGGCGCAAAATAAAAGTTAGTTTGCAGTTAAAAAAAAACTGTTGTCCTAGTTGTGTTAACTGAAAATGTGGGTGGACTGCAAGAACATGTA
Source organism: Schistocerca serialis cubense (assembly GCF_023864345.2). Taxonomy (NCBI): domain Eukaryota; kingdom Metazoa; phylum Arthropoda; class Insecta; order Orthoptera; family Acrididae; genus Schistocerca; species Schistocerca serialis. The sequence goes on from NC_064646.1 coordinate 266,215,020, forward strand.
CTGCGGAAAGTTGCCCCTCATTATAAGAAAATGGGTAAATTCTTTCATTAGTACTGGTTATGAAGTTTGCGGTATAATTCCAGTTAGCAGAGAACATTCAGGCATACGAGATCATTTATACAGGATGAAGCGAAATTCGCGCACTCGGGCTTCGCAGCGCAACTCCTCTCATGCCAGCGATAGAAAAATGTCTCTCACAAAATTTGGTCCAGCGTGTATATCCGACGGAAAAGGACGTCGAAGAGTGACAGTGTAGCAACACTGTAACGGCATGCACAGCAACTACCTCTGTCAAGACAATTTACGTGCGCTGTACAGTTGGCGCATTGGGCAGTGTTTTGGGTTAGCATGCAGGAGGTCGAGGGTTCGATCCTGAGATCAAGCATACGTTTTTTATTTCGCAAATGTAGTCCAGGTGGTACGGTATCTGGCATCTTAAACGTCAACAGCGATTGCAGCGGGTCCTCTGGAAAACATATATACTTACATATGACAATCGTAGAAATGGAAGACTGGTCAGCTTTGAAAGAAGCACTTTCCACGTCGTGGGCTCGAATTTATTCGCACCACATCATCTACTAGTTGCGAAACCTGTTTTCTTTGTACCTTCCTCTAATGTTCACATAGATTAGTACCAACTATTATTCTTGCCTCGTTCAGGTCCATTACATTTCATTAGGGCCTTACGTTATCAGCAGGACTAGCAACATGCTTTGCAAATAATGTCCAAACTAGGTTACTATTTCTGTGTGTTATCACCATGGTCGCGTTAATTGTTTCAACTGTCTAATTATTATTTGTCTAACCACGTACTGGTTGTTTTCAGAATTACAAAATGTTGTAACTTTAGGATACATGTGATCTAAGAAACTGTATGTACACTACTGGCCATTAAAATTGCTACACCAAGAAAAAATGCAGATGATAAACGGGTATTCATTGGACAAATATATTATACTAGAACTGACTTGTTATTACATTTTCACGCAATTTGGGGGCATAGATCCTGAGAAATCAGTACCCAGAACAACCACCTCTGGCCATAATAACGGCCTTGATACGCCTGGACATTGAGTCAAACAGAGCTTGGATGGCGTGTACAGGTACAGCTGCCCATGCAGCTTCAACACGATACCACAGTTCATCAAGAGTAGTGACTGGCGTATTGTAACGAACCAGTTGCTCGGCCACCATTGACCACACGTTTTAAATTGGTGAGAGATCTGGGGAATGTGCTGGCCAGGGCAGCAGTCGAACATTTTCTGTATCCGGAAAGGCCCGTACAGGACCTGCAACATGCGGTCGTGCTATATCCTGCTGAAATGTAGGGTTTCGCAGGGATCGAATTAAGGGTAGAGCCTAGGGTCGTAAAACACATCTGAAATGTAACATCCACTGGTCAAAGTGCCATCAATGTGAGCAAAAGGTGACCGAGACGTGTAACCAATGGCACCCCATACCATCACGCCGGGTGATACGCCTATATGGCGATGACGAATACACGCTTCCAATGTGCGTTTAAGGCGATGTCGCCAAACACGGATGCGACCATCATGATGCTGTAAACAGAACAAGGATTCATCCGAGAAAATGACGTTTTGCCATTCGTGCACCCAGGTTCGTCGTTGAGTACACCATCGCAGGCGCTCCTGTCTGTCATGCAGCGTCAAGGGTAACCGCAGCCATGGTCTGCGAGGTGATAGTCCATGCTGCTGCAAACGTCGTCGAACTGTTCGTGCAGATGGTTGTTGTCTTGCAAACGTCCCCATCTATTGACTCAGGGATCGAGACGTGGCTGCACGATCCGTTATAGCCGTGCGGATGAGATGCCTGTCATCTCGACTGCTAGTTATACGAGGCCATTGGGATCCAGCATGGCGCGGCGTTCCGTATTACCCTCCTGAACCCACCGATTCCATATTCTGCTAACAGTCATTGGATCTCGGCCAACGCGAGCAGCAATGTCGCGATACGATAAACCGCAATCGTGATAGGCTACAATCCGACCTTTATCAAAGACGGAAACGTGATGGTACGCATTTCTCCTCCTTACACGAGGCATCACAACAACGTTTCACCAGGCAACGCCGGTCAACTGCTGTTTGTGTATGAGAAATCGATTGGAAACTTTCCATATGTCAGCACGTAGTAGGTGTCGCCACCGGCGCCAACCTTGTGTGAATGCTGTGAAAAGGTAATCATTTGCATACCACAGCATCCTCTTCCTGTGGGTTAAATTTCGCGTCTGTAGCACGTCATCTTAGTGGTGTATCAATTTTAATGGCCAGTAGTGTATTACAGTATGAAATGTCAGAATGAAATTAGCAAATAAAAAATAAACGCGCCCCAAAGCAGGGTTGAACCCTGCATGCTAACTTAAAATTCTATCCCCTACTCCAACTGCACAATAATAGTAAAATGTGCTGTACTAGGTAGTTACCCTCCACGTGGTTACAGTGTTACCAGATTGCCGCTCTTTTACGTCCTTTTTCTGCCAGATGTACTCGCCCGACGAAATTTTGTGAGATACATTTTTTTTTAAATCGCTGGCGTGGAGGAGTCGCGCTGCGAAACCCGAGTGCGCGAATTTCGCTTCACCCTGTACATACAAAGTCGATACTGACTGATACCTGTAGACTGCAATGCCTTTGGCTCATAAAATAAATCTGTGTGATATTTCAGTTAAATTTCGATAGTACGGGGGGCGTTCAATAAGTAACGCAGCACATTTTATGTCGGTCAATTTCGGTTTAAGAAACGTCATCTATAACAGAGTTGCGTTCCAAGCAAAGAGCTTCCTTGACGGTCGTTTGGTGAAAAACCAGAGCCACAAAGATATTTATAGGCACTTGTAGAAAATTTACGGAGACCTAGCAGTGAACATAAGCACGGTAAGCAATTGGGCGAGGCGTCTGTCAGCATCGCATCGCGCAAACCTGTCCTATCTCCCGCGTTCCAGCCGGGCGCACAAAGCAGTGACTCCTGCAATTTTGGAACGTGCGTACAGTCTCGTTCGAGGTGATCAACGGATCGTAATTGAAATCCTCGCTGCACCACTGGACATTTCTGTTAGCAATGCAGACACACTCATTTACGAGTTGGATTACTTGAAAGGTGCGTGCCTGCTGGCTTGCGTAAGAGAAGACCAAAAGAGCAACGAAGGAACATCTATGCGGAACTGCTTGCTCGTTACGAGACTGATGGTACCAATTTTTTGTTGAACATTGCCGCAGACGACTAAACAAGGCTTCATCACTTCTAACCGGAGACAAAACGGCAATCGATGGAGTGGCGCCACACAATCTCTTCTCCAAAGAAAAAGCTTAAAGCTTCACCCTCAAGCGGTAACGCCATGCCGACGGTCTTCTGGGCCTCTGAAGGCATCGTTCTGTGTGAAGTCCTACCTCATGCTGCAACGATCAACTGCTGAAGCTGAAGAAACTGACGAAACGGCTTTAGCGTGTTCGTCGCTACAAAAATGCAAACGAACTTCTCTTCCTCCAAGACAGTGTAAGGCCTCACACAAATCTACGCACTAGAGAGGAGATCACAAAACTTCATTGGACTGTTCTTCCTCATCCGCCCTGCGGCCCGGATCTCGAACCTTCTGACTTCCAGCCGCTTGCGATTAGCCGAGCGGTCTGAGGCGCTGCACTCATGGACTGTGCGGCTGGTCCCGGCGGAGATTCGAGTCCTCCCTCGGGCATGGGTGTGTGTGTTTGTCCTTAGGGTAATTTAGGTTAAGTTGTGTGTAAGCTTAGGGACTGATGACCTTAGCAGTTAAGTCCCATAAGATTTCACACACATTTGAACTTTTTTTCTGACTTCCATCTGTTTGGCCCAATGGTTGATGCACGCCGCGGGGAGGAGTACGTGGAAGATGCGGAAGTGGTTGATGTATCAAGACGTTGGCTTTGATGTTTTGATGTCGACCAGTAGAGTCGTACCGTGCGGTCTTAGTGGCCCTCCCAGTAAGATGGCGTAAAGTCGTCGAACTGAACGCAGACTATGTTGAAAAATGTGGTTTTGTAGCCAAAAGAGTGGGGAATAATATACTGTATTCTGACCCTGAATAAAATCAGCCAGCTTTCATAAAGGATCTGTTGCATTACTTATTGAACACACCTCGTATAAAACAAGAAAACTTACTGTGTTTGCGGTTTTCTTTAATACCAGACAAATTCCGTTCTTATAGTTTCGTGCGCTTGTGAGAGTGAATCTAATGTACATTTACTGCTCTCTGTTTTCTATACACAAGTTCTACCTTTTTTAATTTCAATTTTCATGCTATTTGTTGCATATTTAGAGAGCTGTAGCCTAGCATTTTAAAGTCGTGTCGTGCACCCGTGCCATTTATTTCACGTAAAAAATTATTTCTTTTTATCTCCTCTAAACACCGTAAAATTGTGTGCAGGTAATTTTTACGCCCTGTACAATTGTGGAAATATGGTTCTGCCACGAGCAAACAATCCCAAAAAGCTTTCAGTGAACATCATTATAGTCACTGTACTGAATACTGATGTTTATGTGGCTGTGTTTCCTTTGCAGTATATCTGATATTTTGCTCCAGTTTGTCAGTCGGCAGTCCCTGGCATATTCATCTTGTTGTTGAAGCTCTCTTTTTGTGCGTGTTTGCTTACCAATATACAGGATGATCAGTAACAGTTTGAAAATCTTGTGAGTGTGTTGCAGAGGAGTTTGTGCTGAGAATAAAACAGGTCGTGAATTTTACGCTTTGCCCTTGTGATGACACAAATCGTTTCTTATTCGAAGCATCTACATCTACATCGATACTCTGCAAATCACATTTAAGTGTCTGGCAGAGAGTTCATCGAACCACCTTCACTACTCTCTGTTATTCCAAGCTCGTATAGCGTGCGGAAATAACACCTTTTATTTTATCATGTTGATCGTTTCTCAATATGTAGGTCGGCGTCAACAAAATATTTTCGCATTCGGAGGAGAAAGTTGTGATTGGAATTTTGCGAGAAGATTGCTCCCTTTGTTTTAATTATGTCCATCCCAGATCCTGTATCATTTCAGTGACACTCTCTTTCGCGATAACACAAAACGATCTGCCCTTCTTTGAACTTTTTCGATGTACTCCATCAATCCTGTGTGGTAAGGATCCCACACCGCGCAGCACTATTCTAAAAGAGGACGGACAAGCATAGTGTAGGCAGTCTCCTTAGTAGCTCTATTAGTTTTCCTTAGTATGCTGCCAATAAAACGCAGTCTTTGTTTAATATTCCTCACAACATTTTCTGTGTGTGTCTTCCAGTTTAAGTTGTTCGTAATTGTAATTCCTAGGTATTTACTTGAATTTACGGCATTTAGATTTGACTGATTTTTCGTGAAACCGAAGTTTAACGGATTCCTTTTAGCACTCATGTGGAAGACCTGACACTTTTCGTTATTTAGGGTGAATTGGCAATTTTCTCATTATACAGATATTTTTTCTAAATCGTTTAGCCATTTGTTTCGACCTTCTGATGACTTAACTAATCGATAAACGACAGCGTCATCTGGAAACAACCTAAGACGGCTGCTCAGATTGTCTCCCAAATCGTTTATATAGATAAGAAACAGCAAATGTTGTTTTCAGGAATAAAAATCTAATAATTAATAAAATTAATTAACGGAAATGGAGAATGGTAGATGAGAATGTTAGTAATTGGTGGAAACTGAGGGAAGTTTAAAAATGACGGGAAAGATTAGAAATGGGTTGTAGATTCACGCCCCGCAAATCCAGGGGCGGGGGATACCTGGGAAAGACATTGAGACATGCACCTACCGCTGGTTCTTGCTGTTACTGTACTATGTGCCTGTGTCTATCATACAGGTTTTACGTGACTCTAGGTACTATGATGAAAATTTTTTCTAGGTCGTCAAGTCCTATGAACGTCTCAAGGGAGAAATGATACAGCCAACCGGTTGAAAATAATTTTTTAATGTACTGTCTTCTAAGGATATCTTTATCAGAATGAAATTTTTACAACCGTAAAGTTACACTGCGAGAAGGCAGTAGTCAAAGTTTCGAGCACACATGCTCAAGTCAAAAGTTAAAAATTAAGAATTTTCCAGCCTTTGGTACGTATACCTTGCAATGGTTACCTAAGAGGGAGTTCCGCACATCTGTCGCTGAGAATAAAATCCCCATGCACTTTCCGACAGTGTCGTAACTCCGCCGAATGAACAAAATTTGCCGTCGGAAATACGCACAATGCAGACGCAGTCGCTTGCATAAACGAGGTCACGTGTTCCCGTTAGCGCATGGCTCGCAGCGAGGTGCGGCCCAACACAATGAAGGACTCCGCATAATTTGCGTACGTATCCGCTTCGGAATGAATGACATTGCCACCCTGCGGCTGTCAATTACACGAATTATATTGCTTTGTTTATACCCGGAGCCACTCGATTAAACGAATGTGCGGGCCCACTGTCGATACCACGAATTCATTTCATCGCGAATGCGCTCCAGGGGCACAGGTCATCTCAAATCATTTGCATTTGTTTGTGCGTGACATACGTTAGCCATCACAGTACGAGACGAATCGAAGAGTAAGGTCAGAGAGCTTTGCAGCAGCTGTCCAAAAAATAATCTGCCCTTCCACACTTTAGGTAACCAACTGGTCGTAAAAAAATATGCAAGTGGCTCGTGTTTATCTTAGTTTCTTTGTACTACACGTCACGGTCTACTTCTACAGATGTTGCCTTGTTGTGGTTATTTTCTGTGTGTCTACTTCGTCTTCACATTAGGGGGAGGTTTACTATCTTTTGGTTCAAAAATCGATTTTTTTTAATTGCATTTTTGAATCCATAAAAGTATTTAGAATCCACCACTGAAACGGCTTTTCCGAATGCGGAACGGAAAAGTTTGTTATTCGCGGTTGGCCAAAAAATGCACCTGCGTGAAATCGACCTTTTTCGTTCACCAATTTTTCTTTTTTTTTTTTCCTTTCGGAGGACGAGTTATTGTACCGGTGCTTGGGAGGAAACACACAAAATTCAAATGAAAGTTTGAACGCGTGTGTTTGGAAGCTAGCTCCCAAGCATTTGCATTCTGGTGCGAAGACTGTGGAGATTGCGACTTGCCTGGCAGTGAGCAGCTTCAACGAAGGGTATTCAGCAATTCTGAAGACCATGACAACGATGGACGTCACCCTGGGACTCAATTCGACGCAGTTCGCCAAGCATTCGGACGACTACCGGATTCAAGCGGCCGAAAACCGTTTGTCCCCGGCCGTACGAGCTGCTCTGGAGCAGCGCAAGATGGCCCACATCGAGCAGAACGCCCTCTGTGAGGTAGAGGAAGGACTAGTTTATGGACCCACAGTAGCAGATTGAACGTAAGTTGCATAATATTGCATTTATATGTAGTCAAAACTTGAAACGCGTTTTTCTCGAAATGACTTTTTTTTATCGCTCGGTATGGTAACTTCAAATCTACTGAACCGATTGGCATGATTCTTTGCTTCTGAGGGAGCTAACTAAATTATCTAGGAGTTGTACCACTTTTATTCCGATCCGTCAACTATAAATATTTTTACTTGGCAGACGTAGTCGAAAAATCGATGAAAGAAAAACCCTATTTCTTTTAAATGACCGCCATTTTGTTTCCTATGCTCCAAATAATTTAAACGAGGTATAACTCCTAAATAATCTTATATGCTTCGCTAACGTCCACTCAATTTTGATTTCAGACGAGCCGGCTGACCTGTGACATAACGCGCGTAGAGATCTACATCGAAATTTTGTTTCGTTTCGACGGCACTTCCGCCTTTGCTCTTCGACATTTCCGGTCGAAAAAATTCGAGTTTGTAGAGGAAATGTCAATAAACATTTTGACCAAATTTGACATTGATATCTATAATGCATTCCGACAAAAAATTCTCAAATAACATGCTCATTTCGGGCTAATGATAGTCAACCTCCCCTTAATAGTTTTGAGAGCTTATGTAGAAAGTGCAAACAAAAATAAGAGTAGGTATACAAACTTATAGACTTAATACAGGAGATTAAGAGAAACATTTCTGTTATGTGACACAAATGTCACAGGTGCACCGTGTCCCTGCTAGGCTTCTTGAAGAGTTAGACGCTGAGTACCTTAAGGTCAGTGTTCACCAATATTCATACTCGGTCCAATCACGTCATGTTACCACCGTCTACGTTGGATGTCAACGTGCAATAGCCACTCACAGACGGCAGTGGCAGCACTGGCAGTGGAGGGTATACAAAAAATGTGTGTGTGTGTGTGTGTGTGTGTAAGGGGTGGGGGGAGGTAGAAAACAGTGCAATAGTTGTCGAATTGAGAAAACGGAGCGATTTATCTGACGTCCAAAAGATCACGATAATAGGCTCTCGGTTCAAGGATGGAAGCATTTCCGAAACGAATGAGTTTGTAAACAGATCGCGTGCCACTGTGGTTAAAGTATACCGTGCAGAGCCGTCGAAAACCGGCCCCGCAGTAATGGTGGTGCACCACGATCCATAGATGTCAGGGGTGGACGAGAGCTGCGGAGTTTTGTACGGGCGAATAGATATGGAAATCTACGATAATGATCGAAGCAGACGTAATGAATTAAAATTTGTGCTGCGGCTGGTACTTGAACCCGGGTCTTCTTGCTTGCTAGGCAGAAATCTTAAACATTACACCACCGTAGTCGATGGTCAACATTGCTGCACGAACTAACTAAGCTGAGTGTCCTTCCCAACACAAACTTCAATTCATTTTTCCCTTACGTATTGTCACTACTGTCAGTGCTATCCGATATTGGCAAGCATTGGACGTAATGGGGCGTCCTTGTACCATTGGTGACCTTATAGATCTTATAATTAAATGCGGGAAACACGTCCAATGCTGGGGTGCTTGCCAATATCAGAGAGCCCTGGCGGTAGTGACAATACGTAAGGGAAAATGAATTGAAGTTTGTGTTGGGGAGGGCACTTGGTTCAAATGGTGGCTCTGAGCACTATGGGACTTAACTTCTGAGGTCATCATCCCCTAGAACTTAGAACTACTTAAACCTAACTAACTTAAGGACATCACACACATCCATGCCCGAGGCAGGATTCGAACCTGCGACAGTAGCGGTCGCGCGGTTCCAGACTGAATCGCCTAGAACCGCTCGGTCACCACGGCCGGCGCACTTTAGTAACCTTGTACTTCCTGATCATATTTTTTATTATTCCCAAAATGGACTTACGCCTTTCGATATTCCGTCTTTTTAAAAAGTTTTAAAATACAATACAAAACAGGTATCAAAGGATATGAAAATATGTTACATTTCACCATTGATTAGAGACATATTATAGAGAGTAGAACATGTCTTTTCTTTACTTTATACCAATGTTATAACAATCATGGAAAACTTTTCTACAGATACATTCCATTTCGTCAACCTTCGAAACGAAGAGATAAGTGCAAACTGCTAACAAGAAACAAACTAGAAACCAAATGGATTAAAGCGCTGCGCGACGCTAGATACGTGGCACACGACGCATTTGCTTGTTCGCAGCTAAGTTTTTTCATTACATTATATAAAAGAATTTTATCAGGAAAGAGTCCATGGGGAGCACGTTACAACGTTTTACAATAGGGTATTTTTTTTAGAAAACAGTGTGTAACAATTTTTTCTGGAAAGTCGAAAATAGCACATTGCGAGAGGCTTCTGGGCGGCGCTAGGGTACAATGAGGCAACTTGTCTGTTAGAAGCATAATTTATGACACTTTACAGCGTATAAAATAATAGCCATGAAAGTTCATAAATACCATTACATAATTTTTACAAAATATTGAAATAGCGGTTGAGGGACGTAGCACTTACGTTTGAAGAAGAGCCGGCGCCCATGCAATGCCATTTTCGCTATTGGGGGCAAATGCGCAAGCGGCATACAAGAAATTCAAACAATCTGAGTAGACAGCGTTGGATTTCATACATCAGTGTCCTGAATAACGCTTACAACAAACACCAGTTTGCCGGCCGGAGTGGCGGTGCGGTTCTAGGCGCTACAGTCTGGAACCGGGCGACCGCTACGGTCGCAGGTTCGAATCCTGCGTCGGGCATGGATGTGTGTGGTGTCCTTAGGTTTAATTAGTTCTAAGTTCTTGGGGACTGATGGCCTCAGCAGTTGTCGCATAGTGCTCAGAGCCATTTGAACCGTTTGAACCAAACATCAGTTTAACCAAAACACCATCCATAATTATAATCACATAAAAAACAGTGCAGTATTTATGCGAATGGTACATTGGCAATTGTGCGACCTTACATAAGTTGTTCCCATTTTCTCAAATTTCATGGGAAATCAAGCCAGCTCTTATAGGAATGTGTATAACTATATAATAAAACATCTGTGGTAATTCTACGTAAGACAAATTAGTAAAAATTATATACTGAGACAGTCTGTTAATAAACACCGAAATGTAAGAGTAGCATTGTCTGTGCTACTGCACACGGTGTGAAGTACGGAAATAATTTCACTGCGTGGCCTCTTGCTGGAGCTGTTCCCGTTTTTTATACAATGCAGCAAGGAAAGCAATTCCTGGAGGCGTGTTCCTCAAAACGTGGAGGAGGATGAGTGGCAGCCTTGTTTGGGCCACGCTTGGCGCCGCAACTGCTTGTACAGCCCTAGACGGCGGGAATCCCCAGGGGTGTCGGGATGATCACGGGCGTCCCTGGGGACGCCTCCGTGTGGCCAGCACACCTGTCCGTCCCTGATGGCGCTCGCTTTTGTCGTGTGCCACGCGCCGTCTCTCTCTCTCTCTCTCTCTCTCTCTCTCTCACTCACTCTAAAGAAGACCTCATTCCATCCGCCTCACTCTGCCTTCAGGCGAAAAATCTTCACGACTGGCAGATCTCATTGCCTGGACACCAATCTTTCTTTACAAAAATCACCATGTTTGCCAGTGCACCTTACAGTACTCCCGATTGCAATTTGTCATCGATTTAATCTTCTGCGTAAGTAAAAGAAGACATTTTCATCATATCCACGTGTACTTACGTGTCCTAGAGAAGATGTACGGGTTATTAGAGAAGAGTCGTGAGTGCCTATAAAATCGGTATATTAGAGCTAGCGAAAATTTTTATTTATTTTACTTAATGCTTTATTTGTCCTGTCAAGATTTCATTGCTCATTGCTGAATATTCTTTCATTCAGATTGCGCCCCCCCCCCCCCCCCCCCGACGTATGAAGAGTGGAAATGGACATGTTTTAGTGCTATTTTTTCTTAAAACACAAAGAAAGTCTTTCAAATATCCGTCAATAGATGGCGCATCGTCGTTGTGCGAAGTTCTGCATTCTCCTAGAGTTCCAAAATTTAAAAAATATGAGAAGTGGATTTAGGTGGCTGCAACTGTGCTACACTGAAGCGCCAAAGAAATTGACAGATATGTAAACAGGCAGAATACGGCGATGCGGTCGGCAACGCCTGTATAAGACAAGTGTCTGACGCAGTTATCAGATCGGTTATTGCTGCTATAATGGTGTGTTATCAAGAATTAGTGAGTTTGAACGTGGTGTTGTAGTCGATGTACGAACGATGGGACACAACATCTCCGAGGTAGCGATGAAGTTTGTATTTTCCCGAACTACAATATCACGAGTCTACTGTGAATATCGGGAATGCGGTAAAACATCAAATCTACGGCAGTGCTGCAGCCGACAAAAGATCCTGCAAGAACGGGACCAACGGCGATTAAAGAGAATCGTTCAACGTGACAGAAATGCAACCCTTCCGCTAACAGCTGCAGATTTCAATGCTGGGTCATCAACAAGCATCTGCGTTCTAACCATTCAACGAAACATCATCGATATGGGCTTTCAGAGCCTCGTGTACTTTGAGCAGTGCACGACACAAAGCCTTATGCTTCGCCTGGGCCCATCAACACCGACATTGAACTGCTGATGACTGGAAACATGTTGCCTGGTCGGACGAGTCTCGTTTCAAATTGTATCGAGCCGATGGACGTGTACGGGTATAGACACAACCCCTTGAATCCACGGACCGTGCATGTCGGCAGGGGACTGTTCAAGCTAGTGGAGGCTCTGTGAAGGTTTAGTGCGTGTGCAGTTGGAGTGATATGGGAACCCATGACATGTCTAGATACGTCTGTGACAGGTGACAAGTACGTAAGCATCCTGTCTGATCATCTGCATCCATTCATGCCCCCGGTGCATTCCGACGGACTCTGGCATTTCCATCAGGACAATGCGACACCTCACACGTCCAAAATTGCATACAGTGTCTCCAAGAACGCTCTTCTGAGTTGAAACAATCCGCTGGCGACCAAACTCTCTAGACGTGAACATTATTGAGAATTTCTGGGATGCCTTGCAACGTGCTTTTTCAGAAGGGATCTCCAGTCCCTCGTATTCTTACGGATTTAGGGACAGCCCTGCAGGATCCACGGTGTTAATTCCCTGCAGCACTACTTCAGACATTAACCGAGTCCATGATACGTCGTGTTGCGGCATTTCTGCGTGCTCGCAGCGGCCCTACACGATATTAGGCAGGTGTACCAGTTTCTTTGGCTCTTCAGTGAAGTTAAAAATCCAATGAGCCATTTCTGTACTTGTATTATCACAAATAAAAGGTAGTGTGTCATTATTTAAGGATTTAGAACAAAAAGTTCCTTTCAGCTCTTTTGTCAGAAATGGAGCGTTCACATAAAAAAACTGGGACGCATTAATTTTCAGTACGCCCTCGTACAAGTTGATTCTTCCAAAGAAGCTAGTCACTGTTAATGACGCAATGTATTTACGCAAGTAGCACCGTTACCGGTTTCGAACCGCCAGGTTCTTCTTATGGTTGTGCACGCTCATATTACTTTTGTTGTTGTTTTTCTACTAATGTAAACAACAATAAATGTAATGTAAACGTAAATGGCCGCCTGAAGATGAACCTGTGTGTACGGAACCGGTAACGGCGCTATTTGTGGAAATCTATAGCGTTATTAACTATGGCCAGTCGTTGTTGTCTTCCTTGAAAGAATCAACTTGTAAAACCTTTCCTACTGGCACCTAGAACCATTTGTTCAAATGTGTGTGAAATCTTATGGGACTTAACTGCTAAGGTCATCAGTCCCTAAGCTTAAACACTACTTAACCTAAATTATCCTAAGGACAAACACACACACCCATACCCGAGGGAGGACTCGAACCTCCACCGGTATCAGCCGCACAGTCCGTGACTGCAGCACCTAGAACTATTTTTCTGGTTTGGCACTTATTACGTTATTAACAAATTACTTATTTTTTAATTCGTCTCATTATGTTTTACAGTGAGGCGGTGAGCAGCATACACAGGTATGCAAACAGGCAGGATACGGTCCTTGACATTAACGCTACCAAGTTTGGTCCTCGTACGGTAATTAGTTTCCGTGTTATAACATGTTAAATAGGTTAAGTTTAATTATTACCACACGCTATATCTATTAAATATGTTGTTCGATCAACTTTCTGGGTATGCGCTTGAATCGGCTGCTACTGTCGCCAGTAAATCGTTTGCTTCTACCGTATCTTCCTTCGTCGTCGGCGTTGTCGTTGTTGCCGTGGGGCACAGCTGTACCAAGTGGAAAGGCGTGTCGGTCTTAGAGCATGAGATATGGTAACCTTAAGTCACTGACAACACGCAACGGTCACGGTAGCACCTGATTCCAGAATAGCTGCTGTAGTTAGATCCACGAACTACCCCCTCTTGACCAGATCCCCAAAACATAACTCGTAACGAGATACCTTCGAAGCAAATTGTCATAAAGATCGTCTATAAAGGCTTCGTACAACGATAAGAAATGTTACAGTTTATGAAATAATAACAGATACCACCAAACTGTCTTGTTTCGTCTGTTTTATTTAACTTAACTTTGTTCACAGTTTTATTTCGCATTCACCACTCATTCACACTCCGATGTGGGGTATATGCGAGTGATTGAACCGTAACCGCGAAGTTCCATCGAAACCCTTAGATGAACAGTTTTGGTTGCTCGACAGCAACAGTCAATGATAATGCTACAGTATTTTGTAACTGGCTCTTCTAGTTTAGCCACCGCCCTCCACGAATGTTTGTTAGAGAATTACACACTTTTCTCTCCGGCCCGCTATTATTAAGGGTTCGCGTAAAAGTTAACGTTTTTCCCCTTTTCATAAATTGGAGCCAGCTCTCCGCGATATAATTAAAAGAAAAAACGGTCTCAATACCGCGTCCCTCGTGAGATGCGTATAGATTTATCCCGGAATTGACCGCCCTGTAGGTGTACTCAATTTAATGACCACACTTCGCTATCCGCGATTTCGTGTAACTAAATGTCCTTTTGTTACTCTGATCGTATACCGTAGCTATTTAAAACTCGCCCCTATATTTTTTCCACAACGCACAATTAGCATTTCTTTACTTGAAACTTCCTGGCAGATTAAAACCGTGTGCAGGAGCGAGACTCGAACGCGGGACCTTTGCCTTTCGCGGGCAAGTGCTCTACCAACTGAGCTACCCAAGCACGACTCACGCCCCGTCCTCACAGCTTTACTTCCGCCAGTAGCTCGCCTCCTACCTTCCAAACTTTACAGAAGCTCTCCTGCGAACCTTGCAGAACATTGGAGCACTTGCCCGCGAAAGGCAAAGGTCCCGAGTTCGAGTCTCGGTCCGGCGCACAGTTCAATCTGCCAGGAAGTTTCATATCAGTTCACACTCCGCTGCAGAGTGAAAATATCATTCTGGATTTCTTTACTTGTTTATTTCTAAGAGTAAACGAAAAAATGACGTCGTATCATCGGCTTCGTCGATATAAAGCAACACACCTCAATATGCCCAATTTTACCTCTTCTTATAGGATCGGCTACCTTACTCATTAATTTACTACATATTATTTCCAATAGCACTAAACAGGTATCGCCGTTATATTTTAATTGTATTCAAAATCATGTTATTATTATTATGACCGACCAAATCGTAACAAATCGCGCGGAGTGCGTTTTTAACGATAGCTTTACATTCGCCCAGCCTTTATTCGTGCAATATTATATATAAATATACAGACAGGACCGAAAGATCGATCTCTCTACCGTAACCAATAGAGGCAAATACGCTATTCAAGTTCCGTTACATCTATCTTGACTCGTATTGTTACATGCTTAAGCTGTGACTTCGCGGGTGCATTCATTTTCCTCTGATAGTTTCGAGCGACACTTTCATGCAGTTACTGTACGATTACAGCAGTGCACGTATTCGCAATGAAAATGGTCGTATGCACTCCCTTCTCCCCTCGGGACCCAGGCTTTAATCTTTCGCCTGTTTGCTGCGACATCGCCTCTGCGCAGGGGATCAGTCAGCGTGCGGGTGGACTCGCTGTCGAGTCCGTGGCGGCGCCGCTCGGTGGCTGTTGTTTCAGCTGCCACGAGCATCTTCGCTTGACAGGCGGCGGCGTGTTGTCGCAGATAAGGCCGCAGTGCTAATCCCGGCGCGCAGGTGGGGAGCACGCAGCGCGGGACGCGAACCCGTGCCGCGCGCCGATAAGCGCCGGCGCCGACATTTTATTAGCGCCGCCTATCTCGGCACGGCAGGCGCGACCGCGCTCGCGTGACGATGACTGACACCTCGGCTGCGAAACGCCCCGCCGTGCGTTTGTTCGCCCCGATGCCTGTGGACACAGACAAATTTTCTGCCACCGCTGGCTGTGTTTTTTTTTTTTTTTTTTTTTTTTTTTTTTTTTTTTTTTTTTTTTTTTTTTTGTATTCCCCGCGTAATCTCGCACTCCGCTCGTCCCTCCCTCCCTACCGCGCACTCTGGCGCGTCTGCGAAATGTTTTTTTGTTTGTAGGAGCAGGAGCTGCCTACCTCGCTTTGCTTCTCCCGTAGGAGCTTCCTGATTACAGCATTAGTGCTGCCCCGCCAGAAATTTTCAGATTGACTGAATTAGTTCAAATGGCTCTGAGCACTATGGGACTTAAATTCTGAGGTCATCAGTCCCCTAGAACTTAGAACTACTTAAACCTAACTAACCTAAGGACATCACACACATCCATGCCCGACGCAGGATTCGAACCTGCGACCGTAGCGGTCGCGCGGTTCCAGACTGTAGCGCCTAGAACCGCTCGGCCACTCCGGCCGGCTGACTGAATTAGTTGGGAGTATACACTGACATGAGCACGCCCGGTTGGCCGTGCGGTCTAACGCAGGGCTTTCCGGAGTGGGAAGGAGCGCCGGTCCCCGGCACGAATCCGCCCGGGCAGTCTTTGGATGGTTTTTAGGCGGTTTTCCATCTGCCTCGGCGAATGCGGGCTGATTCTCCTTATTCCGCCTCAGCCACACTAAGTCGGCGATTGCTGCGCAAACAAGTTCTCCACGTACGCGTATACCACCATTACTCTACTACGCAAACTTAGGGGTTACACTCGTCTGATGTAACCCTGGGGGGTCCATCGGGAGCCGAACCGCACAATAACCCTGGATTCGGTGTGGGGCGGCGGAGGGGTGAAGTGGACTGCGGTAGTCGTCGTGGGGTTGTGGACCACTGCGGCTGCGGCGGGGACGGAGCCTCTCCGTCGTTTCTAGGTCCCCAGTTAACATAACATACACTGAAATGACAAAAGTCAAGGGTTAGCGATATGCACATATACAGATGGGCGGTAGTATCGCATACACAAGCTATAAATGGTCAATGCAGTGGCGGAGATGTCATTAGTACTCATGTGAGTCCGGCGTGATTATTACCGCACGACGGAAATTAACAGACTTTGAACGCGGAATGGTTGTTGAAGCTAGACACACATGGGACATTCCATTTCGGGAATCGTTAGTGAATTCAATATTCCGAGCTCTACAGTGTCAATAGTGTCTCGAGAAGCCGGCCGCTGTGGCCGAGCGGTTCTAGGCGCTACATTCTGGAACCGTGCGACCGCTACGGTCGC
This sequence comes from Schistocerca serialis cubense, assembly GCF_023864345.2. Classification (NCBI taxonomy): domain Eukaryota; kingdom Metazoa; phylum Arthropoda; class Insecta; order Orthoptera; family Acrididae; genus Schistocerca; species Schistocerca serialis. The sequence goes on from NC_064646.1 coordinate 266,231,921, forward strand.
AGGTTCGAATCCTGCCTCGGGCATGGATGAGTGTGATGTCCTTAGGTTAGTTAGGTTTAGGTAATTCTAAGTTCTAGGGGACTGATGACCTAAGATGCTAAGTCCCATAGTGCTCAGAGCCATTTGAACCATTTGAGGGCAAAAGTGATCCTGATATCTGTGTTTATAAACAGTTCGGCTATTTTGTCTGGCTCTGAATTGTTAAACAAGTGTGATTGTAATGAAGTGTTCGTCTATAGATGCGTGACCACTAACGTCTACAAGTCAGTTTCGAAGAGTTGAGATAATGGCTATCGTATCGCCATCTGTCTCGCGTAACATAGATCTTGACTGTATTCAGTTATTCTTATGTCACACATTACTCTCCTGTGACACAAGTTTAGCGGACACACTATAGCCCACTTGGGCGTCATTGAGAATTACTGGCCTTCTTGTGCAAAAACTTTAGCCTTAATGTTAACCTTTGAAATCGATCGTCGTGACAAAAAACTGCCTCTGGTCTGCGAATCTTTTCCAATTATTCAATTTTTTCACGTTGCCGGGAATTCGGGAAAGGTGACACACGTGGCTCGAAGAAAAACGAACAAAAATTGGAGGAAGAAAAAAGTGCGAGGACACTTTTGATCTGGGGAGTACCCGGGGCGTGGCGTGGCATTTGGGTAATGAAATTCTTTTTAACACACATCGGCGTCGCCGGCTAATTAAAAACCTGCCGCCGTCGCTTCAGGGAATTTTAATAAAATAGCCGACAGCCCAGCAGGGCCTAGCGGACGGACAGTCCTCGGTTCGATGTTTCCTCCCTACGTCACTGAGTTATCAAAATGCCTGAACAGCGTTATAAGGTAGCTCGCTCATCACGTTTGGTTTTTTCTCGATAATGGAGATAATTAGCTTGAGAGCGACGGCAGTGCTGTCTGCAGGAGGGCTTCGGATTACGGCTGGATGATGGAACGTAGTCCCAGTATGCGAATGAACTGCCATGCTTTATCTTCCAACTGTCATTGCCAACAGTTTTTCAGCGAACTTCTAGAGGACCTTCTACGTAGCGCTGACTCATAAAAATAGTTTATTCATAGCCAGGTTTTCCTGAATCGGAATTCATTCTCGTAAAAGACTGACTCCTTGGCTTTGCCATTCTGAGTCTGAACATTTGGCTATAAAGTTGTGTACATTTACTTTTTTGGGTAACATGAAGGTATATACACAGGGTAAATTAATTATGTTTTGTAAGAAAATATTATATTGAACGAGAGATGGTGAAAGGTAGTATCGATAGTGTAGTAGCGTCGCTGCTCAACAGCTATCGCTGGTTCAAGCTTTTATGGTAACGTGTTAGAGTATCTTTAGATCGAGATATGTATGGAGGACTATCAAGTGTAAAGTCGTGTCATATCTGATGTGTGCCGGATGTATACCTACTCGCTGCGGGCAGTAATGAATATTTGCAAGATACTGTGATGTTTGCCAACTGTAAAAGGATCTCACCTGAAGTTGGAAACAATTAAGATAAAGAAAGTTGTTTTGTTATAAACGCAACGTGCGTATTCGAAAGTTATGATTGAGATAATGTATAGCACACACATCCAGTGATTTTGTAAAGCCAATTGTTAATGTATAATCAGTTTATTGAGTGTGTTAATTGTAAATATTAAATTTTCACAGAGGCAAATACAAGTTTTAAAGATAGTGCCAAATTATTACTTACCTCAAGTCAATGCCAATTCCCAAATCTGTATCATTTTTGCTTAACTACACTCCTGGAAATTGAAATAAGAACACCGTGAATTCATTGTCCCAGGAAGGGGAAACTTTATTGGCACATTCCTGGGGTCAGATACATCACATGATCACACTGACAGAACCACAGGCACATAGACACAGGCAACAGAGCATGCACAATGTCGGCACTAGTACAGTGTATATCCACCTTTCGCAGCAATGCAGACTGCTATTCTCCCATGGAGACGATCGTAGAGATGCTGGTTGTAGTCCTGTGGAACGGCTTGCCATGCCATTTCCACCTGGCGCCTCAGTTGGACCAGCGTTCGTGCTGGACGTGCAGACCGCGTGAGACGACGCTTCATCCAGTCCCAAACATGCTCAATGGGGGACAGATCCGGAGATCTTGCTGGCCAGGGTAGTTGACTTACACCTTCTAGAGCACGTTGGGTGGCACGGGATACATGCAGACGTTCGTTGTCCTGTTGGAACAGCAAGTCCCCTTGCCCGTCTAGGAATGGTAGAACGATGGGTTCGATGACGGTTTGGATGTACCGTGCACTATTCAGTGTCCCCTCGACGATCACCAGTGGTGTACGGCCAGTGTAGGAGATCGCTCCCCACACCATGATGCCGGGTGTTGGCGCTGTGTGCCTCGGTCGTATGCAGTCCTGATTGTGGCGCTCACCTGCACGGCGTCAAACACGCATACGACCATCATTGGCACCAAGGCAGAAGCGACTCTCATTGCTGAAGACGACACGTCTCCATTCGTCCCTCCATTCACGCCTGTCGCGACACCACTGGAGGCGGGCTGCACGATGTTGGGGCGTGAGCGGAAGACGGCCTAACGGTGTGCGGGACCGTAGCCCAGCTTCATGGAGACGGTTGCGAATGGTCCTCGCCGATACCCCAGGAGCAACAGTGTCCCTGATTTGCTGGGAAGTGGCGGTGCGGTCCCCTACGGCACTGCGTAGGATCCTACGGTCTTGGCGTGCATCCGTGCGTCGCTGCGGTCCGGTCCCAGGTCGACGGGCACGTGCACCTTCCGCCGACCACTGGCGACAACATCGATGTACTGTGGAGACCTCACGCCCCACGTGTTGAGCAATTCGGCGGTACGTCCACCCGGCCTCCCGGATGCCCACTATACGCCCTCGCTCAAAGTCCGTCAACTGCACATACGGTTCACGTCCACGCTGTCGCGGCATGCTACCAGTGTTAAAGACTGCGATGGAGCTCCGTATGCCACGGCAAACTGGCTGACACTGACGGCGGCGGTGCACAAATGCTGCGCAGCTAGCGCCATTCGACGGCCAACACCGCGGTTCCTGGTGTGTCCGTTGTGCCGTGCGTGTGATCATTGCTTGTACAGCCCTCTCGCAGTGTCCGGAGCAAGTATGGTGTGTCTGACACACCGGTGTCAATGTGTTCTTTTTTCCATTTCCAGGAGTGTATTTTTCTCAAGATGTCATTGTCTCAGTCATATTCGATGTAATTAAAATGTATGTTAATCAACAGCCTTGCACCGTAGCTGTCTGCCAGCTATACAACTTAAAGTACCAACAGGGAGCCCTGCGAAGAGCGTTACCATTGCGCAGATAAAGATAAGTAATTTTATTATTTCAGGGATAGCATTCATTAAGCACAGGGACCATTATTTTCAAATTGATCAAGTTTTGCTTTATTACCAGGGCAAATTTCAAATCAGTAGTGTTGCATCAGATTCGGTTTTTGTGTTACGTAAGTTCTTGCAGTTTTAGTTTGGTTTACAGTTATTGACTGTTAACATTCTGGCAGCTAAATTAAATTTACATTCTCGCAGTGAGAAAAGTTCAGTACAGTTCAGCGACATAGATAAAATACAAGTTCACAGGGCATTCCCATTCTAACAGTTGTGTTTCAGACTACTGTCAGTTATCTGATTTCAATCATATTTGAAACGTACATGTTTCATCTATTTCAAACGTATATGTTTCAGGCATTCTCTGGATAGTTCGTAATGTAGATTCTTCGGCTCCAATTTTTGAACCGTGTATTGCGAGACATTAAAATGATGCTACCCTTACTGGTAAGTTAAGCTTCTTTAATTCTTAGGCGTACTTGTATTTCGCAGTGAACTATTTACATGACTATTTCATTTGTTAGAGTTGGCAATATATATGTGAGTGAAATAGCCGAATGTTTTTTTTCGTTCTGTTTTCCAGTTTGACTGCCTCCTTTGATGTTGCTTTTAAATTCCTCAATTTGATGACTGGTTTCATGGAGGTCTCCGCTCTCGCCTATTCCCTGCGAACTTCATCATCTCTATATAACTACTGCAAGCTGCATATACTTGTACCTGCGTACTGTACTCAAGTCTCACTTTCTGTCTGCAACTTTTACCCTCCACGTTGTTGCCCCTCAATATATTCGTTGATGCTTCAGAATATGTCCTATTAACGCATGCTTAATTGCTCTTCAGTTTATTTCTTTTGCTGTATCCGTCGTATTCATGTAACATTCTTCTATGAGTTCGATATAACTATATTACAATATTCCAAATATGGGGTATAATCTTATTATTTTTACTTTGTGTGGCTTTGGTTCTGTGGTGCTACAGACGAATGTTGAAAATTAAGTGGACTGACAAGGTAAGGAATGAGGAAGTTTTGCGCAGAATCGGAGAGGAAAGGAATATGGGGAAAATACTAACAAGCAGTAGGGACAGGATGTTAGGACATCTGTTAAGACATGAGGGAATGACTTCTATGGTACTAGAGGGAGCTGTAGAAGACAAAAACTGTAGAGGAAGACAGAGATTGGAAGCCTTTGAGTGGCCCCCATTCCGCATTTTTCACACAGTAGATCTGAAGGAAATGTTTCTTCTTCTTCCTCGACAAACGTCGCTGAGCACTATGGGACTTAACATCTAAGTCCCCTAGAACTTAGAACTGCTTAAACCTAACTAACCTAAGGACATCACACACATCCATGCCCGAGGCTGGATTCGAACCTGCGACCGTAGCAGTGGCGCGGTTCCGGACTGAAGCGCCTAGAACCGCTCGGTCACAACGGCCGTCTCTTCTTCTTCAATTCATGCGTTTCAGAGTTGTTCCCATCTTTTCAGAGGTCTCCCTAGTTTTGTTCTTCCTCGTGGCTTAAGTGCCCGTATGTTCTGGGAATCCCAGCAATGAAATCATGTAACACAGTAAAGAGGGCTTTTCGGACCCATGTACAAATAGATGTTTTTTTAACGCTTTGGTGCCAGGAACCTGTCCCTATATATGTGGTGTCACCGCCAGACACCACACTTGCTAGGTGGTAGTTTTAAATCGGCCGCGGTCCATTAGTACATGTCGGACCCGCGTGTCGCCACTGTGTGATCGCAGACCGAGCGCCACCGCAAGGCAGGTCTCGAGATACGGACTAGCACTCGCCCCAATTGTACGGACGACTTTGCTAGCGACTACACTGACGAAGCCTCACTCCTTTGCCGAGCAGATAGTTAGAATAGCCTTCAGCTAAGTCCATGGCTACGACCTAGCAAGGCGCCATTAGCCTTACATAGCAATTGATACTTATCGTATAAAGCATGTCTCATCAAGAACGATGTATACAACAAGGATGGATTAAAGTTAAGTATTCCAAAAGCTACGTACTTTTCTTTATAGCATTCATTACGTATCCTGTTTCAGACCTCACGCCATCCTTCGTGTGTTTATAGCGTGCATTGCGGTCCCCTCAAATCACACTGTGTCGGTACTTCTGTCGACACATCAATATATATGTTTGTAGACACCTTGCAAAGGTAATGCATGTAGTGGAATGTTACTCGCTTCATTTATACTCTGCCCGTGGACTCGGATAGGGGACAGGATAAGCCGACATGTGCGCAGCTGCTAAGTGCCGAAGTTGCTGGCGGATCTACGAATCACCCGAGCGCCCTTCCTGTTCACCCCCCCCCCCCCCCGCCCCCCGACGCCCCCTCACAATCAGACGAGTCGTGGATTATCCCGGAGCGATGCAGCTAACGCCCGTCCTATGATTGCCTCCATCACGAGCAAAGCAGCCGCTGTCTTTTGTAGCGCTTGTTGGGTTTTGTGCTTACCAGTAAGCTGCCGAAATTAGGTTGATCATCTGTCGTTAGCGGAACTTCGCGCAGAAGCGGCGTTCGACGTGCAGCACTTGTCAGATAAGGAGTCTGCGCCCCCTTGTGGAGCCGAAGTTTAGTGGTGTGTTCAGCGCTAACGACAAATCTACGCCCAAACTGCCTCTCAGTACCCAAAAAAGTCTGCACACCTTTCTAAGGCTGTTACTCTAACATTTATTGGAAATGGGAATGTTTCGAAAAGTCGTCTATCCCATTCTTTGTGGTATTGTGAATATGCACGTAGTTTAGAAAATAGGGGTAATGCTTAGCAATCGTATTCTTGAGCAAAAATACGATTAAAAGTCATACGAATATTATTTCAGAAATTTTTATTTTTAGACGTGTGATACAGTCTACATTCACGTTTCGATTGTTTCTTGTAAGTTTATTGAACTAATTTACATGGGTAACCCTAAAAAACAGTTTCGTTTCAATGTTTTAGAAACTTGGTGATCATAATTACACAGCTTCGGACTCAGTTCAAAATGTCCTCATTAAAGTGGCATCGAAGAAGTTATTTTCGACGATTTGTGTTTAGTAAATTTAATGATCAGGCATGCATGTGTATTTAAAATAAATAGGACTATTTTGACCATATTCTTACCGTATGGAAAGAAGTCAGTATAGTTGTTAAAATAAGATAGTTGGACGTTTCTCCCTCACGGCAAGTATATTCTGTGTGTAGCAGCCAAAAAGTGGTTTAGAATTTAGAGATATATTCCACTTTACGCAAGACGACATCTGGTTAGTTCGTTGTACCCAAACTTGTTTCAGAGCTTTCTGTGTTATCTTCAATGCCTTTTTTTATTGTCAATCAAAATTATTATGACATGTTAATGTTATATAGAAATTAGGTGAATTTTGGCTGAAAGCTATTTCACATGTACAAAGCAGCAATAGTCAGGCGTTAAATTTCTATGTTAGTTTATACACTCCTGGAAATTGAAATAAGAACACCGTGAATTCATTGTCCCAGGAAGGGGAAACTTTATTGACGCATTCCTGGGGTCAGATACATCACATGATCACACTGACAGAACCACAGGCACATAGACACAGGCAACAGAGCATGCACAATGTCGGCACTAGTACAGTGTATATCCACCTTTCGCAGCAATGCAGGCTGCTATTCTCCCATGGAGACGATCGTAGAGATGCTGGATGTAGTCCTGTGGAACGGCTTGTCATGCCATTTCCACCTGGCGCCTCAGTTGGACCAGCGTTCGTGCTGGACGTGCAGACCGCGTGAGACGACGCTTCATCCAGTCCCAAACATGCTCAATGGGGGACAGATCCGGAGATCTTGCTGGCCAGGGTAGTTGACTTACACCTTCTAGAGCACGTTGGGTGGCACGGGATACATGCGGACGTGCATTGTCCTGTTGGAACAGCAAGTTCCCTTGCCGGTCTAGGAATGGTAGAACGATGGGTTCGATGACGGTTTGGATGTACCGTGCACTATTCAGTGTCCCCTCGACGATCACCAGTGGTGTACGGCCAGTGTAGGAGATCGCTCCCCACACCATGATGCCGGGTGTTGGCCCTGTGTGCCTCGGTCGTATGCAGTCCTGATTGTGGCGCTCACCTGCACGGCGCCAAACACGCATACGACCATCATTGTCACCAAGGCAGAAGCGACTCTCATCGCTGAAGACGACACGTCTCCATTCGTCCCTCCATTCACGCCTGTCGGGACACCACTGGAGGCGGGCTGCACGATGTTGGGGCGTGAGCGGAAGACGGCCTAACGGTGTGCGGGACCGTAGCCCAGCTTCATGGAGACGGTTGCGAATGGTCCTCGCCGATACCCCAGGAGCAACAGTGTCCCTAATTTGCTGGGAAGTGGCGGTGCGGTCCCCTACGGCACTGCGTAGGATCCTACGGTCTTGGCGTGCATCCGTGCGTCGCTGCGGTCCGGTTCCAGGTCGACGGGCACGTGCACCTTCCGCCGACCACTGGCGACAACATCGATGTACTGTGGAGACCTCACGCCCCACGTGTTGAGCAATTCGGCGGTACGTCCACCCGGCCTCCCGCATGCCCACTATACGCCCTCGCTCAAAGTCCGTCAACTGCACATACGGTTCACGTCCACGCTGTCGCGGCATGCTACCAGTGTTAAAGACTGCGATGGAGCTCCGTATGCCACGGCAAACTGGCTGACACTGACAGCGGCGGTGCACAAATGCTGCGCAGCTAACGCCATTCGACGGCCAACACCGCGGTTCCTGGTGTGTCCACTGTGCCGTGCGTGTGATCATTGCTTGTACAGCCCTCTCGCAGTGTCCGGAGCAAGTATGGTGGGTCTGACACACCGGTGTCAATGTGTTCTTTTTTCCATTTCCAGGAGTGTACATTGAGCTAGAGACGCATATCACGGAGTTAAGGTATTAAATGGTGTACGCTGAAGCTATGTTGAAAATTAAGCCTACTGTATCAGTTTGTAAATAAGATTCTTATATCGTTGATCACATTCAGGAGTGGGCAAAAATATCGAAACACCAAAAAACAGCACATTACCATTTCTAATAAACGAAAAGCACCAGTTTACTTTTGTTCCACAGTATTACTTTTATTCTGTTAACCGGTTTTCGGCTTACAAGGCCATCTTCAGACATTTACTGAGTATTGTCACCAAAGAAGTTACAATGTTTTGTAAACAACATTGGAAGAGAAGTAACACGTCTAGACTGTAGCAGAAACATACAGTAAGTAACATCTTTGACAGTGTGGTGGTAATGCACTGAAAAAGTAAAAATTGAACAGTAAATAAATAAAATGGAGTAGACAGGAAAAACTTAAACGCAAAATAGGAACAGCATGCCTAAATAACAGTTTCTATTAAAAAATAAAACTAATGAAATTAGTACTTGACAAGACTGCATCAGGAGGTATAAAACATGGAGAGTGATACACAAACTAATTAAAAGAAGAAACAATTATGAATGTAAGTACAGAATACACAAGGAACTTAAGCAATATCAGTAAGATTAACAGAAATAAATAAATGCATGAAAATGGAGGAGTTTGGGGGAACATACAGTAAATGAAATCTTTAAGAGTGTGGTGGTACTGCATTTTAACATTAACATTATATTCAAAACTGTGGCTATGTAACAGTTTGCATCAAATAAATGAACCAAGTAAAATATAAATAATATTGATGAGACAACTGAAAAAAGTGATGTTAAACATGGGCAGTAATACAAGTACCAGTTAAAAGAAAGCCTTAACTATTAATACTACAGTCCATTTGGAATACATAGACAACTTCAATGAAACAAAAGGACTTAATGAATACAGGAAAATGGGAATATGTAGGAACAGACAGTGTGGGAAGTAAAGAACAACAGAGATGAATATATGAAGTTTAGGAGAGGGGAAATGTTGAGCTGTGTCTGGTCATTTAGGATTAGATCTATACTGTGAGCAAGATGTTTGTTAATTTCCAGGTCTTCCAGCAGGTTGAGTTTATGGCCTTGGTTTGCCAAGTGAGGTACATAGGACACTGGCTGGTAGTTGTGATCCTCACTCAGTACATGCTCAGAATTCTGGAACCTCCAGCTGCGTTCATGTTCAGCCAGCCTAGTTGTTATGTCTCTGCATGACTAACGGATGTAAAATTTGTCAGAATGAGGACAGATGATTTTGTATACCCTACTGTTGGCTAATAACTGTTCTTAACATAGTAGGAAAGCCTATACTTGCAGGCTTTCAGTGCTTTGGCTACAATCTGTGATACCTCACCTAGATATGGTAGTGTGCACCATTTTTTGCAGACATAGGATGGGGAAGCAGGTGGGGCATAGAGGAGGGGTATAATTTTCCGTTTTTGTTTCCTGTGTCCTGTGCAAGATGTGGTTAATAAGAACTGTACTGTATCCATTGGCTGTGGCAATAAATTTTATTGTATCTAACTCTGCATTAAAATCTCTGTACATGGGGATAGATATGAGACGGTGTACCATTGAATGGAAAGCTGCATGTTTGTGAGCTATGGGGTGTTGTGAGCAAAAAGGTAAATTTTGAAATAATGTGTGTGTGTACTGATGTCAATGGTGAGATCTAAGAAGTTTATGGATTTGTTGCCAATCTCCATTGTGAACGAATATTTTTATGTTGACTGTTTAGGTTTTTCAAAAATGTGTTGTCTTGTTGTACCGGTCTACATACTGTATGTGGGGAACATATGTTGGACCATGGGATTGGACCTGATCAGCAGAAATGGTTTACTAATCGTTGGCAGTAATGCAAGCTTCCAGAGTAACCGTGAGGCCTAAGGAATACCTCGATATGGCTGACCAAATCCTCTTCGAACTCCCGCTATGTTCCACGGTAGGGACGTAAAGTCGGCCAGAAGTTGGAAACAGTGTGCAACAAGACTCATCCGATGAAGTGATTGTCTTCTATTGCTGCATAGTCCAGGTTTTATGACAACGCCAACACGTTTTCCCTTACGGGAATTTGCATCACTGATGAGTGGTTTTGAAATTTCATCTCACCCTGCAGTTTCCAGCTTATGCATCTCCATTCGTGGCATTTTGATGCTGACACACTCGGAAGAGCGATGTTCAGTTCTGCAGTGACAGTTGCAGATGTAGTCCTCTTATTTTTCGTCAGTATAATCTTTAATGATCGTTTGTCGCAGTCACTCAGCACGCACTTTCGACTGATGTGCGACTTGGCGCATGATGTTTTTCCGCTTTCCCTGTATGCGATATGAACCTTCGGTACGGTGCACCAACAATTCGCCCACTTTCGAATTCACTTAGCTCCGACGTAATGCACTCACATCTAAAGAGAACAATGTTCTTACGACGAGCGACATTTGCAACATCGCAGATGTACCGTTCGTGGTCAAATACAACAGCGCAGTCTGCAGACTTGGCTAGCATCTACATGTATTTCTCGCGATTTTTCCGTGTTTTGTTCAATACTGTACGTCAGTTGACGCTATTAATTACTTTGAGTACGTAAAAACTTACCGACATAAATAATTAACAGCGTCATATTAGGTGTATGAACAACTGTATGATTAGCTACTGTACACTGACATGACAAAGTCGCAGGTTAGCGATTGCACGTATACAAATGGCGGTAGCATCGTGTACACTAGGTATAAAAAGGGCAGTGAATTGGCGGAGCTTGGGTGATTCGTGTGAAAACGTTTCCGACGCGATTATGGCCTGACTTTGAACGCGGAATGGGGCATTCCATTTAGGAAATCGTAGTTGTTGTTGTTGTTGTGGTCTTCAGTCCTGAGACTGGTTTGATGCAGCTCTCCATGCTACTCTATCCTGTGCAAGCCTCTTCATCTCCCAGTACCTACTGCAACCTACATGCTTCTGAATCTGCTTAGTGTATTCATCTCTTGGTCTCCCTCTACGAGTTTTACCCTCCACGCTGCCCTCCAATACTAAATTGGTGATCCCTTGATGCCTCAGAACATGTCCTACCAACCGATCCCTTCTTCTGGTCAAGTTGTGCCACAAACTTCTCTTCTCCCCAATCCTATTCAATACCTCCTCATTAGTTATGTGATCTACCCATCTAATCTTCAGCATTCTTCTGTAGCACCACATTTCGAAAGCTTCTATTCTCTTCTTGTCCAAACTATTTATCGTCCATGTTTCACTTCCATACATGGCTACACTCCATACAAATACTTTCATAAATGACTTCCTGACACTTAAATCTATACTCGATGTTAACAAATATCTCTTCTTCAGAAACGCTTTCCTTGCCATTGCCAGTCTACATTTTATATCCTCTCTACTTCGACCATCATCAGTTATTTTGCTCCCCAAATAGCAAAACTCCTTTACTACTTTAAGTGTCTCATTTCCTTATCTAATTCCCTCAGCATCACCCGACTTAATTCGACTACATTCCATTATCCTCGTTTTGCTTTTGTTGATTTTCATCTTATATCCTCCTTTCAAGACACTGTCCATTCCATTGAACTGCTCTTCCAAGTCCTTTGCTGTCTCTGACAGAATTACAATGTCATCGGCGAACCTCAAAGTTTTTATTTCTTCTCCATGGATTTTAATACCTACTCCGAATTGTTCTTTTGTTTCCTTTACTGCTTGCTCAATATACAGATTGAATAACATCGGGGAGAGGCTACAACCCTGTCTTACTCCCTTCCCAACCACTGCTTCCCTTTCATGTCCCTCGACTCTTATAACTGCCATCTGGTTTCTGTACAAATTGTAAATAGCCTTTCGCTCCCTGTATTTTACCCCTGCCACCTTTAGAATTTGAAAGAGAGTATTCCAGTCAACATTGTCAAACGCTTTCTCTAAGTCTACGAATGCTACAAACGTAGGTTTGCCTTTCCTTAATCTTTCTTCTAAGATAAGTCGTAAGGTCAGTATTGCCTCACGTGTTCCAGTGTTTCTACGGAATCCAAACTGATCTTCCCCGAGGTCGGCTTCTACCAGTTTTTCCATTCGTCTGTAAAGAATTCGCGTTAGTATTTTGCAGCTGTGGCTTCTTCTTCTTCTTCTTCGTTTCACCCAACTTTGGGGTACGTTGAATCAATCACTTCTGTGTGTTCTGTGCCTTTCTTTTCGCCCAGTACTGCTTCATTCTTTCTGATCTTGCTTTTCTTTCCTCATCAGAGATGACAATCGTTCTTTTCTTTCTATTTTGGAGCTGGAATCCCTATTTTCTGTCTTTGCTTATCATTTTTGCGGTCCTGTCTGTGAGCATTTTTTCTGTGATGTGTAGTTCTCTTAAGTCTTTCTCTGTTTGGATAAACCAATTTGGTTTGGATTTTTTATTCCTGAAGTAGTCAAACATTCTTTTTGTAAGTCTATTTGGGTTCATTCTGAGAATGTGCCCATAAAACTCAATTCTTCTTTTCCTCATTGTATCCGAAAGTTTTTCTGTGGTTTTGTAGAGTGTTTCATTTTTGGTATGAATTAGTTTGTCGTTATGAAATTTGGGGCCTAAAATTTTTCTCAATATTTTTCTTTCTTTGATCTCTAGCCTTTCAATTGGGCCATGGTTAGTGATAGATAATGTCTCAGCTGCATATAGTGCTTCTGGTTTAATGACAGTGTTGTAATGTTTTATTTTTGAATTCCATGAGAGGGACTTTTTATTATAAGTATTTTTAGTAAGCTGAAAGGCTAGTTCAACTTTGTTTCTTCTTAATTCTATTGCTTTTTTCTCAAGGGCGTTCCCGCTAATCCATTCACCAAGATATTTGAATTCTTTAACAATTTCGATCTTTTGGTCTCTTACTTTAAGATATTTCATTGGCTTTTTTATATTTGTGATTATTTTGGTTTTTTCAAAAGAAATTTTAAGGCCTATTTTCTCTGCTTGTTTCTGTAATTCGAGGATCTGTTCTTTGGCTTCTTCCCATGTTTCAGCTAGTAGGGCCATATCATCTGCAAATGCTAGGCAATTAACCTTGATGCCTTTGTTTTTTGTTCCTAGTCGGATTCCACTATTGATTTTCTTGTTCCATTCTCTTATTATTTTTTCTAGGGCACAGTTAAATAACAATGGAGAGAGTCCATCACCTTGTCGTACTCCAGTTTTTATCTCAAATAGGTCTGAGAGTTCTCCCATAAATTTAATTTTGGAGTATGTGTTGGTGATGGTTTCTCTAATTAGGTTTGTAGTTTTATTGTCTAGGTTCAATTCTTTTAATATGGAGATTAGAGATTCCCTGTCTATGGAGTCGTACGCCTTTTGAAAGTCAATGAATGTGATGACATACGCTTTTGCTCTCGATTTTTGGTAGGCCATAAGATTTTTGAGGTTTAGAATTTGTTCTGGGCAGGATCTTCCCTTCCTGAAGCCTGCCTGGTATTCTCCAAGTTGACAATCTAGCTGGGGTTCTGCTCTGTTCAAAAGGACTTTAGACAGTATTTTGTATGTTACGTCAAGGAGCGAAATCCCTCTGTAATTGTTGGGGTCTGTTCTGGATCCCCTCTTATGAATTGGGTGAATGAGGGCCATCTTCCATTCATCCGGAATTCTTTCTGTTTTCCATATTTCTTCAAATATGTTTTGGAGAGATTCTATGGCATTTCTATTGACATTTTTCCACAGTTCAGCTGTAATTTGGTTCTCTCCCGAAGCCTTATAGTTTTTGAGATTCAAAATGATTGATTGTAGTTCCTCGACGGTGGGTGGTTCTGAGTTAGGACTTGTTGAAGTTGAGTTGCTGAAATCCATTTTTTCAATTGGTTCTTTACAATTGAGAAGGTTTCTGAAATATTCCCTCAAAATTTTGCAATTATCCCTGTTGTTGTGTGCAATATTACCATTTTTATCTTGTAATTGGAGTGTCGGTGGGCTGTACTTGGTTATTTTTTGTTTAAAAGTTCTGTAAAAGCTCCTAGTCTTGTTTTTGTTGAAGTCTTCGTTGATCTGCAAAAGGAGTTGATCTTCTTGTGCTTTTTTAATTCTTTTGAGGTTTTTACTCACTAGTTTTCTTACACTCAGGAAATATTGCCTATTATATTCATTTTTCTGAGATTGCATCTGTTGCCATGCTTTCTTTCTTTGCTCAATAAGTTTGTCACATTCTTCTGTCCACCATGCGTGTTTTTTGATTTTGGTTATAGGTGCTATTTGTTCAGCTTTGGTTAGTAGGCTTTCCTTCATTTGATCTCAATTTTGGTTCCTTATATCTTGAGTCGCGAGGGGAAACTCCTTCGAATTCATTATCTTTTCTGGATCGTATCTTCTGCTTTTGGGTTTACTGTTTCTATCTTTCCTTTTGGGGATAATTTTGAGTTTTATTTTAGAAAGATAGTGATCAGAATCCAAGTTTGCTCCTCTGAGTACTTTGACATTTTGTATTTCTGTATGGTGTTTCCATTTTATCGCCACATGATCAAGTTGAAATTCACCCAAGTGTGGGTTTGGTGAGGTCCATGTCTTCTGTTTTCTGGGTAGTCTCTTAAAGGCTGTGGATTTCAGGATCAAGCCATGCGCTTGGCAGAGTTCTACTAATCTGACTCCATTTTGGTTAGTTCTATTGTGCGCTGGGTAGTTTCCAACAATATTTTTGTATTTCTTCTCTTTTCCTACTTGAGCATTGAAGTCCCCCGTAAGTATGATGTTGTGTTTGTCTGGGATCTTTTGCACCACGTCATCTAGTTGTTCCCAAAAACGTTCCACCTTTTCCTTATTTTTCCTATTGTCTTCATTTATGGGGGCATGTGCATTCACAATTGTGTATACTCTATTAGCAGATTTAAAAGTGAGTGTGGAGAGTCTTTCCGATTGTGATTGAAAGCTGATAATGGAGTCTAAAATACTTTTATCTATTATAAAGCCCGTTCCGAGGTGGGGTGTGTTTTTCATTAATCTTTTGCCTACCTTTCCTTTGTCTATTCTGAAACCTCCGGAATCAAAATTGTTTTCATCTATGTATCGAGTTTCTTGTAGTGATGTTATGAGTATTCTATGATGTTTGAGGGTATCTGTAAGATGTTTTAATTTTCCTGTTTTTAAAAGAGAGTTTACATTGAAAGTAGCTATGTAACTTGTTTTTTTACATTTCAATTTGCTTGATGTCTTATCATGTCCCGATTCATCTCTGTGCAATGCTGCAGACTCCCCAGAATCCGATAGTCTGCTTGCGCACCTTCGAGCCACAAATTTACAGCCACGGTTGTTAGCCCTGGAGGTTTTTCCCAGCCGCCCCTAACCTGGGGAACAGACGCTGACCAAAGACCGCCCAATGTGAGACAGTCGCCTTTGGATTTCTGGTCCTGTGTTGGTCCACGGGTGGTATTTTATTTCCCACCTACCCTACATATCTGTAGAGCTTTCCCCCAGCTGTGGCTTATTAAACTGATTGTTCGGTAATTTTCACATCTGTCAACACCTGCTTTTTTTGGGATTGGAATTATTATATTCTTCTTGAAGTCTGAGGGTATTTCGCCTGTTTCATACATCTTGCTCACCAGATGGTAGAGTTTTGTCAGGACTGGCTCTCCCAAGGCCGTCAGTAGTTGCAATGGAATGTTGTCTACTCCCGGGGCCTTGTTTCGACTCAGGTCTTTCAGTGCTCTGTCAAACTCTTCACGCAGTATCGTATCTCCCATTTCATCTAATACAATATTGCGAGAGCTACAGTAAGAGTGTACCGTGGATACAACATTTAACGCATTACCTCTCAACACGGACAACGCAGTGGCTGACGGCTTTCACTTAACGACAGAAAGTAGCGGTGTTTGTGTAGACTTGCCAGTGCTAACAGACAAGCAGCTCTGCGCGAAATAACCGCAGAAATCAATGTGGGACGTCCGGCGGATGTATGTGTTAGGGCAGTGCGGCGAAATCTGGCGTTATTGGGCTATGGCAGCGGATGATCGACGCGAGCAGCTTTGCTAACAGCACGACAAAGCTTGGAGCGCCTCTCCTGGGCTCGTAACTATATCGATTAGACTCTATACGACTGGAAAAACCATGGCCTGGTCAGATGAGCCACGATTTCAGTTGGTACTAGCTGATGGTAGGATTAGAGTGTGGCGCAGACCCTACGAAGCCATGCACCGAAGTTGTCAACAAGTCACAGTGCAAGCTTGTGGTGGCCCATTGTGCTATGGGCCCTTTTTACATGGAAATGACTCAGTTTCTACTGAACCGATCATTCACTGACAATGGTTACGTTCGGCTACTTGGAGTCCATTTGCAGCCAAACAACGAAGGAATTTTTATGGACGACAATTCGCCATGTCACCAGGCCAATGGCTCGGCCGCTCAGATCGCTCGATATGAATCCCATCGAACATTTATGGGACATAATCAAGAGTTCAGCTCGCGCACAAAACCCTGCACCGACAACACTTGCGCAGTTATGGACGGCTGCAAAGGCAGCGTGACTCAATATTTCTGCAGGGGACTTCGAAGGAGTTGAGTCCACGCCACGTCGAGTTGTGTAGGAGGGCAACAGGAGATCCGACACAATGTTTGGTGGTAGCAAGGATTGTTTTCCTACTCATTTGCAGTTTTTTTTACGTTTAGAACAAGCCGCCATTCATTACTCATATACACTCTAAGTCATCTTATATTCCCCCAAGGTCATTCGGCGGCGACGTTTTGCTGAACACTACAGCTTCAGAAAACAGTCCCAGATTGCTACACCTCCAGTTTGTCAGATTTCTTGGGTATACAGAAAAAAAGAGCAGTAGTGGGGCACGGACGATACTGAGGAAGTTGTAGCAAAGAACTCGAGATCCAGGTGGAGGAGGACTTCCTGACCATTGGAGCTGGAGGGTGTGCGGACATTTGCCACGCCGGACATTTGCCACGATTTTACCTGCTCCGAAGGGTTGGGTCCCTTGTCTCCCCCTCCTCCTCCTCATCGCTGTCGCGCAGTAAATGTACTTACTGAGCCTTTCCGCTGGTTTACTTAACATAGGACCAGAATCTCTTTGGATTTTCTGCCACATTTCTAGAGAGACTTTCGTTGTGGAAACTATAAAATCTCGCATTGAAATCCGCGCCAAATTTCGAGGCTCAGTAAAACTGCACCAATCTTGGGGATTTTGCATTCGTCTAAATTATACGTGCCTTTTTCGGTACTCCTGCAGCAGCTTTCTGTCGTATTTTGTGTACCATGGGGGATCAGTTCCGTGTCTTATTAATTTATTTCGTATGTATCTGCCGAGTGCTGTTGATACTATTTCTTTGAACTTAAGCCACGTATGATCTTCACTTACATAGTTTGGAAGGATTGGGGACTGTCTCTTAGAAAGACGTCAACCTGATTTTTAGCTGCTTTTATAAATAGGTATATTTCGCATTTAGTTTTGATGAATTTCTTTGCTACGGAACTGAGCCTCGCTACGACTGTTTGTTCACTAATCCCTGTATCCGTCGTGAAGCTCAGAATTATTTGTGGCTAAGAGTTCAAGTCTGTTTTCGTAACCATTTACAATTTGAATGGCCTCGTGAACTAATTGTTCAAAATAATTTTTAAAAAAGCATTTAGAACAATTACGGAAGCTGTTTTCTGTCTGCAATAGGGTCTGAAAATGTATTTTTGTCAACATACGGAAGGTAGACTGAAGTCACTACCAACTATAATTGTGTTGAGACTCAAGTTTTCTTTGAACTGTTCAGCAACGGTTCATCTGAGACCGGGGGTCGGTACAAGGAGCCAGTTATTAATTTATTCCGGTTGTCGAATATAACCTCTGCCCATACTGAGCCACAGGAACTGTATGCTTCAATGTCGCTTGTGAGCTGAAACACGCAGTGCATTGTTTCTCCTTAAGTTGTGCGTCTTGCTTCGTGTTTCTGTTGTAGTGCAGATCATCACAATTACGGCTTTTCCCTCCAAAACCTAGGATGCTTTCTCTGACCCTGTAAATACTAGAGCTAAACAATGTAGAACAACAACGTACATTACAAGCATAGCATTTTGTATTAGTTCATTTCCTTATTTCTAACATTTTAAAATTGTACGTCGACTTTAGATGACATGGCAATCATAGATGTTCTTATCTCTATTTAGTGAACGTATTTTCAGTCATGGTTTGAACATTGTCCCGCTACACTTTATTAACTAATGTTTCGCCGCAAGAGATATCACGATTTCAGAGAGTAAATTAATATGGAGTATGTCGTTCTTCTTTTCAAACATTCACATTCCCATTTCTTCTTTCCTTATTGTCTTTTGGGCATGCAGTTGTAGTAATTATAGTGGGCACAAATGCAGTGATCAAAAAGAAATGATTAGCGTACATTCGCATTCTCTTTACATCGTTCCTTTCTTGTTGCTCCCATACTGACGGACTGTTTCTATCGCAATCAGTAAGCGTGAAAGAAAGCTACCGTACAGAGGGACCTATATTTATACTTGGTAGAAATAATTACATACTAACATAGTCGTCAGTATTACTTTCGTTTCGCAAAAGTTATATATATTTAGATTTCGAAAAAGTATATATATTTAGATTTCGAAAAAGAAGCTCTGTATTTGGCCAAGATGTCGAAGATGAAGTTCTCTTACGTACTGGTTGTGTCGAGTAAGATGTGGAGACGGCGGTTTGAAAGCGGACAGAAGTAGTACGAGGAAGGGCGTCCCTTGCCTGAGGGATTGCTACCTGGCGAAGGGGCAAGTGTGGCAAATGTCCGGCATTCGCTGGAGCGTCATATCTGGAAGGACAGGTCGGAGGTGGCGGCTTCTTTAAGAAGCGAGAGGCGCATTTAGAACAAGCTACCATTCATTACATCATATACACTCTAAGTCATTCTCCCACGGTCACTCGACGGCGACATTTTTCCGTACACTACAGCCTCAGGAAGTGGTCCCAGATAGCTGCACATCCTGTATCAGATTTTTGGTTTATACAGAGAACAAGAACAGTGGTGCTTACGGACGATACGGAAGAAGTTGTAGAAAAGAATTGGAGATGCAGATGGAGGAGGACTCCCTAAAGACGTCGGCACAAGGACCGTGCAGCCGAACGTTGAGCGTCCCGAGTTTCTGACGTTATAGCGTGGAATAGCACGTTCGGGAATCTTTCCGAACGTGCTATTCCACGCTATGACGTCTGAAAATCTTTCCGAACATGCAGTTCGATATCTGGCATGTCAGATATTCTGAGCGTGCGTCTGAGCGTTGACCAATGAGATGGCACAACGCCACCTACGTCACACGCACGCCGTCTCCCTTCAGTACAGAGATATGAGGCGCCATATTGGCATTCATTTCAAGACTATATGTATATATGCCGTTTCTGAGCACCAGCAAACTGAGAATCACTGGAAAACCTGTTGTTAGTTGTGTGATTCGTTCCAGTAAAATAATGAGAAACATCATATTCGTGGCAAAAGAATTATTGTAACTTGCGTATTAAAAGATGGCTCTGAGCACTATGGGACTCAACTGCTGAGGTCATAAGTCCCCTAGAACTTAGAACTACTTAAACCTAACTAACCTAAGGACAACACACACATCCATGCCCGAGGCAGGATTCGAACCTGCGATCGTAGCGGTCGCGCGGTTCCAGACTGTAGCGCCAGAACCGCTCGGCCACCAGCGGCCGGCTAACTTGCGTATTATGGGAGTAGGCTATTTGAAGGCAGCGACATACTGAAGATCCACCCAAAACGCATTGTTCTTGGTACAATTTGTTATAATAAAATTTCAATTAGTAACATAATTATCTACGATTAACGTTTCCAGTGAGGGGGAACATAATATGATTAAGCACAAGGAGCATGTTGTTGGTTTAGCGCACTGAGTACCGTCTCTGTCCGATAATGAGCTTTTGTTGAGGCAGTGGTTCGCGTCTTAACACTTCCAATTTTGTTCCTAATATTCGCGATTTTATTAGGTTATGATACTTTATTATTAGTTTAATATAAGTATATGCTATAATATTTGATGTTATGTAAATATAAGATCACCTTTTTTTGAGGGGTGGCTTTGTTCGATTGGCTTAATCTACAGGACAGCTTGCGCTTCTTGTATAAAGACGTTTTGCTCCTTTTTGTTTTACGCTTCGTAATTCACATGTTGCAAAGATTCTGCTACTGGGTAGGAACAGTGATCAAGTAAGACTGACCTTGGGGTTTTACTAAAACGTGGAAATGATGAAATAATGTTTATCGTATGCGGAGAAGTATTCCAAATTTGTACCGCACTGTTTGTAATGGAACTTTTATAAATCTGTGTCCTTATTGATTGGACATGGTACTTTCCTTTTCGTGGGCGGTGGAGGAAATGTGCGTTTTACAAGAGCTAACGTGGTAATTTTACTCGCGCCCGTTGAGTAAACAGAGTGGTTTACGAACTAGAAACATCCCTCAACTGCCGCTGGAGTGCGTTGCGATAGCGTCTTCCATGTTGGGGCCCACGTACCGTATGCACGAGTCGCATCGTTCCTGAGCGTTCAGCAGCACGTTGAACTTGGCACGCTCAACGTTAACGTTCGGCAGCACGGTCCTTAACCATTGGAGCTGGAACGTTCTATCTGGAAGGACAGGTCGGAGATGGCGGCTTCTTTAAGAAGCGAGAGGCGCGGGCGGCTGGTAGCAGGTAGGTGGTGCGGGCAGTCCTCGTGGGCCCTCGTGCCGGCCCGCCTGCCGAGTGGCGCTCCGCGGACAAAAGCGTTTTGTGCAGGAGCACCCGGCGACGCGTCGAGAGCCCGAGGCGTGGGCGGAGGAGCTGCAGCTGGAGGCGGAGGCGGAGGCGGAGGTGGCTGCGGGACGGCCATCGAGAGCCCTCTTCGCGTCTCGGAATGCGGGGGCGGCGGCGCTGCCTCCGCAACTGCGCAGCACTGCCCTGGTCATCGAGGCCCGACCGCCGCGGCCCGATACAGTCCCCTGCGCCGTCTTCAACCAGAGCTGAGCCATGCTGGCGTTGCTGTCACAGCATGTAGCAGATCATGTAAACTCTAGCGGTCCGAGGAAAGGGGAAAGGGGGGGGGGGAGGGTCGTGTGTTGCCTTCACGCAAAATCAGCAGGACAGTAGTACTCAGCTCTAGAGAGCCTGAAAGTACACTACTGGCCATTGAAATTGCTACCCCACGAAGATGACGTGCTACAGACGCGAAATTTAACCGACAGGAAGAAGATGCTGTGATATGCAAATGATTAGCGCTTCAGAGCATTCACACAATGTTGGCGCCGGTGGCGACACCTACAACCTGCTGACATGAGGAAAGTTTCCAACCGATTTCTCATACACAAATAGCAGTTGACCGGCGTTGCCTGGTGAAACGTTGTTGCGATGCCTCGTGTAAGGAGGAAAAATGCGTACCATCACGTTTCCGACTTTGATAAAAGTCGGATTGTAGCCTATCGCGATTGCGGTTTATCGTATCGCGACATTGCTGCTCGCGTTGGTCGAGATCCAATGACTGTTAGCAGAATATGGAATCGGTGGGTTCAGGAGGGTAATACGGAACGCCGTGCCGGATCCAAACGGCCCCGTATCACTAGCAGTCGACATGACATTCATCTTATCTACATGGCTGTAACGGATCGTGCAACCACGTCTCGATCCCTGAGTCAACAGATGGGGACGTTTGCAAGACAACAACCATCTGCACGAACAGTTCGACGACGTTTGCAGCAGCATCGACTATCATCTCGGAGACCATGGCTGCGGTTACCCTTGACGCTGCATGACAGACAGGAGCGCCTGCGATGGTGTACTCAACGACGAACCTGGGTGACGAATGGCAAAACGTCCTTTTTTCGGATGAATCCAGGCTCTGTTTACAGCATCATGACGGTCGCATCCGTGTTTGGCGACATCGCGGTAAACGCATACTGGAAGCGTGTATTTGTCTCGCCATACTGGCGTATCACCCGGCGTGATGGTATGGAGTGCCATTGGTTACACGTCTCGGTCATCTCTTGTTCGCGTTGACGGCACTTTGAACAGTGGACGTTACATTTCAGATGTGTTACGACCCGTGGTTCTACCCTTCATTCGATCCCTGCGAAACCCTACATTTCAGCAGGATAATGCACGACCGCATGTTGCAGGTCCTGTACGGACCTTTCTGGTTATAGAAAATGTTCGACTGCTGCCCTGGCCAGCACACTCTACAGATCTCCCACCTATTGAAAGCGTCTGGTCAATGGTGGCCGAGCAACTGGCTCGTCACAATACGCCAGTCACTACTCTTGATGAACTGTGGTATCGTGTTGGAGCTGCATGGGCAGCTGTGCCTGTACACTGCATCCAAGCTCTGTTTGACTAAATACCCAGGCGTATCAAGGCCGTTATTACGGCCAGAGATGGTTGTTCTGGGTACTGATTTCTCAGGATCTATGCACCCAAATTGCGTGAAAATGTAATCACATGTCAGTTCTAGTACAATATATTTGTCCAATGAATACCCGTTTATCATCTGCATTTCTTCTTGGTGTAGCAATTTTAATGGCCAGTAGTGTAGAGTGTAGCCATGATTTCTACGGCGCAAGGTTGCCAGTTTGTATGATTATATCGTGAATTAGACCCAAGATTACCGTTTGTTGCTAACTGAGTCTGCACTGTATTTTGAATGTGCTAATTTCATTTTACCGCACTTACTGGTCTCCGCATCATTTTAGAGCATAACATTTGTGCTGAGTAAACTATTTTAACAGCAGCTGAATAATAATTATGTTTTCTTGTAATTAGTGCTCAATTTGTGTACTGCAAACATTATCCTCGGACATAATTATGTCCACTGTAATAGGCGCATGTGTATGTGGGACTCATTAATATTCCGGGATGTGATGGGTACTGCATCATGGAATAGATAGCAAGAAGTTTTTATTTCAGTTTCATAGGACGAATTTCAACGGCCAGCTAAGTGACTCGGTACTTAGCTCTTCCTTTACTGCAGACATTTAGCCTGAAACTTGTAAGCTGCACAACTTGTACCGAAGCTTCCGCAGCCTACATTTTTTGACTTCTATGTACATTTCGAATTCTTAACATTTTTTTCGAATTCGGTGTTCTGTGGATCACGGGAAACAATTGGTTTGCTGATTGGTCTTCTATTATCCTCCCTGGATCTGTTCATTCTTTCGCCGAGGTTCCTTCTCCTTACCCCTGTCCAAATGATCTTAGCCCTTGCACTTTGCTTTTCCTGGAACACCTTGAATCTGTAAGCTTTCATTTGAAATACCTTTTAATGCAGGTCTGTTTGTGAGTGATCCCGTCTTTCTCAACTGCGTTTCTTATTTCAATATAATTTAGACGTGAAATCTTGTAAGAGGCAGGCGACTGTGGTTATATTATAAGGTAGTATTGTACTGAAGCTGAATAGGTCGCTTCAGGAAGGTCATGCAACCGGTGAAAAGAAACTTTTTGCAAACATTGCTCACTTGATGTATTACGAGTACGTAGCAGAAGCTGACAGATTACTTAGACAGTGATCCTCTGTGCACTTTGATTTGTGATGATGCAAATAAATACGAAACGCGTCAAGTGAGCAGTTGTAAATTGAAGCGCTAAAAAGACTGGTATAGGCATGCGTATTCAAATACAGAGATATTTAAAATACGGCGCTGCGGTCGGCAACGCCTATATAAGACGAGTGTCTGGCGTAGTTTTAGTTCGGTTACTGCTTCCACAATGGCAGGTTATCAACATTTAAGTGACTTTGAATGTGGTGTTATAGTCGGCGCACGACCGGTGGGACGCAGCATCTCCGAGGCAGCGATGAAGTTTTCCCGTTTGACCATTTCACGAGGGTACCGTCAATATCAGGAAGCCGGTAAAACATCAAATCTCCGACATCGCTGCGGCCGGATAAAGATCCTGCAATAACGGGACCAACGAATACTGAAGAGAATCGTTCAACGTGAAGAAGTGCAGCCCTTACGCAGACTGCTACAGATTTCAATGCTGGGCCGTCAACATGTGTCAGTGTGCGAACCATTCAACGAAACATCATCGATATGGACTATCGGAGCCGAAGGCCCACTCCTGTGCTAACGACTCGCCTGGGTTCAAAATGGTTCGAATGGCTCTGTGCACTATGGGACTTAACATCTATGGTCATCAGTCCCCTAGAACTACTTAAACATAACTAACCTAAGGACATCACACAACACCCAGTCATCACGAGGTAGAGAAAATCCCTAACCCCGCCGGGAATCGAACCCGGGAACCCGGGCGCGGGAAGCGAGAACGCTACCGCACGACCACGAGCTGCGGACGACTCGCCTGGGCCTGTCAACACCAACAGTGGACTGTTGATAACTGGAAACATGTTTCCTGGTCGGTCGAGTCTCGTTTCAAATTGTATCGAGCGGATGGACGTGTATGGGTATAGAGACAACCTCATAATCCATAGACCCTGCATGTCAGCAGGGGCTGTTCAAGCAGGTGGAGGATCTGTAATGGTGCTGGGCGTGTGCAGTTGGAGTGATATGTGACCCCTGATACGCCTAGATGCGACTCTGGCGGGTGACACGTACGTAAGGATCCTGACTAATCTCCTGCATCAATTCATGTCCATAGTGCATTCCGACGGACTTGGGCAACTCGAGCAGTACAATGCGACAACCCGCACGTTCAGAATTGCTACAGAGTGGGTCCAGGAACACTCTTCTGAGTTTGAACAACACTTCCGCTGGCCGCCAAACTCCCCAGACACGCACGTTATTGAACGTATCTGGGATGCCTTGCAACGTGCTTTCGAGATCTCAACCCCCTCTTACTCTTACGGGTTTATGGACAGCCCCGCAGGATTCATGGTGTCAGTTCACTCCAGCACTACTTCAGACTTTAGTCGAGTCCATGCCACGTCGTGTTGCAGCATTTCTGCGTGCTCACAGGAGCCCTACACGATTTAGGCAGGTGTACCAGTTTCTTTGGCTCTTCAGTGTAATAATGAAGTAATTTTTCTTTGGTTCTGTGATTTCTTTGTAGCTACCTCTTCAGTTCCAGTACAGTACTGCATTATAATTTTTTTTTTATTTCCGCAACTCGTATTGTAATCGTGTTTGTTTAGTGATATAGTTGAAGATCCCCTTTGTCAGCCTTCGCCGGCCGTTGTGGCCGAGCCGTTCTAGGCGCTTCAGTCTGAAACCGCGCTTCCGCTACGGTCGCAGGTTCGAATCCTGCCTCGGGCATGGGTGTGTGTGATGTCCTTAGGTTAGTTAGGTTTAAGTAGTTCTAATTTCTAGGCGACTGGTGACCTCAGAACTTAAGTCGCATAGTGCTCAGAGCCATTTGCTCCTTTAGTAATCAGTATCACGCAATCTTAAGTGTTAAGTGCTTCTGGCTTAACAACCGTCAAGTAGTGCCTAAGCTTTCCTTTTGTATGAGATAGTTCTTTTGTTGTATCTGTTCTGTACTAACGTGTATACTACTTATGTCTTTCTGGTCCACATTGTATCTATTATTAAGTTGCACTGGCAGTTTGCTTCAACACTGGTTGTGTCTTGAGGTCGTAATAAACAGCAGTACCAAACGGGAATAGCGACTACGCAGACCCTTGTCGTTTGTTTACAGTCCCGCGCCCACGACGGCGGTCTTTCTCACAGCTGGGTGGAGACGCAGTCTATATTAAGGCGTTCCTGGCCACCGTTCCCTTAATTGTTGCCTGGTGGGGAGGGGATAGAAATCAGGGGAGGGGGAGCTGGAGAGGAAATACTGCCGTGCCTCTAATTCTCTTGATATATTTCCTCTGCAAAGAGGTCTCTATTTGGAACCCTGACCTTGACCAATAAATTTCGCCCAAGTTATTTCTCCATTGTCGGCGAACGCCCGTATTTTAGGATGACAAATGGTGAATCCAGCTGTGTTAATACACCGGCATCGGAACAAGCGGCGAGAGGCAGGTAGAAAGGCACAGGGAAGGGGGGGGGGGGCGTGCTGCCTGCCTCGGGGGAGAGGGACACACTTCCCAATAAAATACGCCCCACAATGGAACGCCCTTCTATTTTTGTAATCCCGCCGCGGTCCAAAGGATATCATTAGGGCCGTAGGCAGTTTCGGCAATCTATAATGCTCTCAGGCAATTAGCGTTCATTATGGCTGGAGAAACGCCTTTGCATTCTAATTTTATCTCTTCATTTTCTTTCAACCTCTGTTGTATATGTAGACTTCCTAAAAAATTACCTCTGCGGACGAGGTGTCTTTATAGCAAGACGTCTTTAAGGAATGCGTAGCTTTTCGTGATCTCCTTTCATAACTTTCTAAACTTCTAACGTCTTTTCCACTTCTAAAGAATCATTATATTCAATGAGAAACTAACTGACGCATAAAATATATAGCATACAGTCACCCTGTTTATTTCACAACAAAAAGGTAATCCTCCTTGGGCTATCCAGCATTAATATATTTATTCTGTCAAACTACAAGCATAAAAGAACCAGTTTACAATAGTGAAATTAACGTCATTACCAGTATTCCGTTTTAAAATGTAACATTATCTATTGCAATTCTTCTAAAAATGCTATGTTTTCCTGTGAAAGAACTTTGTGCTAGTATCACTAAAATCTCTTTAAGACGCACGTCATAATATGTGGGGTTCCGATATTCAGTTCTCACCTGATAGCAGCCTACGAAGCCGAAACCTGATTTTTGAGAGTACATAAATAATATATATGAAGATGATATCTCTTATTTCGGACATGTCCGAAAGAAGAGATACCATCTTTATACACTCCTGGAAATGGAAAAAAGAACACATTGACACCGGTGTGTCAGACCCACCATACTTGATCCGGACACTGCGAGAGGGCTGTACAAGCAATGATCACACGCACGGCACAGCGGACACACCAGGAACCGCGGTGTTGGCCGTCGAATGGCGCTAGCTGCGCAGCATTTGTGCACCGCCGCCGTCAGTGTCAGCCAGTTTGCCGTGGCATACGGAGCTCCATCGCAGTCTTTGACACTGGTAGCATGCCGCGACAGCGTGGACGTGAACCGTATGTGCAGTTGACGGACTTTGAGCGAGGGCGTATAGTGGGCATGCGGGAGGCCGGGTGGACGTACCGCCGAATTGCTCAACACGTGGGGCGTGAGGTCTCCACGGTACATCGATGTTGTCGCCAGTGGTCGGCGGAAGGTGCACGTGCCCGTCGACCTGGGACCGGACCGCAGCGACGCACGGATGCACGCCAAGACCGTAGGATCCTACGCAGTGCCGTAGGGGACCGCACCGCCACTTCCCAGCAAATTAGGGACACTGTTGCTCCTGGGGTATCGGCGAGGACCATTCGCAACCGTCTCCATGAAGCTGGGCTACGGTCCCGCACACCGTTAGGCCGTCTTCCGCTCACGCCCCAACATCGTGCAGCCCGCCTCCAGTGGTGTCGCGACAGGCGTGAATGGAGGGACGAATGGAGACGTGTCGTCTTCAGCGATGAGAGTCGCTTCTGCCTTGGTGCCAATGATGGTCGTATGCGTGTTTGGCGCCGTGCAGGTGAGCGCCACAATCAGGACTGCATACGACCGAGGCACACAGGGCCAACACCCGGCATCATGGTGTGGGGAGCGATCTCCTACACTGGCCGTACACCACTGGTGATCGTCGAGGGGACACTGAATAGTGCACGGTACATCCAAACCGTCATCGAACCCATCATTCTACCGTTCCTAGACCGGCAAGGGAACTTGCTGTTCCAACAGGACAATGCACGTCCGCATGTATCCCGTGCCACCCAACGTGCTCTAGAAGGTGTACGTCAACTACCCTGGCCAGCAAGATCTCCGGATCTGTCCCCCATTGAGGATGTTTGGGACTGGATGAAGCGTCGTCTCACGCGGTCTACACGTCCAGCACGAACGCTGGTCCAACTGAGGCGCCAGGTGGAAATGGCATGGCAAGCCGTTCCACAGGACTACATCCAGCATCTCTACGATCGTCTCCATGGGAGAATAGCAGCCTGCATTGCTGCGAAAGGTGGATATACACTGTACTAGTGCCGACATTGTGCATGCTCTGTTGCCTGTGTCTATGTGCCTGTGGTTCTGTCAGTGTGATCATGTGATGTATCTGACCCCAGGAATGTGTCAATAAAGTTTCCCCTTCCTGGGACAATGAATTCACGGTGTTCTTATTTCAATTTCCAGGAGTGTATATAGTTAAGGCTCACCGACCATTTGACCATCTTCTTCTGTGCGGATGCACAAACAGTGCCCTAACTCTTACGGGAATCTGCAAAATGCCGCGAGTAATTAGTATAATGGGTAGGGACACTATGAATATAGTGCGGGACAATAAGTTGTGAATGTGGGTCTCACGAGAGGCGTGCCACAGATGAGTCCCTGCAGTCGCACTATCCCCTGTGTCCTCTGTGGCTCAGATAGCCGGCACGGTAGCTCAGCGTGTACGATCAGAGGGCTGCTCGCCCTCTGTAATAAAAAAACTGAGTAAACGAATCAACGATCAACTTAAACGGATGTCTTGTGACGCCCGCCCAGGCCAAACGCGACGAGCAATACCGAACAAAATGAAATGATGGATCGAGCGTCTGCCATGTAAGCAGGAGATGCTGGGTTCGAGTCCCGGTCGGGGCACACATTTTCAACTGTCCCCGTTGACGTACATTAACGCCTGTATGCAGCTAGGGGTATTCATTGTATTGTAACATAAATAATAGTTGCAGATAATCAGGGAAGTGTTTCCTTTTTCTGTCATAATTGTCATCTTCTGCCAAGCAACGACAGAGAATTGATGTGTGTTTTATTCACGACAGTTTTCGAATTTTTTCCGTTCACTTGATCAGTCTTCATCACTTACGTGTGGTTCAGATGGCTCTGAACACTATGGGACTCAACATCTGAGGTCATCAGTCCCCTAGAACTTAGAACTACTTAAACCTAACTAACCTAAGGACATCACACACATCCATGCCCGAGGCAGGAGTCGAACCTGCGACCGGAGCGGTCGCGCGGCTCTAGACTGTACCGTCTAGAACCGCTCGGCCACCCCGGCCGGCTTGTCACTACAAAATTTTATAAAAACTTGTGAGAGTTCTTCAACCTCCGTAGTCGGTGTGACATTTATAAAACTCGGAAATTTTTTTTTTATAAACAAAGTACATTTTTGAAGCTTTCTGGCAGACTAAAACTGTGTGCCGGACCGAGAATCGAACTGGAGACCTTTGCCTTCTGCCGACTGTGCTATCCAAAGACGACTCAGGATCCGTTCTCACAGCTCCTCTTCCGCCCAGTACGTCTTCTACTTTCCGATAGAGCACTTGCCTGTGAAAGTCAGGTCCGGAATTCTAGTCCCGGTACGGCAGTTTCGTGTCAGCGCATTTCATTCTCTTGAGTACAGTCATGATCATGTACTTCAGTACTGTGTGAGAGAGGTTACATGCGCTGGTCGTTTTGTACGGTTCAGGTCACGTGCGTAGAACATGGCCGTCGCAGGAGGCTACAGCAGCCTGAAGAATCGGTGATAGCGGAATGTTGTTTAAGCAAGGGACACGGCATGAAATTCGACGAAACCCTGGTAGTTGCCCGTACTCCCGATTTTTGGAACAGTGCTTATAAGGAGGCAGTTGAAATTAGTTTGGCAGACAATTTGATGAATAGAGACAAGGGTTTTCCTCTAAGCACGGTGTTCTTTGATGCGGCCGAGTCGAGTGTTTTAGGATAATTTGAGTGCAATGTATCTTTCGCTCCGATGTTGTGCCGGCCGCGGTGGCCGAGCGATTCTAGGCGCTTCAGTCCGGAACCGCACGACTGCTACGGTCGCAGGTTCGAATCCCGCCTCGGGCATGGATGTGTGTGATGTCCTTAGGTTAGTTAGATTAAAGTAGTTCTGTTCTAGGGGACTCATGACCTCAGATGTTAAGTCCCATAGTCCTCAGAGCCATCTGAGCTCCGATGTTGTAATAGAGGCGGCGTCACACGCTCGGTTTCGGTGACAGTAACTGATCGAGGGGGGAATGGGGGCGTAGCGCCGTGCACGGTACGGTGGCCTATACAGGGCGTCAATTTTGTTTTAGCATCACTTGTCAGCGGGACTCAGCAGCATCTCTTCTGAAGATGGCGGATATATGGATCGCCTAAATATCGAATCGTGTTGTTTTCAGGACCCGACAGCAAACCCGGGGAGACTAGCAAGTATTATTTCGCCAGGAAAGCGTATGGCGTCACAATATCAGTTGTTCTGCACATTACGGATGCTGGCGGATTTAGGGTGATAATCAGCGCTTATGGTAAAAAATGATTAATTGAAATGAAATTAATTGCAGTACCGAACGTACTGCCGCAAACCAGCACCCAGCGACACACTACAAAAATCAGTACCAGTATGCTGCATCTGCAGATGAGCCTGAAAAGGTCAAAAACTTTTTTCTAAAATGTCTGGTGGCAGTTTTATGTAATCGTATTAAATTTTTATGTAAATCTGGGTGTCTCGGAAGTAAAAGTGCCAGAGCATGAATCCAAAGACTGCTGATTCAATCCTCAGTCAGTCCAAGGGTTTTCATCTGTAGCTTTGACCCTTTAACCTCTTACGACGTTTGCTGATGTGAAAAATACCGTGTTGCACGTTATTCGTAATATACCTTTACCTGTCCGTCCCCATCCCTAAAACTAGCTGCGTAACTACGTTCATAGGGTGGAGGAAGTCAATGGCATACCTCCTTGTAAGCATAGTATAATATCACTGTCTACCTAGTCTCCTTTCTCGAGAGCGCATAGCGTAGTTGTTAGAGAGGCGTCCATTAGCTTTCGTGGCAGACGCAACGTGAAGCGCCGCAAACGTGGCCAGCAATATCGCAAGTGCCTCATTTGATGAAAATGGTCGGAGCGTTTTTCCGCATTCGTGTGTCGTGTCGCGAGATCAAGAGTCAGTAGCGCCACGACTACGGGACCAACAAACGTTGGCTTGATCGTAATTCAGTTGCCATTCTAATTAAGAGTGACATATATATGTATGCCTAATATTCACGAGTGGAGGGAGATTCATTCGCATGTCGCGTCGCGAAATCAGCAGTCAGCCGCGTCGCAAAAGGTCACGGGTGCACTCGTGAAAATCATTGGTAACACCGCTAGGATGAATTAATGTCAATTGCGAGAACTGTGCCCACTGTTAAAAGTAGAAAAAATTATTCGAACAGGTTTTTTGCTTAATGAAGTGAGTAAAGGGAGCGACGAAAGGTATCATTGCACTCCAAACAGACCACGTGGCTGAAGTATCTTCTCCTTTTTGTTCTTCTTTTTTGTAAACCCTCGTCGTCAGTTTTGTAAACCTTTGTCCCCAGTTTTGTAACCGCCTCGTCCCTACTGCTGTGGAGGCCAAGTTGCCACTGTAATTACGGTAGGCCGACTTTGTGAGTTCGTGAAACGGCTTCTGGTGCAGTACACCGCTAAGACAATTTCTCCCTGCCACCATTACACAGCTATGACCCAGGGTGAGGTAACAAGACAGGAGAACGAACTCCAACAAATTAGCAACAAAGCGACACAAATGAGTTAAAAAGGTTTACTTATCTTAGTGACTTGTTCAATGATTAAGTCCATGTCATATAACACAAAAAAGGCCCTCAATTGCTAAGTGGAAATAATCGTAGATAAACTTCACAGTACATAGTAAATGCAATTTACAACTGTCTGTTCACTTCTAAGAGTTCACTAAACACAGTTCCGTCTCTGAGTAAGCCCTGACGATGACCTATAAGCCGAGTAGGCTTCTGTCCGTTGTCGTCCGGTCATTGGCGGAATGTACTCAGCCGATAATTGGCCGATGTGAAGTCGATATCTTCATCCTCAGCGCCGCCCGTGGCGTGTCTCTATGGCACTGTCACCAGCTCGCATCGTTGCGCCTGTGATACTTTTTGCTTTTGCCCTTTCTGTGTCTTGTTCGGACGACACAGCCCTTGTCCCGCATCGCCGCGAAGTCGGCATGGTTTTGGACGGATTTAGTATGGTTAATTTAAGGGGTGGCCGAAAGGCGTCCCTGTCGTCACTCCGTTACTCCCTCCCCTCCCCCCTCCGCCCCTCCGGGGACGTAACATGTGCTCCTCAACTGTCTACGGGTAGTGTGGTGTGATTTATGTGAAATGTTTGCGAATCTTGTAACTGAGGCGGGACTTGGGTACCAGGCCAGTATTCACCAAATGGGATGTGGGAAACCGCCTAAAAACCTTATCGTTACTCCTCCGGGTGGATTCGGTCCCAGGTCGACCCACCTCCCCATCCCAGAAGCAGCGCTTTAACACTCACGGCTATCCGGGCGGGTGTGTGTCAAGTGCCAATTAATATTTACGAGTACGTTGACTGTGTGATCTGGTAACTTTCTGAACAGTGCAGCCCACATTATCTTACAGCAGAATATACATGGCTCTCTACTTGATATGTGTGCTCTTCTGTGGATGTTTGCCGGCCGGTGTGGCCGTGCGGTTTCGACGCTTCAGTCTGGAACCGCGTGACCGCTACGGTCGCAGGTTCGAATCCTGCCTCGGGCATGGATGTGTGTGATGTCCTTAGGTTAGTTAGGTTTAATTAGTTCTAGGCGACTGATGACCTCAGCAGTTAAGTCGCATAGTGCTCAGAACCATTTGAACCATTTTGTGGATGTTTTCCAACTTCCAGACAATTAACCAACATATAGGATTACAGGTGGCAGCAGCAAGAGTACAAGAGCCGAGAGGACTCAGGCAAGTGTGATATAGGCGCATGCTCATAAAATATCCAGGTGTCTGTGTGTTACGTAACACTGTGTGGAGCAGTAGTGAGGTTTTAATACGATCGATGACAGCTTTACTTTTTTTCAGTGTATAATCGTCATCTCCTTCCGGGTATTAGGTGTTGCAGTCACCTTTTCCAGTCTCTAGCATCCATTCATCCTAGTGTTACAAGGTCTGCCTAGTTCTCTTTTTCCAATCGGCCGATTTTTGGCAGTCTGTTTTCTGTCATTCTATCGACATGATCCTTCCATTTAATTCTATTCTTTTCTGTCTTGTCGTTAACCGAAAAGATTTTTAAATCTGATCTTATGGTTTACTACTTATTTTATCCATTTTACTACAGGTTCTTACATACCTTATAGATTTCCTCTCTGCTGCCTTCACCTCTGCTGCCTGTATGCGTGATTTTCCTCTTTTTATTATTGTTCGTGATTCGAAACTATGTACAAGAATAGATACAACCGTAACTTTACAGAATTGTATTTGTGTTTCTTTCTTGTTTTTCTTCCCAAGTTCTTCCAGTTGTTCCACAAATAGCTTGATATTTATTAACCTTCTTGTCAGTGCCTCAGTCGTAGTCAAAACTAGCATCATATCGTAGAGAACTGAAGTGGGATACATATTCTAAAATTTACTCTTTATATTGTTGATCTGAATGGGATTTTTCCTTTGGAAGGCATTGTTTTTGTCTTATTTGCAGATGTAGTTAAGTTGTAATATATCGCTTTTTGGCTCAATCTATATGTTGCTCTTGCTAAATTATCTTCTATTTCCTGCGTAATTATCTGGTCATCAGCTTATAATAGAGTATTAATGGTACGCTGGATCCTATTTTACTTCCTAACTGCATTTCATCGCTCCGCTTCACACGTAAATCTGTAAGTTAAATAAAGTGGGTGATAGACTGCTCCTTTGTCGAACACCCTGATTTATCAAAATTTTATGTGACACTTTCGAATCTGAGCTTTTAACTTTAATTGCAAAAAAAATGGCTCTGAGCACTATGGGGCTTAACTTCTGAGGTCATCAGTCCCCTAGAACTTAGAATTACTTAAACCTAACTAACCTAAGGACATCACAAACATCCATGCCCGAGGCAGGATTCGAACCTGCGACAGTAGCGGCCGCTTGGTTCCAGACTGTAGCGCCCGGCCTTTAATTACAGATAGACTCTTTATGGTATTAATAAGGTGTTTCGGAAAACCTCTTCATTTTCAAATTTTCTACAAAACGGTCTTTTTACCTTATCAAAGGCTTACTCATAATCAATAAATGCTGAATGGGTTTTTAAGCCAAATTCCCGACGTTTGTCGATAATTTGTCTCGTTATAAATATGCTATCATTACACGAACGTCCCTTTCTGAAGCCTGATTGTTCTTTTGAGTTTAAGGTATCAGCGATAGTTTGTGATCTTTGATTTCGAATTTTCCCATAAATTTTATATGAATTTAGTGAACTTATTCGTCTATAATTTCCTGTATGTTACCTATTGTGTTTTTTAAATACAGCAATAACTTCAGCTTGTAATGTAATAAAACAAAAATGTTTATTATTTTGTGACTATTAGTGGAATGTAATAAAATAAATATGAGCCGTGACTTCTATAAAAAAGAAACACACATTAATGCAGTGGCTCAACATAAAAGAGAAATAACTGATGTAGGAATATTATTAACAGTGTAATATGTTGTTTAGTTTAGCCCGACGCGTATAAGCACTCAGTAACTAGCTCAGTTCTCAGGGTAGTTACGTAATCATCTATAATTAATTGTCCTTTTCTTATTTCCCATGGGTGTTGTGTGTTGTCCTTAGGTTAGTTAGGTTTAAGTAGTTCTAAGTTCTAGGGGACTGATGACCATAGATGTTAAGTCCCATAGTGCTCAGAGCCTTATTTCCCAACACTATGGATATTATTGCAGGTTCGTGAGAAGTGTGCTTATTGCACCAGAGAATATTTGGCTAGTCTTTTCGGTGTACACTACTGTAATACGTAACTTCATCGTGGTTTCGTCTCGATTCCCCAATATAAGATAACAAGAGTTGTATCTACAAATGAAATCCTATAATGGAACTGGAATCCTGTGACCAGACCTTTTCTGCCTGGGACTCTATCTCGTTATATAAAGAAAATCTGTAAATAAAATTGTTAAATTGTTAGTAGCTGCCTCCGGTCTCGTGCAATCTGAAATAAAGTTAATTGTCGTAACCGACGGCACGTCTCGTAGATGAGCTAAAAGAAAAATGTTAAAGATTTTTCTAAGATGGCGCCTAACAATGAAAATTCTTTGTTAAGGCCCATATCTACTTAAGGCGGTCTAGGTATCAGACTCACAACAGATTGACCACATGCACAAATTCTTTTGACAAAATAACCATTATATTTTTCGGGTTGTAAGTACAACTTACATTATAAGCTGGTACAGCAAGATGAGCTTTACACAAGAACGTCCTCTTAGGTCCGAATCCAAGCAGCTAAGATAAGCGAATGACAGAGGAAAGGTAGTTCATGCATAGAAGCGAAAGAGTCCATGGAATAACATGTCCATTGTAGTTCTATCTCTTCTTCTTTGCCGTACTTGTCGATTATTTATAAAATCTATCGTAATATTTAGTTTACATTTTTTTCAAACCCCAGTCCACCCAGGAGAAACAGTACAAGCTGTGCTCCATTCTTCGGGAACGGAACAGGTCTTGCAGTACATATTTAAAAAATGCGGGAAGCAAAAGTCTACAGATTTAATTTATATTCAGATTTTTGCATGTTTCAACGTCGACCACGTCTGACTTCGGTCTGCCATATCTGAATGCAGAAGATCGGCGTGGCCGAAGATCATCAAGCTGGAACGCCTTTTTTTTTCCTGAAATATCTTCGCTGGTCGGCTGAG
The DNA here is from genome assembly GCF_023864345.2 of Schistocerca serialis cubense. Classification (NCBI taxonomy): domain Eukaryota; kingdom Metazoa; phylum Arthropoda; class Insecta; order Orthoptera; family Acrididae; genus Schistocerca; species Schistocerca serialis. Next base: position 266,267,760 of record NC_064646.1, read on the forward strand.
GAGGCACGCCTTGTTGCGTAAGGCGGCCCAGCCCCCGTCCACGCTGCTGCAGCGGCTGCGGCAGGGTGTGGCTGGCGGATGAATTGGGAGGAGGGGCGCACCGACCCAGAGCGGCCGAGGTCTCGGTCGCGGTCGCGGTCTCGGTCGGATCCCAATCTATTTTTTGCCCGCGGCCAGTCTGCCTGGCTTGAGATGCGGAGGGCTGCGCCAGATTGCAGCCCACCGGCGAGGTCAGGACCGGGCGCCCGATGCTCGCTGCTGGAATCGACTTCGGATAACCTCGGCGCCCTACCGGCTACACGCGTGGCCTTTAGACGCGGTCCAGTCACATTTAACGCCTATGTTCCTCGACAACTTGCAATAACCACTCACAGACGGCAAGTAGCAACACTAGCAGCAGAGGGTGAATAAAGCGTGTCGGGGGAAAACGTCAAACAGTACAGTCGTTGTCGTAATGCAGAAACGGGTGATTAATCTGACGTCCAAAAGGGCGTGATCATAGGCTTTTGGGACAAGGGTGGAAGCATTTCCGAAACGGCTAAATCTGAACACTGTTCGCTGTGGTTAAAGCAGTGGCGGCTCGTGACCAAAGAAGATGGTGGTGCACGTTATTCACGAAGGAAAACATCAACAAAAGAGAGAAAATCAGTACACTGCTCATGTTTTTGTAATGCCTGATATAAACAGACCGCTCGCTCGTGTCACTCCTGCATCTACTCATAATAAAACCAAAGGGTGTACACAGAAAAAAGTTTTACTTTTGCAGAATATAAGGAATTAAAATCAACTGCAGCTCTATGTACTCAAATGTGGTAGGCATGCCTTACCAACCTTTTTCAGCACGACTGATGTTAACGCCATTTCGATTTTATCTCTGAATTTGGATGTGTTGGTGATCACTTGTACAGGAACTCTATTCTTCTTTCCTTCATATTTGCAAATCTTTCAATCACTCTTTGAAGTCTGCAATACCCAAAACGAGGTCTCGTTCGATAGAGAGCATCGCGAGTGCTGATAGTCTTTCTTGGTCCATAGCATTCAGCAAGAAGTTTTTGATGCGTTTCAGCGAAGAAAAACAACGTTATGCTTCTGACATGGTCAATGGAATTGTAATTATCGCTTTCAGGAGCTTCATAGATTCGCTCAGCGTATCACAAAGATTGTTGTCTTTGTGTAATCCAGCTCAAAGCTCCACACATCCTTTTGAACTCCTCTCTTCCATAAATAACAGACAGTTCTGTTCGAAGTTTATTTGCTTCCAAAAAACAGTAGCATTCAATAGCAGCTCTGAAAGAAGTTTCTGGAAAACTGGAAGAGTAAGTAGCGAAGTTCTCTGGTAGAAAGAGAGAGGCTGCAACTAAGTGTCCAGTGAACTTGAATCTTTCTTTTGCCTCGTAACTTATGACATCACATACTTCTTTCCCTCCCGCAGTAGATAACACACCGCTGCGCCATATTCAGTTCTCCCTCTTTTGTGGTAGTCGTGTAAACCTGTTGAATTTTCACTCACTCCTTCTCTAATGTTCACAATTTCACGCTCAAAAACTGTCAGCTGATTTTGTGCGTAAGTTGGATCAGTATCCCTTTTTTGTAGCTGGTTATACAAAATATCCACATGGATCATGATTTTATGAAAAAATGAAAGCCAAAAAATGAACTTTTCATCCTTCAAAATTGATACTAAGCCACAGGCTTGAAGAATTGTGTACTCATTACACAGTTTTCCCCCCGGCTCATATTATCCATGCACGTGATAATAGCTTCCCTATATTCTAAAACGTTATTGACGCTCCTTGACTGAAAATTCCAACGAATGGCACTGAACGTGGCAGTCGTTTTCGTACTGTTTCGTCGAGAACTGCTGTTCTTTGAGGAGATGCTGAAAAGAAGCTGCAAAGTCACTGAAGTTTAGCGAAGAATATTCGCACATTTTTATTAATGGAAGCGGCTTTAACCATAATGGGATTCAACTGGTGGGCATGACAATGAATGTATGAAGCACTGAGAAACTTTTCCTTAACAAGAGCTTGCACCCCACGTGACGAACCACTCATGACTGCTGCACCATCATATGTTTGCGCTATTAGCGTATGTGTAGAATACCGCACATGATTATTTATCTGTTCGATGATGGACGTCGCCAAAGACTGGGCATCATGCTTTTCCGGTGCTATGAAGTCCCAAAATCTTTCAACTGGTTTTCCGTTAATGATGTATTAATATTTTATAACCATCTGGAAAACACAGGCTACGTCACTGCTCTCGTCAGCTATTACGGCCCAAAACTCAGCATCCTTAATTTCCTTTCTAATTTCCTCTTGGAAGACTTCAAGCATGCACTGGACAAGTTCATTCTGGATGGTTTTTGAGCTTTCTCTAAATGCGATTTTAATACAGAGTCTAATTCTGCACTAAAATTAATCAAGGAACGAAAAACACCAGGATTGGAAGATGATTCAATCTCATCATGTCTCATAAGGGCAAGTTCCAACGCACCACAGAAACGAATACAATTGATAATTAGATTTAATATGTACCTATTATCGGTAACTTTTTGGTTGTGTAATGCCACGGTCCTTCTGTACCCACTGTCTAATTTGGGTAGCTATATTTACATTGCCTAGACTTCCCATATTCACAATGTTATTTACATGGACTGAAGAAAGTTCGTGTTTTCTAATTTTGTCATGGATGTGTTGAATGTCACAGACTCCGTGTTTAGACCATGAAAGATCTCCTCCAAATAATAAACAAGGAAAACAAAATAAGGTATTTTTCATGTCACAACCACACAGCCATTCGTGCTTGTTGTACAATTCAGAGCTAAATTTCCAGTTGAATTGGCGACTTTTCGTTTTAACAGTCTGCGAAATTGTTAAAGTAGGAGTCGGCCTACCTAGCCTCTTGATTTCTAATTTTTCTTCAAACTTCCGTGAATTGAAGGGTTCAGAGAGCAATGAAATTACCTGATTCATTATTTCACGTATTAACTTGTCACTTGAGCCTCAAAATTCACTGTAGCACACGCTAAAATAACTAACACAACGCACAGGAAATAGTTCGCTTGCAGCGACACCTGAAGTGGTAAGGTGGCGCGAGAATCCCGCTTGTTCGAAGATCCGATAGTTCCCTTTCCTTTCGGAAGAGTTCGGCCCCTCTTCCTGCGGCTGGCAGGGTGGCCCGGGTGAGGTATTTATACACGCAAGGCCTGCATACGAGTACAATGTTGCCTAGCGTTGCCCCCGCACCCTGCACCCCCCTCTGAGACACCCAAGTCCGCGTTCGCAGCCACAGTGCAACCCGCTGTCGCCGTTGGCACATTCCGTCCAACTCCGCTGCGTCCGGCGTTTCGAGCCCGGGCATTTCAAAAGAGATAAACGGTGCGCTACTTCTCCGCTAGTATAGAGCGCTCAGAAGGCAAAGACAGCTGAACACAATTATTCCTTTGGGGTAGCACAAACCTGAAAACCTATACAGGAACCGCCCCTGCGTTAAAGCATACCGTGCGCAGCAAAATGGCTCTCTAAAACAGGCGCCGCGGCAGCTGTGGTGCGGCACGGGCCGTAGTTGACAGGGGTGAACGCCGGCTGCGGAGATGCTCACGGCCGAACAGACGTGCAACTGTTGAGCTACTGACCGCCCAGATGAATCAAGAGGCTACCAACCGTTCAGCGAACGTTCGTGCTTTTGGATCTCCGCAGCAGGCCCCTTTCGTGCACCCAAGCTGACTGAAGTTCATTGGCAAGGAAGGCTGGAATCTGCATGCCAACACTGCAATTGGACGTCCACTGAAAGCCGACGGGTGACGTTTTTTGATGAATCACATTTTATGCACCATCGGACAGATCGTCCCTGCAACCGTCGTCGGAAGGGTGCAGGCCGGAGGAGGGGGCGTTATGGTCTGGGAAATGTATTCGTAGCATTCCGTGGGTGATAATGTCGTTCTCGAAGGCACAGTGGATCAACACAAATATGCATCTATACTTGGGGATCACACGCACCCCTGCATGCTCGGCACGAATGGCTTCTACCAGCAGGACAATGAAACGTGTCACACAGTTCGTGCGTGGCTCGGACAGCACGCAGGATGAGTTTACCATACTCTGCTGGCCACCAAACTCCCCGAAGTTTAACCCAATCGATAATCCGGGGGGACCATCTGGATCGCGTTGTACGCGCCATAGATCCTCTATCAAGAAACCTAAGCCGGCCGGTGTGGCCGGGCGGTTCTAGGCGCTTCAGTCTGGAACCGCGCGACCGCTACGGTCGCAGGTGCGAATCCTGCCTCGGGCATGGATGTGTGTGATGTCCTTAGGTTAGTTAGGTTTAAGTAGTTCTAAGTTCCAGGGGACTGATGACCTCAGATGTTAAGTCCCATAGTGCTCAGAGCCATTTGAACCATTTGAAGAAACGTAACGTAACTGGCCACCGCACTGGACTCTGCATGGCTTCACATCCCAAGGCGTGACGAAGCTTGTATGGCTGATTAATGTGACTGTGCCAACTACATAAGCAATGACACGAATTATGTATTGTACGGGATTCACTCAGGGCTGAAGATGGTGAAAGCCGACCGATATTAATTACCTGCTTAATAAGGTTTTTTTATCCATGACTGGATTTATAACAGAACAAATTACTTGCAACTGCCGAATAGTCTGCACATATATTTCGTAAATGTTCTATCAGACTTTTCGTGAAGATAGCTCTTTGATATAGTTTGACGCCATTTGATTTCCTTTCGCGAGGGTCGCGCAGAAAGACTTGTGTACGAGACACCAAGAGGAAAGTTAATTTTTTTTTAGTTTTCATGTATAAATTAAGACTCAGCATTCCCGATGTCAATTTGATGTCAAATTGATAATCTGCCCTTCTCGATCGCTCCTGAGAGGTTTGAACGCAAACTTGCGTTTTACATTTTTGCTAGAAAATATACACTATTTTATACATGTTACATTTGTAAGAAATGTTATATTTGTTCGCGCAAAGTGATTGTGGGGAGAGAAGCAACGCAAATGGGCGCGGAGTTTGTTCTGCCGCGCGAACTTTGTTGCGACTTGTAGATTACGACTGGGAGCACAGATCGAAGAAACACGACTACATTCTCCCGAGGACGGATTAGAAACGTCCTGCAGCGAATATGCCGACAACAGCTGCGGTCGGGACGAGAGGAATTTTGCGGGACTTAATGGGTGCTTTGACAAGTTCACGCGGGCGAAATAATCAAAGGAACACCTTTCCTCCCGTTGAGAGCGAGCGAGAGAGAGAGAGAGAGAGAGAGAGAGAGAGACTGACTTCACGCAAATGGAACTCTAAACGGCCAAACTTGCGAGCACAAAGGAGCGGCCTATCGACCTGGGCGGTCGAGGCGCGGTGCGGCGGGCAACTTGTGCGACTAAAGGGGATGCTTTGCACCGCACTGCACGCCGGCCGGGGCGCAAGAAGAGGGTGCAAAGCCGACACTGGCCGTGTACCGCGCTCGAATTTCGTTGTGCTGTAAGGACGCCGCACTTCCAGCAGCGGGGCGCAGCATTTGCCGCCCAGGGGGTGTCTCTGTTCCACTGTAAACGAGTTTCTCGAAGTAATATCTCTTTACCATACAAAACTATACCGTGCTTTGATTGGACAGTGAAGCCTTAGGAAATTGGTAAGGCTTGTCAGGTTGACAACCAATGGAGTACAGAGTAGCATAAGAACGGAACGCATGGCGTCTGGTCCAGTAGATATGAAAGATGGTAAAAGTCGAAGAGATACTCTAGGGCAGTATTTCCCCGACCTTCCTTAGACTGTTACACCAGAGCACAATAAGACATTACCTAGCACCCCTGCCTTCCCAGCCCACCCGCCTGACATCTGTTGCCTCCCCACGCCCACATTATCAACTTCAGTCACGAAAAAAAATATTATTTTCATTTATAATCAAGCAAATTCAGATGTATCCAGTATACTTACTGTTCATAAATGGCTTCATTGCTGCACTTCATACTTCTGAACTGGCAGAAACTGGAATATTTCAGGCTGTTAATACTTTGTGTCTAACCGCTCTACTAATAATAATATCTACAGCTCTATAGCAGCCCTTACGTAGTTACTGATGTGTCGTGCTGTCAATTACTTCATGTATCTTCTAACAATACCACCACTTGCAAAGTAGGTTAGAAATCAGATTAATAATGTTGCTCATGCAGCATATGTTCGCTTTATCGGGCAACAACAAAGTTATTGACTGTGGATGGTATCGTCAGAATGGAAATAATGAAGTCACTGTAAAAAGACATTAATTTTGGCATTAATCTTGAATGGATTCCCACGTAGATTTCGTCGAAGTTGATATGGCTCATCTTGTTGATTCAAGGGTGATTACACTTTGACTGCTAGAAGGTCCAGATCTGTATTTTAGCAATATTTGAAGACCTAACAAATGCGTTTTTCAGGAAATTCTTAATGATCAAACAGTCCCAGATCAGAACAATGGTATGGTAGATATAATTTTTGATTTGGTGTTCACGATCCACATTTTTATTAAACTTCTTGTAAATTCACATATACTTCTTCTTAGTTGTCACATCATCAAGAAAACAGTTTTGTATCAATCTTCATATATTTAATTTCCACTTTAACCAAATACAAAACTTGACTGTTCTCTTACAAAGCGAAATACCAACTTAACTTCTGCAAAGTGAAACAAAGACTGCTCTGTGCGCATTCGCGCCAAAACGGTTATAAGTAAGTCAAAGATTATGACAGTCTCACAGAAATGAATAGACACAAGTACCATATCACTGTAATATATCGATACATCGAAGTACCTATACATTAATAAAACCAGATGTGAATATTGGTACAAAAATATGTCTGTTACTTCGCAGAAAAGCAGTACGATATTACTGGTATCAAGAACTGGGGTTGGAGTGCTGTAATGGTCACGTAAATAAAGAACCATTACAATCTGTTTCGAAGGGAGTAATGAAGCAACTTCTGGATTACTGCAGGTACCATCTACAACTTGGAGAAGATATTTTCGTGGGATAGTTAATATTTGTTACGCCTCACTTTTATCATCAGTGATGTACGAGTCAATGCACAACGTACACTATGTGATCAAAAGTATCCGGACACCCCCAAAAACATACGTTTTTCATATTAGGTGCATTGTGCTGCCACTTACTACCAGGTTCTCCATATCAGCGACCTCAGTAGTAATTAGACATCGTGAGAGAGCAGAATGGGGCGCTCCGCAGACTCACTGACTTCGAACGTGGTCAGGTGATTGGGTGTCACTTGTGTCATACGTCTTTACGCGATATTTACACTCCTAAACATCCCCAGGTCCACTGTTTCCTATGTGATAGTGAAATGGAAACGTGAAGGGACACATACAGCACAAAAGCGTACAGACCGACTTCGTCTGTTGATTTACAGAGGCCGCCGACAGTTGAAGAGCGTCGTAATGTGTAATAGGCAGACATCTACCCAGACCATCATACAGGAATTCCAAACTACATCAGGATCCACTGCAAGTACTATGACAGTTAGGCGGCAGGTGAGAAATCTTGGATTTCATGGTCGAGCGGTTGTTCATAAGCCACACATCGCGCCGGTAAATGCCAAACGACGCCTCGCTTGGTGTAAGGAGCGTACGATTAAACAGTGGAAAAACGTTGTGTGGAGTGACGAATCACGGTACACAATGTGGCGATCCGATGGCAGGGTGTGGGTATGGCGAATGCCCGGTGAACGTCGTCTGCCAGCGCGTGTAGTACCAACAGTAAAATTCGGAGGCAGTGGTGTTATGGTGTGATCGTCTTTTTCATGGAGGGGGCTTGCAACCCTTGTTGTTTTTCGTGGCACTATCACACCACACAGTGATGTTTAAAGCACCTTGTTGCTTCCCTTATGTTGAAGAGCAATTCGGAGATGGCGATTGCATCTTTCAACACGATCGAGCACCTGTTCATAATGCACGGGCTTTGGCGGAGTGGTTACATGACAGTAACATCCCTGTAATGGATTGGCCTGCACAGAGTCCAGACTTGAATCCTATAGAACACCTTTGGGATGTTTTGGAGCCGACTTCGCGCCAGGCTTCACCGACCGACGTCGGTACCTCTCTTCAGTGCAGCACTCCGTGAAGAATTGGCTGCCATTCTAGAAGAAACCTTGCAGCACCTGGTTGAAAGTATGCCTCCGAGAGCGGAAGCTATCATCAAGACTAAGGGTGGGCCGACACCATATTGAATTCCAGCATTACCGACAGAAGGCGCCACGAACTTGTAATTTTTAGCCAGATGTCCGGATACTTTTGATCACATAGTGTATGTGTACGCTCCACCGCATTAATGCTACCAGTTGAGAAAAAGTAATTATTGATAACTTGTATAATTAATATGTAATGTTACAAAATTGTGATAATAGTAATGATATTTTGAAAATACAATTGGTTTTTATCCCTCAGAAAATTTCATTTTATCCCTCAGGGGTAAATACACTGGCTTGGGAACCAGTGCTCTAGCATGTCTCTTCTTTAGGGTTGCCTCGGAGAAGTTTGTGAGGTGTGCCAAACTGCTTAGCAGGGGACGATTTTGCCGACGACATGGATATGCAGTCATGGAAGAAAGTATTCATACACATTTGTTCATGTAGAATAACTGCATTTATTAGAAATTGGAAATTTGTGGTAAGGTCTTATGGGACTACACTACTGAGGTCATCGGTCCCTAAGTCTACACACTACATAATCTAACTTATACTAACATACACTATGGACAACACACACAGGGTACGAACGAAGAAACTAAAGAGAACCAGTCAGTCAGATTCCTTTCTCAGATTTGAATAGTCGAATGGTGTTATTTTTCATTTGTGTTGAAAACATACTGAAAACATAAGTACTTTCGCCCTTTCCTGTTTCTCAGTAAATTTTAATGTCAGTAGTAAGTGCTCACGCTGGTTCCTGAAGATACTTTGCGTAACAATTTCCTTGTTTGCAACGGGGAGTAAGAACGTGCTTTTGTGTGAAATAAAACGTCGCTGTAACTAGCCTCATAAACAATATTCCGCCACAAAGGAAATCATGCTTTTGCCTTGTCGATCAAAGCACATTTCGACAACAGCTTTCCTTGTTGTGAGTACCAGCATTCACGGAGGCACGGCAGATGGAGACATCCAAGGACCTCACCACCACCTGACAGCTAGAGGCTGTATTCCCACCCCCACCCCCCCCCCCTCTCACCCTCGCACAGTCGGCGTCCTTTTGCCAGGAGTCCCGTCCGTGCTGCTCGCAGTCAGGTAGGGGATCCCTAGTCTCGGCCTGGCAGCGCAAGCGGGCAGGTAGGGGATCCCCCGCGTTGCCAGGGGCGCCGCCTGATTGGCCCGTCGTGCCGGCGCTGGCGGCTGCCCCCCCCCCCCCCCCCATTAAACAGGCCGCCAGCCCGCGGGGACAGAATCCGACGCGTCCAGTCCCCAGTACCAGCTATTTATTTGGCATGGCGGAGCGAGGCTGGGCAGTCCGGTCCCTATTTACGGCTGTCGCTCCACTCCTCTCGTGCCGTGTAATAGGTTTCTCTATCCCATCTTCCTCTGCTCACCTCATCTCTTCTTTCTACGGCGTTCATAATTCAATGATAGGCTGTTGTGATCAATGTGTGAGACCAGGTGCAAGCGCGTGATTGCATAAAACGTTCTCTCGTCAAGTCAAATCTGGGTACAATTTCGAGCTTTCAATGAAACTCTCCAGTATCTGGGGCAGGAATAACTGTCCTAGCTGCTGTTCCGGTAACAATTTACAGTCCATAGATGCCTTCTGATAGATGGGCGTATGTCGTCATTGCAGAGTACTTGATAAACAGTTTTCATACCCTGTAGAGGCATGAAAAAGCGGAATCAACAAAAAAATGTCGAACTGGAGCAAAATATCAGTTGTACTGAAAATGTCAAACAGCCACATAAACATCAGTATGTGATACTAAGAGAATGAATTATTAGGAAGTAAAGATGGACAAAAAGAGAGCTCCAAAGAGCTTCAACCACAAAATGAGTAAATGGACGCCATTTTCAGCAGAAACTCTACAACAGTATTCATCACACGGCAGTTTGAACACTGTTTCTGAACATTACTAGCGTCAAAACCTTCATGGACTCCTATCGGGAAAACGGCGCACCTTTGTTATTTTCGTCACATACAAAAAATGTTTCCTTTTACCTCCTCTTAAATTCCTAAAATTTTCTGTACCTGTTTTTCTACCCAGCCTGTACAAAAGAAATGTGGCACTTCGTGCAATAATTTCTGTCGCATGTATGTCATTGCGCACATAATGTACGTTGATTCGATACGAGTTATTAGGAGAAGTGCCACGTTTCTTTTTTGTTAATGAAGGAGACTGCTGTCTTGTTATACGCATAGAATATTTAAACATGGGTGACGCGAAAACACTGCCCTCTTCACAGGAACGATGCGCTGTCGAACTTCATAGTTACTTGTCGCTTGAAAAATGGCATAACAGGCTGAAATCGCGATCGTAGTAAATAAATAACTTTTTTAAACTCCTGGTGGGAAATGTTCTTTCGTTAAATCTTTGTTTCATGTTGCTATTTTGTCGAAAACTGACATTTTGGAGACCGATGCAGTGTACAAAATACAAGATGACTCTTGCTGAGAAGAAAACGACAACCAGTCACTGTTAATAATTCTGTTTACTTACAAAAATATCGCCGTTACCGGTTTCGAACCAAGTGGTTCATCTTCAGGTGGCCGTTCACGTTTGGATTACATTTGTTGCGCACATTAGTCGTCAGATGTTTGCACCCTTCTCCCTATATGTCGAATATTCTTTTGGTGGTCGTGTCCTGCAAAAACACCCGCGCGGGGTGGCCACGCGGTCTAGGGTGTCTTGTCACGGTTCGCACGGCTCCGCCCGTCGGAGGTTCGAGTCCTCCCTCGGATATGGATGTGTGTGTTGTCCTTAGCGTAAGTTAGTTTACGTTAAATTAAGTAGTGCGTAAGCCTAGGGACCGATGACCTCAGCAGTTTGGTCCCATAGTAGTTGTTGTTGTGGTCTTCAGTCCTGAGACAGGTTTGATGCAGCTCTCCATGCTACTCTATACTGTGCAAGCTTCTTCATCTCCCAGTACCTACTGCAACCTACATCCTTCTGAATCTGCTTAGTGTATTCCTCTCTTGGTCTCTCTCTACGATTTTTACCCTCCACGCTGCCTTCCAATGCTAAATTTGTGATCCCTTAATGCCTCAGAACATGTCCTACCAACCGGTCCCTTCTTCTCGTCAAGTTGTGCCACAAACTCCTCCCCAATTCTATTCAATACCTCAATACCTATTTTACCCCTGCCACCTTTAGAATTTGAAAGAGAGTATTCCAATCAACATTGTCAAAAGCTTTCTCTAAGTCTACAAATGCTAGAAACGTAGGTTTGTCTTTCCTTAATCTTCCTTCTAAGATAAGTCGTAAGGTCAGTATTGCCTCACGTGTTCCAATATTTCTACGGAATCCAAACTGATCTTCCCCGAGGTCGGCTTCTACCAGTTTTTCCATTCGTCTGTAAAGAATTCGTGTTAGTATTTTGCTTCTGCGACTTATTCAACTGATGGTTCGGTAATTTTCACATCTGTCAACACCTGCTTTCTTTGGGATTGGAATTATTATATTCTTCTTGAAGTCTGAGGGTACTTCGCCTGTCTCATACATTTTGCTCACCAGATGGCAGAGTTTTGTCAGAACTGGCTCTCCCAAGGCCGTCAGTAAAATGGAATGTTGTCTACTCTGGGGGCCTTGTTTCGGCTCAAGTCTTTCAGTGCTCTGTCAAACTCTTCACGCAGTATCGTATCTCCCATTTAATCTCATCTACATTGTCTTCCATTTCCATAATAGTGTCCTCAAGTACATCGCCCTTGTATAGACCCTCTATATACTCCTTCCACCTTTCTGCTTTCCCTTCCTTGGTTAGAACTGGGTTTCCATCTGAGCTCTTGATATTCATACATGTGGTTCTCTTTTCTCCAAAGGTCTCTTTAATTTTCATGTAGGCAGTATCTATCTTACCCCTAGTGAGATAAGCCTCTACATCCTTACATTTGTCCTCTAGCCATCCCTGCTTAGCCATTTTGCACTTCCTGTCGATCTCATTTTTGAGACCCTTACCTTACCACAAATTTCCAAATTTTTCCCGCAAAAACAAATTTCTTCTTCTATTTGTTAATTTTAATTATTGCCAGTACTAATTCAGTGTAAATTGCATGTATGCAACATAACGCTGCTTGAATTTCAAAGTAAGTAAGTAACTTGGAATTGTTCTACGTAAAGAGATTTGTTTACACTGTTTCCACTCGTTATTACTTGCATTTACAGTTAAATAGGCCGTTTTAGGGCTCCACCACGCCAAAGAACTTCCTATACAAATGGGAATAACAGTCGACACTAGTATAAACAACAACAGTAATGTAAACTAACCCCCAAACAACCTTCTGAAGATGAATCTGTCTTTTCGAAACAAGTAGCGGCGCTTTTTGTAGAAATAAATGGCTTTATTAAGAATGAATGGTTGCAGTTTCCTTCTTTGCAACAATCAATTTGTATTTTGTTTCGTAAGCTCTAGGTCACTATTCATGTAGCTCGACAGGTCAAAAGTAATTTGAGGTGGAAAAGTTAAGCGTCTCACGCTTTGCAGTAGTAAGGACACGGATTACTACATCTACATCTACATTTATACTCCGCAAGCCACCCAACGGTGTGTGGCGGAGGGCACATTACGTGCCACTGTCATTACCTCCCTTTCCTGTTCCAGTCGCGTATGGTTCGCGGGAAGAACGACTGTCTGAAAGCCTCCGTGCGTGCTCGAATCTCTCTAATTTTACATTCGTGATCTCCTCGGGAGGTATAACTAGGGGGAGGCAATATATTCGATACCTCATCCAGAAACGCACCCTCTCGAAACCTGGCGAGCAAGCTACACCGCGATGCAGAGCGCCTCTCTTGCAGAGTCTGCCACTTGAGTTTATGAAACATCCCCGTAACGCTATCGCGGTTACCAAATAACCCTGTGACGAAACGCGCCGCTCTTCTTTGGATCTTCTCTATGTCCTCCGTCAGACCGATCTGGTACGGATCCCACACTGATGAGCAATACTCAAGTATAGGTCGAACGAGTGTTTTGTAAGCCACCTCCTTTGTTGATGGACTACATTTTCTAAGCACTCTCCCAATGAATCTCAACCTGGTACCCGCCTTACCAACAATTAATTTTATATGATCATTCCACTTCAAATCGTTCCGCACGCATACTCCCAGATATTTTACAGAAGTAACTGCTACTAGTGTTTGTTCCGCTATCATATAATCATACAATAAAGGATCCTTCTTTCTATGTATTCGCAATACATTACATTTGTCTATGTTAAGGGTCAGTTGCCACTCCCTGCACCAAGTGCCTATCCGCTGCAGATCTTCCTGCATTTCGCTACAATTTTCTAATGCTGCAACTTCTCTGTATACTACAGCATCATCCGCGAAAAGCCGCATGGAACTTCCGACACTATCTAGTGATCTAGTGCACCTTATTTCAAAAATTTATGATCATCATCATCATTATAACCGGAAAAGAAGAATACATTTCGTATGGTGCGATCGCAGTATAGAAACTTTTGTTGTTCCAAGATGACCGGTTTCAACAGTCTTACGCTGCCATCCTCTGGTCTTGTGGAATTTGGTGTAAAAATGCCATGTCTCATCACATGAAGTAAAAGCACAAAAGGCACTTCACAAGTATACTTGGCAGTTTTATAACAAATTCCATAAGATGGTATCATTGTGACAAGTTCAGTACGATCAGATGATGGCAGCATAAGGTTGTTTAAACCGGTCATCTTCGAACAATAAAAATTTCTATACTGGTTCAAATGGCTCTGAGCACTATGGGACTTAACAGCTGTGGTCATCAGTCCCCTAGAACTTAGAACTACTTAAACCTAACTAACCTAAGAACAACACACACATCCATGCCCGAGGCAGGATTCGAACCTGCGACCGTAGCAGTCGCACGGTTCCGGACTGCGCGCCTAGAACCGCGAGACCACCGTGGCCGGCTTTCTATACTGCAAACGCAGATTACGAAGTGTGTTCTTCATTTCCAACCGCGCAGATCGCCCCACGGTACAACACGTGTACCTTACAAAACTCGCCTTCGTGTACGCACTTACGTGGTGTTAGAGTCGATATTGTCCTTAGTCATTTTCGCTGTTCATGCAATAAAACGTCAGCACCAGGAACGGGTTTGAATTCATTTCTTCTGTACTACGAGCTCCATTCGTAACACGTTTTACAGGCTGTATCGACATATACCACTGCGTGTATCTGCACAATTATGTCATTGTACGAACATAGTCCCGGAGATGTGACGTCACCAAAAATTTGAGGTGCTTGGAAAACTAGCTGTTGCCTAAAATGGAGCGCAAATTTTCCTGAGTCTACTCAACCAGTGTTTGATAATGAGAGCACTTAGCTATTTTCAACAAACTTTAAACATACACTCCTGGAAATTGAAATAAGAACACCGTGAATTCATTGTCCCAGGAAGGGGAAACTTTATTGACACATTCCTGGGGTCAGATACATCACATGATCACACTGACAGAACCACAGGCACATAGACACAGGCAACAGAGCATGCACAATGTCGGCACTAGTACAGTGTATATCCACCTTTCGCAGCAATGCAGGCTGCTATTCTCCCATGGAGACGATCGTAGAGATGCTGGATGTAGTCCTGTGGAACGGCTTGCCATGCCATTTCCACCTGGCGCCTCAGTTGGACCAGCGTTCGTGCTGGACGTGCAGACCGCATGAGACGACGCTTCATCCAGTCCCAAACATGCTCATTGGGGGACAGATCCGGAGATCTTGCTGGCCAGGGTAGTTGACTTACACCTTCTAGAGCACGTTGGGTGGCACGGGATACATGCGGACGTGCATTGTCCTGTTGGAACAGCAAGTTCCCTTGCCGGTCTAGGAATGGTAGAACGATGGGTTCGATGACGGTTTGGATGTACCGTGCACTATTCAGTGTCCCCTCGACGATCACCAGTGGTGTACGGCCAGTGTAGGAGATCGCTCCCCACGCCATGATGCCGGGTGTTGGCCCTGTGTGCCTCGGTCGTATGCAGTCCTGATTGTGGCGCTCACCTGCACGGCGTCAAACACGCATACGACCATCATTGGCACCAAGGCAGAAGCGACTCTCATCGCTGAAGACGACACGTCTCCATTCGTCCCTCCATTCACGCCTGTCGCGACACCACTGGAGGCGGGCTGCACGATGTTGGGGCGTGAGCGGAAGACGGCCTAACGGTGTGCGGGACCGTAGCCCAGCTTCATGGAGACGGTTGCGAATGGTCCTCGCCGATACCCCAGGAGCAACAGTGTCCCTAATTTGCTGGGAAGTGGCGGTGCGGTCCCCTACGGCACTGCGTAGGATCCTACGGTCTTGGCGTGCATCCGTGCGTCGCTGCGGTCTGGTCCGAGGTCGACGGGCACGTGCACCTTCCGCCGACCACTGGCGACAACATCGATGTACTGTGGAGACCTCACGCCCCACGTGTTGAGCAACTCGGCGGTACGTCCACCCGGCCTCCCGCATGCCCACTATACGCCCTCGCTCAAAGTCCGTCAGCTGCACATACGGTTCACGTCCACACTGTCGCGGCATGCTACCAGTGTTAAAGACTGCGATGGAGCTCCGTATGCCACGGCAAACTGGCTGACACTGACGGCGGCGGTGCACAAATGCTGCGCAGCTAGCGCCATTCGACGGCCAACACCGCGGTTCCTGGTGTGTCCGCTGTGCCGTGCGTGTGATCATTGCTTGTACAGCCCTCTCGCAGTGTCCGGAGCAAGTATGGTGGGTCTGACATACCGGTGTCAATGTGTTCTTTTTTCCATTTCCAGGAGTGTAATTTCAAACCTTTTCTAAACTTCTTCTCGACTAGACGTCAAAAGTTTATCACATTAACTCAGTAATAAAGTAATCAGATGTTTGAAGCTAATTTTCCCATGGTGGTTCGATACCTTAAAGAATCGGAGGTTTACCACTTAAGAATAAATTACTTGCAATAGCACAGAAATACATTTTTAACTGCTTAGACCTAATACTCTTCATCATGAACATTTCTGACATGTCGAACCAATAATTGTTATGTTCAGCGTTAACAAAGTGTATTTGTAGGATGCCTGTAGTTTAATAAACAGTGAATACTTCAACATTATTGGGCAGATCAAACTTGGAAAATAGAGAAACACCTAGACGCGGAATCGAACTCATTAACTCGAGTATGCTGTTGCAAAACTTTACCTACTGCCCCAGCTGGGCAGCATGGCTCTTATTGAGAATTTTTGTCGGACGTTTCAATGAAGTGTTGCCAAACTGCATTTCTTTGAGTCCATCTTCTACTGGAAATGTGCACTGGTCGAAATTTTGTAAGAGACATCTCTGTGCTATTAGCATGCAAGCACTCGCGCTGTGGTGTCTGATTGCACGAGTCCTGGTTCACCCTGGGTAGTCTGCACGCCACTGCACAATGCTTGGTGGAGGGTACATGGTACTAGCACTATCCATCTTCTGTCCCATCCCATTCGTGTAATGAGCGAAGGAAAGGTGACCGCCTACAGGCCGCTGTACAGAGGTTGGTCTCTCGTATCTCGTTCTCGTAATACCTAGGCGAGGCACGCGACCGTGACAGCATATAAATCATCGTCATTGGTACTGCCGTGTACGCGCTTATACACTGAAGAGCCAAAGAAACTGGTACACCTGCCTAATATCGTGTAGGCCCCCGCGAGTACGCAGAAGTGCCGCAACACGACATGACTTGGACTCTACTATTCTCTGAAGTAGTGCTGGAGGGAATTGACACCATGAAGCCGACCGATGTGGCCGAGCGGTTCTAGCCGCTCAGTCTGGAACCGCGCGACTGCTACGGTCGCAGGTTCGAATCCTGCCTCGGGAATGGATGTGTGTGATGTCCTTAAGTTAGTTAGGTTTAAGTAGTTCTAAGTTCTAGGGGACTGATGGCCTCAGATGTTAAGTCCCATAGTGCTCAGAGCCATTTGAACCATTTGACACCATGAATCCTACAGGGCTGTTCATAAAAGTGTAAGAGTACGACAGGGTGGAGATCTCCTCTGAAGATTGCGTTGCAAGGTATTCCAGATATGCTCAATAATGTTCATGTCTGAAGAGTTTGGTGGCCAGCTAGTGTGTTAAAACAGTGTTCCTGGAGCCACTCTGTAGAAATTCTGGACGTGTGGGGTGACGCATTGTCCTGCTAGAATTGACAAGTCCGTCGGAATGCATAATGAACATGAATGGGTGCAGGTGATCAGAGAGGATGCTTACGTACGTGTCACCTGTCAGAGTCGTATCTAGACGTATCAGGGGTCCCGTATCACTCCAACCGCACACGCCCCACACCATTACAGCGCCTCCACCACCTTGAACAATCCCCTGCTGACATGCAGGGTCCATGGTTCAAATGGCTCTGAGCACTATGGGACTTAACTACTGAGGTCATCAGTCCCCTAGAACTTAAAACTATTTAAACCTAACTGATCTAAGGACATCACACACATCCATGCCCGAGGCAGGACTCGAACCTGCGACCGTAGTGGGTGAACGGTTCAGATTGTAGCGCCTAGAACCGCTCGGCCACTGCAGGGTCCATGGATTCATGAGGTTGCCTCCATACCCGTATCCGTCCATCTGCTCGATACAATTTGAAAGGAGACTCGCCCGACCAGCAACATGTTTACAGTCATCAACAGTCCAACAGTATTGTCGGGCCCAGGAGAGGTGTAAAGCTTTGTGTCGTACAGTCGTCGAGGGTACACGAGTAGGGCTTCGGCTCCGAAAGCACATATCGATGATGTTTCGTTGAATCGTTCGCTCGCTGACACTTGTTGACGGCCCAGCAAATTGCGGAATGGTCGCACTTCCGTCACGTTGTACGATTCTCTTCAGTCGCCGTTGATCCCGTTCTTGCAGAATTTTTTTTCCCGGCCGCAGAAGTGTCGGAGATTTGATGTTATACCGGATTCTTTATATTCACCCTTTTGGAAAATCGGTGAAGAACTACAAGCCTTTGAGCCGAGAACGGCCTGGAACGAAGTATGGTCGGCAAGTGAATTTAAGAACAAAAATTTACTACACGATCCGAACAAGAAGATTGATGGCTTCAACCTACCAAGAAGAGTGTGGACAGCTCTAAACCGGGTGAGAACGAGTGTTGGGAGATGTAAACACCTGATGAACAAGTGGGGTCTGGCAGACAGCTCTGTATGTGAGTGCGGTGAAGTACAGACAATGGACCATCTACTCGTGTGCAAAGTGTATGGCTTTGGTGGTGAACTCATGGACATACATAGACTCAGTGACTCAGCCATAGAGTGGCTCAAAAACATATCTAATATAGTGTAGAATTATATTGTTTTCTTTTTTAGTATATAGTGATAAGAATATTGTAAATTATGCCTCTGTGATGCCGAACGAGTAAATAAAAATAAATTTATATTCACGGTACATTCGTGAAATGGTCGTACTTGAAATCGCCCACTTCATCGCTACCTCGGAGATGCTGTGTCCCATCGCTTGTGCGCCGACTATAACACCATGTTGAAAGTCACCTTCCCGGGTTCGATTCCCGGCGGGGTCAGGGATTTTCTCTGCCTCGTGATGGCTGGGTGTTGTGTGCTGTCCTTAGGTTTGTTAGGTTTAAGTAGTTCTAAGTTCTACGGGACTGATGACCATAGATGTTAAGTCCCATAGTGCTCAGAGCCATTTGAACCATTTTTTTTTCAAAGTCACTTAAATGTTGATAACCTGCCGTTGTAGCAGCAGTAACCGATCTAACAACTGCACTAGACATTTGTTATCTTATATAGGCGTTACCGACCGCAGCGCCATATTCTACCTGCTTTCACCTCTCTGTATTTGAATACGCATGCCTACACTAGTTTCTTTGGCGCTTCAGTGTATGTGTTGTTAAACATAGTACTGTCTTCAGAGTACGGCGAACTTCGAGAAAGCGTAGAGTCTGATGAGAAGGGAGAGAAGCCCACAGAGACAGTTACGCGTGTCGCGTCAAATTTGGCCGATGGTGCGTGCGAGAGGCGCAGCTGGTTGGCGGCGTTGGGGGTTGTGGGGTTGTGGTGGGGGGTGGTGAGCAGGTGGGTGCCAGAGCCGCCTTTGTACTCGCCTCGCCTTGCCTGGGCTGCAGAGCGGGCGACCTCATTGTGGCAGCCAGACCGCAGCCTCTGGGACAGGTATATAGCAGCCCACCTCTGGGGAGCCGGTCTGCTCCGTGCGGAGGGACCGTTGTCTGTCTCCCTCCCAGCTCCTGCTTAAACACGCATCGTGCTCCTGCCCAGCGCTTACCGCAGAGGACGTAATAAGAAATTTAATTTCAGTCATCATAACAGATGTTTTTCTCCAACTTACAAGAGGAGGCCACGACGTTTGGAACGCGGATTTACTGCAAACTTCGTACACTCGTAGTACCTCATGAGGACAACAAAATGTGTAAGCAGTAGCGCGTACTTCTCAAGCGTTATTGAGAAAATCGCAAGATAATTTCGGTCTTCAAATATATATCTGCGCGTGGCCATTTTTGCCATGAAGCGGCGGCAGCCGAGTGGTTAGCGTTCAAGCCTCGTGATCGCTGGATCGAGTCCTGTTCGTCAGTTTCTTTTTTTTATTTTCATCATAGTCATTTTCTTTACTCTTTATGTTACAAATGATATAATGGAAAACATACGTGTAATCGGATGAACTTCTATTAAATTTACAATGTTATTTAGCTGTCTACAAGTTTTTATTATCACAAATAATATAATATTCATAACTATCGACTAGTAAACGACCAAACACATAAAGTGATACTGAAAATATATGTTTGTCCGTGATTTGAGAAATCCCTTATACCTGGAAGGAGCCCGAAACGACTTGTTACCTCCAAATTTTGAGCGGCACACACGGCTTTCGAAAGATTTACAATTAATCGTCGCTTTCGACATTACGAGTACAAGTTGCAGTAGGGTTTTGGAGCATACACTGTATTCAAACATTATGAATCACCTCGAAGGGAACGATCTATTGATACGTAATCAGCATGGTTTCAGAAAACATCGTTCTTGTCCAACGCAGCTAGCTCTTTATTCGCACGAAGTAATGGCCGCTATCGACAGGGGATCTCAAGTTGATTCCGTATTTCTAGATTTCTGGAAAGCTTTTGACACCGTTCCTCACAAGCGACTTCTAATCAAGCTGCGGGCCTTTGGGGTATCGTCTCAGTTGTGCGGCTGGATTCGTGATTTCCTGTCAGGAAGGTCGCAGTTCGTAGTAATAGACGGCAAATCATCGAGTGAAACTGAAGTGATATCAGGTGGTCCCCAGGGAAGCGTCCTGGGACCTCTGCTGTTCCTGATCTATATAAATGACCTGGGTGACAATCTGAGCAGTTCTCTTAGGTTGTTCGCAGATGATGCTGTAATTTGCCGTCTAGTAAGGTCATCCGAAGACCAGTGTCAGTTGCAAAACTATTTTGAAAACATTGCTGTATGGTGTGGCAGGTGGCAGTTGACGCTAAATAACGAAAAGTGTGAGGTGATCCTCATGAGTTCCGAAAGAAATCCGTTGGAATTCGATTACTCGATAAATAGTACAATTCTCAAGGCTGTCAATTCAACTAAGTACCTGGGTGTTAAAATTACGAACAATTTCAGTTGGAAAGACCACATAGATAATATTGTGGGGAAGGCGAGCCAAAGGTTGCGTTTCATTGGCCGGACACTTAGAAGATGCAACAAGTTCACTAAAGAGACAGCTTACACTACACTCGTTCGTCCTCTGTTAGAATATTGCTGCGCGGTGTGGGATCCTTACCAGGTGGGATTGACGGAGGACATCGAAAGGGTGCAAAAAATGGCAGCTCGTTTTCTATTATCACGTAATTAGGGGAGAGAATGTGGCAGATATGATACGCGAGTTGGGACGGAAGTCATTAAAGCAAAGACGTTTTTCGTCGCGGCGAGATCTATTTACGAAATTTCAGTCACCAACTGTCTCTTCCGAATGCGAAAATATTTTGTTGAGCCCAACCTACATAGGTAGGAATGATCATCAAAATAAAAGAAGAGAAATCAGAGCTCGAACAGAAAGGTTTAGGTGTTCGGGAGTGGAATGGTAGAGAGATAGTATGATTGTGGTTCGATGAACCCTCTGCCAAGCACTTAAATGTGAATTGCAGAGTAAGCATGTAGATGGTATTTTTCGTCAAAACATGGAAAACATAAAGTAATGAATATTATATTATTTGTGATAATAAAAATTTGTAGACTGCCAAATAACATTGTAAATTTAATAAAAGTTCATCCGATTACACGTATTTTTCCCATTATAACAATTGTAATATAAATAGTAAAGAAAATAATTCGATCCAGCGATCACGGTGCTTGAACGCTAACCACTCGGCTGCCGCCGCTTCATGGTAAAAATGGCCACTCGCAGATATATATTTGACGACCGAAATTATCTTGCGATGTTCTCAACAACGCCTGAGAAGTACGCGCTACTGCTTACACATTTTGTTGTCCTCATGGAGTACTACGAGTGTATGAAGTTTGCAGTAAATCCGCGTTCCAAACGTCGTGGCCTCCCCTTGTTAAATAACAAAACAAAGCACTAGTTGCTTTTCACGATTTCATATGCACCTATTTTACATTGATACTGGGTGTTATGTATTTCAAGAAATACAGGCTGCGAAGTGCTACCTGCGTCTAATGGACGCTGTTCCGAATGCCAGCCGGCCGTTGTGGCCGAGCGGTTCTAGGCGCTTCAGTCTGGAACCGCGCGACCGCTACGGTCGCAGGTTCGAATCCTGCCTCGGGCATGGATGCGTGTGATGTCCTTGGGTTAGTTAGGTTTAAGTAGTTTTAAGTTCTAGGGGACTGATGATCTCAGATGTTAAGTCCTATAGTGCTAAGAGCCATTTGAACCAATCCGAATGCCAACGGTTTTGGCAAGGGTAATGTGTTGTGTCTGTGGCGTTTCATTTTTCTCCAACCCGTGTAGATTAGCAAGGACAGCTCATCAAAGTAGTCTTCGGACTGAAGACTACAACAATAACAAATGTTTACAGGGACGTTCTCCAAGCGCTTTCGTGCTTCAACAACCACTTAAAACATCGATAGCATTTGTCCATTGCCATTCCAAGACTATCCACACTGTGCCACATTGACGAGTAACATACTACAATGTGAATCTTCACAGGTATGTGCTTAGTGCTATGAATTTTCGAGTATATTGTGTTATACTGGTGAGCGAATGCTCAACAGAAAGGCATGTAGTATCTGGTGCACTCTGAAGAAGGCACAAAAGGGTCATTGATTTCTTCTTCTTCTTCTTGTTCTTCTTCTTGCTGCGTTAACACCTTCTAGAGACTACGTTCCAGCTTTAATTCTTAATCGTTTGTTGTTTTTGTGTTTTCTCTCAATATTCCTTTATTGTTTCACTATGTTTCTTTTTATTTTTTTTCGGACCTCTTTGTGCAGGTTTTCTTTTCCTTCCTGCCTTGGGATCCTTTCAGTTTTAAAACTTTTTCCCCGAAAATCTGTATTTCCAATATTTCATCTCTTATGTCATTCCTTTCCAAGTCTTTGCTAACTCCCTTGAACCCAGGTTCTTAATTTCTTTTCCCTAAGATATTTGAAAATCTGTCTGGTGCGTCTATCGTAATGCATTCTGTAAATGTGTCCAAAAATAGTAATCTCCACTTCCTTACCGTTTGTGATATATGACGCAAATGTTTTGTGATATGACTCAAATGTCCAGAAATATCTCATCGTTACCTCTTACTTTCTAAAATACTATATTTTTTTCTGAGGAACTAGAGTTTTCTATATAATTCTTCCTTCTAATATTTCTAGTTTATCAAGCATATAATTAAATATTACCCATTCGCTAGTGTACAGGTATTCTGCTTTCACTACTGTGTTGTAATGTTGTACTTTAACTTTTTTAGATCAGCACCTTTTGTTATAGGTATTCTTAGTTATACCATACGCTTTTTCCATCTTGTGCATATTTACCTGTATAGTAGTTTTTATATATCTTCGTCTTGAATACTCGTACTGTACTCCCAATACGAGAACTATTTTTTAGCCAAGGGCCAGTCGTTAGCGAAATGGAAAATACAGTGAAAACCAAAAATGTTTTATTTGCAACATTTAACCTTCGTTTCTGCTCCGTCGCCACTCCGATGTAGACACTTGTCATAACATTGTACCAACATTCAAATATCTTCGTCATAGAAGACAGCCGCCTGTGATTTCCGCCAGTTCTCTATGGTTGCCGACACGCCGTTGTCTGTGCCAAAATGAAGTCCTCGTAACCAGCGGTTGTGAGAAAAAGAGATGAAAATCAGAGGCAGCAAAATCGAGGCTGTATGGTGGATGTTCAGACACTTCCCATCGTAAACGCTGCAGGAGCGTCTTCATTGCAGCTGCAGTGTGCGGCCGAGAGTTGTCATAGAGGACAATGCATGAGGACAACATTCTTCTTCACCTGTTGTGAACTGCTCTTCCCTGGCGAGTTTCTCGAATCACCTGGATCCACTAGCTAAACAAGATCATAGTTTGACACATTCTTCCTTCCTTGGCGGCCTGCATCAAAAATATCTGTACGTTCTGCTTCAGGGGTCCTGTACCATTGCCATTACGTGATCACTGTGCACTCAGAACTGAAAAGTGGGACGCGACATGATCGACGCGCATATTAATGACACTGCGCAACACATCTCCGCAAAGTTTCGTTGGATTTTCAATGTGGTTTTAATTTGCCGACTTCTCGGAGGAAAAATAGTCGTATTTGAATTTTTTTTTTTTTTTTTTCCCCCAAGTCCGCAGGTCGTGCTCTCGCGGTAGCGTTCTCGCTTCCCGAGCACGGGGCCAGGGTTCGATTCTCTGCGGGTCAGGGATTTTCATCTGCCTCGAGATGACTGGGTGTTGTTGTATCGTCTTCATCATCATCATTCATCCCCATTACGGCCGGAGGAAGGCAATGTCAAACCACCTCCTCTAGGACCCTGCCTAGTACGGAGGTGCGGGTCTCCCGTATCGTTTCCCTACGCTCTGTAAAGGAGTATGGGACTTCATCATCATCTGCCCAATTTATGTTGTTAAATTTTTTGGAACGCTTTTTCTATTTGTATGAAGATGGCACCTGTTCCTTCGGACATGTCCGAAAGAACAGATGCCATCTTCATATCGTTAAGGCTAACCCGCTGATGACCTAAGAAGTGCGGATGCACACGATTTACCGCAACTCTTACGGGACCCGGTGGATTGTCTGGCGCGAGTAATGAGCATAATGGCAGGGGCACTACGAATGTAGTGTGTGGGCTGTAAGTTGAGAATGTGGGTCTCACGGGGAGCGTGCCGGCGATAAATCCATGCAGTCGCCCTATCCTCTGTGCCCTCGGTGGCTCAGATGGAGCCGGCACGATAGCTCAGCGTGTTCGGTCAGAGGGTTAGCTGCCCTCGGTAATAAAAAAAAAAACTGAGTGAACGGGTGAACGAAGAGGCTGAAGGGGAGTCATCGGACGACCACCCCGAACGAATTCAACGATCTATATAGGACAAAATGAGATAAAAAAAATGGATAGAGCGTCTGCCATGTAAGCAGGAGATCTCGGGTTGGAGTCCCGGTCGGGGCACACATTTTCAACAGTCCACGTTGATGTGTATCAACGCCCGTCAGCAGCTTACGGTATTAATTGTAATTTCTTTCTTATTCTATTTGTTCTAAATTTTATTTTCTCTGCAAAGGTTCTTAAGAACTCGTGTTTGATGTTGGCTGTCTCTTCTAGAAGGCTGACTTACGCTGCTGTATGAGTCAGGCTGCTGGTAAGGACTGCAAAATCATTCGCAAATGCTACGTAGTTTATTGTAACATCTTTGATCTTGCACCCGAGCAGGAGTCTTTCACTTTGCCATATATACGAGGCCCGTTCAGTAAGTAACGCAAAACATTTTTTTCCGAAAGCAGGTTGGTTTTATTCACGATTCCAATGCACTATATTATTCCCCAGTCTTCTGGCTACAAAACATTACCTTTGAACATAATCACCGCTTAGTGCGACGCCACCTTTCTGCGAGAACCTGTATGCCCGCGAGTTGTCACTCTACTGACGAAATAAATCTCGGGTGAACAGCCTGGTATGAGTGTGCATAGGACACAATATTTCGGCAACCGACCACGTTGCCATCATCAGGTGCGCTGATGTACAATGTTGCACACTCACAACAGGCTGTTCACCCGAGATTTATTTCGTCATAAAATACGCCTGGAGAAACTGAAGAATCACATCACTCTAGTGGTCGACGTCGGAGGCACGTCTTGCTTCATCAGTAACCTCCCCGTCATCCGACAGCTGTATCTCGTGTAGTGCATACTTCACTGGGCCAAACAGATGGAAGTCGGAAGGTGCGAGATCCAGACTGTCGGGTGGATAAGGAAGATGATGATAAGGTCCCATACTCCGAGGAGCGTAGGTGACGATGCGGGAAACCGGCACCGCCGCACTAGGCAAGGTCCTAGTGGAGGTGGTTTGCCATTGCCTTCCTCCGACCGTAATGGGGATGAGTGATGATGATGAAGACGACACAAAAACGCCCAGTCATCTCGAGGCACACAAAAACACCATCTCGAGGCAGACCCCGTCGGGAATCGAACCCGGAACCCCGTGCGCGGGAAGCGAGAACGCTACCGCAAGACCACGAGCGGCAGAGGAAGAGGAGATCAGTAAAGTTTTGCGAGCTACTCTCAGGTGCACAGACTTGTGCGAAGCCTTGCGTTGTCGTGGAGAAGGAGAAGTTCGTTTTCATTTTTGTGGTGACGAACACGCCGGAGTGCAACACTGTAGTAATCACAGCTGTTTGCGGCCGGCCGGCACGAAGCAGATTGGGCAGGTTTGCGCGACCTTGTTGCGATGATGACAGACGCCTCGCACGGCGACTCGCCGTGCTTTTGTTTACTGCCAGGTCTCCGTAGACGTTCTGCAAGCGCCTATCATTATCTGCGATGCTCTGGTTTTCGGCGAAAAGCGCTTTGCTTCGAACGAACCTCCGTTACAGACGCGCTGCCACCTATCGGAACTTCATGAAAGTATAGGGGCGGAAGCGGGAATATTTCGCGATGTCCCACAATAAATGCTGCATTTGTTTAACCAAAACTGGCCCAGAGAAAGAGTGTTGCATTAATTACTGAACGCCCCTCCTATTTTTAGTATACTGGCTGTCACATAATGAAACGCCGCGAGGGGTAGCCGCGCGGTCTAGGGCGCCTTGCCACAGTTCGTGTCGCTCCTCCGGTCGGAGGTTCGAGTCCTCCCTCGGGCATGAGTGTGTGTGTTGTCCTTAGCGTAAGTTTAAGTTAGATTAAGTAGTATATAAGCCCAGGGACCGATGATCTCAGCAGTTTGGTCCCATAGGAACTTACCACAAATTTCCAACAAAATGAAACAGACAAACTTCGAGGTGGTGCTGGAGGCTGTCTTGAAGATCACATTGAGGATAAGAACCCATGTCTGGAAATGTCATAGATCAGTCGATTAGATCATTATCTGCGAAACGTAGCGTTCCTGTTTAGAGTTCTAGTCTGGTAAACAGTTTTTTTCTGCCAGGAAGTTTCGGTACTGAATCTCCTCTGACCTTTCTTTATTCAGTATAGACGTAAATAAAGAACTGTGGTGACATCACTAAAGAGGCCTGCAGACGTTCAGTAATTATTGACAATAGTAATGTGTCACCCCTTTAGTATATTGAAGCAACCCCGATACGAAATAAAGTAGAGAAACAAAAGACGTTAATGTGAGAAGCAGTCGGTGTCGACGAGAGATTAGGAGTAACTCTGAGATTTCTGGCGATAGGTATGTCTCTCGAATGCTCGAATTTCTTCTGTAATAGCTATAAACACAATTGGTAAAATTCCCTGAAAACCTGTGGAACAGTTAGACCTGCCTGGCAAGGATATGTTCAGGCAATTAACGTAAAACTTTTTTTTCCGTTTTGTATGGTAATAATTTGGTGAAATCGGACACGCATTTCACACACCTCTTGCTAGACATTGCAGATATACGATGTATTTTTCGAAGTGGAAGCAGTTTATCCAAGTGTTATTTAATTCAAAAATCTATTCTGTATTTCCAAATTAATAAAGTAAGCCGTGTCGTAGAGAATCCTCCGTCGACCATCCTGAAATCCTAAATGCCAATATTACGCTAGCATTGGTCTGTTAAAATTGTTTTGTGTTAAAAGGCTACTTGGAAAATTGAATCGGAGCTGTAATATGCACAAATGGGAATTGAAACATAAAAGGAATTGAAACATAAACAATGCATGATAACGTCATTTGGCTGCTTCATGAAGTCTGTCAACATTTGAATGGAGAATGTTGCCAAATCGTCATTACTTGACCTTACACGTTCAGAAATATTGACGGTACTGAAAATATTTTGAGGGCCGTCAGTAATGCTCGTTAGTATTTGTGGTACTGACAGTACGTGAGTTGA
This sequence comes from Schistocerca serialis cubense, assembly GCF_023864345.2. NCBI lineage: Eukaryota > Metazoa > Arthropoda > Insecta > Orthoptera > Acrididae > Schistocerca > Schistocerca serialis. Next base: position 266,295,385 of record NC_064646.1, read on the forward strand.
GACGCTGAACACATTGACGGTTCGGCAATATTACACCACTGGCAATTAAAATTGCTACAGCAAGAAGAAATGCAGATGATAGATAAACGGGTATTCATTGGACAAATATGTTATACTAGAACTGACATGTGATTACATTTTCACGCAATTTGGGTGCATAGATCCTGAGAAATCAGTACCCAGAACAACCACCTCTGTCCGTAATAACGGCCATAATACGCTTGGGCATTGAGTCAAACAGAGCTTGGATGGCGTGTACAGGTACAGCTGTCCATGCAGCTTCAACACGATACCACAGTTCATCAAGAGTAGTGACTGGCGTATTGTGACGAGCCAGTAGCTCGGCCACCATTGACCAGACGTTTTCAATTGGTGAGAGATCTGGAGAATGTGCTGGCCAAGGCAGCAGTCAAACGTTTTCTGTATCCAGAAAGGCCCGTACAGGACCTGCAACATGCGGTCGAGCATTATCCTGCTGAAATATAGGGTTTCGCAGGGATCGAATGAAGGGTAGAGTCACGGGTCGTAACATATCTGAAATGTAACGTCCACTGTTCAAAGTGCCGTCAATGTGAACAAGAGGTGACCGAGACGTGTAACCAATGGCACCCCATACCATACGCCAATATGGCGATGACGATTACACGCTTCCAATGTGCGTTCACCGCGATGTCGCCAAACACGGATGCGACCATCATGATGCTGTAAACAGAACCTGGATTCATCCCAAGAAATGACATTTCGGCATGCGTGCACCCAGGTTCGTCGTTGAGTACACCATCGCAGGCGCTACTGTCTGTGATGCAGCGTCAAGGGTAACCGCAGCCATGGTCTCCGAACTGATAGTCCATGCTGCTGCAAACATCGTCGAACTGTTCGTGCAGATGGTTGTTGTCTTGCAAACGTCCCCGTCTGTTGACTCAGGGAACGAGACGTGGCTGCATGATCCGTTACAGCCATGCGGATAAGATGCCTGTCATGTCGACTGCTAGTGATACGAGACCGTTGAGATCCAGCACGGCGTTTCGTATTACCCTGCTGAACCCAGCGATTCCGTATTCTGCTAACAGTCATTGGATCTCGTCCAACGCGAGCAGCAATGTCGCGATACGATAAATCGCAATCGCGATAGGCTACAATCCGACCTTTATCAAAGCCGGAAACGTGATGGTACGCATTTCTCCTCCTTACACGGGACATAACAGCAACGTTTCACCAGGCAACGCCGGTCAACTGCTGTTTGTGTATGAGTAATCGGTTGGACACTTTCCTCATGTCGGCACGTTGTAGGTGTCGCCACCGGCGCCAACCTTGTGTGAATGCTCTGAAAAGCTGATCATTTGCATATCACAGCATCTTCTTCCTGTCTGTTAAATTTCGCGTCTGTAGCACGTCATCTTTGTGGTGTAGCAATTTTAATGGCCATTAAACGTGTGAGGGGGAATAAGAGCAACCACAACCAACAAGTGGAAGGCTGGAGGAATCTTAGCCGTAGAATTCGGCATAGGAATGTGGGCCAGTCGTGACGCGGCGTGACGTCCCAATAGGGAGGTGGCAGCTGACGCCGCACAAAGCGCAGAAACCGGAGCCGGCGGGAGGTTGCGCCCGCCCACGCCCATTGTGGCCCGTAGCCGCTCTGGTGGGCGCAGACTGTAGCGAAGGCGGCGAGAGGAGCCTGGGCGGCTGCGGCTGCGGTTGCCCGCAGATCGCGAGCGCCTGTATCGAGTTCTGTCCGTCCAGGCCCGGGGTGGCCCGCCTATCACATGACATCCTCGGGCTGGAGTTCCAGCCTGTGAGCGCGCTCGCTTGTCGCCCTGCTCCACGAGTTAAGCCTTCGACACACGGACCGTGCATCCGAACGTTGAGCGTGCCGAGTTTCTGACGTCATAGCGTGGAATAGCAAGTTCGAGAGTCTTTCTGAACGTCCAAGAGCAATATCTGGCATGCCAGATATTCTGAGCGTGCGTCTGAGCGTTGACCAATGAGATGGCACAACGCCACCTACGTCACACGCACGCCGTGTCCTTCAGTATAGAGTTGTGAGGCGCCATATTGGCATTAATTTCAAGCCTATATGTATATATGCCGTTTCTGAGCACCACCAAATTGAGAATCACTGGAAAACCCGTTGCTAACTGTGTGATTCGTTCTAATAAAATAATGAGAAACATCATATTCGTGGCAAAAGACTTATTGTAAGTTGCGTATTATGAGAGTAGGCTATTTGAAGGCAACGACACACTGAAGATCCGCCCAAAACGAATTGTTCTTGCTACAATTTGTTATAATTGAACTTCAAAAAGCCGGCCGCGGTGGCCAAGCGGTTCTAGGCGCTTCAGTCAGGAACCGCGCGGCCGCTACGGTCGCAGGTTCGAATCCTGCCTCGGGCATGGATATGTGTCATGTCCTTAGGTTAGTTTGGTTTAAGTAGTTCTAAATTCTAGGGGACTGATGACCTAAGATGTTAAGTCCCACACTGCTCAGAGCCATTTGAACCATTTGAAACTTCAAAAAAAAAAAAAAAAAAAAAAAATGGCTCTGAGCACTATGGGACTTAACATCTGAGGTCATCAGTCCCCTAGAACTTAGAACACCGCGGCCGGCTAATTAAACTTCAATTAGCAACATATCTACGATCAAGGTTTTCTGCACGAACTAAGATACTATTATTAGACGTCTGAAGTATGTTATTGCTGTGGCGTAGTGACTAACGTTAAGTGCCCCCCCCCCCCCCCCCCCCGCCTCTAGATTATTTTGATGGGGCGGTGGTTCGCGTATTGCCGCTTACAAATTTTTTTTTCCTAACATTCGCGTTTTTATTGGGTTCTGATACTTTATTATTAGTTTAATATAAGTATATACTATAATATTTGATGTTATGTAAATATAAGTTCACCTTTTTTCGAGGGGTGACGTTGTTCGATTGGCTTAATCTGCAGGACAGCTTGCGCTACTTGTATAAAGATATTTTGCTCCTTTTTGTTTTACGCTTCGTAATTCACATGTTACAATGATTCTGCTACTGGGTAGGAACAGTGATCAAGTAAGACTGACCTTGGGGTTTTACTAAAATGTGAGAATGATGAAATAATGTTTATCTTATGCTTAGAAGTATTCGAAATTTGTACCGCACTGTTTGTCATGGAACTTTTATAAGCCTGTGTCCTTATTGATTGGACATGGTACTTTCCTTCTCGTGGACGATGGAGGAAATGTGCGTGTTAACATAACTGACGTGGGAATTTTACGCGCGCCCGTTGAGTAAACAGAGTGGTTTACGAACTAGAAACATCCGTCAACTGCCGCTGGAGTGCGTTGCGACAGCGTCTACCATGTTGGCGCCCACGTACCGTATGCATAAGTCGCATCGTTCCTGAGCCTTCAGCAGCACGTTGAACTTGGCACGCTCAACGTTAATGTTCGGCAGCACGGCCCGTGTGCCGACGGCTTTAGCGCAAAGCGACGAGCGTGGTGGTACGGCGCTGAGGACACTGGACTGTTCTTTTGTAAAACTGAGGCTAAAGTTAGAAACATTTTTTTTTTCAAAACTCGATAAACGTAAAAAAGTAAATTGTTGATGTAATTCATTTTTTAAATATCATACATAATCACTCTCCACCGGACCATTCTCAGTTAAGTTTTGCTCGGTTTCCTACGCCATTTCAGGGACTGTCTGTGAAACGGAAGTCTACACAATGACGGAATAATCGCGGTGATCTCCCTCACCCCCCCCCCCTCCTTTTTTTTTTTAAGGAGTCATCGGCCTTCTGACTGGTTTGACGTGGCCCGCCGCGAATTGCTCTCCTGTGCGAATCTCATTTCAGAGTAGCACTTGCAACCTATGTCCTCCGTGTTTCACTGGATGTAACCCAAACAGATCAAATGGCTCTCAGCACTATGCGACTTAACTTTTGAGGTCATCAGTCCCCTAGAACTTAGAACTAATTAAACGTAACTAACCTACGGACATCACACACATCCATGCTCTCTTAAAAAATCTGAAGGTAGCAAAAGAAAAAGACATGGAACGAAAGATTATTTACATATTGTACAAAAATCAGACGGCAGTTACAAAAGTCGAAGGAATGAAAAGGAAGTGGCCCAAGTATTTAAGAAGGGTATCACATAGGGTTGAAGCCTTTCCCTGATATTACTCCATCAAAGTTCAGGATGAAAAAAATAAAAACTTTGCGGTTCGAAGAAGACATTCTAATTCTGTCAGAGACAGCAAAGGACTTGGAAGAACAGTTGAACGGAATGGACAGTGATGGACAGTGTCTTGGAAGAAGGATATAAAATAAACACCAACAAAAGCAAAATAAAGGTTATCGAATGTAGTCAACTTGCACCAAGCGATGTTGGAGGAATTAGGTTAGGAAATGAAGCACTAAAAGTAATTAATGAGATTTACTATTTAGGCAGTAAATTAAGTGATGATGCTTGGTTTAGCGAGGGTATGATACCCACACTGGCTACAACAAGAGAATCATTTCTGAAAAAGAGGAGTTTGTTTACGTATGATACAAATTTAAGCGTTAGGAAGTCATTCCTAAAGGTATTTGTCTGGAGTGTAGCTTTGTACGGAAGTGAAATGTGGACGATAAGTAGTTCAGAAGGAAGTTTTCGAAATGTGGTGCTATAGAAGAAAGCTGATGATCAGTTTGGTTTATTGCGTAACTAATGAGGAGGCAGTGAATATAACTGTGGAGAAAAGAAATTTATGGCACAACCTTACTAGACGAAGGCAAAGGCCGACAGGACTTATTTTGAAACATAAAGAAATGATCAGTTTAATATTGGAGGGAAATGTGGGAGGGGGTTGGGTAAAAATTCTAGAGGGAGACCAAAAGATTAATGCAGTAAGCACGTTCAAATGAATGTAGATTGCAGCAGTTATTCTCTGAAAAGAAGGTTGCACAGGATTGAGTATCATGGAGAGCTGCGTCAAACTGGTCTTCTGACTGGAGACTATAACAACACAACGTTTTCTAAGTAATTCATGGCTTACTTGCATTTCCTACTTAATTCTACGCGCTCCTTGGTTCTACATTCGATACCACTCTCCCTTGAGAGTGTGGCAACGTATATTGAATTTGTTCTTTCGAATCAGTTGCAGAAAAAGTAGATGTCAAGCTGAGATACATATGAAGAATAGTAAGGATATGTAATTCCTACAAAAAGAAGTTATGTATAAAATATTCGTTCGATTCATTCCTGAATATTGCTGAACTTCATGCTGTTTGGTTTTATGACATTTGTGACGGCATGTGCGTTTTTATTTCAAGACACATGCTGACCTACTTTAATGAACTGTGTATTGTGACAAACTGCATATGGTTTACACTTTTTTGTTGTGCATATATAAGAATCTCACACACATAACTGCTGTATATTACGCCATTCGCTTTGTGTATAGGATGACACTAAGTATTTATTTTTTGACACTGCTGTGTAGATTATTACTAGCTGGCAAATAGATGCATATAAAGTAAGTTTTGTTTACGTTGCATGATAATGCCCGACAAGGCGAAAGTAGCTAATCGCCAGATGTCTGATTCAAATAAATATAAAAAAATATAGCCTCGCGCATGGAAAAGACTTCTTCGAACCAAAATACCATTATTTTGATGTTCTATGCTCATTAATCTCTTTCTTTTATTGCAGGTAAGCATTGAGAGCGCCAGTGGTTGAATTATCTTGCCGCGGAGTAAGTATCTTGCATTTGCATCTGCACAGAACGAAAATCGCTAGTTGCCCATGAGTTCCCTTCCTTCCATCTTACATGTACTCCTCCATTTATGAAAGACATAGTTCTAAATAATTTCGAAATATGATTATGTACACATGTCCAGCTTCAATATCGTTATACGTATGCTAAATGACGGAAAGTTTTGGACGTACTGTGTCATATCTCTGGAATATCTGGCTACGTCTGTATTTGAGATATTGGGAGTATTGGAACTTTACTACATACTAAAAATTCCACATTGTATAGGTGAACAGGTGACCTTTTTTATATTTAATTGTCCTTATCGAATTGTATTTATTTACTTTATTTTATTTATTTAGTTCATTTTCATCTTACATATATATAAGATATGGTTGGCCCACTAGATGTCGCTGCCATAGGTCAAACGGATATCAACTGCGTTTTTTAAAATAGGAATAGCCATTTTTTATTACATATTCGTGTAGTACGTAAAGAAATATGAATGTTTTAGTTGGACCACTTTTTTCGCTTTGTGATAGATGGCGCTGTAATAGTCACAAACGTAAAAATACGTGGTATCACGTAACATTCCGCCAATGAGGACGGTATTTGCTTCGTGATACATTACCCGTGTTAAAATGGACCGTTTACCAATTGCGGAAAAGGTTGATATCGTGTTGATGTATGGCTATTGTGATCAAAATGCCCAACGGGCGTGTGCTATGTATGCTCTTCGGTATCCTGGACGACATCATCCAAGTGTCCGGACAGTTCGCCGGATAGTTAGGTTATTTAAGAAAACGAGAAGTGTTCAGCCACATGTGAAACGTCAACCACGACCTGCAACAAATGATGATGCCCAAGTAGGTGTTTTAGCTGCTGTCGCGGCTAATCTGCACATCTGCACATCAGTACCAGACAAATTGCGCAAGAATCGGGAATCTCAAAAACGTCGGTGCTGAGAAAGCTACATCAACATCGATTGCACCCGTATCATATTCCTATGCACCGGGAATTGCATGGCGACGATGACAGATTTTTTGCACGCGTTCTATTTAGCTACGAAGCGTCATTCACCAACAGCGGTAACGTAAACCAGCATAATATGCACTATTGGGCGACGGAAAATCCACGATGGCTGCGACAAGTGGAACATCAGCGACCTTGGCGGGTTAATGTCTGGTGCGGCATTATGAGAGGAAGGATAAAAATGGTTCAAATGGCTCTGAGCACTATGGGACTATCTATGGTCATCAGTCCCCTAGAACTTAGGACAACTTAAACCTAACTAACCTAAGGACATCACACAACACCCAGTCATCACGAGGCAGAGAAAATCCCTGACCCCGCCGGGAATCGAACCCGGGAACCCGGGCGTGGGAAGCGAGTACGCTACCGCATGACCACGAGAGGCGGGCAGAGGAAGGATAATTGGCCCCCATTTTATCGATGGCAATCTAAATGGTGCAGTGTATGCTGATTTCCTACGTAATGTTCTACCGATGTTGTTACAAGATGTTTCACTGCATGACAGAATGGCGATGTACTTCCAACATGATGGATGTCCGGCACATAGCTCGCGTGCGGTTGAAGCGATATTGAATAGTATATTTCATGACAGGTGGATTGGTCGTCGAAGCACCATACCATGGCCCGCACGTTCACCGGATCTGACGTCCCCGGATTTATTTCTGTGGGGAAAGTTGAACGATATTTGCTATCGTGATCCACAGACAACGCCTGACAACATGCGTCAGCACATTGTCAATACCTGTGCGAACATTACGGAAGGCGAACTACTCGCTGTTGAGAGGAAGGCGTTACACGTATTGGCAAATGCATTGAGGTTGATGGACATCATTCTGAGCATTTATTGCATTAATGTGGTATTTACAGGTAATCACGCTGTAACAGCACGTGTTCTCAGAAATGATAAGTTCACAAAGTTTCATGTACCACATTGGAACAACCGAAATAAAATGTTCAAACGTACCTACGTTCTGTATTTTAATTTAAAAAACCTACCTGTTACCAACTGTTCGTCTAAAATTGTGAGCCATATGTTTGTGACTATTACAGCGCCATCTATCAGAAAGCGAAGAAAGTGGTTCCTATTTACAAAAAAAAAAAAAAGAAAAAAGAAAAAAACACACAAGCAGTTGATATCCGTTTGACCTATGGCAGCTCCATCTAGCGCTCCAACCATAGTCTTCAAGCTAGACAGGTTTCAGGTTTCGTTCTTTGTAGTTTTTTCTTATTTCGTGAGATATTTGGCCCGGTCACGGTCACAAACTATTTTGAAGAATAGTTCTCACAATGCAGTAACAAATTTGGAAAAATGAGTGACATTGGGTGTGGGTGCATAAGCTGCAGGTGTTCATGTTGAGCGTCTCAAAATGCATTGCACAGTAACCTCTAATACTTGCTGTCCACCACGTGCTGTGTAGACTTGCTCAACAGCCCCACACTAATACTGCACAAGAGTCGAGACATTTCACACTCGTCCATGCTGGATCGTGCAGCCACGCACGTACCTTCAGTGAGGAATCGGTCCGATTTACAGCAAGACTAAGATCCATACAGACAGTACAGTGGCGTCTGAAAGTCCCAAAACACGGTGACCACTGTCACGGTTTCTCTAGACGCGGCAGTAGAGGGTGGTGCCGCAGACAAAAGTTTGGGCAGAGGAATGGCACCATGTCACCTCTGCAGGCGATTTGGTGCTCTACGTGCATACTATAATGTTATAATGATGAACTGTCTTCTTCGTCATCCATAAAGAAGACGGAATATAAAATGCTAGGGCATCCCTCACTTGAGTGCTGTTCGCGTGTTCGGGATTCCCAACAATTCGGGTTAAAGGAAGACATCGAAGGAATTCAGAGGCATGTTGCTAGATTCGTTTCTGGTAGGTTCGATCAGCAGGCAAGTATTACGGAGAAGTCATTTGGGAATCCCTGGAGGAGAGACGATACTCTTTCCTCAAAGCACTATCACCTTAGAGAACCGGCATCTGAGGCGAACTGCAGAACGATTTTACTGCCACCAATGTACATTTCGCATAAGGACCATGGAGAATCTGATTTGATCCATTATAAATGGTTCTGAAAGCCTGCGACTGTGAAAACAATACGTTTGTTTATAAATAATTCTTCTGATACCAGTCACGAATTTCTTTATTTTATTTTTCACACGACTGCGTTTCGAGAAATGATTCCCTTTTTCAAGTGCGTTTTTTGTGTTTGTTACGCCATTTCTATGTGATGTTGTCGATGTGTGGGAGTCTGCTTCATTTCGTTGTGCGCTACTTTCGAAATCTCCTTCACGTTATCTTTCAGGAAGATAACGGAGGACCGCATGTTAGACGTACTGTCCAGATTCTTTTCCAGACAGAAGAGTGTTGTTGCCGTAGGGAGCACATTCTCCATATTTCTCACATATTCAAAATCATGAGTTGCCTTCGTACTCGTACACCACCAGTCACTGTTGAAATCTGGCGCATAGTTGAAGTAATATGGAGTGACGTACCCATAGCTTCCATCCAAGTTCATTTCGACTCTTTATCCAGTCATGTTGAAGCTGTTATTGCTGCCAGTGTTAGCAGCGCTTTGCGCTAAATTTCACACCCTGTATACTACCAGATCGCCAAGATATTTAATCAAGTATTCTACCTACTATCTCTACTAGTATATAACGATGTTTGGACGGATATATATACGCCATGAGACAAATAGTTTCTCCCACGTACCCACATGTATTCTCTCCCCATATGTATAATTTTAGACAGAAATGGTATAGACAACTAAGTGTTGTTTTGTTTTCTTTTTTGGCAGTTAGTTTCAACAGAAAACAGAAAAGTTGTATTTATGGCTTATCTGCTTACGATTAGAATATTACTACGTAATCTGATTGTCCGAAACTTTGTAATCGTACCCATTTTCTGATTAAAATTACGCAAAATAATGTCACTGAATATCGTCACAGATGCAGCAGCACGAGAGGACTCTCATCATGCTATATATACCAGTAATCTCAACCGATTCGCCCATTCATTTTGAGCTACTTCACTTTTCTTCAAGAGTTCATTGGCAATGACAACAAACAAAGCAACAGATCGACAGAGGGGGGACTGGACACAAAGAGGGGAAAGGAGATGGATAGAGGAGGTGTAGAGAGATAGGGAGAAGGAGAAGGTGGAGATAGTGAACGAGGGAGGGTGAGCATATGGAGAGAATGAAAGAGGGAGGGTGAGCAGATGGAGAGGGAGGAGAAGGAGAGGGGGGGATAGAGAGAGAGAGGGTGAGAGAGAGTTGGAGGGAGGACGTGATGTCCAGGGAGAGAGAGGAGAAGGAAGTGGTAGACAGGAGCTTACAGGCGCTAAACGCTGGAAGTGCAGAGAGAGGGTGTAAATGGAATTAGGACGTATATCAAATTCCCATATATATTTAGCAATTGAGATACATTGCCTAATTAGCAAGTACTGCATAATTTTGCTCATAAAAAGTAAAACACCATTATTACCTATCGTTCATGGTGTTACAGTTTTAATGGCCGATGCTGCATTTGATATAGGGGTTCCGAAGAGGAAGATGCTGAGGACAGGGACGTATTAATCCGCCCATCCATCCAGCAACGTCAGTGCGGTCCCCCTGCTACTGAGGCAGCGCCCATCGTATCCCATCCCAGTAATCCTGCGGCACCCGCCTCAGGACCACTCCCACCCCCCGCCTCGCTGTCGCCACGTTTCCTCCAGATCCTCCTCCCCCATCCGCCGCCCTCTCCAACAGCGTCCTCCGCCCCCGCAGACCATAAACCGGCCGACCGAGACGTCGTAAACCGAAGACGCCAGGCGCCGCGCCGGTGCGCAGGCGCTCCACTCGGTCTGCCGCTGCTGCTGAAAGAGATAATGGCGGCGCGGGTGGCCGTGTTCCGCTTTGTTCCCCGGATCCGGGGGAATCCCCCACGACAAGGGACGGCGCGGTACCCCAGGCGCGCTGCAGATTACCACGCCGCCGCTGAGCACAGTGGACGCACCCTTTGTCTGCGCATTTCCGGCAGGTGACGGACGCCGAGGGCCGCTTATGACCCGCAAACGCCCTCGATGGCTGTATAAACTCCAGTTCTGTTAGATACATTGAAACAGTGATTGTCCACCCTGAGGAAAACGCACAGCATGACGCAAATGATCCCATCACGTGCATAACTGTAACAATGGAAACGCTCAAATTGCAAGCCTGTCTGTCGTGCGACTACATGCACGTATTCATTAAAATATTTGCTATCACCATCTGTCAAATTAACGATAGCACATATGCAAAATAAGTCAGAATGACACACAGATAACTCTATCGATAACAAATTCACAATTACAAAAATGGTTCAGATGGCTCTGAGCGCTATGGGACTTAACATCTGAGGTCATCAGTCCCCTAGAACTTAGAACTTCTTAAACCTAACTAACCTAAGGACATCACACACACCCATGCCCGAGGCAGGATTCGAACCTGCAACCGTAGCGGTTGCGCGGTACCACACTATAGCGCCTAGAACCGCTCGGCACCACGGCAGGCACTCAATTACCCTATGTGATCAAAAGTATCCGGACAACTGGCTGAAAATGACTTACAAGTTCGTGGCTCCCTCCATCGGTAATGCTGGAATTCAATATGTTGTTGGCCAGCCTTGATGACACCTTCCACTCTCGCAGGCATACGTTCAATCAGGTGCTGGAAGGTTTCTTGGGGAATGGCAGCACATTCTTCACGGATTGCTGCACCGAGGAGAGGTATCGATGTCGGTCGATGAGGCCTGGCACGAAGTCCGCGTTCCAAAACATCCCAAAAGTGTCCTATAGAATTCAGGTCAGGACTCTGTGCAGGCCAGTCCATTACAGGGATGTTATCGTCGTAAACCACGCCACCACAGGCCGTGCATTATGAACAGGTGTTCGATCGTGTTGAAAGATGCAATCGCCATCCCCGAATTGCTCTTCAACAGTGGGAGGTAAGAAGGTGCTTAAAACATCAATGTAGATAGTGGCCTGTGCTGTGATAGTGCCAAGCAAAGCAACGAGGGGTCCAAGCCCCCTCCATGAAAAACACGACCACACCATAACACCACCGCCTCCGAATTTTCCTGTTGGCACTACACACGCTGGCAGATGATGTTCACCGCCTATTCGTCAATCCACACCTTGCCATCGGATCGCCACATTGTGTACCGTGATCCGTCACTGTACACAACGTTTTTCCAATGTTCAACCGTCTAATGTTTACGATCCTCACACCAAGCGAGGCGTCGTTTGGCATTTACCGGCGGTATGTGTACCTTATGAGGAGCCGCTCGACCATGAAATACAAGTTTTCTCACCTCCCGCCTAACTGTCATATTACTTTCAGTGTATCCTGATGCAGTTTGGAATTCCTGTGTGGTGGTCTGGATAGATGTCTGCCTATTACACATTACGACGCTCTTCAACTGTCGGCGGTCTCTGTCAGTCAACAGACGAGGTCGGCCTGTATGCTTTTGTGCTGTACGTGTCCCTTCAAGTTTCCACTTCACTATCACGTCGGAAACACTGGACCTATAGATGTTTTGGAGTGTGGAAATCTCTCGTACAGCTGTATGACACAAGTGAGACCGAATCACCTGACCACGTTCGAAGTCCGTGAATTCCGCGCACCGCCCTACTCTGCCTTCTCACGATGTCTAAGGTCGCTGATATGGAGTACCTGGCAGCAGGTGGCAGCACAATCCACCTAATATGAAAAACGTATGTTTTTGGCGGTGTCCGGATTCTTTTGATCACATAGTGTATAGAGGGTTACGACAAACTTCGAGGGGTTATAGAGGATGTCTTGAGGAACATATAGAGGACAGGAACGCGTTTTCCGAAACGTCATCCAACGACACTATAGGAGTGCGCCCCTGGGAGCTGAGTTGTCAGCGCGACGGAATTTCATACCTAACGGCCCGGGTTCGATTCCCGGCTGGGTCGGAGATTTTCTCCGCTCAGGAACTGGGTATTGTGTTTTCATCGTCATCTCATCCCCACCGACACGCAAGCCGCCGAAGTGGCGTCAACTCGAAAGACTTGCTCCAGGCGAACAGTCTACCCGACGGGACACCCTAGCCATTATATGACAATAAGGGAAGCGACGTTATAGTCGCCAGCGTCTGCTACCAGACCACCCCTTCAGCAGCAAACGTGACTCTACGTTGACGGACCGTATGCGAATCGTCTCGCATTGTTGTTTATCATTTAGTGATCGTGACTGATTGCCACGATCGCCAATGGAGGAGATGGAGCTGCTGCGTAGAGAGGTGTTGCCTCCTATGAACGCGATGCTCTGTTGCTTCAGTGGATGATCGTTTCGGATACTATTTGCATCTGCAATTTATTTTTCGCCTCGAACGCTTTGAAGTCTCCAAGAGAAAAATAGACTGCGGATCGAAACCTGTGCACGAAACAGTCATCCACGGAGGCCAAAGAGCACCGCATTCATAGGAGACGAGGCCTGTCTACGCAACAGCAATCTCCATCTTCTACACTGGCGATCGTCGCAGTAAGTCGCGATCGCTGAAAAATAAACAACGTTGCGAGACGTTCCGTCAATGGTCCGTCAGCGTACAAAGTCACTTTTCCTACCCTGATTTGTTCCTCAAGGCACCCTCTACAATCGTCGAAGTTTGTCAACCAACATTTACCGGACACCGTGTATATGGAATATTGTTGTCACGTGCATCAGGTCATACTGGATAATGAAGATACCACAATTAAGGAAAATATATCTTATGCTTGTACACGCCCTTAAGGCCGTAAATTCAACTAAATAAGTAGGAATTACAATTACAAACAACTTAAATTGGCAAGAACACATAGAAAGTGTTGTGGCGAAGGCTAACCAACGCCTGTGTTTTATTGGCAGGATACTTAGAAAATGTAACAGATCTACTAAAGAGACTGCCTACACTATGCTTGTCCGTCCACTTTTAGAATACTGCTGCGCTGTTTAATATATTATTATTATTTAGTTAATTTAAAATATTCTTTATTTATTTATTATTAATAAATAAATATTGGTTTAGTTATTGGTTTTAGTTGGTTCAGATTAGTTCCTCATTTCCTTTTATCTTTACTTTCCTGAAAACCTGGAAAATATAAATATTTCTTATTAACTACCACAGGAGAGCAAGAGATGTATTCCGCAGCGGCTATGTCGCGGAAATCCCTCGTCGTTATCTGCTCCATCTGAAATCGCTAAAACCTTTACTCGCTACGCAAATCGCTCGGCACAGCTGTGTGCTATGTTGTCCAACAATTTAGCAAGTTAAAGTTTGTTAATTCAGAGATAATCTGTCGACGAATTATGACCGTGGAAAATGCAGGTTCACACTATCGTTCCAAAATTCACTTCCGAGCGATCTACGACTCGTAATATTTATACCATTATAATTAACTAATTTCGGTATGGAGATATACACATCTTGAATACTTAATGTTAGTTATTGGATTTTATTTTGTGCAACAAGCTATTTGAATATTTACTATATACCGTAAAGGCATCGCACAACAATACAATCTCTCTCCTCCTCTCACACGTCCGATCTCTCCATTTCCTTCATAAAGAGTCCATAAAACAAAATCTTTGGTTCGGTAAGACACAGTATCGGCGTTTGTAGCATGGAACGTTCGATTCTCGCAGTCGGTATATGCCGATCACCGCGTTATCAAGTGGTCGCACCAAATCAGCGTTTTGCAGAGTGCCGTGGGATTGCCTCCATAAAGTAATTGACATTATACATGGACGATACGTGCCGTGCGCTATCGCGTAATGGGGAACAGTGTGGCACTGAAATGATGCTGGATTTAAGCTGGACATCATTAAAACAAAGAGGCTTTTGGTTGCGGCAAAATCCTGTCACGAAATTATCTCCTCCGAATGCAAAAAGATATTACAATGAATTGAATACCCTTAGCTGCTTACAGGCGTTGACATACGTCAACGGGGACAAATGAAAATGTGTGCCCCGACCGAGATTCGAACCCGGGATCGCCTGCTTACATGGCAGACGCTCTATCCATCTGAGCCACCTGGGACGCAGAGGATTGCGCGACTGCAGGGATTCATCTCTGGCACGCCTCCCGCGAAACCTACATTCTCAACGTATTGTCCCGCACTACATTCGTAGTGCCCCCGCCCATTATGCTCATTACTCGCGGCGCGCTGCCGATTCCCGTAAGAGTTCGGGCAATGCTTGTGCATTCGCACAGAAGAAGAAGATGGTCAAGTGGCCGGTGAGCCTTTACTATACATGTACTAAGATGGTATCTGTTCTTCCGGAAGAAAGAACAGATATCATCGGTGACCATGCAGCTCGTTAGAATGAAATTACAACGAAATGAACGCACTTAGCTGCTTACAGGCGTTGACATACGTCAACGGGGACAGGTGAAAATGTGTGCCCCGACCGAGATGGTCCCATCTTAGTACAAAAAGATCTTGTTGAGGCCGACCTGCATAGGGAGAAACGGTCGTCATAATAAATAATAATAAAATAAGGAAACCAGAGCTCGCTCGGAAAGATTCAGGTGTTCGTTTTTTTCGGACGCGTTTCGAGAATGGAATAATAGAGAACTATTGTGAACCCTCTGCCAGGCACTTAAATGTGATTTGCCGAGTATCCATGTAGATGCAGATACAGACTTACTACAGTAAGTATAATTAAATCATGACATGTTTAATGCAGATGTGAGCTGAATCTAGTGTGTAGTGACACAAATAGAACTCTCCGCACTAAATATATTCAAAATACAAAAGGAAGTCTCTGTATGTCCATCTTTTTAGAAATGGTAGCGGGAATCGGCTGTTTGAAAGAGGATGTCAAATGAAATACCTTTCAGCTGTCAATTTTCCACCTTATTTTACTTGGCAACCAGCTTCAGCGTTTCAATACGCCATCTTCAGGTCATTGACCGACGTGTAGGAAGAATCTACTTACAGTGACCACTGTAGCAAATATCTACTTATACCAGTATTACTGGCCCCTGTTTTGAACACAACCGAGGTAGAGATTCTTCCTACAAGTCGGTCTGTGCCCTGAAGACGGCGTAGTAAAATGCTGAAAGTGGTTGCCAAACAAAATAAGGTTGAAAATTGACGGCTGAAAGGTATTTCTTCATTTGACATCCTCACAAAATACGCTTGTTACCTTCTGGACCAAATTATTACTGATATTTTTGCTATCAACATTCGACACATCTACTTGTTGAACTCTCTTCTTCTGAAAATAGGGAAAGCCCAAACTACCCAACCAATAACTAATTAGTAGCTTTGGTGCAAACAAAAGTGTTGTTTTTTTTTTTTTGTAATATTTCAGAGCTACAAGACGCGACGTACTGCACACCTTTTGTAAGTAGTTGGACAGCTACAGGGCACTGTTTAGTGATATACACTCCTGGAAATTGAAATAAGAACACCGTGAATTCATTGTCCCAAGAAGGGGAAACTTTATTGACACATTCCTGGGGTCAGATACATCACATGATCACACTGACAGAACCACAGGCACATAGACACAGGCAACAGAGCATGCACAATGTCGGCACTAGTACAGTGTATATCCACCTTTCGCAGCAATGCAGGCTGCTATTCTCCCATGGAGACGATCATAGAGATGCTGGATGTAGTCCTATGGAACGGCTTGCCATGCCATTTCCACCTGGCGCCTCAGTTGGACCAGCGTTCGTGCTGGACGTGCAGACCGCGTGAGACGACGCTTCATCCAGTCCCAAACATGCTCAATGGGGGACAGATCCGGAGATCTTGCTGGCCAGGATAGTTGACTTACACCTTCTAGAGCACGTTGGGTGGCACGGGATACATGCGGACGTGCATTGTCCTGTTGGAACAGCAAGTTCCCTTGCCGGTCTAGGAATGGTAGGACGATGGGTTCGATGACGGTTTGGATGTACCGTGCACTATTCAGTGTCCCCTCGACGATCACCAGTGGTGTACGGCCAGTGTAGGAGATCGCTCCCCACACCATGATGCCGGGTGTTGGCCCTGTGTGCCTCGGTCGTATGCAGTCCTGATTGTGGCGCTCACCTGCACGGCGCCAAACACGCATACGACCATCATTGGCACCAAGACAGAAGCGACTCTCATCGCTGAAGACGACACGTCTCCATTCGTCCCTCCATTCACGCCTGTCGGGACACCACTGGAGGCGGGCTGCACGATGTTGGGGCGTGAGCGGAAGACGGCCTAACGGTGTGCGGGACCGTAGCCCAGCTTCATGGAGACGTTTGCGATGGTCCTCGCCGATACCCCAGGAGCAACAGTGTCCCTAATTTGCTGGGAAGTGGCGGTGCGGTCCCCTACGGCACTGCGTAGGATCCTACGGTCTTGGCGTGCATCCGTGCGTCGCTTCGGTCCGGTCCCAGGTCGACGGGCACGTGCACCTTCCGCCGACCACTGGCGACAACATCGATGTACTGTGGAGACCTCACGCCCCACGTGTTGAGCAATTCGGCGGTACGTCCACCTGGCTCCCGCATGCCCACTATACGCCCTCGCTCAAAGTCCGTCAACTGCACATACGGTTCACGTCCACGCTGTCGCGGTATGCTACCAGTGTTAAAGACTGCGATGGAGCTCCGTATGCCACGGCAAACTGGCTGACACTGACAGCGGCGGTGCACAAATGCTGCGCAGCTAGCGCCATTGGACGGCCAACACCGCGGTTCCTGGTGTGTCCGCTGTGCCGCGCGTGTGATCATTGCTTGTACAGCCCTCTCGCAGTGTCCGGAGCAAGTATGGTGGGTCTGACATACCGGTGTCAATGTGTTCCTTTTTCCATTTCCAGGAGTGTAGAAGAAATTTTAATCCTGTCTTGCGGGTCAAAGCGAGGCTGGCGATCCTCACCCCAGCATGATAGTATGTATTTGTAGCAGTGCATACAAACCCGACTTCGCCCACATACGTTTTTAAGGAAGTCTACAGAGCAACAGATCGCTCTATTTGTCTCGCGCACCGCACGGCGTTCGTGGATTATGACCAATGCTACGAACGGGACTTTGCCCGACGCTGCATGAGCTCCGTAGACGAAACGAGAAGGAACGCCTGTGTCTCCGTGTCGTAAAATTACCGCAGGACAGACGCCCCTCCGCCTGCCTGGGTATTCGACCCCTGCGCTCGCTCTCCCAGTCAGGAAGCTTTACGACACGTGGCGCCGTTTTTATTATTACGGCGATAGCAGCGGGTCTCATTTTACAGTTGTTTAGCCGCGTACGTTTCCTAACGGGTGGAGTCGCGTCATGGCTGGAGCCGGCACTAAATCATTCGGACTACGCGTCTGTTTACCACTTATCTGAACCAAGGATGGGGCCACCTGGGAGACGGCTGCAGAGGCCGCTTCTACACAGGGTGTGTCGTGTCCGCCTACAACTGTACTAATTCCGAAATGCGCCCCCAGGAACCAGTCTCGGTTGAAGTCTTACAGAGGATGGTCAGACTCTGTGGGAAACTTCATACGTGTTGAGTCAGTGTCCAGTCTGCGCTGTATCCATCAGTGGAAACACTAGATGTTCTCATTCGTCATTACGCTCAGCATATTTTGTCATGGGGCTCATACAGCTCTTCCTACTGATAGTATTTTGCACAGCTGCAGTCACTGGATGAAGTTTAATATTGCAGTGAAGTGTATTTGAATTGGACCCATAACAGGGAGAATATCTGTTAATGGAAATGGAAATGCCGTGTGGCTACGGACTCCCGTCGTGTAGACCGTTCGCCTGGAGCAAGTATTTCGAGATGGCGCCACTTTGGCGATTGCTTGTCGATGGGGATGAAATGATGATGATAAGGACAACGCAACACCCAGTCCCTGAGCGGAGAAAACCTCCGACCCAGCCTGGAATCGAACCCGGGCCGTAGGGTATGATATTCCGTCGCGCTGACCACTCAGCTACCAGGGGAAGACTATCTGTTAATGCGCCGTCGCCATCCAAGTGGTACTTTCCACTTCGCAAATTGGAGGCTGATCATTTACTAAGGCATGGATGGCCTGCCCGGTTTGCCGAGCGGTCTAACGCACGGCTTTCCGGAGTGGTTCAAATGTGTGTGAAATCGTATGGGACTTAACTGCTAAGGTCATCAGTCCCTAAGCTTACACACTACTTAACCTAAATTATCCAAAGGACAAACACGCACACCCATGCCCGAGGGAGGACTCGAACCTCCGCCGGGACAGCCGCACAGTCCATGACTGCAGCACCATAGACCGCTTGGCTAATCCCGCGCTGCTTTCCGGAGTGGGAAGTAGCGCCTGGTCCCTGGCACGAATCCGCCCGGCGGACCTATGTCGAGGTACGGTGAGCCGGCCAGTCTGTTGATGGTTTTTAAGGCGGTTTTCCATCTGCCTCGGCGAATGCGGGCTGGTTCCCCTTATTCCTCCTCAGCTACACTATGTCGGCGATTGCTGCGCGAACAAGTTCTCCACGTACGCATACACCACCATTACTCTGCCACACAAACATAGGTGTTACACTCGTCTGGTGTGAGACGTTCCCTGCGGGGAGTCCACCGGAGGCCGAACCGTACAATAACCCTGGGTTCGTTGTGGGGGGGGGGGGGGGGGGGGCGGA
This sequence comes from Schistocerca serialis cubense, assembly GCF_023864345.2. Classification (NCBI taxonomy): domain Eukaryota; kingdom Metazoa; phylum Arthropoda; class Insecta; order Orthoptera; family Acrididae; genus Schistocerca; species Schistocerca serialis. The sequence goes on from NC_064646.1 coordinate 266,314,743, forward strand.
GGGGCGAAGTGTACTGCGGTAGTCGTCGTGGACCACTGCGGCTGCGGCGGGGATGGAGCCTCTTCGTCGTTTCTAGCTCCCCGGTTAACATACAACAACAAGGCATGGATGTGCTTTATGGGCGACTTTTGGCTAGCGTATGGCAGTGGTCGTACATCCTATACTATACACTACCTGCTCAAAAGTTTCAGGACAACCCTATGTAACACGGATTCCATTTGAAGTGACGAGAGGTGGACCGGGCAGTATAAAAGGAGAAGGGAATTGTTCTATTCTCAGTAGAGAAGCTGTGACAGTAGAATGGGTCGGTCGGGGAGGAGGAGGAGGAGGAGGAGGAGGAAAGTAGAGTAGAGTTGTGTTTAACGTGCCGTCGACAACGAGGTCGTTAGAGTCAGAGCATAAGCTCGGACTGAAGAAGAATGGGACAGAAATCGGCCGTGCCCTGTCAAAGGAACCATCCCGTCATTTGCCTGAAGCGATTCATGGGAATCACGGAAAACATAAATCAGGATGGTCGAAGGCGGGTTTGAACCGTCGTCCTACCGAATGTGAGTCCAGTGTGCTAACCACTGCGCGGGGCGGGCAGGGAAGCTCAGTGACATAGTACGTAGTCACTAAATGTCGCCGGAGTAATAAATCCACCAGGGACATTTCAGCCCTTCTGAGCTGCCCAAGCCGACTGCGGTGGCGGACTTTGAAGTGAAAACGCAAATGAATATCCACAGTTAAACGAAGACCAGGGAGACTCAAGTACTGACGGTCAGCGGCCGTCGAACGTTGAGGCAGATAGTTGAAAAAAACGCATGAAATCAGCGAAAGGAAACACTCGTGAGTCCGAAAGTGGTACCAGCAGTTCAGCTAGTGTCTGTCCTTGGGGAATTAATATGGGCGGTGTACAGTGGCCGAATAGCTACTTGTAAGACACCCACTTCTGTAGTCAGAACTAAGCGACGCTTCCGGTGATATAAAGAGCGACGCCTGTAGACAGCGTATAACTGTAAAGGCGTGATTCTGAATGAGGAACCATCATGTAGACTATCCTGCAGAAAACCGACGTGAGAATGCCTGTAGAACGGTGAGAGCCACCATGTGTAGTGCGAATAGTGAAGTATTGGGAGGCTGTGCTATGGTATGGGCCTGAATTTCGTGGTTAGGGAGTGGTCCCCTTACCGCGATAAGAAAACGCTAAATGCGGAAGGCTGTGAACACATCGTGTACTGCGTACAGTAGTGGGGCAGTTTAGAGTGGATGATAATCTGTATCAGCATCACAATGGACCTGTTATAAAGCAGTCTCCGTGAGGCAATGGTTTGTGAATAATAACATTCCTGTAAAGGAAATGCCTGTCCAGCGTCCTGACCTGAATCCAATTTAGTACCTTTTGAATGAATAGGATGTCGACTTCGCTCCAGACGCTAGCATGCATCATCATTATGTGCTCTGATTCTGACTCTTAAGGAATAATTGGCTGTCATATCCCCACAGCGGCTACGGGCTTGCCACAGTGGACACACCGGTTCCCGTGAAATCACCGAAGTTAAGCGCTGTTGGACGTGGCTGGCACTTGGATGGGTGACCATCCAGCCGCCATGCGCTTTTGCCATTTTTCGGGTTGCACTCAGCCTCGTAATGCCAATTGAGGAGCTACTCGACCGAATAGTAGCGGCTCCGGTCAAAGAAAACCATCATAACGGGAGAGCGGTGTGCTGACCACACGCCCCTCCTATCCGCATCATCAACTGAGGATGACACGGCAGTCGGATAGTCACGATTGGCCACTTCTGGCCTGAAGACGCAGTGCTTACTTCCCCACAGACACACCGTTGAAAATGTCTCAAGCAGAGTTCAAGCCGTGATAAATGCGGAGGGGGTGGACACAACCGGTATTAATGTCCACGAGGTACTTTTGATCGGTAGTGTACACTAAACTAAGAAATTATGGCGTAGTAGGAGTTAATAAGTGAAAAGAAGATAATTTGACATCTGTTCCCCTTGCTCTTTTATTTGCCTTCTGAATTTTCTATTACTTCCTCATTGCTTTCTCAATGTAAAAATTAATTAACAGTGATTATAAAAAGCAGTCCTGCCTTGCACGGGTCCAAGAAATTTGCTTTAAAAGTAAATAACAATTTCACAAATTTTACGTACAATCTAGGAGCAGCATCGAGTTGTCATCAGTCGTCAAAAGCCATGATTGTGAGAGCTTAGCTAAGAAGCTCGCCCACCTGATAACAGTGGTCATGGAGAGTGAATACTCCCAATGGCAAATCTCTAGGGAAAAGACCAAGAAAATCAGCAATGGGGCGAAGAGGGTAGTTCTCCGTCAAAATTCGCAACTTTTCTTCAGTACATTGCCAACGTCTTATTCGGGCAGGCAAGATTCTCCAGAAATTTCAAGCGCATGTGATCTTCTGTCCAGAATCTGTGACCGCAGACCTTAGACCGTTGATGATTTCCTGTTGCCGAAGCCTGCAGTTTATAAAGCTGCGGTTATAAAACAGTGGTAGGGAAATCTGCGCGACTTCCACTCCAACTGTAGATGGCCACCTAACGGCTTCCAAGGGCAACAACTGTATGAATTGAAGTGCTTCGTATAGTTAACGACCGAATTTTAAAAATGCGATCATGATGTACTCATTTAAAGGTTTAACATAATAAGTCAACTATTAAAGTTAGAAAATGTGTGAATGTCTTGACGAAGCGTAACTGAGCGGTGCGTAAATTACGCACTCCACATTCGTCCAGTATTTGAGAATCAAAGCCTTAGCGACTTCCAACAAACTTTACACATAATTTCAAACCATTAAATAAAAAAAATTCTCGCTGACACCCCACGCCACCCCACAACATAATGAGGAGAGTTTATCGCGTACTGTAATGCGCCGTTCAGCAAAACTTCAACATCAGGGATGATGTTTTATTTTGTAACTTCTTTATTGTTAGCTTTTGTTTTATAAATGCGAGTTTGAATCTTTAAATAACCGGGAGTGATGTATTTACTGGTTAAAAGTCCAAGAGAGGAACTTTGGTAACGTGAAGAAACAAAATATCCGTATAATAGAACCAAAAACTCACATATTTCAGTGTTATTTACTGATTTCTTTTTATTTTTTTTTTTATTATTTGAGGTCCGCCAGTTACGCAAAACACCGTTTTTCTCAGTACCCAAACATGTTTCGGCACCACTGTGCCGTCATCAGTGGGTTTTGATTTTTATTTATTCTGCAATGTGAACATTTTTGTTACATGATTATAAAATTATGTGCATTTTTAGTTCAAAAAACAGATCGTTTCTTTTTGTAAATATCTTAACATTTGGTGAGCATGAATTTTCTGGACCACTTTTGTGTTAATTATTACAGGTAACTTGTCATCTGCAACCAAACGATGTTGATGAGAAAGTGTTTTTTTTCTGAGAGTTAACCTATCTTCTAGAGTGTAATTTAGTTTTTCCCGATATTTTCGCGCCTATTTTCGTATTTACTTACGTTTTCGTATGGCAAGCACTTCCATGCTCCGCATCATGCTGAGATGTTGTGATGCATACTTAGCTATAACAAGTATTTTCCACAAATAACGTAGTAAAACGCTTTTCACTACACCAGAACATAGTGTGATTGTGGTTTGTTATGTGTCCCTGCCCAGTCAGTGTTCATTTGTTCACCAGAGAGTTCGGCGCCAATTTTATTTGCATTTTCCTTGCCGGCCGCGGTGGTCTAGCGGTTCTAGGCGCTCAGTCCGGAGCCGCGCGACTGCTACGGTTGCAGGTTCGAATCCTGCCTCGGGCATGGATGTGTATGATGTCCTTAGGTTAGTTAGGTTTAAGTAGTTCTAAGTTCTAGGGGACTGATGACCATAGATGTTAAGTCCCATAGTGCTCAGAGCCATTTGAACCATTTTTTTGCATTTTCGTTCATTAGTGAAAACGACAGAGTACGCTGAAGGCCGCGTCGAGCGGCAACGCACCAGACAGCTGGGTTTCGCACTTTCACTAATCGAAGGTGCTGCCTAGTGCCAGCTTGAAATTAAAACACCACCCACGCGCGAAATGTATACGTCACGCTGATAAATTATCTGACATTCGTAATCAGTGATCTTGCATAAATTTGCCTTCTCTCCTCTCTCATATTTTCTAGGTGTTCCTCCCCAACTCTTCCATCCGTCCTTTCCAGAACGCTCTCCCTCCAATAACCCATTTCCTGTAAATCCAAAAGGGCGTTGATGAAATATCTACTAAAACAATAATAAAATCTATTTTTTTTTCATGTACGCACCCATTACCCCATTTCAAATAAATACCTTTCTTTGCAAGCAGTTTTTCATTTCCCAAAGCTCTTAAATAGTGCATCGTGCATAAATTTTTCTGCTTCAATGCACTCTATGTCGAAAAATACCTCTTTCGTATTCCGATAAATGGGTTTTGTACGGCAGGTGGTTCTAGGTACATTCAAATTCCTCCAAGTGATTTTAATATCTATTAATACCCTTTTATTCCTATTTATGATATTAAAATTTTTATCATTTCTTAAGTAACCGTGATATGTAAAACCGTGGTCGAATGGAAGAGAGTGGGTGAAGACTAGTTGAATGCCCTAATCTGTTCGGGTTAAGTAAATATATACATAAATAATTAGATGAACGTTCTGTTTATACAAAACCGCCAATGAGCTGTTATTTTAAAAATGACAACGATATTTTACCTTAAAGCTTACGTGTGGCCACATGTTTTAATAATTTTAAAAACACGTACGTATTTAATATTTTAATATTTTTAGAAACTGCGTTTATATATTGTATTAGCAACACGCCGTGGCTTCTCACGAGTAGTACTAAGTATCAACAGCTGGAAGGTGTGTTTATATTTTTCTTGAGAATCACTATATATATTAGCGAAAACCGTACCAAAACCTGTACACTAGTAACTGAGATTAGACTTCAGTAGAGACAGAAAAAACGGCAGGGAGTTTAATTCATAATAATGCGTACCGTGTCGAACCAAGCTCCGCTGTTCTCTGGATTTGCGGCCGCTGTTAGTTTATTGGTTTTCTCGCCAGACGGCGCCTGCTCCCTACCTGGCCAGTTTGTAGCTGCCATAACGACCACGAGATGTCGCTCCAAACGCAATTAAATATGGAAGAGACAAAAATACATGTAGTACACACCACACTCATCATTACTTAACAAGAATAAATTATAAACACAAGTCTTCCTCGTGAATCAGTCTATTAGCGAAAACCGCGTCAAAATCCCTGTAGTAGTTCCTGAGATTAGCCCGAACGTACAGACAAAAACTACAACGGAGGACTTATAATAAGTATAGAAGATTAAAGCTCTTGCCTGAAGAGGGGAATTTTGCTATTTCTATTTCGGCCACGCCACGACGATCGAAGAACTGAAATAATAATAATAATAAGAGAAAAATACGTAGCAAAAAGTCATTCTTCAACGGCTCAACTGATGATGCAGGCAATGTACTCGCAGTTGCTATAAAGGGCAGCCTCGAAATGTAAATTGGAATGACCCCTGAAGTTTTTTCCGGACCGGGACTCGAAACAGAATTTAACACATACTGTAATTACTGTCCAGAAAAGACATTTAATCCAAAGTCGCTTGCCTGGTATTAACGAAGAAATCCGTTATTGGAGTGCCAGTGTTTGTACAGAATAGTTTTAACGCCGACATTGGGTTGCGCCACTCGTTGCGTGCGCGCAAATGGTTTGACATTTGACTGTAGACAAGGCGACACCACCGAGCGAGGTGGCGCAGTGGTTAGCACCCTGTACTCGCATTCGGGAGGACGACGGTTCAGTCCCGTCTCAAGCCATCCTGATTTAGGTTTTCCGTGTTTTCCCTAAATCGTTTCAGGCAAATGCCGGGATGGTTCCTTTGAAAGGGCACGGCCGATATCCTTCCCCATCCTTCCCTAACCCGAGCTTGCGCTCCGTCTCTAATGACCTCGTTGTCGACGGGACGTTAAAACAACACTAACCTAACCTAACCAAGGCGACCAAGTTTTGGCAGCTGCACGAGTTGTGGCGGAGTAAATGCTTGTTTACGTAGAATCGCTGCATAAGAAAAACATAAGAAGCGTGTTTCGATTCATTACAGGATGAAGAAAAGACGTCATCTGAGGTGCTCGGTGATCTTGCTGAAAGAATTTATAATGGAGGACCCAAGAAATTCTCTTAATCATCTTAGAATGTCAGCAGAACTCTTCACATTTCTTCTAAATAGAATTAATAATTTGAGAAGGAATAAAGATACTGTAATGCATGAAGTACTGTCACTACAACTGAAATTACAATTACAGTCGACAACTCTTGGCCTAATATAAGATGCAGTTTTAATTGGTGATGACGTTCCTTCCTTAACATCAGTAATCATTAACATTAACAACAATATTTATTCGAAGCAGGCCTCATTACGAAGAGAATGGTTCAAATCGCTCTAAGCACTATGGGACTTAAACATCTGAGGTCATCAGTGCCCTAGACTTAGAACTACTTAAGCCTAACTAACCTAACTAACATCACATACATCCATGCCCGAGGCAGGATTCGAACCTGCGACCGTAGCAGCAGCGCCGTTCCGGACTGAAGCGCCTAGAACCGCTCGTCCACAGCGGCCAGCATGAAGAGAATGGTTTTCTAACAATTCTCCTGCAGATGAACTCGTATCGTGGCAGAATTTGGAAGTTTAAACATATTTATTACAATTTGTGAATGGGGAGCACTGCTGTGCGTTTTAAATAGATGAATAATGCATAAAGAATGCAGCTTCCAGATTTGTGTAACCTTTCCTCCTGTCAACAATGATCCTAAAAAGCGAATCAATCAACTCCTACCATGGCCTTGCTGTAGTGGTAACACCGTTTGCCGTCAGATCACCGACATTAAGTGCTGTCTGTTTGGATGGGTGACCATCGAGGCAAACTGGGGAGCTACTTGATTGAGAAGTAGCGGCTCCGGTCTAGTAAACTGGCAAAACGGTCGGGAGAGCGATGTGCTGACCAAATGCCCCTTCATATCCGCTTCCAGTGACGCCTGTCACTGAGGATGACACGGCTGCCGGTTGGTAACGTCAGGCCTTCGTGGTCTGTTCGGCCGGAGTTAAGTCTTTTCTTTTAGTTTTTGTACTTTTATTAAGTCGTTTGTATATGTGGTCCTAATTCAATGAATTTTACCCTGCAGCTCAGATAAAAATGGTTCAAATGGCTCTGAGCACTATGGGACTTAACATCTGAGGTCATCAGTCCCCTAGAATTAGAACTACTTAAACCTAACTAACCTATGGACATCACACACATCTATGCCCGAGGCAGGATTCGAAGCTGCTACCGTAGCGGTCGCGCAGTTCCAGACTGAAGCGCCTAGAACCGCTCGGCCACACCGGTCGGCGCAGCTCAGATATTGTCAACCCTTCTACGTTCTGATCGCAGATGATCATCTCAAGCGCAGCAAAATGTTGCTGCTTGCTTTTTAATCAGCGTAATTGAACTCCCAAAAACACCTCTGCAAAGCATACAATTCAGCCGCACGGGATTAGCCGAGCGGTCTGTGGCGCTGCGGCCATGGACTGTGCGGCTGGTGCCGGCGGAGGTTCGAGTCCTCCCTCGGGCATGGGTGTGTGTGTTTGCCCTTAGGATAATTTAGGTTAGTGACTGATGACCTTAGCAGTTAAGTCCCATAAGATTTCACACACACACACACACACACACACACACACACACACACACACACACAAACAAACAAACAATTCAAATATCGAGCGTTATCCTCCGTTCCTCATTTCATACTTCCCTACGAACACACCTAACCACAAAACTCATGCAACTAGCGTCGCCAAAGTTGAAACAAGCCGATAGTATTTTGTTTCACCAACGAGTTGCGCAGACGCGCGGTGCATTCCTTCGGGTATATATGTATGCATGTCCGAGGGAACATTGCACTGTGTTTCTTACATAGAGAGTACAATATCGTCAGCTGAAAATGTTTGGCAGACGCTCAAATGAAGTACAACGCGTGACAGAAAACAACGACCAGCTGCAATCCTGTAACTTCATCGAGAATTAAAGCTACTGTATCCCATAATTGCCTTGTTATATACACTTATTTGATGTTGTCTAAGCCTTTGGTCTTCGGCAACCACTGTAACATGGAGGGAGTAAATGTGGCGTAGTAGCACATGAATGCGGCAGAAAATAACCGAACACTCGCGCAGTCACCTCATCTGCAGAAGCATAGTTCCGTTGTCCCCAGTCGAAACCGTGCTTCTGGCGTGACGTTGACACACAGTCCGTGTTTTCACAGACACTTCTACCGACTGCTTGGTCGCCAGAGGAAGCTTTTACGACTGGAGTAGCGACGCGTGTTTTTATCATTATAACAATCGCTGCCGTGGGCCTGCATGTGCGGTATAGCGATTATGGCTCGACACTTCCCACCTATTAAGTCCTCCCCTCCGGACGCGTATAAAGTGCGCCGACGCGACGCCCATAAAAGCACGACTCGTTGAGCAGTCTGCCGTAGAGCGGGGCGTCTGTGCGTGCACGGAGGTAACACACAGCTTAGAGGTTAGTGCCACACTAATTAAGAGTCGCCACAGAAGTGTGTGTGTTTGAGAGCGCCGAATATCCGTTTCGGTACCGGATTCCTGCTCTTGCAAATATCCAAGTTTATTCCCACTCTGCCCCAATTTTACCGCCCGCAGTTTCTGTCGGCATATTTTATTACTCTCAGAAGAGTCCGGAGAGCTGTTAATGGGTTGTGTCCACCCTTCGCCTCTGTGACGGCTTGAACTCTGCTGGGAAACTTTGAATGGCTGTCTGAATGTCTGTGCAGGAATGGCAGCCCATTCTCCCTCAAGTGCCAAACCTAGAGAAGATACTGGCGTTGAACGCTGGGCTTTAGCGACGTCGGTTTACTAACTCACCCTAAAGGTCTCCATTGATCCCTTGTGGACATGCGACAGCCGCGCAATGGAGATTTTATTTTATTTTCGCTACCAGTTTCGGCAATTCATTATGCTATCTTCAGGCCCTATATGCACCTCTCAAAAATAATCAATACTGGCATACTGGGGCCATATGTTTCTGGATTTCGTGAATTTGTAGCTCAAGTGCTTCCTTCGAAGACCTGACTGGACAGTTGCAGTATCGATTATTTTTGAGAGGGGCGCATGGGCCCTGAAGATGGCATAATGAATTGCCGAAACTGGTAGCGAGAATAAAATAAAAGATCATTTAAATTGCACAGCTGCCTGGCGAATTTCATTGATAACATCCCAAAGGTGTTCCACTGGGTCCAGGACCGCACTCGGGGCCATTTCAGGAATGTTATTGTCTACAAACCATCGCTCTTAAGTGCTGTTTTATGACACCATTGTCGAACTTATTCTACACTGAAGCGCCAGAGAAACTAGTATAGGCATGCGTATTCAAATACAGAGATATGTAAACAGACAGAGATATATAAACAGCTGCGGTCGGCAACGCCTATATAAGACGAAAAGTCTCTGGCGCAATTGTTAGATCAGTTACTGCTGCTTCAATGGCAGGTTATCAAGATTTAACTGAGTTTGAACATGGTGTTATAATCTGCGCACGAGCGATGGGACACAGCATCTCCGAGGCAGCGGTTAAGTGGAGATTTTCCCGGGCGACCATTTCACGAGCCTATCGTGACTATCAGGAATCCGGGTAAACACCAAATCTCCGACATCGCTGTGGCCGAAAGAGAAAAAATCCTGCAAGAACGGGGTCAACGACGACTGAAGGGAATCGTTCAACGTGGCAGAAATGCAACCCTTCAGCAAACTGCTGCGGATTTCAGTGCTGGGCCATCAAGTGTGACCATGCGAACCATTCAACGAAACATCATCGCTATGGGCTTTCGGCCCACTCGTGAACCCTCGATGACTGCACTTTTCCGGCCGGAGTGGCCGAGCGGTTAAAGGCGCTACAGTCTGGAACCGCATGACCGCTACGGTCGCAAGTTCGAATCCTGCCTCGGGCATGGATGTGTGTGATGTCCTTAGGTTAGTTAGGTTTAAGTAGTTCTAAGTTCTAGGGGACTTATGACCACAGCAGTTGCGTCCCATAGTGCTCAGAGCCATTTTTTGAACTGCACTTTAAGCGTCACTTGGGCCGGTCAACACCGACCTTGGACTGTTGATGACTGAAACATATTGCCTGGCCGAACTAGTTTCGCTTCAAATTGAACCGAGCGGATGAACGTGTACGGGTATGGCGACAATTACATGAATCGAAGAACCTTGCATGCGAGCAGGAGATAGTTCAAGCTGGCGGAGGCTCTATAATGCTGCGGGCGTATGCAGTTGGATTGATTTGGGACCCCTCAAACGTCTAGATATGGACAGGTGACATATACGTAAGCATCCTGTCTGATCACCTGCATCCATTCATGTCCATTGTGTATTCCGACGGACCTGTCAATTCCAGCAGGTCAATGCGAAACCCATACGTACAGAATTGCTACAGACTGGTTCCAGAAACACTGATCTGAGTTTCAAAACTTCCGCTGGCCACCAAACTCCCCGGACATAAAAATTATTGAGCATATCTGGGATGCCTTGTAACGTGCTGTTCAGAAGAGATATCCACCCCGTCGTACTCTTACGGATTTATGCACAGCCCTGCAGCATTCATGGTGTCAGTTCCCTCCAGCACTACTTCAGACATTAGTCGAGTCCATGCCACGTCGTGTTGCGGCACTTCTGCATGCTCGCGGGGCCCCTACACGGTACTAGGCAGGTGTATGTTTTTTTGGCTCTTCAGTGTATTATCGTCTCCGAACTATTCCTCTACTGTCCGCAGTACCCAACGCTCTAAAATGTATTTATATCCCTCCGCAATTATTTACCTAAGCGAAGTAAGGGGACCTTACCTGAAACACGAAAAACACCCCCGTGCCCTAACACTATGTCCTTTGCTCTTCACTGCTGGCACTACACATGATGGCAGGTTACGTTTCCTAGGCATTTGCCAGAGCCAAACCATTCCGTCGGATTGCCGCAGGGTATCCAGTCATCCGCTGTCCAATGGGGTCGCTTTTTTACACCTCATTCTCTGTAATTCCCAACACACAGGCATTGTGTCATCAGAACTGTTGATTTACACTGGAACTCACGAGTGATTCCTTCTGCTCATTTCGTGTGAATGTTATAACCGTCCTCCACAATGCTCGACGCTCCCTGTCCATCAGTGCCTGAAGTCTGGTTGGTCTTGGTTTAGCAGTGGCTGTTATTTAGTTTTCACGCCACATTCATCAACAGTCGGCTTGGGCAGTTCTAGACGGGTTGAAATGTGTCATGGATTAGTCACAGAGGTGACATTCGAAGACGGGTTGGAATTCGCTGAACCCTGCTGACACACTGATTCCGGTGTTTACTATTTCTCTGCTGACTACACGATATTATCTGACTCCTTTTATACTAGAGAATAACCCTCACGTGACATTCAGTGATTAGTTCCACATTGCGGCGCGGGATTAGCCGAGCGGCCTAGGCGCTGCAGTCATGGACTGTGCGGCTGGTCCCGGCAGAGGTTCGAGTCCTCCCTCGGGCATGGGTGTGTGTGTTTGTCCGTAGGATAAATTAGGTTAAGTAGTGTGTAAGCTTAGGGACTGATGACCTTAGCAGTAAAGTCCCATAAGATTTCACACACATTTGAATATTTTTGAGTTCCACATTACATAAGGATGACCGGATACTGTTAATGAGATAGTGTATAAATCGTTTGTCGGTACATCTGTTGATTTCGTCCCGTTAAGTCCAACGTGTTGAGTTCCATCCACTAGGACGCCCTCAGCCTCGTCACGAAGCAGATCCAAAATTCGTTAAACTCGTACTTTTTAATGAAACCACAGTGCGGAACTGCACCTAAATCCCACCCCAGAATTTTATTTTCGTATTTGCTTTTGATACATATTCAACAAATGCTGCTTCCATCTCGAGATCTATTAACCAACTTCCATCTCGAAATCTGTTATTTTCATTTCACGAGCGCCAAATGCCACTGATGCTAGTGATGAAAGTCAGAAAAATTAGGTTACTTTGCATACTTCGATCCATTGTCGTCATTTAAAAAGTTGAAAGTTCAAAGTTTAATTGGGCCATTTCTTTCATAATACGCGCATTCAGTCTAGTGTGTTCACGGGACTCTTTTCCACGTCCTTAGACTTATCCCAAGCGTCAAATCATCGAAAAAATGTTTCTAACATTCATTAATACATGTGCCAAGCAGTGCTTTTCTCCATTTAGCCTGGAATGGTTTGAAGAGATAACACACAAGTTTTTGATGAGTAGGTATAGTTTTTTGAGCTGCGACGTTTTGCAGTTATATATGTAGAAACGAAGAAAGGTAAGCAAGTCCTTCGTTCCACAAGATTTACACGTAGGTGTTGAGTCAACTAAAACAACGAACTCATTCCTTTCGTAAATCCACGGCATATAACGAGCTTATTTCATTTTAAAGACGCTGCTGAAACATTGTTGTTAAATCAGGCATGTACGATCTCCAAACACAGTTTGATAAAACTGTCTCGTACTCATCGATCTCGAATAGATTTTAAAATTCCTAATCTGAAGCAGAAGAATGGCAAAATGTCATTGTATTCAAAAGACGAAAGACCATGCCGTACTTCATCTGGAAAACCAGTCACGTTTATCAATTGTAAAATAGTAAGAGCTGTTGACGATGTTGCAATTTCGTCCTCAACATCACAGGAAGTTTTACAGTAAACTTCACAACTTCTGTTCGCAAGAATGAAGGTGTGTAAGAAACAGAAGTCAGTACTGAAAGACATTTTCCAATAGTTTAATTTTGTTATTCTCTTGTAAATTCTGTAAAAGATATGGAAAGTGGATTTAGTGACAACAGCTCTACTAGGTAAAATGGCAAATGGTTCAAATGGCTCTGAGCACTATGGGACTTAACTTCTGTGGTCATCAGTCCCCTAGAACTTAGAACTACTTAAACCTAACTAACCTAAGGACATCACACACATCCATGCCTGAGGCAGGATTCGAACCTGCGACCGTAGCAGTCGCGCGGTTCCGGACTGAGCGCCTTAACCGCGAGACCACCGCGGCCGGCTACTACTAGGTAAAACATTACTGTTGTGTTTCTGTAGTTAGATTATCACAGATATCAAAATATTAATGGTACTAGAAAGGAAAGCTTTGTTATTGTCACTTAGTAGCAGTCTCTTCCGTGGAAAGGCACTTAGAACGTTTTTAATAAATTATTTATTTTCTTATTTGCCTCATGTTTTTTTGTGGTGATTAGGTGAGAAGCGCAATTTTGTACTATCAGAGCACCTTTTAATCTTTTCTATACAAATAAGTTTTGTACAAAAAGGGATAAAGTGCTTATTTATTCTTCTGAAATATGTGAGATATGGCACTTGGACGTTAAAAATTTCCATTTTTCATATGGAATAATATTTTGATGCAATACCACACATAAACTATTGAATGCACAGAAACGTGTCTATCCTCGTAGTTCATGTAAGTAACTGTTCAAAACTTTGGCTTAGTAAGAACAGCTTCGCAGTACCTTTACTCTCTTATGAATTTCGTCGTCAAAAATCGGGCACAAAAATAATAGTGGCGTTCATAGATATAATTCTTGGAAAAAATAGCTTCCATTACCCACAACTTTACCTTAGTCTTAGACAGAGAAGAACTAAGCATGTAGCCATAAAAATGCTTGACCACTTTCCATGTGAACGAATGGTGCTGGTAGATAATGAAAGTTTTAAAAACAAATTGAAATCATTTCTGCTAGACAACTTTTTTCGGAGTAGGTAGCATGTTATGCAGTTGTATCACTTGATTGCAGGCTTCTTGTCGTATTACAGTCACGAATTCTTCCCGGGCGATCAGCCGGGTGGTGACATCAGCAAGACTTCTTTTTAAAAATCCAGTTATATAAATGACTGTTATCTAACCATGTTTTCACAGAGTAAATTAAAATGTTGTTTGCAAACTTACTGTCACGCTCAGTATCATACTAATTGAATCGCATTCGGGAAGACGACGGTTCAAACGCTCGTCCGGCCATCCTGTTTTAGATTTTCCGTGATTTTCCTCACAGCGTACCGGGTTCGATTCCCGGCCGCGTTGGGGATTTTCTCTGCCCGGAGACTGGGTATTTGTGTAGTCCTCCTAATTTCATCATCATCATTCGTACCGAGCGAGGTGGCGCAGTGGTTAGACACGACTCGCATTCAGGAGGACGACGGTTCAATCACGCGTCCGGCCATCCTGATTTAGGTTTTCCGTGATTTCCCTAAATCACTCCAGGCAAATGCCGGGATGGTTCCTCTGAAAGGGCACGGCCGACATCCTTCCCTAATCCGATGAGACCGATGACCACGCTGTCTGGTCTCCTTCACCAAACAACCAACCAACCATCATCATTCGTGACTGTGGTTGGACTGGACTGTGTACAAAAAGTGGACTGTGTAAAAATTGGGACTGCTGATGACCCAGCAGTTGAGTGCCCCACAAACCAAACATCATCATCATCGTGATCACGCTAAATCGCATCAAGCAAATTCCAGGCTGGTTCCTTTGAAAGGGTACGGCCCACTTCATTCCCCGTCATTCCTTATCCGATGGAACCGATGATCTCGCTGTTTGGTCCCCTCCCCTAAATTAGATTAGATTACATTTTCGTTCCACAGACCCGTGCTGAGGAGATCCTCGTGGATGTGGAACATGTCATTTTTTCTTAAAGCTGAAATAACAATATTAATAGTATGAGTATATACAATACATCGTTTTTTAAAGCTGAAATAACGATATTAATAGTATGAACAATACATCATTTGTTGCTATTAAGAAATTCGTCAATGGAATAGAATGGGATGGCCACTAGTAAGTCTTTCAGGCTCCTTTTAAACTGATCTTTATTTGTAACTAAATTTTTTATGTTTGCTGGCAAATTATTGAAGGTGTGTGTTCCTGAGTAGTGGACCCCTTTTTCAACTAAAGTAAGTGCTTTTAAGTCCTTGTGCAGATCATTTTTGTTCCTGGTATTGTGTGTATGAACTGATAGTGTTGTTGGAAAAAGAGATATATTATTTATGACAGATTTTATTAAGGAGTAAATATACTGAGAGGCAGTAGTTAGTATACCCAGTTCTTTGAAAACGTTTCTACACGACGTCCGTGAATTTACTCCACAAATATTACGTATTACGCTCTTTTCGACTCTGAAAACTTTTGTTTGACTTGAAGAGTTACCCCAGAATGTTATACCATATGACATTATGGAATGAAATTAGGCAAAGTATGCAAGCTTTTCCATTTTTATGTCGCTATGTCTGCTAACACTCGAATTGCAAATACAGATTTGTTAAGGCGTTTCTGCAGTTCTATGGTGTGCTCCTCTCTACTGAATTTATTATCAAGTTGTAATCCCAGGAATTTAAGACTGTCAACTTCTTCTATCCGCTCTTCTTCATACTTTATGCATATGGTGGGTGGAAACCTCTTACAGGTTCTGAATTGCATATAGTGAGTCTTTTCGAAGTTTAATGCCAGTGAGTTGGCTTTAAACCATTTTATTAATATCCAAGAAAATATCATTAGCAGATCTTTCTAGAACTACACTCGGCATACTATTTATTGCAATACTTATGTCATCTGCAAACAAAACGAACTCTGCTTCTGGCAGTGTAACTGATGAGAGAGCATTAATGTACACAAGAAAATGCAATGGCCCTAAGATGGATCCTTGTGGGACACTACATGTAATTTCTTCCCATTCTGATGATGACTGACGACTTAATTTACCTGTCCCTTGCACTGACACCCTTTGTTTCCTGTTAGCGAGGTATGACTTGAACGATTTTGCAGCACTGCTCGTGACAGCATAGAATTCTAATTTATTTAAAAGGATGTTGTGGTTCATACAATCAAATGTCTTTGACAAATCACAGAAAATACCTGCTGCTTGTAATTTGTTATTTAATGAATTAAGTACATTTTCACTGTAGGTGTAAATAGCCTTCTCGACATCAGAACCCTTCAGAAATCCAAACTGTGTTCTTGACAATATGTTATTTGTGGTCATATGGTTGAGAAGCTGCCAATCAATCAATATCATAGCTATTTGTCGCGAATTTGAATCCACGGAACAGACAAAAAACTAAAGTAAACTGCCATCTGGCATTATGGCGAGTACTGCGCTACAGCCGGTGGCGTGACGCTACACTCGTTGAGCAGAGCGAAACCACCTGCCTCGCCAGTCGGCCTCGGCGTGCATAAAACCTCGTCTCTCCGCTTGTTTCGCGCCGGGTCCGCACCGCGGCGCGACGATCGTAAAACCTCGGTGAATCTAGCGTTAACAGCTCACTCGCCGCCGGCGTAATGAAGGGCTGCCAGAATTAAAGTTCTCCAGTCTTCGAATTCCTTTCCGGGAAAATGCGCCACGGAGCTCTGCTGTTTTATTCCCGCTGCGCGTCCCTGTCGTTTACCCAGAGGACCGACCGACCGCGGAAGGCCTGTCGCCTTTGTTTACTGGGACAGTTCTGCATAACTGTTAACTGCTGCGCCCAAATTAAGCGTCTGCAAGAATAGAGCCGCTACTGGCGTGGAAAACGAGTTGCACGAACGAAACTTCCGTGCCAGAAAGGATGGCACTTCGGGTATGCATCAGGTCCAGCGACTCACGTGACAAATTTTCACGTGATTAGCAGAATAATGAAATGTTCCTGAAGGCAGAACTTCTTAATTGACAGCACTTATCATCGTAAAGTGCAACTACTCTTTGTTACTTTAGTGAATTCGAAAGATGGATTAGTGGTTAAGGTATTTGACTCGTTTTAAGCGAAGGATAGTTGAAGAGTGGTAACGTCAAACGTGCTAAATGCCTCAACTTAGCCGGCCGAGCGGTTCTAGGCTCTTGAGCCTGGAACCGCGCGACCGCTACGGTCGCAGGTTCGAATCCTGCCTCGGGCATGGATGTGTGTGATGTCCTTAGGTTAGTTAGGTTTAAGTACAGGGTGTTTCAAAAATGACCGGTATATTTGAAACGGCAATAAAAACTAAACGAGCAGCGATAGAAATACACCGTTTGTTGCAATATGCTTGGGACAACAGTACATTTTCAGGCGGACAAACTTTCGAAATTACAGTAGTTACAATTTTCAACAACAGATGGCGCTGCAAGTGATGTGAAAGATATAGAAGACAAAGCAGTCTGTGGGTGCGCCATTCTGTACGTCGTCTTTCTGCTGTAAGCGTGTGCTGTTCACGACGTGCAAGTGTGCTGTAGACAACATGGCTTATTCCTTAGAGCAGAGGATTTTTCTGGTGTTGGAATTCCACCGCCTAGAACACAGTGTTGTTGCAACAAGACGAAGTTTTCAACGGAGGTTTAATGTAACCAAAGGACCGAAAAGCGATACAATAAAGGATCTGTTTGAAAAATTTCAACGGACTGGGAACGTGACGGATGAACGTGCTGGAAAGGTAGGGCGACTGCGTACGGCAACCACAGAGGGCAACGCGCAGGTAGTGCAGCAGGTGATCCAACAGCGGCCTCGGGTTTCCGTTCGCCCTGTTGCAGCTGCGGTCCAAATGACGCCAACGTCCACGTATCGTCTCATGCGCCAGAGTTTACACCTCTACCCATACAAAATTCAAACGCGGCAACCCCTCAGCGCCGCTACCATTGCTGCACGAGAGACATTCGCTAACGATATAGTGCACAGGATTGATGACGGAGATATGCATGTGGGCAGCATTTGGTTTACTGACGAAGCTTATTTTACCTGGACGGCTTCGTCAATAAACAGAACTGGCGCATATGGGGAACCGAAAAGCCCCATGTTGCAGTCCCATCGTCCCTGCATCCTCAAAAAGTACTGGTCTGGGTCACCATTTCTTCCAAAGGAATCATTGGCCCATTTTTCAGATCCGAAACGATTACTGCATCACGCTATCTGGACATTCTTTGTGAATTTGTGGCGGTACAAACTGCCTTAGACGACACTGCGAACACCTCGTGGTTTATGCAAGATGGTGCCCGGCCACATCGCACGGCCGACGTCTTTAATTTCCTGAATGAATATTTCGATGATCGTGTGATTGCTTTGGGCTATCCGAAACATACAGGAGGCGGCGTGGATTGGCCTCCCTATTCGCCAGACATGAACCCCTGTGACTTCTTTCTGTGGGGACACTTGAAAGACCAGGTGTACCGCCAGAATCCAGAAACAATTGAACAGCTGAAGCAGTACATCTCATCTGCATGTGAAGCCATTCCGCCAGACACGTTGTCAAAGGTTTCGGGTAATTTCATTCAGAGACTACGCCATATTATTGCTGCGCATGGTGGATATGTGGAAAATATCGTACTATAGAGTTTCCCAGACCGCAGCGCCATCTGTTGTTGAAAATTGTAACTACTGTAATTTCGAAAGTTTGTCTGCCTGAAAATGTACTGTTGTCCCAAGCATATTGAGACAAACGGTGTATTTCTATCGCTGCTCGTTTAGTTTTTATTGCCGTTTCAAATATACCGGTCATTTTTGAAACACCCTGTAAATCTACGTCTAGGGGACTGAAGACCACAGATGTTAAGTCGCATAGTGCTTAGAGCCATTTGAACCACCAGTAATGGCTCTGAGCACTATGCGACTTAACTTCTGAGGTCATCAGTCGCCTAGAACTTAGAACTAACTAAACCTAACTAACCTAAGGACATCACACACATCCATGCGCGAGGCAGGATTCGAACCTGCGACCGTAGCGGTCGCTCGGCTCCAGACTGTAGTGCCTAGAACCGCACGGCCACTCCGGCCGGCGAACCACCAGTACTCAGGCACTACATTTTATTTGTGATAATAAAGGAAAAAATACAGAAGTAATGGTTTAACCAGTAGAACTGTAGTCGACAAAACATGTCTAACAGCTTTTAAATTTTTCACGAGAGATTAAAAAAATTAAAGAAAATAGTATGTCAGTACTGAATTCCGTTTCTTAAACGTCTCCATTCATGAGATCAGATATCGCAGAGTTCACACTACAATTGCCAGTGCTTTTGAGGAGGAAATGGCTTTTTATAATATTTTCCAAATACATTTTGTTTATTCTGTTCATTTCTCCAACTCTTTTACTGTTCTTGAAACCTAAATTATCTCCTTCCGTCACAAACGAAAGCTTGCATACGATCTGCTTACTAAGCGAACTGTGTGTCGTCTAAATGGAGGAGACATCAATGCATGTCACTTGGAGCTCGAGAGTGAAGCACTGCTTGGTACAAAGACCGTGTGCCATCTTGTATGAATGTTTTAAACATTTTCTCCATGAACTGGCGCTTAAAACAAGTCTAGGGACATGCAACAGAATACCGAGAACATTGAAAAAAGATTTTGTGAAAAAATGGCATGTAAAAACGTATTTTCTTCTGCCACTCCGGTCATTACTATATCACTGACATGTCTGCCTGTGTTTTATCTTTTGTATCCCCCTTTATCATAAGCAAAAACATCAGTCCTTATCGATATGGATCGACGAACACACAATGAAATTATTTCAGAAAACAGATAACAAACCACGTGGCTTCACGTGAGCATATCAAGCCCATCCCTAACTCAGGAATGTACATCCGCGGTGCGTACACAGCGTATGCTACCTATAGAACACCGGGGTACTCCAGCACAACAAAACTATCATAATTTTAACCAGAATGCTGTTTGCATCTGACGTTTAACAAGGGTACCAACGCCTACTCATCACTGATTTCGTCCAGGTATGTGGTGTATCCAGGGCTTGGCAAGAAATGAATGTGTCAGATGGCCAAGCGTTTAGCCAAAAATAGCATTTTTGGCGCGGGTTTAGCAAGTCATGATCCATTTATTTTAGCTGAGTTTCGAGGCTGCTGTTGGTCCAGCGGAAAGAGTACGGAAGGATTATTCAATGGTCGTAGGTTCGATTTCCTATGCAGAAACTATGTTTTATTTTCAACTTTTACGCTATTAGCAGTGCAAGTAAACGGAGATAATACTGAATATAATGTACTTGATATAATGAAACCCTATGTGCAGGGGAACAAATTTATTCTGTTAATTGGATCATATAAAGAACAATCCACAATTATAAAACAAGATTTTTTGAGATGAAGAACTGTCATCGTGCAGTATTAAACTGATACCCTCCCGCACAACCACCACCACAAAAAAGTGCACTCCGCTACTGCAACGTCCAAATTTATAGTCAGATTAATAGTTTGATCAAAACATCTCTCGTCTCCAGAATGAGATTTTCACTCTGCAGCGGAGTGTGCGCTGATATGAAACTTCCTGGCAGATTAAAACTGTGTGCCGAACCGAGACTCGAACTCGGGGCCTTTGCCTTTCGCGGGCAAGTGCTCTATCAACCCTTTTTTTTTTAATCTCATTTTATTCGTTTCCGTTCGTTGTATCTGCTCTGGGCGGACGTCGAAAGACACTCGTTTCAGTTCGTTGTTGATCCATTAACTCATTTTTTTTTATTACAGAGGGCAGCTAGTCCTCTGACCGAACACACTGAGCTACCTGCCGGCTTGCCAACTGAGCTACCCAAGCACGTCTCACGCCCCCTCCTCACAGCTTTACTTGTGCCAGTACCTCGTCTCCTACCTTCCAAACTGCCCGAGTTCGAGTCTCGGTCCGGCACACAGTTTTAATCTGCCAGGAAGTTTCATCTCTCGTCTCGTTCGGAAAGAAAAGCGAAGTATCTTGCTTGGCAATGCAGAATTTCATGTCGCATAGCGTTTATTACGCATAAGCGTCGGAAAAAGAGGATTTTTTTGTCCTTTTGTCTGTATTTCATTCGCATCAAGTATGAAGTTTACCATGAACAATCTTGTAAAATTAGTTTATCGTTTAGATCTCTGTAGTATCTGTAAGTATGTCAGTAATCTATTCATAATTTTAATTTAGGTCGGAATTATATTTTTTTTGCTTGAAATAGGAGAAATATTTGTGCGTTTCGAGAAGTTTCGGAGTTGGGAACTGACAGAATGCTCTGCTCAACGGAAGTGGCAACGCAGTGACAGCCCGCAACGCCAGGTTGGCACTCTGGTGAATTAGTGGTGGGAGCAGTCCAGACCGACCGCTGTCGAATTCCAACTGTTTTAAGTGGGACTACAATAGGAGTTGCGAAATGCCTGAGCTGCGAAGCGGACGCACTTCACCAGGTCCCGCGGACACTAAGGATTGGCACTGTAGACGGCTCTGAGGGATAAGCCTTTGGTCCGCTCGATGCGGCCTCATCACAGGTCTGGATTTCCAAGCCTAGCTCGGCTCTTCACTTGAAGATGATGAGTACAAAACTTGTCGAAACGTAGCTTCAAGAAGGCGCTGTTACTCGTCTAAAAATGTTATCAGTGGTCTGCATTTGTTTGGAATAAGCAAAGACGTTACAATCACAAATACGCACACAGAGAAGTTGAGTAAAGTAACACTAGTTCTTCCGGGCGGGAAGGAGCGCCTGGTCCCCGGCACGAATCCGCCCGGCGGATTTGTGTCGAGGTCCAGTGAACCGGCCAGTCTGTGGATGGTTTTTAGGCGGTTTTCCACCTGCCTCGGCGAATGCGGGTTGGTTCCCCTTATTCCGCCTCAGTTACACTATGTCGGCGATTGCTGCGCGAACAAGTTCTTCACGTACGCGTACACCACCATTACTCTACCACGCAAACATAGGGGTTACACTCGTGTGGTGTGAGACGTTCCTTGGGAGGGGGGGGGGGGGGGGGGCACCGGGGACCGGACCGCACAATAACCCTGGGTTCGGTGTGGGGCAGCGGAGGGGTGAAGTGGACTGCGGTGGGGTGAAGTGGACTGCGGTAGTCGTCGTGGGGTTGTGGACCACTGCGGCTGCGGCGGGGACGGAGCCTCTCCGTCGTTTCTATGTCCCCGGTTAACATACAATACAATACAATACTATTTCAGTCACTTTACAAATTTCTTAATAAAGAGCTCTCTCTCTCTCTCTCTCTCTCTCTCTCTCTCTCTCTCTCACACACACACATACACACACACACACGCACTATAATGAAGTTATAAATACTACTGTCGGCCGGAGTGGCCGTGCGGTTCTAGGCGCTACAGTCTGGAACCGAGCTACCGCTACGGTTGCAGGTTCTAATCCTGCCTCGGGCATGGATGTGTGTGATGTCCTTAGGTTAGTTAGGTTTAATTAGTTCTAAGTTCTAGGCGACTGATGACCTCAGAAGTTAAGTGGCATAGTGCTCAGAGCCTATAAATACTACAGCCACCGTACTCAGTATAAGGAACTAAGCATGCTTAAAGAACACGAAAATTAAGTTGTCGTATGTGTATTAGAAACCAGTCACATCCTTCGATTCAGATTTACAAGCCAGTACTGCATTATCGTCGTTTTGGCTTGGCTCGTCTGTGATGTCTAAAATGCAGGGTGTAAGCGTAGGTATTTTTATGTGGGGTAATTTAACATATACACACATGAGTATGTTGATTGTGTTTTCTCTAGATGGAATCGTCTTCCCACAAACACGTCATATAATTTACTACTTGGTATTTTATGCACGGTTATAATCGCACCGCTAAGTCACCATGCTGGGCAGTATCGACTAACTGTTTCGCGCCCACACGTCTGCACTACAACACCTGATCTGCTGCCCAGGGAAAAATAAGCGTTAATGGCTTACTCTTCCCACATCTGTACTTGGAGCTACTAAAGACGCTAAAAGCATACTACTACTAATAGCTGTAATTATCAGTCTGCAAATGAGGTAAATGTAATTTAGTTCAGTATACTGGCATCAGTCACCAATAGAAATATCTGTACTTATATCTGTTACACCCTATGTAGGTAAACGATTAAATTCATAATAATAAAAATTAACTCTCAAAGTGAAATCAGTTCACGCAACAATAAAAAGAGATTACCACCTTGTAATTTCTGGCATAGACGCAATTATTTTGAGTGTGTGTGTGTGTGTATGTGTGTGTGTGTGTGTGTGTCTGTGTGTGTTCGCTTGTGTCTGTCAATGTCATTAACGTTATTGTTGTTTATGCATTGGTAATCAGTTACACCCACTGGTTCAGTCTGATAAGACGTTAGCAGTCACTGCAAACTTTATTACAGTATGAAACGTCCCGTTAGAAAAATTATGAATGACTGTGCTAGTAAACCTCTTACGTTATTTGATTTTCAAACAGCTGAGCAAAACTGAACGTATTCAGACATTTCTCTCTTTACTTATTCTGATCATGACTAAAGTGACACGCAATATTTTTAGCGCAAAGCAATCTGACTTTCAATAATTCCCACAAATGAATCACATGTTGTTGTTGTTGTTGTTGTTGTCTTCAGTCCTGGTTTGATGCAGCTCTCGCAATATTTTTAGCGCAAAGCAATCTGACTTTCAATAATCCCCACAAAAGAATGTCCCTGACTAACAATAGCCTATACCTTTCATGAATTACATACCTCACAAAAATCTTCGTTACTCGAACTACTGCAATACAGCAAGCGCCAATAGTGCCAGATAAATGAAAGATTCTAACTACTGAAGGCACTAACTACGGATAGGCATACTTAGCAAATGAAAGATTTTGATACAGAACAATGTATTTACCTTAATAATGTTCAAAAGTTATCAATATATATATATATATATATATATATATATATATATATATATATATATATATCCATCAGTTCATGACATCCATCTTTACAAACTTCCTTTTTCTGGCGGACACACGTCTAGGTCGTCCCCTTATAGTAACCTCTCAAAACTCTGGCATCTCTCACTCCACATCCACCCCTGCTGGCGGTTCACCCCAAACTGCCCAACACTACAATAGGGAATATTCCAACAATGCCAACCAGCCACAGACTGCACACAGCACACACAGTCAGTGATTTTCAAACAGAGCGCTACGTGGCGTTACCAACATAAAAACCTAAACAGCCTACTTCCAACAGTTAAAATGGTTCAAAAGGCTCTGACCACTATGGGACTCAACATCTGAGGTCATCAGTCCCCTATAACTTACAACTACTTAAACCAACCCAACCTAAGGACATCACACACATCCATGCCCGCGGCAGGATTCGAACCTGCGACCGTAGCAGTCGCGCGGTTTCGGACTGAAGCACCTAGAACCGCTCGGCCACCGTGGCTGGCACAACATGACCTAGCCCATCAGTCGTATCTAAACTATGGACAGGCTCTTAAATGGTTAAGAACAAACAAAATTATTTTATCCATTAGAAACGGATACTAAAGTTAGTTTACTAAACAATAACAAGAGATTATCATCTCTCTCTCTCTCTCTCTCTCTCTCTCTCTCTCTCTGTGTGTGTGTGTGTGTGTGTGTGTGTGTGTATGTGTGTGTGTGTGTGTGAGAGAGAGAGAGAGAGAGAGAGAGAGAGAGAATCAGAGAGAGAGAGGGAGTGAGAGGGGGGGGGTGGGGTGGGGTGGCAGGGATCTGGGAGAGGGAGTAGAATAAAGTAGCATTGAGGAAGCCAGGGAATGGGAAGGGTGCTTAGCGTATGAACTGCCTGCGAAATTACACCCCGTTCTGCGACAACACCCTGCTCTTTAGATTTCTTTCCGAGCTAACGCCGACCCTACACAGAGTAAGCTGCGCTGGTTGTTTCCGCAATAAAACTTGCGATTAAGCCTCTCGTTACGGTAGCCGTGTTTACGACCGCAGGCCTGTGCGAGAGGGTAGGAAGCGGCCGATCATATTGCGAGACCCTTTAGTTGCCTACGTAGCTGCGTGACGCTTAATTGCCAACGGCTTAAGGAGGCCGTGCTGCCGATCCGCTCGTTAGCCAACACTTGCGCCCACACGCGGAACAACAGGAATAAAAGACAATCGTCGTAAGTCATTCGCCACCTACAATGTCACTAAAGTCTGCATTACGCTGCGAATAAACGGGTTAACGATAGACAAGAACACAGATGTGTGTAGTATCCCACCCGTTCAAACTAGCAGTGACGCACATACACAGCTAACGTTTTCATTTCAGTGCTAAAATAGCGTGTGTTCATTCTAATGTTGTACTTGAATCACTAGTCCATATTAGTAAACTGTGATGTGACTTTAGGATTACAAGACAGAACACGAGAAGACAGCTCGAAGAAAACACCTGACAAAGACCGGGATATGTCAATATGGTATCTGTTCTTTCGCACATGTCCGAAAGAACACATACCATCTTCATGTATATATACTACTGGCCATTAAAATTGCTACACCAAGAAGAAATGCAGATGATAAACGGGTATTCATTGGAAAAATATATTATACTACAACTGACATGTGATTACATTTTCACGCAATTTGGGTGCACAGATACTGAGAAATCAGTACCCAGAACAACCACCTCTGGTCCAAATAACAGCCGTGATACGCCTGGGCATTAAGTCAAACAGAGCTCGAATGGCGTGTACAGGTACAGCTGCCCATGCAGCTTCAACACGATACTGCAGTTCATCAAGAGTAGTAACTGGCGTATTGTGACGAGCCAGTTGCTCGGCAACCATTAACCAGACGTTTTCAGATTGTGAGAGATCTGGAGAATGTGCTCGTCAGGGCAGCAGTCGCACATTTACTGTATTGAGAATGGCCCGTACACGACCTGCAACATGCGGTCGTGCATTATCCTGCTGAAATGTTAGGTTTCGCAGGGATCGAATGAAGGGTAGTGCCACGGGTCGTAACACATCTGAAATGTAACGTCCACTCGTCAAAGTGCCGTAAATCCGAACAAGAGGTCACCGAGACGTGTAACCAAGGGCACCCCATACCATCACGCCGGGTGATACGCCAGTATGGCGATGATGAATACCCGCTTCCAATGTGCGTTCACCGCGATGTCGCCAAACACGCATGCGACCATCATGATGCTGTAAACAGAACCTGGATTCATCCGAAAAAAATGACGTTTTACCATTCGTGCACCCAGGTTCGTCTTTGAGTACACCATCGCAGGCACTCCTGTCTGTGATGCAGCGTCAAGGGTAACCGCAGCCTAGGTCTCCGAGCTGATAGTCCTTCCGTATTACCCTCCTGAACACGCCGATTCCATATTCTGCTAACAGTCATTGGATGTCGACCAACGCGAGCAGCAATGTCGCGATACGATAAACCACAATCGCGATAGGCTACAATCCGACCTTTATCAAAGTCGGAAACGTAATGGTACGCATTTCTTTTCCTTACACTAGGCATCACAACAACGTATCACCAGGCAACGCTGGTTAACTGGTGTTCGTGTATGAGAAATCGGCTGGAAACTTTCCTCATGTCTGCACGTTGTAGGTGTCGCCACCGGCGCCAACCTGTGGGAATGCTCCGAAAAGCTAATCATTTGAATATCACAGCATCTTCTTCCTGTCGATTAAATTTTGCGTCTGTAGAACGTCATGGAATAATGGAGGATAATGGAATGTAGTCAAATTAAATCGGGTGATGCTGAGGGAATTAGATTTGGAAATGAGACACTTAAAGTAGTAAAGGAGTTTTGCTATTTAGGGAGTAAAATAACTGATGGTCGAAGTAGAGAGGATATAAAATGTAGACTGGCAATGGCAAGGAAATCGTTTCTGAAGAAGAGAAATTTGTTAACGTCGAGTATAGACTTAAGTGTCAGGAAGTCGTTTCTGAAAGTATTTGTATGGAGTGTAGCCATGTATGGAAGTGAAACATGGACGATAACTAGATTGGACAAAAAGAGAATAGAAGCTTTCGAAATGTGGTGCTACAGAAGAATGCTGAACATTAGATGGGTAGATCACATAACTAGTGAGGAGGTGTTGAATAAGATTGGGGAGAAGAGAAGTTTGTGGCACAACTTGACTAGAAGAAGGGATCGGTTGGTAGGACATGTTTTGAGGCATCAAGGGATCACAAATTTAGCATTGGAGGGCAGCGTGGAGGGTAAAAATCGTAGAGGGAGACCAAGAGATGAATACACTAAGCAGATTCAGAAGGATATAGGTGCAGTAGGTACTGGGAGATGAAGAAGCTTGCACAGGATAGAGTAGCATGGAGAGCTGCATCAAACCAGTCTCAGGACTGAAGACCACAACAGCACGTCATCTTCGTGGTGTAGCAATTTTAATGGCCAGTTGCATATATAAGGCTCCCCGGCCATTTGACCATCTTCTTCTGTGCGGATGCACAAACAGTGCCCGAACTCTTACGGGAATCGGCAGTAAAGCCTTGAGTAATGAGTATGATGGACAGGGGCAGTAAGTTGCGAATGTGGGTCTCACGGCAGGCGTGCCAGAGGCAAGTCCCTGCAGTCTCACTATCCTCTGTGTCCTCGGTGGCTCAGATGGACAGAGTGTCTGCCATGTAAGCAGGAGATCCCCGGTTCGAGTCCCGGTCGGGGCACATATTTTCAAATGTCCTCGTTGACGTATGTCAACGCCTGTATGCAGCTAAGGGTATTCATTTCATAGTACAGACCGCGATATTACCTTAGAAAGTAGTTCTACTGACACCGCCGGCAAAGCATGACGAGTAGCAGGGAAACGAGAATCGACACTGTTTGCGTCACTAACGCACTGCAGTGGCCTATTAGTGCACGGAAAGACCTTCAATGGTGTTATTTATATGTCGATTTCTGTCAGTTTGTTAACTAGGTTATGTAAACATTTTTTTTGCGTATAGGGCTGCGTATACAAGACTACCATACCATGTAAGCCATGAATCCAAAATATTCTGCGAATTATATTATTCCTGGCGTGTAAGTGAAATAGTGCAGCAACTGCGGTGGCGGCTTGAACTAATAACTGTAAACAACAGACCAAAACTTTCAATCACCAACTTTATCCTTCTAATGCGCAAATATTTTGTTGACGCCGACCTATAAACGAAGAAACAATCATCATAATAAAATAAGGGGAATCAGAACTCGCACGAAAAGTTGTACGAGTAGATGATCGTTTTCTCCGCGCGCTGTTCGAGATTGGAATAATAGAGAATTATTGAGAAGCTGGTTCGACAGTGCGGCTGGTCCCGGCGGAGGTTCGAGTCCTCCCTCGGGCACGGGAGTGTGTTTGTCCTTAGGATAATTTAGGTTAAGTAGTGTGTAAGCTTAGGGACTGATGACCTTAGCAGTTAAGTCCCATAAGATTTCACACAAAAAATGGTTCAAATGGCTCTGAGCACTATGGGACTCAACATCTTAGGTCAGAAGTCCCCTAGAACTTAGAACTACTTAAACCTAACTAACCTAAGGACATCACACACACCCATGCCCGAGGCAGGATTCGAACCTGCGACCGTAGCAGTCCCGCGGTGATTTCACACACATTTGAACAATTTTGAGAAGCTGGTTCGATGAATCCTGTGACAGGCACTTAAGGGTGATTAAAGGAGTATCCATGTAGATGTAGATGTAGTCTAGTTGGGAGCAGGCAGTGTTAAATAGTGGACGAGCGGCCATATTGTATCAATGCTGCTGTGTCACTAATCGCAGCAGAGCGACATCTTCAAAACGAGTGTTCAGGACCTTCTCCAGAATGCTTTGGAAAAGAGAAAAAGGATGTACAAAGTTTTTCCCGCACACCTTGACTTTCAAACAAAAACGATGTGTGGATGCCTGCTACAACTTCACTGAAATGAAAAACGCGGACGTTTCTTAACTGGAAAAGATCGTCACGAGTGACAAGACCTCGTGTTATCAATACGAATCTACCACAAGACGACAGACTGCAGAAATTCACATGAAGAGTAAACGATTTGACAACATAATCGCCATTAAAGCCAATGAGACGCACGAGTTAACAACATCCCAAAGAAGGACTTTTCTTACAGTTTCATATAGTTGTGTGAACGTTCTGTGTCGCACTAAAACCATCGTATTACGTTTTTTCTATCTTTTTTTATTAAGTCACGAAATTGTTTGAACTGATGGGATATAACATGAAAATAAAAATTTATTTATT
This sequence comes from Schistocerca serialis cubense, assembly GCF_023864345.2. Classification (NCBI taxonomy): domain Eukaryota; kingdom Metazoa; phylum Arthropoda; class Insecta; order Orthoptera; family Acrididae; genus Schistocerca; species Schistocerca serialis. The sequence continues at coordinate 266,343,718 of NC_064646.1, forward strand.
ACGCTGTTTAGCGGCGGAAATTAAAATGTGGAGGAGAGAATAAGAGAAAGACAGAAGAGAAAGAATAATAATTACATGTTAACGGAAAAAAGAAAGAAAACGGAGTCTGCTTACTTCCCTCCGGTATCCAGCAGGCCCATGCTACTGCACTACTGTGTTATACCACATTACCCAGCCACTCTACCTTACATTACTATACTTTGAGCCAGAAGCAAAGTTTGTTTTTCTCCATTTATCTTCGTTATCATCCTCTGGATGTGTAACTCACAAGAGAAATTCCCCATCGCACTCCCCTCAGATTTAGCGTTAAGATCGCCTAGTGGATAGATCGTCAAAAACTAATCACAGGTCAGGAAGAAGGTGTACTCAACTGTGAAAGAAAGCAAAATAGAAACAGTGAATGGCCGAAACAAGAAAAGTGGATCAGACACGTTTCATCTGTCAGAATCCCATATCACTTCAACTGCACGCACCAAACCTTTACAGAGCCTCCACCACCTTGTACAGTCCCCTGCTGACATGCAGGGTCCATGAATTCATGAGGTTGTCTCCGTACCCGTACATGTCCATCCGCTCAATACCATTTGAAATGAGACCGAGCGACTAGGCAACATGTTTATAGTCATCAACAGTCCAATGTCGGTGTTGGAGCACCCTGAACCAACAACCGTATCGTGGGTTAGTGGGCGTCCGCCCCAAATAGAACGAACAATCACGAATAAATTAAAAAAATGAGATAAGGAAAGTGGTCAGGCTGCTGGACTCCCAAGTGGGCGAGCTGTGTTCAGCAGCCAGTCAGAGTGGCCTAGCGGTTCTAGGCGCTACAGTTTGGAACCGCGCGACCGCTAGGGTCGCAGGTTCGAATCCTCCCTCGGGATGGAAGTGTGTGACCAAATAAGTTAAGTCCCATAGTGCTCAGAACCGTTTTTTTTTGTGTTCGACACTCATTCGTGCCTTTTCTTTTTTTTTTCAGAATATTATGAAGTGTCCGTCCGGTCATTGACATGTTTGTTCTCTCTCTGCAGTGTTCGCAGTTGTCATACTATACATCGGTTGTAGAATATTAGTTATGCGTTAAGAATACTTTGGAAGCTAGCAAGTGAGAAACAAATATAATTTTATACTACACTACTGGCCATTAAAATTGCTACACCACGAAGATGAATTACTACAGACGCGAAATTTTACCGACAGGAAGAAGATGCTGTGGTATGCAAATGATTAGCTTTTCACAGCATTCACACAAGGTTGGCGCGGGTGGCGGCACCTACAACGTGCTGACATGAGGGAAGTTTCCAACCGATTTCTCATACAGAAACAGCAGTTGACCGGCGTTGCCCGGTGAAACGTTGTTGTGATGCCTCGTGTAAGGAGGAGAAATGCGTACCATGACGTTTCCGACTTTGATAAAGGTCGGATTGTAGCCTATCGCGATTGCGGTTTATAGTATCGCGATATTGCTGCTCGCATTTGTCGAGATCCAATGACTGTTAGCAGAATATGGAATCGGTGGATTCAGGAGGGTAATACGGAACGCCGTGCTGGGTCCCAACGACCTCGTATCACTAGCAGTGGAGATGACAGGCATCTTATCCGCATGGCTGTAACGGATCGTGCAGCCACGTCTCGATCCCTGAGTCAACAGATGGGGAAGTTTGCAAAACAACAACCATCTGCACGAACAGTTCGACGTCGTTTACAGCAACATGGACTATCAGCTCGGAGACCATGGCTGCGGTTACCCTTGACGCTGCATCCCAGACAGGAGTGCCTGCGATGGTGTACTCAACGACAAACCTGGGTGCACGAATGGCAAAACGTCATTTTTTCGGATGCATCCAGGTTCTGTTTACAGCATCACGATGGTCGCATCCGTGTTTGGCGACATTGCGGTGAACGCACATTGGAAGTGTGTATTCGTCATCGCCATACTGGCGTATCACCCGATGTGATGGTATGGGGTGCCGTTGGTTACACGTCTCGGTCACCTCTTGTTCGCATTGACGGCACTTTGAACAGTGGACGTTACATTTCAGATGTGTTACGACCCGTGGCTCTACCCTTCATTCGATCCCTGCGAAACCCTACATTTCAGCAGGATAATGCACGATCGCATGTTGCAGGTCCTGTACGGGCCTTTCTGGATTCAGAAAATGTTCGACTGGTGCCCTGACCAGCACATTCTCCAGATCTCTCACCAATTGAAAACGTCTGGTCAATGGTGGCCGAGCAACTGGCTTGTCACAATACGCCAGTCACTACTCTTGATGAACTGTGGTATCGTGTTGAAGCTGCATGGGCAGCTGTACCTGTACACTCCATCGAAGCTCTGTTTGACTCAATGCTCAGGCGTATCAAGGCCGTTATTACGGCCAGAGGTCGTTGTTCCGGGTACTGATTTCTCTGGATCTGTGCACCCAAATTGTGTGAAAATGTAATCACATGTCAGTTCTAGTATAATATATTTGTCCAATGAATACCCGTTTATCATCTGCATTTCTTCTTGGTGTAGCAATTTTAATGGCCAGTAGTGTAAATCGCACGTGTATGGTTCATATGTTCGACCTGTGGACAGACAAGTCCTGAGCATGTACGCTCTTCAGTAGCAACAGTATGAGAAAACAACATGACGGGCGAGCACGCTGAGGAGGCAGGAAATACGAAGCGAGGGACAATATTCCAGCGAGGGCCGGGCCTCGGCAGGCACTCTACACTGCGTCCCTCCCCTCCGAGAGCCTCGTCGTCGAGCAGTCCGCCGAGACATGTGAAATCGTTTTCGCAATCTCGGCCGAGGGAAGCGCGTGCGGGCCAGGGAGAGTGGTAGGACTCTGGCGGCGGGTTCGGTTTCTGGTGTCCGGATGTCGGCGATTGGCCGAAACCCGATCTCCCCCCGCCGCGAATGGGGGGGGGGGGGGGGGGGCGGATGAAATATAGCGAGGCGCGACAAAGCGACGGATCGCCTTACGCCAGAGTCGTAATCGCGGCCGCGCGCCCCCGCTGAATGAATGCAGGCCAGACCACGCCTGCCCCAGCGCCGCACAATAGGCCGGCACAATTAGTGAGCCGTAAACAACGGCCACTGCGGCGGCAGTGTGGGAAGTACGGCAGACGGAAACGTACCACCGTCTCCACATGCCTGCCTCGCCGTTAAGAGGGGTTGAAATCTTCGTTCTGCCTGACTGGCGTGTGCTGCGGTTTCTCTATTCATCCGAAGCTGAATACAAGCTTCAAGTATGGGAATCCCTGTTATTCCCCAGAACTACACTGCAGGAAAAAAATTAGTACACCGATTTAAAGGTTCCCATTTCACACTAGATTTCTTGGTGCAACAGTGCGTATAGAGTATATGAAATGATTACATTTACAGATCAATAGCACAAACAGTTCTGAGTTACCAGGTATCGATATATTGACACACAGTAGTATTTGGTGCAGCCTCCATGGGCGGCAATGCAGTGGCTGACTGTGGCATCCAGGCGATCGTACAAACGGCGAATACCGTGCTGGGATACGCTTTGCCTCATTGCTCGACCTCTTCAGGTACTTGTCTAAGAGTTGTTAGCTGACGAGTCGCACGAGACACTTCTCGTCCCATCGTATCCCACATGTGATCGATTGGAGACAAATCTGGAGATCGGGCTGGCCAGTGAAGTGTTGTACGTGTTGCAGAGCATGTTGAGTTTCACGGACAGTGCGTGGGCGAGCGTTATTTTGTTGGAACAACACATCACGTTCTTGTTGCAAGAACGGCAGAGGAACGGGTCTAAGAACACTATGCACGCACCGAGCGCTGGTTAGCGTCCCCTCTAGAAACAGCAAAGGTGTACTCGTCTTATAGCTTATCGCAAAAGGCCTGGGGTGGGACGAGTATATCTTGGACGAAAGCACTCGACGAGACAGCGTTCACCAGCTCTACATCGCACCCTCATTTGCGCGCAGGCAGAATCGACTGTCATCGCTGAGGACCATGGCGCTCCATTCCAAGTGATCCTTTGATCGCCGACTGCTGTGGCCGAGAGTTCAAGGCACTTCAGTCCGGAACTGCGCTGCTGATACGGCCGCAGGTTCGAATCCTGCCCCGGGCATGGATGTTTGTGATGTCCTTAGGTTAGTTAGGTTTAAGTAGTTCTAAGTCTAGGGGCTGATGACCTCAGATGTTAAGTCCCATACTGATCAGAGCTATTTGAACCATTTTTGATCCTCTGACACCAGTCGAGCCGTGCACGCCGATGCAGTGGCCTTAGTGGAAGGCAGGCTGGGGGTGTGCATGCCTCCCACTGCTAATAACCGGTTCGCAGCAGTTCGTCCAGACGGTTCTGGGATCACAAGCCCTCCTATCTGTGCTGTGGTAGCTGTGCGATATTCCACTGATGCCCTTAAAATACGACGATCCTGGTGGGCGTCTGTGCTTTGTAGACCTCCAGAACGTCGCCTACGGGCATAAGAATGTTCGCGTGGCCACTGATACCAGCATCGTTACACAACTGACGCAGCACGTCTAACTTGCGTGGCAGTTGTCCGAACAGACCATCCCGTCACTCGAAAGACCAGAAGTTGACCCTTTCGAACTACAATGAAGAGCCAAAGAAACTGGTACACCTGCCTAATATCGTGTCGAGCAGAAGTGAAGCAACACGACGAGGCATGAACTCGACTAATGTCTGAAGTAGTGCTGGAGGGAACTGACACCATGAATGCTGCAGGGCTGTCCGTGAATCTGTAACAGTACGAGAGGGTGGAGATCTCTTCTGAACAGCACATTGCTAGGCACCCCAGGTACGCTAAATAATGCTCATGTCTTGGAAGTTTTGTGGCAAGGGTGAGAGCGTTCCTGGAGCAACTGTGTAGCAGTTGTGGACGTTTTTGTTATCGCACTGTCCAGCTGGTATTCCGTCGGAATGCACAATGCACACGAATGGATGCAAGTGATCAGACAGGATGCTCACGTATGTGACACCTGTCAAAGTCGTATCTAGATATATCAGGGGCCCCATATCACTCCACCGGCACACGCCCCACCATTACAGAGCCTCCGCCAGCTTGAACAATCTCCTGCTGACATGCAGGGTCCATGTATTCATGTGGTTGTCCCCATACACGTGCAAGTTCATCCGCCCGATACAATTTGAAGCGAGACTCGTCCGACCAGCCAACATGTTTCCAGTCAACAATTGTCCAATGTCGGTGTTGACGGGCCCAGGCGGGCGTAAAGCTTTGTGTCGAGCAGTCATCAAGGGTATGCGAGTGGGCTTTCGGCTCCCAAACCCCAAATCGATGGTGTCTCATTGAATGGTTTGCATGCTGACACTCGTTAATGGCCCAGCACTGAAATCTGCAGCAATTTGCGGAAGGGTTGCACTTCTGTCACGATTCTCTTCAGTCGTCGTTGGTCCCGTTATTGGAGGACCTTTTTCCGGCCGCAGCGATGTCAGAGATTTTATGTTTTGCAGAATTCCAGATATTCACGATTCACTAGTGAAATGGTCGTACGGGAAAATCCCCACTTCACCACTACCTCGGAGATGCTATGCCCCGTCGCTCGTGCTCCGACTATAAAACGACGTTCAAACTCACTTAAATCGTGATAACTTGCGATTGTAGCAGCAGTAACCGATCTAACAACTGTGCCAGACACTTGTCTTATATAGGCCTGCGGACCGCCGCACCGTATTCTACCTGTTTACATATATCTGTATTTGAAAGCGCATGCCTATACCAGTTTCTTTGGCGCTTCAATGTAGTTCAGTCGGCGTAGGACGCACGAGTGCGTCTCCATGGCATTGTTGCCTGCTTGCTTCACACGTTTGCACCACACTGAGAAATCTGGCTGTGAGTATTCCCTACTCAGTGGTAAACACAGAGCGCGTTCTGATAGCTATGCCAATAGCTATCTGTTGGCAGACGGCGTTGACACCATACCAGTACGCCTACTATCCCCCAGGTGGCATATGCCGACATCGGATCACAATCTGACGTTCCAGATATACTTTTTTTTTTCTTTTCATCACTGTACTTGTATAGCTTATCGCGGAGTGCTCTGGCTTGTGCAACAGGGAGCTGAGCCAGACTTGGGTCTAATCCACGAGCCGGATTGGCGACTACTGGTCCGGTGAGCTGGCTAACCTTAATCGTACAGCTAAATGGGAATGGGAATCGGATCTGGATCGAATCCACGAACTGCAATGGCCAAAGTTGGTGGGCGGTTGTCCAGCCTTACTCGCACAGCTTAACAGAGGCAGCAACGGAAATATTGGAACGCTGTCAGGCCAGTCCAGATGCGTAATCATAATATACACGTGATGTGGATGTCTATGATCCCAGACACTTACTTTACTTTAGCAGGGATTTCCACTTAGCAGCAGTTGCCTGTTCTCAGATGTCACAAACTTATAACCTGCCAATCTTCTTCCGATAGACCTTTCCATGGCTTCGTCTACAGTTACCCCTCACGTTTCCCTAGACCTCTCTTGGGTACTTCTACCTGGCACAGATCAGTTGAGCAAAGGCTGCGCCATTGTTCTTCCTCCATCCGTCGGACATGTTCATACCAATCTTAGTGCTCGAACACTGATCGTAACAGTGAATGATTCCACCGCATCCATCTCCTTTCTTATGTATTCATTCCTGAATTGCTCCATTCGAGTCGCTCTCGTGCTCCCGTTCATTTCGGCTGTCTCAGTTTTCGCCCTTTGTCTCTCATTCAGTATCCAACACTCTGAGCTTTAGGTCAGAATGCTTTCAACCACAGAACCTAGCACATCTTTCTTTGTTCGTCTGGATATGTGTCGACTCCAGAAAACACCATATAATCATCTAATAGCTACCCTCTATCGACTTATACTGTGGGATATTTCCAGTTACATTGTTCAGTACTAGGTATTAGCGAACCCAGATACTTGGAACATTCCACATTTCTTACCTTGCATACTTACATCAACAAGATTTTCTGTTTTAGCCATTTTGTCTGTTAGTCCCCGTTGTTTATAAGTATCCATTAACTTTCTCATTGGACACATGAACTGATACCGCGGTGGACATGACGTCCGTCCTCTGCCGGACGAGCTCTGATCTTACAGCAGAAACACTTCGCCCTCCATCCAAGTTAGGCGCGATCCGATCACCGAAGTGCTTCGTCTGCCTTTCCGTTTTGCAGTTATTTATTATTAATAAATACTTCTGAAATAATGAAATGGTAGTACGCTGCTGAGGGATGCTTTAATTTGAAACTCAAGTAAATACGCTGTTTAATTTTTCAAATATTGATAATAGAACTTCCGAACGCAGCACCTAATCGCGGAGTAGGACCTTAATTTAGGAGTTCTTTCTCACGATACCCCTACCGAACAAACCATCTGTCATCGGTACCTCTCACCACGTTACGTCATCTTGCCACAGCTGCCTTCTTAACTGCTCCTAAAAAGAGCTGCTTCTAGCCGAATATGATGGCTGCAAAGCCAGAAATATTACGAGGGTCACTCCTAAAGAAATGCACATAATTTTTTTAAATCCATCTTTTATTCTACATTTTTGAAAGTTTTACAGTGTTTGGATACATACTTTAGGAACAATATTTTCATTTCTCCACATAATTTCCATCCCTCTCAACTGCCTTACGCCATCTTGGAACCAGCGCCTGTATACCCGAACGGTAAAATTCTGGACCAACCTGTTGGAGCCACTGTTTGGCAGCGTGCACAAGGGACTCACCATCTTCAAACCTTCTTCCACGAAGAGAGTCTTTCAGTTCCAAAAGAGATGATAGTCACATGGAGCCAGGTCATGACTGTAAGGCGGGTGTTTCAGTGCTGTCCATCCGAGTTTTGTGATCGCTTCCATGGTTTTTTGGCTGACATGTGGCCGTGCATTGTCGTGCAACAGCAAAACATCCTGCTTTTGCCGATGTGGTCGAACACGACTCAGTCGAGCTTGAAGCTTATTCAGTGCATCAGAATTTATGGCGGTTCCACTTGGCATGATAAGCAAGAGTCCTTCGGAATCGAAAAACACCGTAGCCATAACTTTTCCAGCAGAAGGTGTGGTTTTGAATTTTTTTTCCTTGGGTGAATTCGCATGATGCCACTCCATTGATAGCCTCTTCGTCTCTGGTGAAAAATGATGGAGCCATGTTTCATCACCTGTCTCAATTCTTCCAAGAAAATCATCTCCATCATTCTCGTACTGTTCCAAAAGTCCGCTGCATACCGTTTGTCTTATTTCTTTGTGAGCCACTGTCAACGTCCTGGGAACCCACCTGGCACAAACCTTTTTTAACACCAACACTGTCAGTATTCTGCAAACACTTCCTTCCCCTATCCAATCGTAGCGTGACAATTCGTTCACTATGATGCGTCTGTCAGCAGTCACCAATTCGTTAACTCTCTGCGCATTGTCTGGAGTGTGTGCAGTACGAGGCCTGCCGCTGCGAGGACAATCCTCAATACTGCCGTGCCTGCTTTTATCACGTAACCTGCTTACCCCAACGACTAACTGTACTGCGATCAACAACAGCATCACCATACACTTTTTTCAACCTCTTGTGGATGTTTCCCACTGTCTCGTTTTCACAGCACAGGAATTCTATGACAGCACGTTGCTTCTGACGAACGTCAAGTGCAGTAGCCATCTTGAAGACATGCTGTGACGGCGCCACTCACGGGAACAGGTTGAACTAAGTTTGAAAACAAGCGGGAAAGATGTATCTACACACTGTAAAACTTTCACACATGCAGGATGAAAACTGTATTTTTACAAAAATAGTGTGCATTTCTTTTGGAGTGACGCTCGCACATGGTGAAAGACAGTGTAAGACCTTGGAGCTGCCAGAGGGATGACGACCCGCTGCCTACCTCCAAATCTGATCAGCCAAAGGGATAATGAGCCTATCCTGTTTTCGGTTCATGTCCCTTGTGTCCGGAAGATGTTCAGCCAGATCAGCTTGGAACTGACACCGGTGGTAGAACAAACAGCCAACCCGTTGACCCGCAGATGCTTCACTCACTGCCTTCCCTAGACAAACGGCCTGGACGGCAGTAGCGGCAAACGTATCTTCACGCCAAAGTCCGTGTTCCAGGAGCCGTAGCGCGAGCTACCGATCGCGCAACGGTTCAGGTGGCTTCCGCAGAGTACCTGGCAGCGAGGTGACGTCGTGGTGACCAGCGATTTGGGACAGGCGCTGCGCTTGTAAACCCCCCCTGCCGAGAACCGGGAGGGCAGCGGAGCTGAATGAAAGTCCTGGCCCGGGTGGTGTGTTCCCGCGGCGGCGAGACCGCGGGGATAAAGGCCCGCCGGCCTGGCTGTTGTGAGCGCGAGAAACTTGGCCCATTCCGACCGACCGCACCGCACCGCACGGCACAGCACAGCACAATGCGAGCCGACACAATTAGTCCGGCAAACAACAGCTGGCCCCCGGCTAGCGGCCAGCCGCTGTACGCACACTGGCTGCAACCCTTCTGAGGGCCCTCTGCCTCACAATAAGGGACTACCGCGGCATTTCCTTCCGGAAAAGTTTCGCGTAATGTTGGTAAACACCTACGTGAACCGTGAATTTACTTTCAAAACCTTGTCTTAAAAAAAACTTTATTTAGTAGCGATTCATCGAGAACATTAACACATTTAACCACACTATGTGAGCGTGGAAGTAGTTGCCAATGGTTAACTGATGAAACAAATAAAATTTTTTTTCAATAAATGGAAATTTTATTCCTAAAAGCTCCCTTTTTTTAAAACAGATTTAAAATTATAATCAGAAGGCACCCTGTAAATATCAAGTTACAATTTATTCAGAGGCAGAAATAACAATTTTATTTATTTATTTATTGAGGTATGAGCTTTCGGGCTGAGAACCTTATCGCTCCCTTTTAACACGGCCGTAGTCCCGATCGCTCACAACAACCTCTGAAACACTACACTGGTGCAAATCTGCAGCACACCAGATTACTTTAAACTAAAAATGTTAACAACTCACACAAACACATAAACTATGCACCCCGTAAGAGAGATGGTACAAAACACTCACATTAAAAATTATTTGCCACCGAAAGTGCAACTTGTTTTTAAAAGATCTCTTATGGCGGAAGGGTGGCAACTTTATATACTAAAATGACCATTTAAATAAAATCCATAAAATGCAGTTTTACTCCAAATCTACCAACATGCTCTACATTACACATATACCACCTCGCAAGATGATAGCAAGATAAAACGTATTTCAGGAATTCGGCCTTTACACCTTAAGCAATAAATTCGGTAACACCGAATCCGACAAACATGACAGAGGCACCTATTAACATATGACAGACCAACAGACAGACAGACAGACACTAACTGCCTAACAAATACGGACGGGAGACAAACGAGCAAGCTGGGGACGAGAGACTGACCAAGAAAACAAGTAGAATTTAACAGTAAATGAAACAACATATCACGAATCACTTAACTTCTAATACACTGCGATGTCTGGCGAAGACCTGGCGCAGCACCCCCAAAACACTAGCCCGAACCGTCCGCTGCCAGCCGCTTCAACGGACGCAGGGAGGCGCGCCGATCTCCTGTCTCACGACGTCGCAACTCGCACCGCCCAGACCGATGTCGTGGGTTGACTCCTGTTGCTCTCGTGTCGGCCGCGAAGCCACTCTCCTCGCTATACGGCGCGGCCCACTGGACTCACGTGGTGACCTTACATGCGCCGACGCCCAATGCGGACAAGTCATCTTGTATCTCAGTGCGCGACCGACCAACCGATCGATCCAACCGCCAATGACCGTTGCCTGAGCAACTCGAGCAGACTGGCGGCCTAACACATACTAGCACTCCGGACGACAGACAGACACTGACTGCCTCACCAATGCGGACGAGAGACAGACCCAGACTGACTTGGCTGACCAACTGACCAGACTCAATCCGACTGACAGACTCCTCCTGCCGAGCTCATAGCGCCCCTTAAATGCACGTGAACAGACAACTTTTCCCCTTTTCCACCAGAGGGAGACGCCAAAGCTGCGATTGCCACAGCGGCGCCACCGCCAGAAACGGAAGGCGACTGCTTTACACTAACCGCTGCGGCGCGCTCTTCAAAACAGCAAATTTTACCATGGCTCACTACGTACTTGCACACAGCTGAACCTACTTTCATAGTAAGTGCGTCAAATCTCATGTTCAGGCCTATTCTGCAATGCGCGTGGCTCTGGAAAGAACACGATGCGTTTTCTTCTGCATCTACACTATCTGATCAAAAGGGTCCGTAACGCGTTGTGTATCCCGTATTTAGTCATACAAGGATGTAAGTTCAGGTCGTTAAATCAAAAATGTGACATCCATATTCATGTCAATAACATAAAATACGTACTTTTCATGTCCGCCCCGATAGCTGGGTGGTTATACAGAAATAAGAGGGCTGCTCGCCCTCTGTAATAAAAAACTGAGTAATGGAATCAACGATCGACTTGAACGGATGTCTTGTGACGTCTGCCCAGACCAAACGCAACGAACAATACCGAACAAAAAGAAAAAGAAAAGGAAAAGAGTGGTCAGCGTGACGGATTGCCGATCAACGGGCCCGGGTTCGATTCCCGGCTGGGTCGGGGATTTTCTCCGCTCAGGGACTGGATGTTGTGCTATCATCATTTCATCCCCATCCGGCGCGCAGGTCGCCCAATGTGGCGTCGAATGTAATAAGACCTGCACGAAGGCGGCCGGACCTGCCCCGTAAGGGGCCTCCCGGCCAATGACGCCAAACGCTGATTTCCATTTTTTTCGTACTTCTCATGTACCGTGTGGCGTAATGTATAATAGACAGATATACAGAGTGATTCAAAAAGAATACCACAACTTTAAAAATGTGTATTTAATGAAAGAAACATAATATAACCTTCTGTTATACATCATTACAAAGAGTATTTAAAAAGGTTTTTTTTCACTCGAAAACAAGTTCAGAGATGTTCAATATGGCCCCCTCCAGACACTCGAGCAATATCAACCCGATACTCCAACTCGTTCCACACTCTCTGTAGCATATCAGGCGTAACAGTTTGGATAGCTGCTGTTATTTCTCGTTTCAAATCATCAATGGTGGCTGGGAGAGGTGGCCGAAACACCATATCCTTAACATACCCCCATAAGAAAAAATCGCAGAGGGTAAGATCAGGGCTTCTTGGAGGCCAGTGATGAAGTGCTCTGTCACGGGCTGCCTGGCGGCCGATCCATCGCCTCGGGTAGTTGACGTTCAGGTAGTTACGGACAGATAAGTGCGAATGTGGTGGCGCTCCATCCTGCTGAAATATGAATTGTTGTGCTTCTTGTTCGAGCTGAGGGAACAGCCAATTCTCTAACATCTCCAGATACTGTAGTCCAGTTACAGTAGCACCTTCGAAGAAAAAGGGACCAAAAACTTTATTGGCTGAAATGGCACAGAAAACGTTCACCTTAGGCGAGTCACGTTCATACTGAGTTGTTTCCCGCGGATTCTCAGTGCCCCATATACAGACATTGTGACGGTTGACTTTCCCGTTAGTGTGGAAAGTTTCTTCATCACTAAACACAATCTTTGAAACGAAAGATTCATCTGTTTCCATTTGAGCAAGGATAAAATCACAGAAATCGATTCTTTTAATCTTATCAGCTGCAGACAGTGCTTGAACCAATTTCAGACGATAAGGTTTCATAACTAACCTTTTTCGTAGGACTCTCCATACAGTTGATTGTGGAATTTGCAGCTCTCTGCTAGCTCTGCGAGTCGATTTTCCTGGGCTGCGAACAAATGCTTGCTGGATGTGTGCTACATTTTCATCACTCGTTCTCGGCCGTCCAGAACTTTTCCCTTTGCACAAACACCCATTCTGTGTAAACCGTTTATACAACGTTTAATACACCACCGATCAGGAGGTTTAACACCATACTTCGTTCGAAATGCACGCTGAACAACTGTCGTCGATTCACTTCTGCCGTACGCAATAACACAAAAATCTTTCTGTTGAGCGGTCGCCATCTTAGCATCAATTGACGCTGACGTCTAGTCAACAGCGCCTCAAGCGAGCAAATGTACAACTAAATGAAACTTTATAGCTCCCTTAATTCGCCGACAGATAGTGCTTAGCTCTGCCTTTTGTCGTTGCAGAGTTTTAAATTCCTAAAGTTGTGGTATTCTTTTTGAATCACCCTGTATATCCACACCATCACACAGGAATTCCAAACTGCATTAGGATCCACTGCAAGTACTATGACAGTTACGCAGGAGGTGAGAAGACTTGGATTAAATGGTCAAGCGGCTGCTCATAAGCCACACATCACGCCGGTAAATGCCTAACGACGCCTCGCTTGGTGTAAGGAGCGTAAACATTGGACGGTTGAACAGAGGAAAAACGTTGTGTGGAGTGAGGAGTCACGGTACACAATGTGGCGATGCGATGGCGCCGTGTGGGTATGGCGAAAGTCCGGTGACGTCATCTGCCAGCGCGTGTAGTGGCAACAGTAAAATTCAGAGTCGCTGGTGTTATGGTGTCGTCGTGTTTTTCATGAAGAGGGCTTGGACCGCTTGCTGTTTTGCGTGACACTATCACAGCACAGCCCTACAGTGATGTTTTAAGCACCTTCTTGCTACCCAGTGTTGAAGAGCAATTCGGGGATGACGATTGCATCTTTCAACACGATCGAGCACCTGTTCATAATGCACGGCCTGTGGCGGAGTGTTTACACGAGAATAACATCCCTGTAATGGACTGGCCTGCACAGCGTCCTGATCTGAACTCTATAGATCACCTTTGGGATGTTTTGGAACGCCGTCGGCCTGGGTGGCCGAGCGGTTCTAGGCGCTACAGTCTGGAACCGCGCAACCGCTACGTTCGCAGGTTCGAATCCTGCCTCGGGCATGGATGTGTGTGATGTCCTTAGCTTAGTTAGGTTTAAGTAGTTCTAAGTTCTAGGGGACTGATGACCTAAGATGTTAAGTCCCATAGTGCTCAGAGCCATTTGAACCATTTGTAAGTCATTTTCAGCCAGGTGTCCGGATATTTTTGATCACACAGTGTACATCGCGTGCCCCTCGCGGACCTCTCGTGGTGTGTGTGGAGGGGCGGAAGTGGTGGCGCTGGTGTGTCGGCAGGGGAGGCTCCGCTCATTAGCGAGGTGCGCGGTGGCGCTGGCGATGTCCGTAGGCCGGCAGCTGCGGCTGCGGCGCCCGTATGGGTCCGGCGGCTGTGCCCTTGCGTGCGGCACGCAACCCGATCCGTCGCGCCGGCTGACCGCTTATCGGCCAATACGGCAGCCGGCGCGCCGTGAGCGACCCATCACTCTGCCCCGGCGCCCGGGCCGCGGAAAGCCACCACTTACCGGCCGCACCTGCCTGCCGTGTCGCGACACCTCAGACGTGCCGCACTGTACATAACGACTTAGCTAGGCGCGTGGGAGCCAGGTTAGGAGAAGGATTTAGGGATAATAAGGAAGCATAGTTTAGACAAGAACAGAATAGAAGCTTTCGAAATGTGGTGCTACAGAAGAATGCTGAAGATTAATATGACTGTATGATTGTTAGTGTGGCAGAGCATAGAATTAACCAGGGTCTACATCTACATATATACTCCGCTAGCCACCAAGGTGTGTGTGGCGGAGGGCACAATTCGCGCCACACTCATATTTCCCCCCTCTGTTCCACTGGGAGGGAAAAACGATTGTCTGAATGCCTCAGTACGAGCTCTCATTTCCCTTATCTTTCAGTGGCGATCATTGCGCGATTTGAAAGTTGGTGGTAATAATATATGCTCCACATCCTCGGCGAAGATCGGATTTCGGAATTTAGTGAGCAGCCCCTTCCGTTTAGCGCGTCTATCTGCAAGTGTGTCCCACTTCAAATTTTCTATGACATTTGTAACGCTCTCGCGATGGCTAAATGTACCAGTCTCGAATCTTGCCGTTCTTCGTTGGACCTTCTCAGTCTCTTGAATCAGACCCAACTGGTAAGGGTCCCATACAGACGAGCAATAAGACTGGACGAATTAACGTATTGTAAACAATTTCCTTTGTTGAAGGACTGCATCGCTTCAGGATTCTACCAATAAACTGTAATCTAGAGTTCGCCTTGCCCGTTGCTTGTGTAATCTGATCATACCATTAGAGATCATTTCGAATAGACACACCCAAATACTTGACTGATGTTACCGCTTCCAAAAACTGGGCATTTATTTTGTACTCGTACGTTAATAGGGATTTTCGTCTTTTTATACGCAGTAGGCTACTTTTTCTAATATTGAGAGATAACTGCCACTCATTACACCATGCATTTATTTTCTGCAAATCCTCATTGATTTGTTCACGACTTTCGTGTGATACTGCTTTCCTGTAGACTACAGCATCATCGGCAAACAGTCTAATGCCACTGTCAATACCATCAACCAGATCGTTTATGTAAAACGTGAAAAGCAGTGGACCTATTACGCTGGCCTTGGGGCACACCCGAAGTTACTCTTATTTCTGCTGAAGTCTCCCCATTCAGGACGACATACTGCTCTCTGTCTGTTAGAAAACTTTCTATCCAACCGCATATGTCATCGGATAGACCGTAAGCGCGCACTTTTTGGAGTAAGCGACAGTGCGGAACTGAGTCGAACGCCTTTCGAAAGTCGAGAAATATGGCATCACTCTGGAAGGCGGTATCTAGAGCCTGTTGTATATCATGCGACAAAGAGGGCCAGCTGTGTCTCGCATGGCCGCTGTTTCCTAAAACCATGCTGGTTTCTGCAGACGAACTTCTCAGAGTCTAGAAAGGTTATTATGTCTAAAAATATGTTCCATGATTCTACAACAAATCGATGTCAGTGAAATTGGATAATAATTATGTGCATCCGATTTTCTACCCTTCTTATAGATTGCTATGACCTGGGCCTTCTTACCAGTCCCGTGGAACTTTCCGCTGTTCCAGTGATCTCTGATAGATGATGGATAAGAGTGGTGCTACATTTGTAGCATAGTAACATATAGTCTTATGGGGATACCGTCTGGGCCAGATGCCTTCCTGGCGCCTAAAGATGTTAAATGTTTTACAATTGCACACTAAACACTATGTCAGCCACCCTTGCGTTTGTTCAATAATTGAAAGGGGGAATGGTGCTGCAGTCCTCTACCATAAACGAGTTTTTGAAAGCTAGGTTTAGAATTTCGGCCTTCTGTTTATCATCATCCGTTACATTACCCATACTGTCAGCAAGAGAAGTGTAAGGTGTCAGACAAATCCAACACCTTCCATGAAAACCCCGACATGATAGCAAATCCGGCAGTATATCGCATAGCTCCGAATAAATCCTGACATTAAATTAACCTAAGTAATATGATCAACGAATGAGCAAATGGAATACCACAGACTAACACAAGAACGGCTAAATGCATGTCATACCTTCCCACTGTGTAACGGATGCAGTTACGAGGGGAGAAACGAGAACAGAAGCCGAGAGAAGAACCGTGTTAAGTTAGAAGGCCCTACGATAAGGGACGGACACCCACATCGCCGGCCGACCGCCAAGACCACCCCCCAGCCCATGTTAAAAGATAGGGCCCTCCAGAAGAACAGTATAGATCTTACGATAACACTAAATGGGCCACACCAGCTGGAAGTTTTAGCGTGAGACTATACGCGTCTCTGTTACGTTGCAAACGTTAAAAACATTGCCCCACCATGAAAAGTATAACGTTTCTCATTGGATAGACAGAATTTTTGTAGGCAGAGGTTAAGGTTGACATTGAGACCCAGATTGGTCAGTTGAAAACACAGCCAGATAGCTTTTCTTAAACCAACTTCGGTAAATTGTAGTAAGGAGAAGTTAGGTGAGAGTTGCTTCCGAGACGGCGAGGTGTGTGGAGCTGTGCTGCCCGCCGCCCCCTTACGCTGCCTAACCAACGACAAGGTAATGAACGCACGCGATGCCGCATAAGGCTTCACTCAGAACTGCAGAAGTCTCATCTGTTACACCCCCTTTTTGCATAATACTAATGTCGATCGTCAATTAAAACTTCGTGGTATTCACATTTGCTATTAGAAGTTAAAAATCTGAAACGCGATGATTTTTCTGTTATATAATTATTGAGAAGCCACATCAGCAACTGTAATTTACGACAAGTTACATAAGTAATTAAAGATAATTGAGGGTCACTGTAGACCATTTTTGATAGTTTTCTCTTTTATGAAACTTCATTTAAACCTAGATTATAGATGTGATATGGCATAGGTCATCATTTGATCCATTAGAGAACTTGGAAACCCATTCAGGGAATATTCGTTCACATTTTTGTTGAAGGCAATTGGTTTTTATCATCCTGATCACAATATTTCCTTTTATCAAATGGTTCAAATGGCTCTGAGCACTATGGGACTTAACATCTATGGTCATCAGTCCCCTAGAACTTAGAACTACTTAAACCTAACTAACCTAAGGACAGCACACAACACCCAGCCATCACGAGGCAGAGAAAATCCCTGACCCCGCCGGGAATCGAACCCGGGAACCCGGGCGTGGGTCCTTTTATCAATAGTGCAATTTATAAACAATGTTTTGTGAGTAGAATAAAAATTCCAGTGGTAAACTTAACTGCTTTTTCGACGTTATTTTACCAGCTAACTAAAAATAGGAAAGCCTTGAACCCCTTCCACAAAATTTAGTTAGTATTAAGATTCTTTTACAGGGAGTGCAGTGGAGCTGACGCTGAAATAATTAAGTATTTGATTATATCATCGCTAGTCTCACTGAACTCTTCTGAACTCTACATGTCATGTGTGGTCTCGCGTCTCCTAACCAGCAACAGGTCCCAGGTTCAAACTAGTCAACTCCCTAAAAAACACGCTCAGAGCGTCGTTGCGCGAAAGTGGCAGGGAGACACGACTTAGAACAAACAGACGCCAGGCAGAATGTTAGAGAAGGTATTGAATTATTTGTTGCGTTCATAGATTTTACGTACGACAATAAATGCTTTAGATCAAATCTGCGGAGCAGCAGCTACGTCGCCTAATTTGTCTCACGTACTGCACGCAGTGCGATTTCGTACGACGCCGCGGAAGCTTTCAGGGCGGTTTAAAGGAACGATTCAGCCGTCTCCACCAATAATCTTCGATTTTTATTCGGTTTCAGACACTCGGTCTGGGGTTCTTCCCTGGTCAAGTACTCCTGTTCCTCTGGCTGGTGTCTCTTTGGTGACCGCTCTGGGCCTTCACACCGCAGGACTTCCCCCCACCCCCACATGCTCCCTGCGCCCCGTTCAGACAATGCTATTGTCGTGATCTACCGGAAGAAAGAACCCCTGCAGCTACTTTACTGTGGACGGAAATCGACGCCGCCCCCGCCTCTACCGTGACGTGCATGGCCGCTCCCGTCGTCCGTAGCGGGCGGACAACCCACGCCGCGTTCGCAGGCGGTCGGATCCTTTAATAGCGGCCGCTTCGCTGTCACGGAAGCACACAGCAGCATAAGCCAGCACGGCCCAGTCCCTTGCTTTTCAGCCGAGCGCTAGGCGCACCTGCCTCCAAACCGCTAGCGGTTGCTTGGTCCCTAACAAAAGAACAGTCGCTCGTCTCACTCTTAGAGTGTTTACAGATGAGGCTGTCGTTACCGTCTACTAAATTCGCCAGAATATCAGTATGAATTACAAAATGTTTGTATACATCTGCACTGTGCGAGAAATGCCAATTGACTCTGGTCAATAAAAAGTGTTTGGTCCTCAGCATGAGTGTTAAGAAGTCCTTGTATGTTAAAGATTAAAAAGTTTCGAAGTCAAGGTCTCAGACAAATTTTATGGTGATTACTAGTTTCGTTTCGAAGTCAAGGTCTCAGACAAATTTTATGGTGATTACTAGTTTCAGTTACACCGAGCCATCTTCGGATCTAAAATACAAAATTTTTTTTCAGCATATAGCAACGTCCAATAGCATGTAGGAATCAAAATTCCAAATACAAGATGGATTTACTTATTCCTAGTCAAGACTTCATCTATGGTTCTCAAGGAGATATGATTTCAATTTATTTTTGAAACTATTACTGCTGTCTTCAGACATTTTATTTCATCTGTAATTTATGGAAAAGTTTTAAAGCAGCATATTTTACCCCTTTCTGTGCCAAAGATAGGTTAAACACATGTAGTCAGTGCTACAGAGACCCGCCAGGGTACCCGAGAGCGCTAACGCTCTGCTTCCAGGACTCGGGCAGGCGCGCCGGCCCCGGATCGAATCCGCCCGGCGAATTGACGACGAAGGGCCAGTGCGCCGGCCAGCCTGGATGTGGTTTGTAGGCGGTTTTCCACATCCCCCTAGGTGAATACCGTGCTGGTCCCCACGTTCAGCCTCAATTACACGACTCTCAGACATCTGCAACACTTTCGCACTATTCCATGGCTTACACTGGACACAGACAGCTGGGGTACACTAATTCCTTCCCGGGGGGTACGGGGTGGCGACAGGAAGGGCATCCTGCCACCCCTTAAACTTAACATGCCACATACGATTAACCATGGCCGATCCTGCGTACCTGCGGGACAAGGCAGAGGAAGAGACAGAGCCAGTACTACAGTGAACTGGAAACAGATGGCCACTATCTCTGATTAGGCTACTTGAGACAATCATCGCTAGATGATGTTAGCAGTCAACTTTGTAATTTATGTAATGTCTTAATATTCTAATAAATTCTGATGAAATACAGGATACAAGTATGCTTATAACTAAATTATGAACATAAGAGCAGTTCATATTAATAATAATAGAACAGCGCATCAACAGATAATACTGTAGTGATTGTAATAATTTACAAATGTTTCTCGGTCACAACCATAGTTTTAAGATATTTTACCCTACATTCATTGTCAAATATAACAGCAGATTACATGTCTTCATAACGAAGCAAAGTGTGGGGAACGTCATTGACATACAACCTTACGGAATATGACAAGCTACCTGTTGGCTTCTGTCTCAGTCGTTTCTTTGATGATTTCTCTGACGTTTCGTCAGCACGAGCGGCTGGTATCGTGAAAGCTTTACCGTCCCTTGCTGGTGATGATGGTGGGGTGTTCAGCATCGTGGTCATCAGCGCCATTACAAGTTCCCAATCTTTCCATTTCCAGTCTCGCCACGTCTCAAAAGATGATGAGGACAATACAAACACCCAGTCCTCGTCCCTTGCTGGTGGTGGGCTGGAATCGAGCTCGCGACCGCAGTTTATATTTACCTGGCGCGCGAACGTCCAAGGGCTTTTCCGTGGTAATTTCTGGGTGCGTTTCTCACCTTGCTACCTAAGCTGCATCTTGTTGAAGATATTGTCATGTTTGTGTATTTCTATAGCTTCTCTGAACAAGAGTGTGTGGTAGTTCTCTACGGCATGAATTTCCGTGTCTGCGAATTTTACTACGACAGCGCGTGCTCTGCCACGGCTTATTTCTCCACCTACCGAACGTGCAATGCCGCTTATGTTCGGTGATTCTGCTGTTGATTTCTCGTCCAGTCATTCCAACACAGGCTTTTCCGCATGTTGAAATGACTGGACGAGTTTGGGTGGCAGTTATTGAAACACAGACGGTTTTCGATGCAGCGAGATATTTTCACGAAATTCCAAAAAATGGCTCTGAGCAGTATGGGACTTAACTTCTGAGGTCATCAGTCGCCTAGAACTTAGAACTACGTAAACCTAACTAACCTAAGGACATCACACACATCCATGCCCGGAGCAGGATTCGAACCTGCGACCGTAGCGGTCGCGCGGTTCCAGACTGTAGCGCCTAGAACCGCTCGGCCACTCTGGCCGGCCACGGAATTTCAACTAGCAATTTTCTCCTCCGAATGTGAAAATATCTTGTTGACTCCCACCTACATAGGGAGAAACAACCATCGTAATAAAATAAGAGATATCAGAGAGCTCACACTGACTGACGCTTCTCTGAGTGGAACGGTCGAGAAATAGTGTGAAAGTGGTCCTCTGAATCCCATGCAAAGGATATAAGTTGCGAACTGCAAAGTAATCATATAAAGGACAGTCAAATGAAAGCGCGACACATGGAAAAAGAGTAAGTAAACTCTTTTTTATTTCGAAAGCAATCGCCGTAACTGTCTATAGATTTGTCCCATTGTGAGACAAGACGGACAGTACCTACATGGAAAAAGGGTGTTATTTCCTACGGAAGTATTGTTGCACCCAGGCGTGCACCTTTACGTTCCGAAGCAAAACGACGCCAGCAAATGTCTTTCTTTAGGCCTCCAAAAATATGGAAATGGCTTGGAGGTAGTCGAAACAACAAACGCCCCAGCTCCGGGAAAGTCATGATGTCTTTTTCATTTGAATGCAAGGGCGCGTTGCTCATAGACTTTTTTTTTAAATCACGACGTTACAATTAACGCTGAGCGGTAAGTGGACTCATGACGATGTGATCGTATTCGTTCGGGAAAATCCCCACTTCATCGCTACCTCGGAGATACCCTGTCCCATCGCTTGTGCGCCGACAATAACACCACGTTCAAACTCACTTAAAGCCTGATAACCTGCCATTGTAGCAGCAGTAACCGATCTAACAACTGCGCCAGACACTTGTTGTCTTATGTAGGCGTTGTCGATCGCAGCGCCGTTTTCTGCCTGTTTACATATCTCTGAATTTGAATACCAGTTTCTTTGGCGCTTCAGTGTGTAATAATTGTCATGTCCAACGGTTGCGACGTTGATATAATCCACTTGTACCCGACAATAGACTCAAATGAGCTTTCGGTTTAACGGGCTGGCCGCTGTGGCCGAGCGGTTCTAGAAGCTTCCGTCCGGAACCGCGCTGCTGCAACGGCCGCAAGTTCGAATCCTGCCTCGGGCATGGATGCGTGTGATGTCCTTAGGTTAGTTAGGTTTAAGTCGTTCCACATCTATGGGACTGATGACCTCAGACGTTGAGTCCCATAGTGCTTACAAGGGAACCTCCCCATCGCACCCCCATATGATTTAGTTGTAAGTTGGCATAGTGGATAAGCATTGAAAAACTGAACACAAATCAATCGAGAAAACAGGAAGAAGTTGTGTGGAACTATGAAAAAAATAAGCAAAATATACAAACTGAGTAGTCCATACGCAAGATAGGCAACATCAAGAAGAGTGTGAGCTCAGGAGCGCCGTGGTCCCGTGGTTAGCGTGAGTAGCTGCGGAACGAGAGGTTCTTGGTTCAAGTATCCCCTCGCATGTAAAGTTAACTTTCTTTATTTTCGCAAAGTTATGATCTGTCAGTTCGTTCATTGACGTCTCTGTTCACTGTAATAAGTCTGTGTTTTGCGACCGCACCGCAAAACCGTGGGATTAGTAGACGAATGGACGTGCCTCTCCAATGGGAACCGAAAATATTTGATCGCAAGGTCATAGGTCAACCGATTCCTCCACAGGAAAACACGTCTGATATATTCTGTACGACACTGGTGACGGCATGTGCGTCACATGACAGACATATGTTGTCGACCCACATAACTTGTCCACTTGGCGAATGAGTAAAAAGATTCTTTTACCTTAACCGATTTAGGTTTTCTTGTGGATGTGATAATCACTCCCAAAAAAGTGATGAAAACATAAGAGTTTGTCACATAATCTGCAATAAATGAATGCAGTAGTTTCACAGTCGCACAGTTTTCCCTGTGCTCTGTCAAAACATATGTTTTTAACGTTTTCAAATTTTTCCGTGTGTAGACCGTCAAATCCTGCATATGTCCAAGTAAATCTGAACATGTCCTGCAGTTTTGGAGAGCGAAGTTGAATATGTGTGAGTGCCTGAACTTTGATAATTGTCTGAAAATAAAAAAATTAACTTTTCACTCGAGGGAAGACTTGAACTAAGTACCTCTCGTTCCACAGCTGCTCTCGCTAACCACGGGACCACAGCGTTCCTGAGCTCGTAGTATCCTTGATGTTGCCTATCTTCCGCATGACTACTCAGTTTGTATATTTTGCTTATTTTTTTTCATAGTTCCACACAACTTCTTCCTGTTTTCTCGATTGATCTGTGTTCAGTTTTTCAAGGCCTATCCACTTTGCCAACTTATAACTAAATCTGATGGGGGTGCGATGGGGAGGTTCCCTTGTTAGAGCCATTTTGAACCATTCGGTTAAACGGGCAATGGGGGAGACTCTCGAGTCAGTCTCCGAGGATACGCAGACAGTGAGGACGGAGGTGACGTCGTTGGACCTGCTGGCGAGTATACAGAGTATACAGAGATCACTTCTGAAGTGTATACAGTCCGTGCTCTAGGTTATCTTGGAATGTGACAGTTTTGTTGAGTTCTGGTGTTGGATGTATATGTTTGCCTTGGGCTCCGCAGAAATGTCAGCATATTCCATCTACGCACAAGTGACACTCGGCACGACTGTTACAAACGCCAAAGGTACGGACTTGCTGCAGACAAGCCGTCGCTCCTTGCGTCTCGCCCGCCAATAACCTCCTCCAGCCTCGCCTGCCCTGCCACCTCCCCCACCCCCTCCCGCCCTCTCGTCATTTAATTAACGGCATTCATGCAGCGCATTCCAGCAGTGCGCGTCTCTTTCGCCGGCTGCGCGTCTGTTGTTGTTGCCGGCGCGTTTCCCCCCTGCGCCGGCGGGCATACCTCGACCGCCCCCGCGCAGGGGCTCGGCCCCGGCCCGCGCGAGCATCTGTTTTCTCCAGGCCGCTTTTATCCCCCGCTACCTCTGCTCTCCGCTAATTCTCCGCCCGCGCCGCGCCGGCTGGAATTCCGACTGCAGCCGGACAGAGCTGCGCTACGCCGCCTTGAAATTTCGCCGCGGCCGACGAGCTCCGGGAATCTGGAGACGAGGCGCTGGAATGCCCACCGCCGCCGCTAGAGGCGCTGTCGGCGGCGGATTGCGCAGACTTGCTTACTTGCGGCACCGCGTGACGACTGCGCGGGTGTACTCAGAACGGTGTCCCACGCCCAAACACGTTTGTTTTTATTGCGTTGTGATTGCTCGCCATCAAAATAAAGTAGCAGTTTAGATGTTGTTGTTGTGGTCTTCAGTCCAGAGACTGGTTTGATGCAGCTCTCCATGCTACTCTATCCTGTGCAAGCTTCTTCATCTCCCACTACGTACTGCAGCCTACATCCTTCTGAATCTGCTTAATGTATTCATCTCGAGATCTCTCTCTACGATTTTTACCCTCCACACTGCCCTCCAATATTAAATTGGTGATCCCTTGATGCCTCAGAACATGTCCTACCAACCGATCCCTTCTTCTAGTCAAGTTGTGCCACAAACTCCTCTTCTCCCCAATCCTATTCAGTACCTCCTCATTAGTTATGTGATCTACCCATCTAATCTTCAGCATTCTTCTGTAGCATCACATTTTGAAAGCTTCTATTCTCTTCTTGTCCGAACTATTTATCGTCCATGTTTCACTTCCATACATGGCTACACCCCATACAAATACTTTCAGAAACTACTTCCTGACACTTACATCTATACCCGATGTTAACAAATTTATCTTCTTCAGAAACGCTTTCCTTGCCATTGCCAGTCTACATTTTATATCCTCTCTACTTCGACCATCATCAGTTATTTTGCTCCCCAAACAGCAAAACTCCTTTACTACTTTAAGTGTCTCATTTCCTAATCTAATTCCCTCAGCATCACCCGACTTAATTCGACTACATTCCATTATCCCCGTTTTGCTTTTGTTGATGTTCATCTTATATGCTCCTTTCAAGACACTGTCCATTCCATTCAACTGCTCTTCCAAGTCCTTTGCTGTCTCTGACAGAATTACAATGTCATCGGCGAACCTCAAAGTTTTTATTTCTTCTCCATGGATTTTAATACCTACTCCGAATTTTTCTTTTGTTTCCTTTACTGCTTGCTCAATATACAGATTGAACAACATCGGGGAGAGGCTACAACCCTGTCTCACTCCCTCCCAAACCACTGCTTCCCTTTCTTGTCCCTCGACTCTTATAACTGCCATCTGGTTTCTGTACAAATTGTAAATAGCCTTTCGCTCCCTGTATTTTACCCCTGCCACCTTCAGAATTTGAAAGTGAGTATTCCAGTCAACATTGTCAAAAGCTTTCTCTAAGCCTACAAATGCTAGAAACGTAGGTTTGCCTTTTCTTAATCTAGCTTCTAAAATAAATCGTAGAGTCAGTATTGCCTCACGTGTTCCAACATTTCTACGGAATCCAAACTGAACTTCCCCAAGGTCGGGGAACAGAATTCGCGTTAGTATTTTGCGGCTGTGACATATTAAACTGATAGTTCGGTAATTTTCACATCTGTCAACGCCTGATTTCAACAGAGAAACAGGACTCATTGTTTCTTATTAGTTCAAAAAATGTTCAAATGTTTGTGAAATCTTATGGGACTTAACTGCTAAGGTCATCATTTCCTAAGCTTACACACTACTTAGACTAAATTACCCTAAGGACAAACACACACATCCATGCCCATGCCGGGACCAGCCGCACAGTCCGTGACTGCAGCGCCATAGACCGCTCGGCTAATCCCGCGCGGCTTATTAGTTCACATACAACGTCTCTGCGGGCTGTCCATCCTAAGAGTCGTCTGGCGCTGTTCGTCTAGTGTTTCGCCAGATATTGGCACTTTTCGTTTATGCAGAGTGCAGCTGGAGTCAGCCCACACAAATGCTGCCCCCTTCTGTCTTTCATGCGACGTTCAGAATCGGCGGAAAGCATCGGTTTGTTTTCCGTTACAAACAAAATGATTTTTAAAGAGAAATTTTACGTACCCATGCGATAGAGCGACCTCAGTTTTGTGTGGTATTCGGTTTGTACATTATCAGGGCGTTAAAATACGAAGAGTAACAGTACTCCAGCAGCGAATGAGCGGCGCTGCTGCAGGGCGATAGCATTCAGCGCGGTCGATGCTAGAGCACTGTTTATTCTTCGTGTTTTACTGCTGTTAATATACATCGCTAAACCAAATATCGCACAAAAATAATTTGGAACCGCTCAATCGAATCGGTACATGAAAAAATTCCACTTTAAAAATAATTTTGTTTGTAACGGAAAAAAAATCCGTCGACACGGGGCGTCGCGTGAAAGACGTCTTGAGAAGTATTTGTTTGGGTTGAGTCTAGCTACAGACTGCGAAAACGGAGTAGCAAATTGAATTGGTAATAGAGGAAAAGCGGTGATATGATCATCCAACCCCAGCAACACCAGCAAGACCGTAGCGGTCACACGGTTCCAGACTGTAGCGCCTAGAACCGCTCGGCCACCCCGGCCGGCGGGTGTTGAAAATTCGGGTCTGACGGAAAGCGTGTCCGAGTGGCCAAGGCGATTAAGGCAACGATTCTAGAGAAGCGGAACAACCGGCTGCGAGTCCTGGTCTGACACAAATTTTCAGCTTTCTCCGTTGCATTACCGCAATGCCCTGCGCGGCTGGGAGTCATTATTTCCTTTCTGCCACTTTCCCATCCCGTTTCTTTTCCATTCCTTTCACTCCTATTATTCAAGTATATAACATGTTTACCACCGCCATCAGACACCCTCGACAGTTACACCGTTCCTCTTGGCACGAAGAAAAGGAACTTACTGCTGAATCAAGTGACGGTGATATGAAATGCAAGGAGGTTTCTTTGGTATTTCCAACGTATCTCAAGTTATTAGGCATGGCACGTTCTGCAGTTTACAGGAAAAAATAAACGAAAACATCCAGTTTGAGCGTTTCCCGTTTCCAGTCTGGGTCCACTAGAGCAGTGTATCCCAATGTGGTGTGTAAAATGAAATTTTCTGAGAGGTAAAAAGTAAACGATTGGATTCTGTTTCGGTCACGAAACTAAATTATTTTCAAAAGATCATTACTGTTATCAGAATTGTGTAAGACTCTAATATTGGTTAAGTAAGTTATCAATAACTACTTTCTCTCGGTTAGTAGCATTAATGCGATGGAGTTACAGGTTCCTCACATAGTCCACACACTGCACACATACGTTGTGCTCTGTCCCGTACATCGATGATGATAAAAGTTTGACAAATGCTAAATATCTCAATAAAATGTCTTCTCCAAGTTGTAGACAGTGCCTGCAGTAGTGCTACATTACTACACGATGGCTACTACAGTGCTGTAAACAGTTTTATTATTATTATTATTATTATTATTATTATTATTATTGTTCTAACAGTGGTTAGACACAAAGTATTAACAGCCTGAAGTCGGCCAGTTTCTGCCAGAGCAGAAGTGAGGAGTGCAGCAACGAAGTGATTTACCAACAGTAATTATAGTGAACACATCTGAACTTGTTTCATTTTAAATGTGGTTACATTGTGCAGGTCAAGCAAATTCCGCAATGAAGAGGAGTAATATAGGGGAAACGTGTTTTGTGACAAGTGGGTACCGTCATTGTGGACAGTTAGCTTTCTTTTGTGAGACGAAGTTGTGGGTAGCATTTGAGATTCACCACGAATTCCTTCGCCATTCGTTCTAACAAACACACACACACACACACACACACTAAATATCATTCAGCTTTCAAAACTTTAAAAATAAAAATGTTCAAAGAAAAGGTTTTATACTATAGTTTAGTTAGGTGCTAAAGTTGTTGATAATGCGGGGGAGGAGGGGGGGGGCAACAGATGGCAGGAGGAGGGGAGAGCTAATGCCTGATTGAACTCATGGGGTAACGGTCTAAGGAAGTTTGGAACCACTGCACTAAAGCGTCTGAAGTAAGATAAAGGGGCGTGCGTTACAGGTGGCAATATACTCGTACAAGATACAAGCAGATGGATGATACATTATGTTGAATGGGTATGGGGAATGGGAAAAGAGGGATATTACGGTTATATGTACCGTCGACGACGAGACCATTTGAGATAAGGCGCACACTCGAAATATGGAAGGATACGGAAGGAAATACAACGTGTCCTTGCTTTTAGCGGTTCAGGGAAACCACGGACAACCTAAATCAGGATCGTCAGACAGGGGATGGAACCGCTGTCCTCCGGAATGCGAGTCTACATCTACATACATACTCCCCAATCCACCATACGGTGCATGGCGGAGGGTACCTCGTACCACAACTAGCATCTTCTCTCCCTGTTCCACTCCCAAACAGAACGAGGGAAAAATGACTGCCTATATGCCTCTGTACGAACCCTAATCTCTCTTATCTTTGTGGTCTTTCCGCGAAATATAAGTTGGCGGCAGTAAAATTGTACTGCAGACAGCCTCAAATGCTGGTTCTCTAAATTTCCTCAGTAGCGAGTTCCTGAAGCATTTCCGTAACACTCGTGTGATGATCAAACCTACCAGTAACAAATGTAGCAGCCCGCCTCTAAATTGCTTCTATGTTCTCCCTCAACCCGACCTGATAGGGATCCCAAACGTTCGAGCAGTACTCAAGAATAGGTCGTATTAGTGTTTTATAAGCGGTCTCCTTTACAGATGAACCACATGTACACAAAATTCTACCAATGAACCGAAGACGACTATCCGCCTTCCCCACAACTGCCTTTACATGCTTGTTCCACTTCATATCGCTCTGCAATGTTACGGCCAAATATTTAATCGACGTGACTGTATCAAGCGCTACACTACTAATGGAGTGTTCAAACATTATGGGATTCATTTTCCTATTCATCCGCATTAATTTACATTTATATATATTTAGAGTTAGCTGCCATTCTTTACACCAATCACAAATCCTCTCCAAGTCATCTTGTATCCTCCTACAGTGACTCAACGACGACATCTTCCCGTACACCCATCGCGCCTCCAGTTTAGGTTGAAAGTGGATGGATCGATGGAGGGATAGGAAGCGTCAGGAGGAAACACAGAAATATCGGACATGCAGCTGTCCCAGATAAAGATCTGCGCTGAGGGCGGAGCATTCGCTTCCACGCCGTCATCCTCAGCTGTCCAGAAGTTGCCGACGTCCGTACTCTGCCGATTGGGATCACGCAATTAAGGCGCTTCTTTCCTTCTTATTTTTTGCTGACTGTTACGCCAGTGGAAGCGTCATTGTGCGCCAGTCATTCGTAATGGCCCGGCCGGAATGGTTTCCTTTGTGGCCATCCTTGCCTCCCCGCGTGCGCGCGTCGAGACGAAGGAAAATAGCGCCCGGCTCGGTGGGATGGGAGGGCAGCTCCTGAGAACCCCCGCCGCGCCTTTTGCGTCCCTCTGAGTACCCGCCGTCAATTAACATTCTCACTGCCGCGCCCGTCCGATCCGGCGGCGGCGCCGTACGAAGTCGGTTAATGACATCGAAAACGCACAAAGAGCAGGGCTTCATGTTATTAAAACAGGCGAGTCACGTCGAATCCTTCTCACAACAGAAACCGATAAGCACCACAAAGAAAGTAGGACGCCTCCCTCAGTCACAGTGTTCCATAGTAAGAATGTGGAAGTCTTTAACATTTCTGGCTGAAGTACCCCAGCGACAAGACACCATCATTACCTTCACGGTGCGGCAGAGATGTTAATGTTACAGTGCCACTTAAGTGGTCTTACTAAACACGCTTTTCCGAAATCCTTCACCAAAAAAGACGAAATAAATATTCCTGAATTCGAATCAAGAACTGCTGTTGTAATGTCTCTTGCAGCGGTCTCTCCGCGATATTTTCAGGAATTTTATAAATTATATAACTCAGTACATATCTCGAAATATCTCTTCTTATCTTACCGATTATCAATGCAAAGTAGTTTCAAGCCCAATTATTCCTTGGAGCGTCCATTTACTCCATGGAATAGCTTCTCTGCTATCTATGTTTTCTCTTATGAAAAGAATGAAGGAATGCTTGCGGATTAGTCGTGAAAGGAGGAGGATGTATATGTATGTATTGTTGAGCTAGTCGCCATCTTGATGGGATTCTGTATGAAAAGGAATGTAATACATGATCTAAACTAAAGTAAGTGTGTTCGTGTATTATTTAACTGATTATTATTGACAGTGTCTGCTTACTACGCTGTGTTGCACGGGATCAGTAGGGAACGTATGATGTACACTGGACGAACCTGCCGTTTTGTATGCTCAAGATATCCAGTTACTTCAAATAAATAGGCTAACACGGTCTTACCAGCAGATCTCCGGTCTTCCCCATGTGATCACCGAAAGTTAATAATTATCACAAATGTTTTCAGGAGATCGACTGACAATTTTCGTCGCACCGAGACTTCGAAATTGCTTCACTGCCTTATGGAATTTAAGTTAAGCTCAATTTAATCAGGATAGAACAGTATTGAACTTTGTGAATGTGATAAGCCTGCTTTGTGAATGAAAATTCCCTTAACATACGCATGTTTTTACTATCCTGATCAGTGAAGCTAAATCAGGCCAGTGTGAGAGAGGTTTTTAAATTTTAGATTCCACAAAAAATATTAAACTGTCAATACGAGTAACTATGAAATAGATGACCTCGGTGTAGTGAAGCAGTTTAAATCATTTAAAAAAGGTAAGTCCTCCAGTCTAGAATGTATTTCAATTAGATTTCTTTCAGAGTATGGTGATATACACTGAAGAGTCAAAGACACTGGTACACCTGCCCATTATCGTGTAGGGCTCCCACGAGCGCGCAGAAGTGTCGCAGCACAACGTGGCATGAACTCGATTAATGTCTGAAGTAGTGCTGGACGGAACTAACACCATGAATTCCGCAGGGCTGTCCGCGGAGGTCTCTTCTGAACAGCACAATACAAGCCATCAAAGATATGCTCAATAATCTTCATGTCAGGGGAGTTTAGCGGCCAGCGGAAGTGTTTAAACTCAGAAGAGTGTTCCTGGAGCCACTCAGTAGAAATTCTGGACGTTTGGGGTGTCGCATTGTCCTGCTGGAATTGCCCAAGTCCGTCGGAATTCACAATGGACGTGCATGGGTGCAGGTCATCAGATAGGGTGCTTACGTACGTGTCACGTGTCAGAGTCTTATCTAGATGTGTCAGGGGTCCCATATCACTCCAACTGCACAAGCCGCACACCATTACAGAGCCTCTAGCAGCTTCAACAGTTCCCTGCTGGCATGCAGGGTCCATGGATTCATGACGTTGTCCCTATACCCGTACAAGTCCATCTGCTCGATACAATTTGAAACGAGATTCGTCCGACCAGGGGCCCTAATCTGTATCGTTCATAACGATTTGTGCAGTAGGTTCTTTATCCGAAGTTCCTGTTCAGTAAGCTTCTGAGACGTGTTACCGATCGGTCTTCCTGTCAACTTTTCGACAACTGTACCGAGAGGTTTTGGATTTCGGTATGGCCCTCTCGTTCGGTTCGGTGTGGTTTATTTACACCTAGAATTTGTTATTTTAAACGTATTGAGCGGTTTTAGATTCGGATTTAGTGGTTGTATTACTGAAGAATCACGAGGACGCGCCCAGGTGGAAAGTGAGTTCATGATACACTATTTTCCTTTGTTAGAAATAGGGTTTGTTTTGTTGTCACTGTGAATGATTGTAACAGAGAAAACTGTTTCACCAATATTCTCACAAAACACCTGTTTTTTGGTAATTAAGAGTTTAAAAAATCATTAAATTTCAAAGGGTCGGTTATGCTTACGTATATCACATGAGTGTTAGCTGAAATTGCTAGTGACTTCGCGTACTTTTTTCCGCAAATGGTTTACTTATTAGTTATCGAAATGCGTTTAAAATTTTCAAGTAACAATGCAAAGGAATTTTGTGAAGCGTGATAGAGGAAACCTTCCAAAATTTCATGCATTTACGGATTACGCCCACATCATTCGACAACGAAGTTAGCCAGCGTCTCTCTCGACGGGAATAAATCGCTGAAGGCGTACAAGTTGTAGTAGCTAAGTTGGTAAGTCAACGAACTGTTGCCGGCACGGTAGCTCAGCGTGTTCGGTCAGAGGGCTAGCTGCCCTCTGTAGTAAAAAAAAACTGAGTTAATCGATCAACAACGATCTTAAACGGATGTCTTACAACGTCCGCCCCGAGCAGATGCAACGAATAAAACCGAATAAAGTGAGATTTAGGGAAAAAAAAAAACTGCCGTGTCAAAGGTCGTAGGATCGCGTACGGCTGAGTACGAAAATATCTTTTTTTTCCTCTTTGTATTTGTAACACATTCTGGGACTTCGTTAATCGTCAAAGTTAAGCATTTTTCTGAAATATTCGTTGTTATTTACACATAAGAGCGCGCTTTCTCAGTAACGAGTATCTTCGATTTCGCGACTTCCATATGTTTAAGAAAGGAAAGATGAAATTGCTGTGGGTGAAACAACTGACAGTGACATTTATACTTTTTCTTGACACAAACAATTCACCATTTTTTCTGAATACGTAGCTATTCCCGAGAGTGTGGTAAGACAGGAATCCAAGAGCACAACGTAAATTATTGCAAATGAAACTAGCAGCAATTGTCTTTATACTCTAACTTGTCACAAGTATGTATCTGCTTTCGAATCCTTATCAACAGTAGACAGAGATGAAAGATTCCCGCCACAATTTTTTCAGATTATATCACAATACATGAAACATTTTGATTCATCAGATGCATGTTATAAAGGCAACGAACTTCTATAGCTGCACTCGCCACACGCTCTCGAAAACGCATTTTTTTTAAAATTTTATTTTTATGAACCGAATCGTTGATGTATCATATAGGGAAGTAGGCTACTTCATCATTTGGATATGTAGGAGCGAGTTACAACCACTTTCTGTGCATTTTCTTCTTCGTTGACTCTCTCTCAAACGATTTTTCTGGTTCGTGGAGATGTGTTCCATCTTTGCAACTAACTGAAGGCAGTTTGTTTATTGTCATACGCGTTTCGCTTCTTTCATTTGTGAAGCATCTTCACGAATAAAAGAACCGAAACGCGTATGGCAATAAACAAATTGCCTTCAGTTAGTTGCATAGACGGAACTTACCTCCATGAATTTTGAAGCATCTAAGAAACGACAGAAAACAGAAAAAATGACGAATTTTTCAGCTGTTTCTGTAGATGTTTTTGTACAGTGTGGTACTACACTCCATTCCTAACTCATATTTCGAAACGTAAAATCCAAAACAAGACGTCGATGTGAATTAGAATAAAATCACATAATGTGACATTTATGACAGTTTTCAGAGCACTGGAACCACGTGGTCAGCGAAATTTGAACAGTATTCCGCACTCTAACCACACTTTTCGGTACTGTGAAATTGTGAAGAATAGCGTGTCTGTCTCGGCTGGTAGCCGCTTCGAGTTCGTACGGCTGTGGCGCTGCAGTGCGCATGCGCGGATCTGAGGTCGAGTGCTTTTGATTGGCTGGTGCGAGGGTAACTGACAACAGCGTTTCTGTTCGCTAGTACCGTTCGGCATCGCTTCCGAAATGCTTACAGAATATTGTTGGGGCTCTCCTTCGAAAACAAGACCGTTTAGTGCCCTCGCGTACCGACCCGATCGGCAAACTGGCGGAAAGATACAGAATAGGCCAGCAGGTAACATGTTTCCAGTTATCAACAGTCCAATGTCGGTGTTGACGGGCCCAGGCGAGGCGTAAGGCTTTGTGTCGTGTGGCCGTCGAGGTACACGAGTGGGCCTTGGACTCCAAAAGCCCATGTCGATGATGTTTCGCTGAATGGTTCGCACGCTGACTCTGGTTGATGGACCAGCACTGAAATCTGGAACAATTCGCGCAAGGGTTGCACTTCTGTCACGTTGAACTACTCTTTTCAGTCGTCGTTGGTCTCGTTTTTGCACGATCTTTTTCCGGCCGCAGCGATATCGGATATTTGATGTTTTACCGGATTCCTGATATTCACGGTACACCCGTGAAATGGTCGTAAGGGAAAATCCCCACTTCATCGCTACCTCGGATATGCTGTGCCCCATCGCTCGTGCACCGACTGTAACACCATGTTGAAATTCAAGTAAATCTTGATACCCTGCCTTTGTAGCGGCAGTAACCAACAACTGCGGCAGGCACTTCTTGTTGTTATAAAGGCACTGCCGACCGCAGCGCCGTACTCTGAATTTGAATACGCATGCCTATACCAGTTTCTTTGGCGCTTCAGTGTATTTGCTACATATGTTCCAATCTCTGTCTTCCTCTATTGTGTTTTCCCTCTACAGCTTCCTCTATTACCATGGAAGTTATTTCATGATGTCTTAATAGATGTCCTGTTAGCCTAACCCTTGTTCTTGTCCGTTTTCTATATATTCCTTTCCTCCCCGGTTTTATGGAGAACCACCTCATTCCTTACCTTATCAGTCCACCTAATTATAACATTGTTCTGTAGCACCACATCTCAAATGCTTCGACTCTTTTCCGTTCCTGTTTTCCCACAGTCCATGTCTCACTACCGTTAAATGCTGTGCTCTAAAAGTACATTCTCAGAAATTTCTCTCTCTGTTTCAGGCTTGTGGTTCATACTAGTAGACTTCACTTGGCCAGGGACGCCCTTCTGGCCAGTACTATTCTATTTTCATGTCGTCCTTGCTCCGTCGTCATTGGATTTTCGCTAACTGGCTATCATATTTCTTTAACTTCATCTGCGTCGTGATCAGCATCTCGGATGTTAAGTTTCTCGCTGTTCTCATTTCAGCTACTTCTCATTAATGTCGCCTTTTTCCTGTTTACCCATATTTCATATTCTGCACCACCAATTAGATTGTTTATTCCGTTAAACACATCCCGTTATTCTTCTTCAGTTTCGTTGAGGATAGCAAAGTTATCAGTGAATCTTATCATTGACATGCTTTCATCTTAAATTTTAATCCAATGGGCTGAACCTTCTTTTATTGCCGTCATTGCTTCTTCTATGAATAAATTGAACAGTAGTGGCGAAAGGCTACATCCTTGTCATACGCACTTTTTAATCCGAGCACTTAGTTCTTGGTCTTGCAGTCTTATCGCCCTCTCTTGGTTCTTGTGCGTATTGTATATTAACCATTTCCTTACAAGCTACTCCTATTTTTCTCAGAACTGCGAACGTATTGCAGCATTTTACATTGTCGAACGCTTTTTCCATATCGATAAATCCTGTGACCGTCTCTTGATTTTTCTTCAGTGTAGCTTCCATTATCAACCACAACGTCAGAACTGATGCCTTTATCTTTCCTAAAGCCAAACTGTTCGTCATCTAACAGATCTTCTACTTTCTCTTCCATTCTTCTGTATATAATTCTTGTCAGCAACTTGGGTGCATGAGCTGTTAAGCTGCTCTTACTATCTTCGGAACTGGTCTAGCGGTTCTAGGCGCTCAGTCCGGAATCGCGTGACTGCTACGGTCGCAGGTTCGAATCCTGCCTCGGGCATGGATGTGTGTGATGTCCTTAGGTTAGTTAGGTTTAAGTAGTTCTAAGTTCTAGGGGACTGATGACCACAGATGTTAAGTCCCATAGTGCTCAGAGCCATTTGAACCATTATCTTCGGAACTGTGTGAATGATGTTTTTCCAGAAGCTTTGACCCATACTGGAATGAATTTGTATTTTCTTCCAAAAGATTCTTTTGAATGTAGGTTGTAATGAGAGACTGATCTGCTGCGTAACCCGTAATCTACGAGGGCTATTCGGAAAGTAAGGTCTAGAAAAGTAAGGTCGAGTCGGGTGCGAAATAGGAATCACAGTGATAATGCGATGAAGCTTTTCACTTATGTGTTGGGCAGTGTCTCTAGTATACCCGTCGATCGCGTGACGTCGCTCTTTTCAGTTCTGATCGCGCAATTAGCACGTAAAGATGCCTAGAAAATGGTGTCTCTCGCCGAGTACCTGTTTTGAGATTTCGCCTGATCTGAGGCAGCCTACATAACGTATATGTCATGCATTTGCTTCTCTATGACATTCATCGGCCGCACACTGTAGGGGCAGTAAAGATGCTCCTGTAGTGTTTTCGATGAGAAATGTTTGATCACCCACCATAAAGCTTGGACTTGGCTCCCTCTGACTTTCGTCTCTGCTCACACGAACTGCTGACTATGGAGACAACGTTTTGACACAGACAACGAGCTGAATACCAGCGTACAGGATTGCCGCAAAGCACAGGCGCCTAATTTTGTGACAAGTGTACTGGAAAGTTGGTACAACGCTACGAGAGATGTCTAAGCCGGAGTGGCGACTATGCGGGAACTAGATGGAAGTTGTAGCCAACTGTTGCAAATAAAATATTTTTTATTTTCACTGTGGTTTCCATTTCTCGACTGATCGTACCTTAATAAACGAATAGTCCTCGTATGTTAGGATGGAAGATATCGCTTTGTTTCCAGGATGATATATTGCTTTTGTAACTTACAGATCTGTAGCGTTGTCCGCATTCAATGTTTTATTGAAGCATGACAGTTTGATTCTGAGTTGTTAGAGTCAACGAATTTGATATCGCGTGGTTTAATGTTCTTTAGTAATAATAATAATAATATTATAATTATTTTATGCGTGTTATGTTCTGATGAGTGCCTTATGTATGATATTTTGTACGCGTTATTGTTCATAGCACATGGTAGGCATAGAAATGTTGACTATTTCTAGTACTGATGGCGGCAGAGTCGGTAAAAAATAATTGAAACTAGGACAACAAAAACACGAATGAAAGTCCTACTTAGTTTTCCACTAGCTCCTGCAGTCAATGGAGTCGTGCATATTAGATGGCTTCTGTCGACGAGCAGCTCACAACAGCCCCTGCGTGGCAGACAACCCAGCTAACGCCGGCGCCTTGCGGGCAGCGTGCCGCTGCGGCACGCCGCTACTGTGTGCCGTATAGCTCGCGATAATCCAGGCGGCGCCTGTTTGAGTTTGCGTACAGCGGCGGGCGAGTGCCTAATCCTGTCGCGGTCTACGTTCCACAATGCGCCGATGGGCCGGAAACCTGCAAGGGAGCAGCGCCTTAGCGCAAATCTGTTCCGTCATCCCCTGCATCGCCGGGGTAAACACCGCCGTCTTACGTCGCTGCTCCATCCATTGCAGCTTACTGTGAGCGAGCAACTGTTTACTGATACTCACGTGCGTGCGGTAAGGGCGTACTTGAAATCTCTTCCATCCTCAGACGATCGCAGCTCGGCGTGCATGGTCTTAGGGTAACGCCGCTGAGCTGGATGTGATGGTTCTACCTCTGTATACTGACTGAGGTAAGCACACTGAAATCGCATTCGGGAGGACAACGGTTCAAATTCCCGTCCGGCCATCCAGATTTAGCTCTCCATGATTTTCCTAAATCGCTTAAGACAAATACCGGGATGGTTCCTTTGAGAGAGCACAGCAAATTTCCTTCCGGCCCTTCCCTAATCAGAGCTTGTGCTCCGCCTCTAAAAACTTCGTTGTCGACGGGAGATTAAGCTCTTAATCTTCCTTATTCTATATTAGTATCTGCAAATCACTGTGAAATGTATGGCAGAGAGTATTTTTCATTGAACCACGTATTAAGGCTGCTTCATATTTCATTCGCGTATTTAACTTGGCGAAAGCTGAAAGCTGTAAAGCCTCTCTGAGCTCTGTAATTAGTATTATCGTGTCTTCATAATTCCTACAGGAGCGTTACGAAGTGTGTTCTACTGCATTTCTAGATTTTTCACTTTGAACTTGTTCTCGAAACTTTGAAATTAGGTTTCCACGGTATAGTTTGGTCCGTCTTCAGGTGTCTGTCAATTCAGTTTTTTTGTTTTCCAAACAAACCTGTGATCATTCGTGTCGCCTTTCCTTGTAGACTTTGTATATTCCCATGCTAGTCCTATCTGGTACTGCCCACACCCATTTAGAAGGGGCATTTGAAAAGTCCGTGCAAAAATAAAAACTACTTACGTGTTTGGGGTAAACCTTTTTTATTTTTCGACATAGTCTCCTTTTAGATCTATACACCTTGTCCAACGCTGTTCTAATTTGTAGATCCCTTCCGAATAATAGGAATTTTCCAAATAAGCAAAATAACTATTAGTTGCTGCAATCACCTCCTTGTTTGGATAAAATCTTTGTCCCACCAGCCATTTCCTCAAATTGGGGAACAAATATTAGTCCGAGGGAGCCAAGTCTGGAGAATAGGGGGGATGTGAAACGAATTGGAATCCTATTTCCATTAATTTTGGGTCCAGAACTGCTGAGGTGTGTGCTGGTACATTGTGATGGCAAAGCACTTTTTTGCGGTCCAATCGCCAGCGTTTTTCTTGCAGGTTGGTTTTCAAACAGTCCAATAACGATGAATAATATGCACTTGTAATATTTTTACCCTTTTCCAGATAGTCGACGAGGATTATACCTTGCGAATCCCAAAAAAAAGTCGCCATAACCTTTCCGGCCGAAGGAATGGTCTTCACCTGTTTTGGTGCAGATTCTCCCTTGGTAACCCGTTGTTTAGATTTGTCTTTGGTCTCAGAAGTATAGTAATGTATCCATGTTTCATCCACAGTGATGAAACGACGCTTAAAGTCTTGCGGATTCTTCGTGAACAGCTGCAAACCATCCTTGCAACACTTCACATGATTCCGTGAGCAATCGCGGAACCCATCTTGCGGATAGCTTTCTCATGTCCAAATGTTTATGTAAAATATTATGTACCCATTTATTCGAAATGCCCACAGCACTAGAAATCTCACGCACCTTAACTCTTCTGTCATCCATCACCATATCATAGATTTTATCAATAATTTCTGGTGTCGTAACCTCCACAGGGCGTCCAGAACGTTCAGCATCACTTGTGTCCATATGGCCACTCCGAAAATTTTGAAACCACTTATAAACTGCTCTAATCGAAGGTGCAGAGTTACTGTAATGTTTATCAAGCATCTCTTTAGTCTCCTGACTCTGATGCTGGTATACAGGGTGTTTGCTATAACTTAAGACAGTTAAATATCTCGAAAATGACGCAGTGTGCGATAAAAATGCTCTGTGTCAAAAGTTAAAATTAGTAAAGAGGACGTCTGTCTGCACTACAACTAGCCATCTCCTAACCACCCCTCTTGCGTGGACGAGATCACTACTGTATTTTCAAATGTGAACCCCACCCTTTCACAAAAATTGTTTTTGATTAACTGTAATCGATAAAAATGTACTGTGCCTGTTTTTGCAATTAAGAACCGACGCATTTGATTGTACATTTCACTTACAATATAAGTGTAAACATTTGTGATCTTGCCGGCCGAAGTGGCCGTGCGGTTAAAGGCGCTGCAGTCTGGAACCGCAAGACCGCTACGGTCGCAGGTTCGAATCCTGCCTCGGGCATGGATGTTTGTGATGTCCTTAGGTTAGTTAGGTTTAACTAGTTCTAAGTTCTAGGGGACTAATGACCTCAGCAGTTGAGTCCCATAGTGCTCAGAGCCATTTGAACCATTTGTGATCTTGATCTAAGTGTTGAGATTTATGATTGAAACTTACCATAATGTTGCAAATTTGATTTTACAGTACAATATGGTTAGCCGTTTCAATGTACAGTTAGAAACCAAGTTTAGCGTGATCCAGGAACAACGACGTGGATGTAATAGTTTTCTGTTCCCATCGGGATGCTTGATATTGTTGAGTCCCCTAGTCTCTCAGCATTGGTGTGCCAGATTTCGGAGAGTATCCATGGCAGGTGCGGCTGTCATTATCACTTCATTGCCATTTTACCCTATTCGAATGAGAGCTACGGCGGTTGGATGGAAACATAGAGTAAAATCAGTCATCTTCGTGACGGGGCTCGAGCGCGGCCATCGATTTCATACATTCCTGTGGTTCAGGGGCTCACCACGATCAACCTCCTCACGGAACAGAAAACTTCGTTGCCATACAAACAGCTTATCTGCCAGAAATGACAGTGCCTAACCATATTATTTGTACTGTAGAATCACATTTGTAGCTCTCCAGTAACCTTTGCACATCAGTATCAACCTTTAGAATACAAAGATTTACATTTAAATTGTAAATGAAAACTAGAATCAAATACATTGGGTCTTAATTGCAGGCCGGCCGGTGTGGCCGTGCGGTTCTAGGCGCTACAGTCCGGAACCGAGCGACCGCTACGGTCGCAGGTTCGAATCCTGCCTCGGGCATGGATGTGTGTGATGTCCTTAGGTTAGTTAGGTTTAATTAGTTATAAGTTCTAGGCGACTGATGACCTCAGAAGTTAAGTCTCATAGTGCTCAGATCCAACCATTTCTTAATTGCAAAAGCAGGCGCACTTAATATTTTTCGATTATAGCGCCATGTACAACGAATGGAAAACAATGGTTTGAGCAAACTGAACGTATTTTTTGGTGTAGTATTCGAATATGCAATAAAATGGGAGGAGGGAGGGTGCCATTTGAAAATATGAAGTTGAAACCGTTCACGCAGGACTGATAATTAGGAGATGGCCATTAACAGCGCATACTAATATTAACTTTTCTCCTAGAACTTTTTGTCGTACGATGCTTCGTTTTCAAGATATTTGGTTGTCTAAAGTTAAAACAAACAACCCGGATAAACACCAACATACAGGCAACAGATTATTACGGCGTTGGCATTTTTCCAACGTGCGTTCGATAAACGCAGAAAAGTGAGCTATGGTGATGTTTTTTAGCAAATGCGGCCAAAGAGGACCTACGTGCTATTATTCTTTTCTTGGCTGCCGAAGTACAAACACCGGTAGGCATTCTTCGGAGAATGAAGAATGTGTGTGGGGCAGCTTGTCTGCCGAAAACCACCATTGGGTGTGCGACAAGGGGTGCCGTTGCTTCACGATAACGCACGTCCCCGTATCGCAAATGTTATGCCATCTCAAGTGGGAGGCATTCGAGCACCGCCCTACAGTCCTGATCCTTCCACATACGGTTGCCATGCCGTCGGTCCCTTAAAAAAGGCCTTGAAGGGTCGATGATTCCTGCCGGACGAGGATGTGCAGCAGGCGATTTTGCCTGATTAGCATACCTATTCAAGACTGTACGGGCTTCGAACGGGAACTTTTTCCTCACCCCTTATATAATCTATAGTGGGCCACGCGAGTGTTTCGTGAATTAATTCCATTTTCGTATTATTCTATCCATGAAATGAAAACTGCGTATAAAACTTGTGTAGCAGACCTGATAACCAAAAAATGGTTCAAATGGTTCTGAGCACTATGGGACTTAACATCTGAGGTCATCATGTAAGGGGTCCGTAGGCCCTTACTATAAGTTTTGCGACAGCACAGGTCGACGGGACAAACAATCGATAGTGTGTGTCGGGTTGCGAGAGCGAGTGTTGAGACAGAGTAGAGTGAGGTACGCGCTGTGGGCCGAGCCGGGTGGAGGTCTGTTGCTGGAATGCAAGACCGTACCGACAAAGGGAGTGGCCATCGCTGTGGTTTAACCCCTTTGTGTTAGAAATATACGGGAAAGTGAAAAAGTATAATTACTAGTGTGATTCAGTGATTTTTTTTGTGCCGATATTTGTAATTACGCGTCTACCGCGCCGGCATCATTTGGATTACAGTGTTGGATTGCAGTGTTGGATTGTAGTGTTGGATTACAATGATTGAAATTGCGTGTGACGATAATGAATAACGAAAGGACCTGTGCTGAGATTAGCCGTTATTAATTCTGTACGACGAAGGCAGTGGCTGTCTCCTTACTTTGTGTTTTTGTGAGAATATAGGTCGTTGATTAATGAAGCTGTGTTGTTGTTCTTCCTGCCACCAGACATTTCATTATTACAGCATTCGAGAAGGACAAAATGGAATGTAACAACTCCGTAGCAGTCCAATCCGATTGCCAGCCCCATTAGGTACACGGTCACATTAGTTATTATCTATTTGGGCTGCTATCAGATCCCGATCGAGCGGGATAAGTCAGTAAAATAAACCGGAGTGTTACAATCAGTCCCCTAGAACTTAGAACTACTTAAACCTAACTAACCTAAGGATATCACACACATCCATGTACCTGATAACCACTACACTATTAATGCTTGTGGTGAGGGTAAATATAAGTAATTTGCTTTATTTGTACCAGTTTAGATAGTTGTGCAACGTACAGTCCTTTCTCCCTGATCACTACTACTTTTATTTCGGCAGCAGTATTGTAAGTCTCAGAATATGGATTAACTGCTTCAGGCCGGCCAGTGTGGCAGAGCGGTTCTAGGCGCTTCAGTCTGGAACCGCGCGACCGCTACGGTCGCAGGTTCGAATCCTGCCGCGGGCATGGATGTGTGTGATGTCCTTAGGTTAGTTAGGTTTAAGTAGTTCTAAGTTCTAGGGGAGCCGTCCATGCATGACGTTAAAAGGCTAGCCCTTAACTGGGTGCAATCTTCACCGATCCGCACTGGCCCACCGTGAATTATCAAAAGCGGTGGGTGAGACATGGTCGGCCATGATCCCCCAGTACGTGTGGAGGCCCTCCGGGGAACGTAACTCGGGTTTGAGTGCCGCACCGTCTCGATGATGTCAAACTCCACAACATAAGACCCGGGCCATTCCATCATTCTTTCAACATCATCATATTCTCATAACATCTCCGGGCTGTGGAAAGGTGAGGGTTGTCGTTGTGTCAAGGAAGGACGTTAAACTCCCGTCAAGGTAGGACGTTAAACGCCCCCAACCCAAAGCGAAAGCAAAGGGTGCGTGGCGCAGGGGGAGCTGCGCAATAGAGGACACCACACCAACTGTGTCCTCACGCCGGTAGCTGGTTTGCCGTCGTGGGATCCTGCCCCAAGTCGGCAAGTGTGCTTCGCCGCGCCTCTGGTCTTCCGAGGCGTGCTCCGCCAAGCCCAGGAGGTGGTAACACAACCTGGGTGAGGTTAGATGGGTCCAGACCCCCGAACGACTGGGTGACCGGCCCGCCACCTGAGTAGGAGTGGGTCCTTGGCCGTTGGGTGGAAGCTCGGGCCAGTAGGGGGCGAAGGGCGGGAGGTGCATCCGCCTCCCCGGAGTGCGATGTATACTTGCCGGTGCGAGATAGGTGAAATCGGAGGGGCCTATTTTGTCGAAGAGGACCAGTGCGCTGGAAACGGCGTGCTGAACCTGGCAGCTCTGAGGAGTCCTTGGTCTAGGGGCGAGGCCGGTGGACGAGCTGCACTTAGTCCCCCCCCCCCCCCCCCCCCCATGCCAGAGGAGCCGGTCCGGGGTAAGAGACGTGGCTCCCAATTTTTTCGCTTGTCAAACTGGAATGATGGCTACAGAAGAGACAAGCGAATCGAGTGCGCCCTCGCGGGCTTCTATGCTAGCTGATTTCTCGCCACAAGATGGCCTGAATCAAGCGACGGAGGAAACAACGACAGAACGATTCATGAGGCTAAGCCAATTTATAGACCAAAATTGACCAAATGGTCAATTGCAAGTGCCAAATTAGAGGGCAGGATAGAAGAGCTAGAGAAGGAAAATGATAGACTTAGGAAGCAGCCAACTAAGTCATGGGCTGGTGTTGCAGCGCAAGCGGCAACAAAGCCACAATCTACCAAGGATACGATTGCGAGAGTGTCGAAACGACCTGACACAGCGGTCTTTCTGCGACCACTCCCAGGACAGGACATTAAGAAAGTTCAGGAGGTCTTTGCAACTACAATAAATCCGGCTAAAGACAAGATAAAGATTAATAGAGTTAAGGCAACTAAAAATGTGGTTATCGTAGATGTTGCCACAGAGGAGGATAAAGACAAGATTCTGGCAAATCAGAAACTCTGTAAGTCAGTCCGATGCGAGCCCCCACGAAAGAGGAACCCACTGGTCATCTTATACGATGTTCCAGTCTCACTGACCAACGAAGACCTTTGTGACACCTTATACCAACAAAACCTAGATGACATGGACATTGAGACTTTTATGAAGGATTTCAAATTAAGATTTAGGACAGGACCGAGGGATCGAGATGTGGTCCACCATGTGGCGGAGGTCTCAGGGGCTCTCTGGAAAAGATTGACAACTATGGGCAAGGTATACATCGGCTTTCATGCCATAAATGTAAAGGACTTCCTGGTGGTACCTCGTTGCCACAACTGCGCAGATATTGACCATATACACAAATACTGTGCTAGGAAGCCGGCTTGCTCCAGGTGTGGTTCTGAAGATCACCTAAGAAAGAACTGCAGCAGAACAAATGTTTGCGTGCCATGTACACGTAGAGGGAAAAAGTCCTGCGGGGTATCTGGCAGAAACTGTCCTACCTATAAAATGTTAGAACAGCGCTTAATAGCCAGAACCGATTATGGCTGACGCTGTAAATCGAAACAGGATAGCTAAGAAAAGAAAATCACCGAGCAAACAAAGAAGAGATGCCGAAAGAGCACGAAAATTCAAACAATTCATAAATCAAACACAGAACATTAAAGAAATAACTATGAGAAGCGTAGGTACACAAACAGAACTAGCAGATGAAGCAGACAAACAAAAAACTCCCACAAAAGACACAACTAGACAGCTTGACCCTTTTAATTTTGATCCTCCACATGTCACTTCCACACTCAACCCTGAAGCGGCAAACTTTATTGCCCAATCAGTAACAACAAGGCAACCCCCCACAACAACACTAAGCACCCGCACGCCACCTGAGGACTCAAGACTCCAAGACACTAACACCGCCACCCCTACACAAGACATCACCCCTAAAGAAATTCTACAGGATAGCTCTGTTACAAGTACCACACAAATGGAGACAACAACATCAAGACCCACAGGAGTAGACCCTAGGAGAATCTACCCAAACCTCGAATTCGCTATGCAGCTTTCCCGCCTGGAGCAGCCGGCTATCCTCACTACAGCACTTCGGCACGTCGTGCGCGTAGGGCATAAATACGGAAGAAGGGTCACTTTCTCCACAATGGAGGCTGTAGACAGAATACAGCTGAGGTCAATGAACCTCCCCACTGATTTCGGAGCCCTGCGTGACTTACTCATAAAAGTGTTTGAAAGGAGAGGGGAAAAATTCGTGCTAGACGAAATATATGCA
Organism: Schistocerca serialis cubense; assembly: GCF_023864345.2. NCBI lineage: Eukaryota > Metazoa > Arthropoda > Insecta > Orthoptera > Acrididae > Schistocerca > Schistocerca serialis. Next base: position 266,388,422 of record NC_064646.1, read on the forward strand.
CAGTCTGTCCTGGCCAATGGACGGATTGCATCAAACTGGAACAAACCTTGGCCCGAATGTAATTTTCATACATACTTCCCATAATGCCACCAAAAGTTGTAATTGGACAAATTAACACCCACAATAGTCGCCTTGTCATGCAGGAGCTGCGGAGAATAGTGGAGGAGCTGAGACTGGATGTAGTCTGTCTACAGGAGCCATACTCTCGAGCTGGGCAAATCCCCTTCATGTCAGCCTCCTGGCAAGTCATTTCCAACGCGGAAGAACCCCAAGCAGTAGTAATTATCACTAACAAAGGACTAAGAGCAACAACAATAACACAGTTGTCAAACAGCCACTGTAACGTGGTGTAATTACAAACGCCTCTCGGCCTGGTCTTCATAGTAAATATGTACTTCCAGTACGGTGGGAATTTTGAGGACCACCTAGATCATCTTGCGGAAACTACCACGTTATTACAAGGCAAAAGGGTCATTATCACTGCAGATATAAATGCGAAATCCCCCCTATGGTACAGCGGCACCAGAGACGCAAATGGCGGAAAGGCTGAGGAGTTTATCATGGCCCGGCAGCTTGTTGTGGCCAACAAACCAGGAAATCCCCCCACCTATACAGGTGGAGGCGGTTTAGGGACCAACATCGACGTCACCCTGGCTACATCCAACATCAGTAGTAAGATACATAATTGGAGAGTTAAGGACCAAGTCACCACTAGTGACCACAATTTAATTGTTTTTCAACTCAGTCAAGAAGAGTGCCGCTGGGACCTGGGGTGGGAAATACAATACAATTATAATAAAACCGACTGGGAACGTCTGGCTCGAGAGTGTAGTATTCCTCCATTGCCCGAGGGTGACCTGGACGTGGATAGGTACGCCGAGGAACTGGTGGGATCAGTGGTTAGGGCGGTAAAAGCTGCTGTTCCAACTAGGAGAAGGGCCGTAGCGGCCTCTCCATCGCCATGGACTGCTGACCTCGAACGTCTGCGCCAGTCTGTCCGACGGGCGAGGAGGTATTACCAGCGATGTGCCATCTGGCCCGAAAAACAATACTGGTTGCAGCAATATAGAGAAACAAAAGAAGCATTCCAGAAGGAATTAAAACAGGTTAGAATGAGTAGCTGGGAGAATTATGTACTTAGACAACTTGAAACTGACCCATGGGGAATTCCCTACAAGTTGGTCAGAGAGAAGATAAGGTCCCCGGCTGTTCTCTCCACTCTCAGAGAGGCTGGAAGAACTACGGAGTCCTGGCGGGAGACCGCTGAGGTCCTCCTGAGGACTCTGCTTCCAGATGATGAGGAAGACGGAGAAACAGAGACCCAGCAGCAAATCCGTAGGGCAGACCAGCAGGAGTACACCAACAACACCCGGGTGTACCCTTTCTCTGAAGAAGAAATTGCTGTACAAATAAAATCGTTAAAAAAGGGGAAAGCACCAGGACCAGATGGTATAGTAGCGGAGGTGATACAGTTCCTCGCCCCACAGCTAATAGCACCTCTTACAGGGTTATACAATGAATGTCTAAGGACAGGTAAATTCCCTAAGATCTGGAAAAGGGCAAATATGGTCATCATTAAGAAGGGCAAGGACAAAGATCCTATGGAGCCAAAGTCCTATAGACCAATATGTCTCCTAGACATCATGGGGAAACTGTTAGAGAAACTGTTGGCTGACAGACTGACTGCACACAGAACTTTGTGTGGGATGAGCGATAGGCAATTCGGCTTTCGGCCGGGGCGATCGGCGTCTGACGCAATCGCCCTGGCGGCTGAGGTCTGTGGCTCTGCCCCGCACAAATACGTGGTTGGCATCATGGTGGACATCAGTGGCGCCTTTGACAACCTGTGGTGGCCCTCGCTCTTCTCCCGCTTGCGTGAGAAGGAGTGCCCAGGGCCCCTCTATGGCTGTCTCAGGAGCTATTGTATGGACAGGGAGGTCTGGTTATCATCGCCTAGCGACAAAATAAGCAAGACCATTACGAAGGGGTGTCCCCAGGGCTCTGTACTGGGGCCACTCTTTTGGGACGTAAATGTAGAACCATTGTTAGAAAACCTACAACTCTGCGAGGACGTGCTAGACGTGATAGCCTACGCGGACGACCTCCTCCTGTTGGTCGGCGGCCGTAGCCGAGAAGAACTTGAACCAAAAGTAGAAAGGGCAATAAACATACTTGCTGAATGGTGTCAACAAGCCAAAATGAAGGTTGCACCAAATAAGTCAACATACCTTCTTTTAAAAGGCAGCCTGGTTAGGAATCCCACAGTAAGGATTGATGGAATTCCAGTTCTTCGGCGTCGCGAAGCGCGATACCTTGGAGTAATAATTGATGAAAAATGGAATTACACATCTCATATTGAAACCATTACACTACGCGCAATAGAAACCTTAAATAACCTCATCAACATTGGTCATAAAAGATTTCACCTGCCACCTGCTCTCATCAAATTATATCACAACAGCATCCTTTCATCAATAGTAGGTTATGCGTGTGGGGTTTGGGCCCACAGGCTCACGAGGGTGATGCCGGCCATGGCCGTGAGAAGGGTGCAAAGAAATATGATAATGCGGTCTGTAGGTGCCTACAGAACGACACCTGGGGGGGCTTTATTGGTGTTAATGGGATTATGTCCGTTAGATATAAAAATAAGGGAACAGGCCGCATGGTACTGGGTGACTAAGGGTAAAATAGATAAGACAAGGGAAATATTAGAGGTCCAGGTAGGAAACAAACCTGCCATAAAGGTAAGAGGGGAAGAGTTATGGCAAATATCCTGGGAGAACGAAGAAGCTGGCAGGAGGGTCTTTCAGTTGCTGCCAAACATCAAGGAACGACTTGGGATGACCTACTTCGAGCCAAGCAGGGGACTATTGCACTTTCTCACGGGACATGGACCATATCCGACATACTTATGTCGGTTTGGAAAAAGAGCTACACCAGCGTGTGACTGTGGCGTTCAGGATGGAACACCGGAACACATCATATATAACTGCCCGTTATATGATGATGTGGCGCATGACCTGCGATCGCAATTACCAGATCACGACACTTATGCCCTGATACGACGTGCCGATACCTTTAGTATCCTTAATAAATTGGCAAACGAGGTATCACATAAGGTTTTGCGAGAATTCCTAAGAAATCAAGAAAGATGACATCGACCCGGATTAGACCAAGATGTACTCGCCATACCGCCGGGTGCGGAGCAGGCCACTCTCCCCTGACTGGAATCCGCCGCACTACTGGACCAGGACAGCGAGTGCATCACCCACCAGGCTACGAAAATTGCACTCAACTTAGACTTAGAACCAATATCATTATTAGTAGTAGTAAATTTTAGAACACTAACAACACTAACAAATAGGGACTGCAGCGAAAAACCAGACTTGGCCAGCCCAGTGCCAGGGGCACGCTCACATGGGTTTAGCTCAGTGAGCAGGCCTTACAATAGTAGGTTTGTAATACCAATTGGCGCACCTGTAATCGCTGCAGAATATAACAGAATAGTAGGATAGTCTAACAGATTAACCTTGTCCATAAGTTAGCCAGTTACAATACTAAAAATAGTAGAACTTGCTGTATTTAGAAGTAGTATAATACATAGACCCACTAATTATTAAGGTGGTGGGTTATCTTTTGTATTCTTATAAAGTTGTATGTATCGTGTTAATAAAGTTTTTTAAAAAAAAAAATGTTCTAGGGGACTGATGACCTCAGAAGTTAAGTCCAATAGTGCTCAGAGACACTTGAACCATTAACTGCTTCAGTTTCTGGAGACCAATTCCCGATAATGGAACAGAGAAAAATACTAGTGTGATAATTATGTTAACACAAACCCTGAGGAGTACGAGGATGAGATGGTGGTGCTTCTGGGTGACAGCAACATCTCGGTCTTCGTCATATTCCAATTTCACCATCGGAACTGTAAACTTGGGTGTCAATTTTTCTGTAGGGTAAGAGAGAGGTCAGGAAGATAACGAAAGGAGGGTCTTTTTTTTAATTTCGTAGCGTTACATCGTTAACGAATTCTCGACAGCGTCATGTGCGTGAGCAGATAAAGTGAATGGTTGCTGAGGTCAGGGATGAGGGGACGACAACCGTTAATCCTGCTGTCCTCCTTCCAGAAGTCTCCGAAGGCCCGTCGAAGAAATTGGCCGAAGCCTCAGCAAAGAATGAGTGTTCTCTGTGCGAGGCGCGCTGTTCCTCAGAGAACAAAGTTCTCCAGGCCTTTATTCGGGAAAAGCTAATCCCTCTCCTACTTCTCATCCTCCAGGCGCTGTCTTTGAAACCTGTCATGCAGCTGAGTAATCTTCAGTATCTGTATACGTCCTGATTAAGTTTTGGTTCCTATCCTGCTCGTAGTAAGTACGTAAATACACCAGACCGGCAGGGAATATCAGTTGGTATAGATGAAGCCTGCAGCATTACCTGGATTTATTGCTTCACGTTCTAGGTTAATTGTTCTTGGCAGATAACACTGCGCAACAATGAAAAATGTAAACTGCGCGTAACTGGCTAATCATTATCAGATCCACATTGCTGGCAACAAATATCACAAATAAAACTGAATCTTAACTCTGTTGTTTAGAAAGGTTTTTATCCTTAAACTAAAAAGAAGAAATGTAGAATAAATTTCTTTTGTTACTGGCTATGATCACAAAAACATTTTGGCCCTTAGACTAGCGGTTCCAATCACCGATGATCATCTTCAGATCTGCAGAAAAACATAGAAAAACCAAACCAATTAATAGAAATTCTACGTATTAAAACAATAAATTACACCAGACCGAAAAGCATTGCCGGCCGGAGTGGCCGAGCGGTTCTAGGCGCTTCAGTCTGGAACTGCGCGACCGCTACGGTCGCAGGTTCGAATCCTGCCTCGGGCTTGGATGTGTGTGATGTCCGTAGGTTAGTTAGTTTTAAGTAGTTCTAAGTTCTAGGGGATTAATGACCTCAGATGTGAAGTCCCATAGTGCTCAGAGCCATTTTTTTGAAAAG